>NC_135793.1:15559881-16298214 GCF_051106095.1 Pogona vitticeps | reverse complement strand
AACTGACAATGTAAAAGAGCTAGCTCACCAAAAATTTTTTTTGCAATGTATACACTGTGTCATTATACCTACATGGTAATGCATCTATGTTATTGTGCGGCAGAGCAAATCAACATTCTATAAGGCAATTCTAAAAATGAGGACAGCCCACCCCCGATGACAACTTTGAAACTGGAATTTATATCAACTCCAGATTTGGTGTAGGTGTAGCACAAAGTCTGCTCTTGCTCTGTGCCAAATTTTGAGAAGTTAGGGTAAATGTTTTTTGAGTTACCTTTTGTTTAAATGTAACACTGTTTTACCCTCATGCAGAAACAGTGAACCTAAACATCCCCTCATTTAAAATAGATTGTATAAATTGAAAATACCACTCTGAGTTATCTTGAAAGAGAATGTTTGATCCCACCTGATTTTTTAAGTTTATTTTGAAAGAATCCAAGTTGCAGAGGCTGAAATACTAATCCTCAAAAAATCTTTCCAAAGAGAAAAACAAACCTTTTGTTATAAGACTGAGCCTATGTGGAAGAAGCTTATTAGTAAGAGCATTGCACAGTAGATATGTTGTTGCAGCTTCATGGGCCAAGAAGGGAGATGTTTGGAGGGCAATGAAAGGTCATAGAAACAATCAGTGGGCATGGACCAGCAAAATGGCTTGGTTTGTGGTTTGTTGAAGTCCATGAACCACGAACTGTGAATTTCTGATTTTTTCCTGATGAACCACAAATGAGTTCATTAGTTTGTCAGCCCGATAAAAGGGCCCTCTAGGCACCTAGAGACACCCACTGCTCCTTGCCTCCTTACCACTGTCCCCATCACCTCTCTATCTTTTGCTGCTGCCGCCTCCTCCACTGTCCCTGCTGTAGTCTAGAAAGACAGCCCAGCTGGCTCCCACACATGTTCTTGCCTTTCAGCCTGGCTGCTGCCCAAAATGAAAAGGCTGCCTTTAAAAAAAAGCCCAGCTGCTTTTTTTTAGCATGGTGGTGGGAGGCAGGTGCAAATATAGAGATCGCCAGCTGGAGTGCCTTTCAAGATGGCAGTAGTGGCAGCAAAATATAGGGAGGCAATGGAGCAGAGGGAAAGGGGCTGGGGCAGTGGATGCCTGGGATGACTCAATTTAAAAAATATATTTTATTTTTTAAATATGAACCAGTAACTCATAAATTCCAAAATATTCATTGATTCATATTCACTGGGGCCATTGCGTTTGAGCAACATGAAATGTTGAATAAGCGATTTTTGATGAATTTTCTGATTCATTTTTTGCTTCATGCCCATCTCTAGTCAAAAGACAGCTTTTCTTTGAGGGTAAAGAAAAAAAAAAAGAATAGGGTTGGTTTTGAAAAAAGGAGTGTAGTGGCAGTCCTCCAGAAAGTGGGATATTTTGCCTTGTATCTCCAGGAAATCAGCATATAATTTTGTAAGGTTTATTCAAGGTGTTTCTGCATTACAAAAGCATATAACAGTTGTGTTTGTCCCAGATCTGAGTGCTTTCAGAAAACATTCCCTAAAGATTTCTGAAATCAGGCTCCTGACCACAAGTCTTCAAAATCAAATCAGTTCCAGGTCTAGGTCACTCTGAACTTTTGACCCTGTCAGTCAGGGCCCAATTAGCTGATTCTCAAGAGGAGAAATGTTTAACTTCTTCCTAGCCCAACTGGTATTGGTGCTGGCAAAGGGACTCTGTGTCTGGTTCTAAAAATATTTTAAAAGATTTCAGAAGTTCATTCTTAAGCTGTGAAATTACTGGTTTCTTTTTCTTTTTTCTTTTATGTTCTTTCTTTCTTTCTGCTTTGTTCCTGGAGATGGTCTTACTTGATATTAGCAAAGCTTTGGTGCCTACATCCTTTCCTAGTTTCAATCATTCAAGCTGTCTTGTCACTATACAATTGCCTGGCAATTAAGAAAATACTCCAAATATTGTTATGTGCCATCAAGTTACTTCTGATTTGTCTCATTTATATACCATCTTTTTGGTCAATATAGTTTTTGTTCCTCAGATTGCTGAACCCAAGGAAAGGATTTGGAAACTGGAACATAGCTTTCTAGTCTGCATTCTATGGAATTGACATGACAACATTAATTTACCTGAGAGGTTAAAGGATATGTATGCTTCTCTATTGTATACGTTGCACTTTTTCACACCTTTGCTTCTCCAGTTCATCAAGTCAAAAATAGCCTTTCAAAATATTTTGGCACAAAGTGATTACTGTCACATCTGAGCTGTTCTTGCTTCTGTGCTTTCCCAGTAACCATACAACAGATTGTGTGCTCATATTCTGGGATCCTCTAGCACTTCATGAAGAAGGTTTATGTTCAAATTCATTTGTAGCATATCTGTATTTAAACTTTTTTTTTAAGCCAGGAAATTCAATTCTTCAAAAAGGAAAAAAAGAGATAAATCATTTATAAATGTGGGATATTGTTCTTCTGTATCCATGATTCAAAACACCAGGAAATGGCTGCACAACATTATGCTTGCATTTGCCAGCAGGAAAAGGTGCAAGGCAGCCTTAACATTGACAACACAAATGTCAGCTAGTCTACAGTATTGTCAAGATGGTCTACAGGATACCCTCTTGTGCTCAGTATCATTCACAATGTGTCATCAACCAAGTGAAAATCCCAGAAGCTGACTCCTTTTTTTTTATCAGTTGACCAATTCTCTTTTTCAGCAAGTGTGAATTCCTTTTTCGACAAGTTAAATTAATAACAACAGTGGCAACCTGTAGTAATCTCCCCTACTGTCCAACATTTTAAAAAAGTCACCTCCTGTATGTGCGTTTGTTTCTTTGCTTGCTTGCTTGCTTGCTTATAACTTGTGAAGCTTGGGTAGTGAGTGCTTCTAGGGTTGGAAGCTTTCAGGTTAGTGCAAATCTACTAAGAAAACAAATAAATATATTCACCAGAGGAAATAATCTTCAAAGGATTTCTTCCAGATTTTTTAAAGAGGAGTTGTTTACAGATGGTTTTCAAAGTGGATTATTAAGAGATATATCTGCTGCCAAAGGCTCTGATTGGATTGGGGAAGCATTCAATTTTAGCACTAATAAAGTAAGCAAGGGGGGAGGAAAAACAAAGATCTAGTCAACTGTGTCATCTGCACAGGTTTTCTTCAATATCTTTTTTAAGAGTTGACTTTTGAAGTATGAAGCAGCAAGAAATGACCACTGCGAAGGACTCCTACTAGAATCCGTCTGTTAAACATAAATCTAGTAAAATGAAGGGGCATTGAAAGAAAGATCCAAGATTATTTACAAACAAACTTTTTTAAAAGTAAGAGGGAAGCCTCTAACTTTTTTAAATAACAATTTCTTGAAGAGAGGCTGATTTTCTATTTATTTATTTATTTATTGGCTGAGAAGATATATCAGTTTTAAAGAGCATACTGTGGACAGAAGTCCTGGTAACAGCTGCAGTTAAGTGGTCCTGAGGAGCACCAACTGGCACAAAGGGGAAAGAAATAAATGCTCCATCTGGATGGGCCCATAGTTTCAAACTGGTGATATAGATACGGTCGGGTCATCTCAGAATGAACAAATATAGGCTTCTACTTATATCCTCATTCCAAAGAGGCTGCAACAGAAAACAACCTGTGTTCCGTGCAGATCAAGTTGTTCAATCATGTGGAAAACAAAACATGATGAAGGGAGCACGCTAACCCCACTTTCTCTGTCCCCAATTTTGGCACAGAAACAAGGTGGTGTGAGGAGGAGGGTATTTGTGTGCTCAGGCAGACATTCTACATAAGCCAGAATCAGGGTTCAGTTACAGCAGCATCTCTCAGTAGATGGCTTTGTTTTTCTGATTAAAGAGACAATGGATGAGATCAACAGTAGTGTCCTGCCCTTAACACGTGTGGGATCTCCATATTTTAAAGCACACCTGAACAGATCTCTTGTGCAATGAATTTGTATAAAGCTTTCCTAAACCTCCAGGAAGCTTATGAGTGGTTACCATCACTCATAAAACTTACAGATACATATCCCTTCCTTCTTATTCATATAGGAACAAAGATCTACTCTTGGTCATCCCAGAGTGCAGGACGTGCAACCATGGGCTCAAGTAAAAGGAAGCCAGTTTTCGGTTGAATATCAGGAAATCTTCCTAACCATTAGAGCAATATGACAGTGGAACCAGTTACCTCGGGAGTTGGTGAGTGCTCCAACTCTGGAGGCACTCCAAGAAAAACTTAGATAATCACCTGGCAGATATGTTGTGATTGTATTCCTGCATTGAACAGCGGGGTGGACTTGATAACCTTGTAGGCCCCTCCCAACATCACTTTTCTATGATTCTATGATTCAGATGTACATGACCACTTTCGATTAATTTGAGCCACAGAGACTGATACAGCAACTTAATCTAATGCAGAAAAATATGGCATATATTTTAAAACAAGACAACCCAAAATGACCTTAGCAAAGAGAGGCCAAAATGAACCACCAAACATGCATTTGTGTCATAATATCTCTCCTGCCTCTTCTGTTCTCTAATGTCTGTTAGAGTTCAGAGGTGCATGATGCATCAGCCAGTCCCTCATCCTAGAAATGCTTTGTTTCCTGCCAGTAATTTCTCTTTACTTGATATGGTTTTTCTGATGCTCAGCTGAAAGCATCAGATGCAACAACGCTCCACGATAGGTCCCTTCTGGAGTGATAGATATTTTATCACATTTTTATGGAGGGTGATAAAACAACAGTTCTGTCTCAAAGTGAGAAACCCATTAAAAAGAAGAGTTACAACTGGGGCCCAGAGTTTTACCATATTTATACTTCAATGTCTACAGAATGATCCTTTAGCTTTTTTATCCCTAGACCTTACATCTTAGAAAAGTTATTGTGCAAATAAATCAGGTCTTTCCTTTATACAAACTTTTAACTACAAGATAACCCTTCTCCTATGGTGAAAGTGTGTTTGGCGGTTTATTTCGTCATCATCCTTGTAAACTAAGTCTCTTTTACACCTGTTTCGTTTTTAAAAAGGAAAACAAACTTGCCTTATTAAAATAATACATGGCTCTGAAGAAACTAAACCAGCACTGAAGAATCCCTATTATGTACAAAAAATAGTTATGATTCTTCTAAACCAAAGTCAGAAAGGTGTCCATAAATAAGGATTTAAGGCATAGCCATGGTTGGCCTGTGACATCTGCAAGTGCCATAATTTGAACTGTTAATGAAACTTGAATGTGTTGTGGTTCTACAGTTTTCACCTTGAAATGTCTTCTGACTTAATCAAGTAGGATTCTCTGTAGTTCCTGTTCCAGAAATTCACATTTTTCAATTCTACAAGTCTTCTCCCTTTGCCTAAAGCCTTGTTATCGTTGGCAGTAAATACACACCCTGTGTATTATTTAATGTTAGGAGGGCCCCAGTAGCCTCTCCTTGGTGCACATGTGGATCATTATACGTTATCTTACCTCATTAGAAGCTAAAATGACTTCAGTGTGCCACAGATATATTTCCGGCTGATCTTCAAGTCTGAGAAACCAGATGTACAAACCAAACTTGCCTTTGTCCCCCACCTCAGCCCAGAATAAAGAGGAGAGGCACAGCTGGTGAATTGTTAATTTATTGTCTTATTAAATTCTGATCTCCCAACTCCTGCAGATGGGCCTCATCTGAGTTGGGAGCCAGGGGTCCCACCTGACCTCTCTCCTGACCAGAAAGGGCAAGCCCAAAGCCTCAAAGCACTGCTATCCTTACACCACTTGGGCCCAACTGGAAAACATCTGGAGAGATCTTTTCGACCAAGCCTCAGAACGTTGGGCAGCCAGCAGCTGTTCTGGTTGCTGCATGGATCTCCATCCGTAATGCCACAGATCTGGATGCAGAAACATCACAAGGCACTCTGGGAGCCCATAATACTTCACCTCACATGCCACACTACCCACCAAGGCAACAGACTAGGTAAGGTGCTCATTCCCCACAAGAACAAGAATTGTGGTCTTGCATAAAAATGTCCTATCTAACGCTGACATTTGGATGTCTTCACCTCTATAGATCTTTGGATGCTCGATACTATGGCTGGATATGGGGTCATGGCCCCTAAACAAGGCCTTCCTGACCTTGCAGTAACACCCTGCCATATGCACCTGGAACTTGGTCTCTAATTAAAACTTTAATCTTGAAAACATTCTGCATAATCTATCCAAACTGAATGCATCATTTCTTATCTGATCATCACCTTTAACTACTACCATCAAGAAATGGCACAGGATCAATCTACACATTGCAGTGAACACATGGTTAGAGGAGGCAGCTCCTTAACTACTAAAAGCATCTGATATGCTTACAAATGAGCTGCTTTCATTTGTGAAGTCAGCTGCGGGGGGGGGAGGCAGGTTCTCTTTGCCTCCCTTCTCAGAGGAAATGAGCGCTATGCTGGGACGCCTTTGGCACCACTGTGCAGCATGAGCTGGGGGTGAGGTCTGAAAAGCCCTATAAAGAACTGCTGCCATATTAACAAATGTTCCTAACTGTTAGAGCAGTATGACAATGGAACCAATTACCTCAGGAGGCATTCAATAGATAGACATCCATCCAGTAGATATACTTTGATTTAAGTTCCTTCATTTAGCAGGGAGTTGGAATCTTACCCTCCCTCACCATCTGCCTTCTGTGGTGAGGCTGAGAAAGGCCATGCATAGCCTTGCCCAGCCTCTGCAGAAAGGCTGTTCTGGCAACTACCCCTATTCCAAATTAATGTGTGTAGCGAACAGCCCTGCCCTCACCTGTCCGTCACTGCAGAACATTGAAGAAGGAGCCAATGAGTGGATGGAAGGCAGAGCCAAGGAGGGAGGGAGCTGGATATAAAGACTAGTGGGGGGAGTCTGAGAGAGAATCTGGGAGAAAGAGACTGTGTGTAACTTGAAAGTGACTAGAGAGTGAGTTAGAGAAGTGTGAGAATATAAATTGGAATAGAGAGTTAAAAGAGTTTTGAAGTTGGATCTGAATAGATTCAAATATAAGTGATTGGCAACCTGTGATTGATCTAATGAGCATTTATCATCTAATAACTTCCCTGATCAAATAAAAGACGTACGTTTTAAAAGCACACTTGTCTCCACACTCAATTGATATTAAAACCTTAATATCTGGTGGCAGCAAACAAGAAAAGAAGAGCGAGAACCTTGTGAAGGCCTGGGGGAAATAGGGACTTTGGAGGAGATTGCCACAATGTGCTTTGCCACTAAGTGGTAATTCATATGTATATGTATATGTATATGTATATGTATATGTATATGTATATGTATATGTATATGTATATGTATATGTATATGTATATGTATATGTATGGAATGGGACCTGAAATACATATCAGGGCCCATTCCAAGAAGGAACTGAAATGTTCAAATGCTGTACAAGAAATTGAGCATCACGTTTTTCTATACAGAAAAAAGTGCATCCTCTGGGTGAACCAGCAACAGACAAAATGCTGTCCTGATGTCACACTTAACCATCTCTGTCTCCCCACCACAGGGACATATTATGCACATCACTGCATGTAGATCATGTTAAACAACTCAGGGAGATGGATTCACATTATTCACCTAACACTAGATGAGACAAATGATGGCTCATTTTCATCAGCTCTGCTCAGACTGACTCTTCCAGGCCTTTTTTTAACCTCCTGGCTTATCAGGCTTACCAAGACTAGCCCTCCACCTGTCTGTCCCCCCCCACCAGAAAACCAGACCTGAGATATGGTCCCTATCCAGTCTGCCCAGGCCTACCTAATTGTTCTAGCCTCCTCAGGTCTCAAGGCCCAGTACTGTGCTTCCATTGGTCTACCAGGCCCACTTTCACCTGCCCTAGGTCATGCCAACCAATATCACTGGCCTTCCTCCAGGGCTCATATGATCTGTCCCTGCACAAATGTGTTGCTGTGATCCCTCTGAGGAATCTGTCAAACAGCTCTAAGAAGTGCCACCACTCCATCAACCACAGTCAATACTGCCATCATCTCACCAGCAGAAAGCCCCCATGTCTCACCAAGCCATGCATCAGGCTGAGCCAGATGCTTCTGATGCCTCAATGATAGCCAAAACTCACCTTCCTCCAGCTCACTGCTCCATGTTCTCAGCCAAGAAGTTAGAAGAAGGAATGAGGTGAGGGTAGGGCACCCCTTATAGGGCTTCCCAGACCTCATACTGCATAGTGATGCCACAGGGCCCCCAGCATTTTGCTCACTTCATCTGCACAGGCAGGCAAAGAGCCTCTGCCCCCATAGCTTATATACCCATAACAAAGATCACCATTATCACCCAATCTCCTGAAAAGGACAAAAAGCTGATCCCACAGCTACAAATATTTAACTATCCCACACACTACACTAGAACACAGACAAAGTTCCAACTCCTGTCATCTGAAGATGCTGGCCACAGAGACTGGTGAAACATTATGAAGAAAACCTTCAGAACAAGGCCAAAGAGCCCGAAAAACCTATAACAACCATGTGCTGCTTATATTTACCCATAGCACCTAAAACACTCTCTGAGCGATTTAAAGTTTAATTATGCAGGCTATACATCACCTCTCCCAGTGATATGAGCACTCAATTTACCAAGCTTGGAAGGATGAAAGGCTGAGTCAACCTTGAGCCAGCTACTTGAATCTACTGGGATCAAATGCAGGTCATGAGCAGAGTGTTTGACTGTAGTACTACAGTTTTAACTATGAGGCTCACAAAAGAAAACAGCCCATTTGTAAGCTCATCCTCTGACAATCAGATGCTTCTAGGAGTTAAGAAGCTCCCTTTTATAATCATGTGTTTTCTGAAAAGTACGGACTAATCCTGTGGTGTTTCAGGATAGTGGTAGTTAAAGGTGATGACCAAGTAATAAATGATGCATTTTGTTCTTTGTTGCCAATAGGAGCACCACCCTACCTCTGCTTGACTTATTTTCTGCCCAATGTTATTTTGCAACATTGTCCAAATAAAACATGTATTTCCTGGGAGAGAGAAATATTGCTAGGGACAAGAGGGAACTTGATGAGGTAGAGGTGCAAATCCTTCTAAGTTGAATTTCGTGTTAAGGGGAGCCATGGAAAAACTGCTGAATCATTCATGACTCCTCCAGTTCAAATATGCTCCCCATCCATTGTTTATAACTAAACTCTAACAGTTAACTGTCTGTAAGATTTTAACGTCTTACTAAATTAATTCAGCTTCTGTGTACTGCCATCTTTCATTAGTGTTGTAATTCTTTGGCATGCATAGGTGAGTACCTTACTAAAAATTAGCTAGTTCATGTAGGATGCTTATGTATTATATGCTAATTCATATCTGTTGGGAAGTTAATCATCTACCTTCAATAATCTGTTTCGATTAATGTAATTCAGGAGAAATTTAGCAGTTTGGGGGCAAACCTGAATGAATATAGATGCATTCCTGCTAAACACATCCATGCCACATTTTATAAACACAAATCTCTTATTCATAACTACACACCGTTTACTGACATAGATATGCAGAATGAACATCAGGATTGTAATAGAACCAGAGTCTTGTTTTCAATTCTCATTCTCCCTCTTTCTGAATTTCCCCGGTACTGAATGCTTTTTAATTATATATGCTATATATCTATGAGCCAAACAGATGTGACAAGGGAGATCTGTGAACAGAATTTCATGTGGTTTTCAAAACTAATCCAAGCAGCTGCAGACAAAGTAGATTAAACCTATGGTGCAGGAATATGTATATACGTATGGCTGAGTGCACTAATAGGGGGCAGTTACTATGGGGCTGACAGTAAAAGCTTCCTCTTCTTATGTTCCTAACCACTGTTCTTCATACTATAAAGGAGATGGGAAATAAGTATTCATGGGAGCCTGTGTGGAAGCTTGTCTCCCCCATTTTCTTGATCCTCCAAATCTGAACAATATATTAGACTGCTCTTGCCCCATAGTAAAGCAAGGTCTTCTGCACAGAGATATGCATAAGGCTTGCCTGTTTAAATAAAAAGATGACTGGTGTTCACAGCTTACTTGGGCCACTGTGCATTGCCCTCCCAACCCTGGAATAAAGATATGAGACAAAGATATGGGTTAAATATGTGCCACATATTATTGAATTAAATGTCAAATCAAATTTGCCATTCTTTGGTAAAAGGAGGGGGCCTGCTGTAGTGCTGAAACAGGTAATTAGCAGAAGTATTGAAATACCCCCTAATAACAAATGGACGAGTCCCCGGCCCCAGGTTCCCGCAGTCTTAAAGACAGCAGGGACCCGGCTGGCCACTAATAAACACCCCCAGACCTCAAGCCATCTTTAGTTGATGATTGTTGGCCTGGAAGTGGCCCAGTGCATCTTTCCCCCACAGGCACTGTAATCACATGATCTGTAGTGCCAGGAGGTTGGATGCGCTGTTGGCTTACCTGAAATTACAGTGGGACACACCAAAAATACCTGTTTTTTCTGCACTACCTCCCACAGCATAGGGACTAGCCATGCTATGTCCCATGCCCACCACCAAGTTGCTTGAGCTCAACAAGCAGGCCCCCTTTGATGTCTCTCAAGAAGACATCAAAGCCTGAATCAGAAAGGTGGACACCATCTAAAATATTCAAACTTGTCCATTTGGATCCTTTGGTGACCTATCACCGATCCAAGGCTGCTGCAGACAAATCTGCATACTTCTCTATTAACACCCCGCTGGGCCATGTTAACATTGCCAATATTCCTGGTGCCTTGCCAGGCAAACCGAGGAATGATCATGGACCACACAATCCACATAGTAGGATACCTGGCCTACAACCATTTAAGGTTGCGAATAATGTCCAGGATCAACGCCTTACCAGGAATTTTGTGCAAGTCATTGCCTCCGAGGTGCACTACGAACCCATCTGGTGGAAACTGTCTGAATGTTGCCAACCTGCACAACTGGGTTCACTGCATACCATGCAGCCCTTTCCAGGTGATGTGTGCATGTGTTCCAAGCCCCAAAACGCTCCACCATGGGGATGTGGCAGCATAATGCTCAGCCCAATGTATGTAGCTATGGCCGATGTTCACAATGTGCCTTCACCTTCCAGACCCTAGAGGACCTGTAAAGACACAAGACCAGGCCCCTTCCTACATGTTAGGTAGGGTTCTAATGTACCTTAGGTAACATCCACCAGCCTAAGTGCTTAATGTCCTCTGAGCTATAACCGAGGGCTGCTGCAGTGGAAGCTGCACCAATCCTAAACAAATGGGTACCAAACTTTGCACCTAGAACACCCACTCTATTTAAAGCTAAGTCTGACAACTTTGAAAACTGATATTTAGTCAGAGGTGATGTATCAACGTGCTGGAAGAAATATCCTGCATCTTCTCCTCTGATCTCTAAATATGCTCATGTGGCTTTAACTGGGCATATACCCTCTATACTATATTGCCCAAGGACAATTTGTTTACCCTTGCCTGTTTGATCGGCCTTGGATCACCTAATCAAAATTTGTACTTTTCCTTCATGGACTTTAACCTCCTGCCACTGTAGGGCTAGTATGGATTTATCCCAGCTACTAGCTCACTAACTCTGGGGGAGCCAAAAAAGGCAATTAGTTAAGCTGCTTCAAATAATATTTTTTCATATTCGTCCCTACAAAGGAGCACCCATTGCTGACAGATGCACTCCAGTAGGGGAGGGGAAATAGGTGTCCTAGTGTCCATCACTCTCTCCCTTTCTTTGGACCATCCTTCTAACATTTTCCTTATTTAATAGTCCCCCGCTTGATCTGTTGGCATAACAATGCATCAGCTATCCTATTGTCTAAACCTGGAACATGCCGGGCGTGCACCAATATGTTAAATGGCAGCACCTGTAATATAAAGACACTGACCCTTTCTAAGTGTGATGTAAGATTGTTTATAATATAAACAACCGATTAGTTATCACACCAAAATCGAACCACTGAATCTGACCATTCCTCTGCCCAAAGCCATAATGCACCCACAATTGGGAAAAATTCCGAAAAGGTCAGGTCCCTTTCATCTGGCCATGTGCCTGAACACCATCTACCTCAGAAATAAATTCCAAATCCTAATGATCCAGCAGTGTCTGAGTACACTTGGAAATCTGCTTTCAAACCTATTTCGTTTCTCCAAATGGAAATGCTGTTGAATTCCTCTAGGAATTGATTCCATACAAGGAGATCTTCCTTCATACCTCAAGTTACCCTAGTTCTGTGCATTGGTTGGTGAAAACCTTTCATAGCACCACAGAGGTGCTGGAGTGCCACTACTCTATAAGCAAAGTTCAAGTGCCTGACTATTTCCTGTAACTCCTTAAGTGATCCCTTGTTCTTTCGTAATAAAGATGCTATCCTAAACCTAAGGACCACTAATTTATTATGAGGCAGCCTTGAAGTTTGCTGTGTTGTGTCAAGCTCTATTCCTAGAAAAGTGAGGGATGTGGCTGGTCGCTCTGCCTTTTCCTTGGCAAGGGGCAACCCCAACTCTTCTGCCAATACCTGAAAGGTATCCAATATAAATTTACATTTGCCTGAATTCCTTTTCCCACAGAAAAGGAAGTCATCAAGGTAATGGGCCATGGAACTGCAGCAAACCCTGTGTCTGATCTTCCATTCAATGAATGTACCAAATTTTTCAAACGCAGCGCATGACACTGAGCAGCCCATAGGTAAAGCCCTGTCTATGTAAAATGAATCTTGAAACTGGAAACCCAACAGGTTGAAGTCAAGGGGGTGAACTGGCAAAATTCTAAATGCTAATTTAATATCACATTTCACCACTTTAGCTCCCACACTGCACCTCCTAACTATATTCAGTGCCTCATCTAATGATGTGTATCTAACGGTGCAAAGTTCTGGGGGGATGGCATCATTAACTGACATTCCCTCTGGAAGGGACAAGTGGTGGATTAACTGGAACTCGCCCTGGGCATTTTTATGTACTATGACTAAAGGAGAAACCCTCAGGTTCTCCATGGGTGGTGTTGTGAATGGTCCAAGGACCCTACCTTCCATAACTTCCTTATTGATCTTGTTCTGCACAATACTTTCCACACCAGATACAGACCACGGGTTCTGCGCAACAAATGCTTTGTGTTCCCCTTCTGCCAGGATTCTGAACCAGTATCTAAAACCATCCAACAAATATCTGGCATCTTCTTTATGAGGGCAACTACTCAATCATTCTTCTAAAACCTTAACCTTCATTGGGCTGAGTCCCTTTTCCAGGGGTACCCCTGCCACTGTTAGGCTTTTTGCCACCTCCTGCACCTTTGTTCTGACACTGGGCTCCTGCTTTGAAACAGGATTAATTTGAGTGCAGCCCTCCACAGGTAATGCACTCATGCCTAAATCTACATGGCTTCCTAGTGCAAATTCCTTTAGAATTGTATTAAAAGCAAGGCATGCAGGGTTGAACCACATGCCCCACACCAGGGTGGGAAATTTGGGTAGTGGGCATTTTTTCTATTCAATTGATCACTAACAAATCTGTTACCAGTGTTTAGCCTGGCGGGGGTCATGTGTTGAAGCCACAGCCCTGGTTGAGACTCATCTCAATACATGATTGGATGGATAGCGCTCCGCATGTGGAGCGCTTGGTCGTACTGAAGCTACACCTGGCCTGCAAAGTCTGTGTACGCTCTCTATATAATATCTAAATATTGGAAGAGAGCTTGAGCCCTCCAAGGCTGGGCCTTAGCTATAACTCCTGCATATATCAGAAACCCAGGAAGCCAGTTGGCCCATTTCCTGTCTGGCTTTTTCCTTCTGCACATTTCTTTCTCTTTTTCATCTTCTTTATCTAAATCTTTTCCACATTTCTGTTAAGTAGGTCAAATACATCCACATATTTTCCTCTAGAATTTTTTCCTTCATAGCCGGGGTTAGATGATCCCCCTGGGGTATGGACTAGTCTTCATATGGTGAAGCCCCTACTGGGACTCTATTATAGCCTGTGTTGGGCACCACTGGGTATGGCCAGACCCCTGCATTATCTACAATACCCGGTTGTGCCAGTGGGGGAGGAGAAACATAGGACATGCCCCAACTGCTGAATTGAGTGCGGCAGCATTAGTGAGCCCTGTATTTCATGTGCTGTAGGGTATGCATGATGCATAATTGTATGGACCACCATCAGCCCAATGCCAAGCGGGGAGAGGTGTGTGGGTGCCTGGAGCAGCAGCTGACTCACCAGACAAGTCATGGCTCTGCAAGTTTCCTCTGCCATATATGGTTTGTCAAGGCTGACCTCCACCTCATCCTGTCCTTCCTGACAAGCTGATGCTGATTCAGATCCCCTGGGGGTTAGTGACCTTCTCCCCCTTTCCATGTTTTGTGACTTCAGAGTCTATGAGGCCCTGTCAGCATCTCGCCTGGCATAAACATCTGGAGCTGTTCAGACTTGAGGACAGCAAACCTGTTCATTAAATCATGCACCATTGCTTTTAGTTTAGCCTTCTGCTGACTTTTAGTCTCCCTGGCAGAACTGCGTGGTTGAACCTCGCTTGATTGGGGAGCCTGCCTTGCCAACTGTTGGGCCTCTAAAGCAATTCCTGCCATACTGGGCAGGACTCCTCATCTGAGGAGGATTGCGGGGGAGACAACTGAGGGGCTGGCCTTTTTTTGGCTGGTTGTTTACCCTTCTTGTTGGCCTGCCCCCTTTTTGATGCCATTGTTAGATGAAGTTATTTATTACATAAGATGCAACAATAGCTCGACGAAATCAGTATCCCAGGTGCCAGGTGCACAGTGTCTAGAAGTTAATCACTCTTACTTAGCAGTGAATGGCTGAAATGCCCTATGAGTCCCAATCAACAACTTTGAGTCCTCCAGATGCATTTACCTTTAGATAAGGAGGGTCTTTCAAATGCCCTAGTCAACTTAATTAACTTGCTATAATATTTAAATGTAAATAATTATCTGATAATTTATTTGAATCAATGAATTAGCTACCAATTAATTGCTCCAAATTACTTATATCTATTATATAATTAATTAACTTATTTAATATTTTAATATACACTATTTGTATTAAACTTAATAAATATTTACTTATTTATATATTTTTATTGCTTATTTTATTTATTTATTTATTTGTCAGTTGTTTGTTTGTTTGTTTATTTATTTATTTATTTTTAATGGCCCCACTGAACAGTTGGATTGATCAAACCTCCAGTTGGCTAGCCAAAGATGGCACCCAACTGTTAAACTTTTGAAAAAGAAAATGGGAGGGGATCAGCCAGTGCCAGCAGGCAGAATGAGTTGAGAAGCAGGTATTCCTCCCTCTTAAATTAGACTAAAGGTGGGATGGGGGGATGCCCACCAAATGCAGAGATAAACAAAAAACAGCCACTGCTGAAAATTAACTTGCCTCACTCTGGATAAAGCCCACTGGAATTTCACTTGGTGTCCACCTTCCTTCCCCCCTTTCTCTGACTATTATACAATTAATTCCAAACAGTTAACATAAGACCTTCCTATTTATTGTTATTATTCTTTCCCCCCTGTACTTGTTCTTTTTTTTTTTCTTTTAAACAGACTCTTTGGGCTTAAGCATGGCCGTTGCAACCAGTGCTGTCCCTTATTCCCACTTGATATTTGTAAAGTAAATGATTGAAAAGTGAAATCATGCACTAATAATTAATTTAAAGGAAACCCTGGAAGGGAGCTAATGCTCTCTTCCCCCCTTTAAGGATCCTCCCACCAGAGGGTGGCTGGTTAAAACTGCCACCGCTTTCACTCGTTCAATCACCCAATCAACTAACAAATTTTAAAAATCGACTATATACAATGCAATAAAATAAAGATTAACAGAACTATGGGGGGAGCTAATGCTGCCCTCCCCTCCCTCAGGAACTCTCAATCTCCAGGATGACACAAGTAGTGAAAGCAAGCAGCCAGCACTGACTCTTTCTCCTTCGGTGCCCAAAAAAGAAGAGGGAGGTGTGAGGGGAGAACATCCCTTAAATAACCTAGGCGTTCCCCCCTCCTACTTGAAAGTCTCATGAGACTAAACAGTCTTGCATTATCCGGGTTGGAGGGTAAAGAGCCAGCCTCGCTGACAGAAGTCCATGGACTCATCACCGGCTGCAGCACTTGAGAGAGCCTTGTAAGAAATTCTCCCCCTTCTACCTTCACCCCAATCTACTGTTCAGATTAATTGCTCAACTCTGGAGCTGGAAGGGCCCCTAACAGTCCTCTGGGCACCATTCAACCCGATGATAATGCAGGGAAGTCATAGATGAAGATTCTTTGATAAATGGCTATCTATGCTCTGTTTCAAAGCATTCAAGAAAGGAGAGGATGCAGCGTTTCAAGGTCATGTGTTCCACTGTTGAGCAGCTCCTATTCTCAGGAAGTACTTCCTCATCTTCCTCAAAAACTCTTTTTTTTAATTCAGGTGATACAGCAGAAAACACTGCTCCACTTTCTTTGTGACAGTCTTACAGATACCCAAAGATAACAATCGTATCACCTCTCAGTGGTGGTGAGCCTATCTTTTTCTAATGGATACACACATATGTTTAATGGATACGCATTTATGTTCTAGTCCATAATCTGCCGACAAGAGAAAGGTTAATATGAATGCATTGGGGCAAGGACTTCTAGAACTATCCCCCCCCAAATATCTTCACAGGAAGAATTCAAAGAGTCCAAAAAGGAATGGTTCTGCTATATGTAGAGGCTTGTCAAAATATTGCCCCCTCAAACATCAGGATCACATGGAGATATTTTACTTGTAGCTGTAGCTTTGCTCTTCAGGCCATCTATCTCAGCAAAAATGAGGGAGCACTGTACTGGGGCAACTTCAGAAGAGGAGAAAGACCTTGAGCAGCCAGAGGAAGCCAATGTGACAGGAGAATTCAGTGCCCCAATGGCAACTGTTGTTCCAGAAGCTTCCAGAAATGGCACAACAGGGAAATGTCACAGGATAAAGTGCAGCAGATGTGAGGTCTACTTGTACCCAGGGAGAGGTGGTGGTTTAAAAGGTTAGAGCTGAATATTGATGGGAAACAGTGGGATATCAGAGCGATTCTGGATGGAACCTGCATATTTTGTATGAGCTGCCACCAGAGCCTTTGAAGGAGACAATGTGGAGGCTCATCTCTCACATGTAGCGATGGACATAAGCCAACAAAATGGAGGCTCATTGTGGTTCGTGGTTCACAGAAGTCCACAAACCACAAGCCATGAACTTCCCAAACTTTTGGAAAAATGAACCACAAACTGGTTTGCTTTGGTTCAGAGGTTTGGGAGCCCTAAAATCCCCCCCCAGCTACCTAGAGACACCAAAACTGCTGAGACGCTTCCTCTGATCCTCCTCTACACCTCCTCCAAGATTGGTGAAGTTTGGATCTCTGACTTCCAGGTTATATGCCATCAAAACAGGACTCCTCAGGAAAGTGCCCTTTATTGGCTGTCTTGGGGGAAATTCCAGCATTGGTTCATGCCTGGCAGCCTGACACAGCGTGTTGCTCATCAGGAGGTGGACTGGGAGGGACAATGCCTTTCCCCAAACCCCATGAATAATGCCATGCTGAAGGTCTGATCATGTGGTTGTTGTGAGGTCAGTGTTGTGGGGAGTGGGTGAGTCAGGCTATCTAACAAAGGAATCAGCATGCCACTGGAGATCTGAACTAACCTGGTTCCTCTGATTAGCAGACGTGGCTCTGAGGTGAAAACTCCTATCAATCTGTCTTATAAATAAGAAAAAGCAACTCCTGCAGAACCTTTTGAGCCATGCATTTGCCTGCTTGACCTGCCAATCCAGTAGTCTCTAGGTCCCTCCCAGGGTTTAGTGCTTCTGACTGACAGAAACGAAGCATTGGGGGCAGGGGGGGGAAATGGGGAAATGAACCAAGCAAACCAAAAAATCACTTAAAAAGTTAATCACTTCAGTTTGTTTTAGTTTGTCACTTTTGATGAACCCAAGCCAAACCAAGCTAATGAATTTCCTGGTTCATTGTTTGGTTCCTGACCGTCTCTACTCACGTGTAATTTCATGCTGCCTATCCAAATTCCCAGAACCTTTGAGTGCTAGTGATCTTACCTCTGCCTGTTCCTTATTCTCAATAGACTGATCTATTTGAACTAGACTAATGGGTTGGCCTATGGACAGTCCTGACCTCCTGCTCATGAGTAAGGAGTGACCTACCTGACTTATTCCAAGCACTGGGAATTTCCCCTTCTACACATGTTCTTATTAACCCTTTTATGGTTTCTTGAATGGAGCCCCAGAGTCCAGTAAAATCAGATCCCTCCATGACCATTCCAAGGTAAGAAAGTGAACAAATAAAAAGAAATTGACTCGATTTTTCCAAAACAAAAGATGAAACAAAATGAAACACCAAAGTGACTGGCAAAAAAACTGTACATGAATAAAAGTTTAAACTCTTGCTACAAACTTCATAGTCTGTATTTTAACTCCTTGCCAGCAAAGTAACTGACCCAACGAATGTTCTTTTGAATTACATTTAGCCAGAAAGACAACAGAGCTGGTGGATAAATAAATGATATAGAATTGGGATGAAGGTCTCAACATGTCAAATGATTAATGCAAGATGGTGAATGAAAAGGAGAGAAAACACCAATTAAAGGAAAGATGAAACTGGGAATGATTTAGAGCTTACTCCTTTGACATATTTCAAGTTCTGACATGCATAAAAAGTATTTTCTCAATAACAATAACAATGATACACAGACACGACCCTTGTTAATGCTGGGGCTTCAAAGGTGCATGATATCTCAGTTTGGCTGAGGAGATGTAATGGTAACAGTCTTTTATGAAGGAAGTGTACAGCTCCTTCAATCAGTAATGACCTATTTTAAAATGCTGGAGTGGGTCTTATGGTACTACTTTGCTTGAGGGCCATCAGTGTTTCCGCATTTGGAGAAGGGCAGGCATCTTGAAGAAACCTCATGTAAGATTTTCATGTTGGTGCTGATGAGGCCAGTTTTCTAAAATAGGCTGCTTTGGCCCTGGTGTCTGAACTTACTATTGCTTAGTGGCAGCCACTGATCTTTGGGATTCTAGTCCCAGAGAGATATGTGTGTCTTTTTGTGATGATGATGATTTCAACTTGTATACCACACCATAATGCTAGAGCACTCTCTGGGCAATGTATAACAAAGGAACACTTTGCCCCCCCCCGTGAGCTGGGTACTAACCTCAGAAGGATGGAATACTGGATCTGAAAATTTTGAAAATTTTTGTTCCTTCAGTTTTAATTTCAGTGTGTCTGTGGTTGCACGACAGCCCTACTGTTCAGGAAAGTGAGATTCTTGTGGCTCAGGCAGCACAAACTAGGGGCAGCAGTGGCAGCCTTCTGAATTTTGGTGGATAATACTGTCACTGTTTATGTCAACCACATAATTTGCCTCTGGGTTCCAAAATTGGGTGGCTGCCTTCTGATGTCTTTCCTGCTGCTAGTGTTGGAGTAGAATGGTAGTAGTTATTTATTTATTTATTTATTTATTTATTTATTTATTTATTTATTTATTTATTTATTTATTTATTTATTTATTTATTTATTTATTTATTTGTTCGATTTATATCCCTCCCATCTGGTATATTCTACCACTCTGGGCGGCTTACAACATATCATAAAGATTTAAAAACATAAAACATTGGCATACAACAGAAACAAATAGTGCAGGAATATAGTAAATAGTAAATGTGAGCTGCCTCTTCAGCCGGCTTCCATAAAGGAAATGAAAGGGCTATCACCTTGTCCTCCTTGTTGGTCAGCACAATGTTCTGGCTGTCCCTGTTTGGTTGATATACTGGTACCTAAACTGACTTAGAACTAGAAGGAACCCTATGGATCACCAACTTCAACCCTACAACACAACCTGCTAGATCTGGATGGTAACTAATGTCCAAGGCTGAGAGCAAATATCATATGTATGTGGAAATTTGGCCTCAAGGAGAAAGACAGAGCTCCTTGAGGTGAGCATCAGCAGAGCTCACTGAGAGCTTCTGGTCCCCCCTCCCAAGTCAATTCATGCAGGCAGGCTGGAATGTGTCTGACTGGCATGTCAACTGAGAACCGCTTTTGCAAGGAAATTGAAGATGCTTTCTTATGCATCCTTTGAAAATATGCAATGGCTTGCACAACCAGGAAGTGTGCGAGAATCCTTCCCATATTAAATCAAGTCTCAAATACCTAGGAGAACAGCAACATCTTTTGCTGGTGCCAAGATGATGGCAGCATTGCCATCAGACAGATTTCCTTGGAGAAGAAAGAGAGAGCCATCAATATGGAGACATTTCAGAATGTTCCCAGATCACTCCTCCAAAATATCTCTTGGCCTGGTTCCAAACTGCCACTCCCAAGGCAGTTTGAAGGAGTCACACAGAGCCAACTCTAGTGTCTTGGACAGTTCTTGCACAGAGAAGCAAACCTTGAGATATTGGCATTCCAGATTATTGGAGGGTTTTGTGCTCCTTGTTAATGCATGAAGCTTTAACTCGTATCTATGCTGTTTCTTTTCTCAGCTGTATGTTTTTTTTGCGATTCTGTCCAAACACATATCTATACAAATACACACACATATACTGCTGAATACTCCCTTTTGTGCAAATCGCAAATTATAATATTTATCTTCTTTTATGAGGAAAAATATTCCTCTGTATATAGCAATTCTCAAGGAGGAACTCAAACAGATTAAAGGTTCCTTTAAGAACTATGATTTGACCAGGAAATGGTTGGCTACAAAAAAAAGCTAATGTTGACTTTCCAAGGAGCTTCACCCATCAACCTCATGCATCTCACTGCATCTTTTATACTGTGCAATGTTTTGTATTTTATAGTGCCCTTAAGAAAGACACTTTGGAGAAAAAAACGGCAGGAATATCATATCCCCAACACATATACACTAACACAGAGCTATGAAATTATTGAGAGTTTTTGCAAACTTACCACATTACTAAAGAAACGTTTTCTGGACTTAAGTGCCATTAAGTAAAGAGGAGGCCAAGCACTTAACATTCTAAGCAAGTTAGTTTGTAAATTCCGGATAAATAAGATTGCTATCCAAGCCTTGAAACTTCATCCAGCTAATTCTTTGAAGGATGAAATTCCCATTGCATGTGAAAGCCGATTTTAATAGCAACTTCTGCTTTTCTTAGGTAGTTCAGTGGGGGCAGGATGAGACGTGTTTCCTCCTTATATGTTTAATTATTTCATTGTTACAATATATGACAAATTTATAAAAGCCATCATATAAAAATGAGCGTTTTCCCAAATACCATATTTTCCGTGTATAAAACTATACTTTTGTCTAAAATCTTTAGAATAAAAATTGAGGGTTGTCTTATACACGGAAGTAAGCTGAGAAGAGAACAAAAACAAGTGGAAGGGAAAGCAGGGATCAAAGAGATCCTGCAGGGCTTTGATCCCTTTCCCTCATACTTGCTAAGTCCCACTTAGATTTCTTACTTTTGAGTTAGAAAAGTGGGGGGTGTCTTATACATGGGGGCATCTTATACATTGAAAAATACGGTAATTGCAGTATATCTTCTTTAGTAGACCCAGACATTGCCAGAGGGAGAGCTCATGGATCAAAGGGAAGGGAGGCATCATGCCAGGCAGCATCTTCATATTTGCATTATGAGATAAAAGTGCTGGTGGGAGGGTGGAATCCTTCCGATTCCTGAGATTTGACTTCAGTCAGACCATCTTGGAACAGCAGGATAACATGAGAACAAATTGCCACCCCTTACAAGATTACCCAGTGTGATACAGTGGTAAGATTAGGGCTCAAGAGACCTCAGTTTGATTCCTGATTTGCTGTGGAAGGTTACTGGATATGTGTCTGTTGAATGGGTAAAAATCTTTTCTTAAATAACTCATACAACATGAAAGCCCTATTAGAATCACCATATGTCAGTTCTGCCCTGATGGCAACACACAAACACAAATCTCAGCTCCATCAGGAGAGAAATACTCTTATTGGTTTGTGTTTTTGTTGTTGGGTGGAGGCATAGCTATCACAATTTGTGCTAAATATGCTTACACAGTTACAGTGGGGTCTTGACTTAAGAACGGCTCGAGTTAAGAACATTTTGACTTAAGAACCACTCTCATAGGAAAATATTGACTTGACTTAAGTACTTAGATTTGAGTTAAGAACTGAAAAAAAAACCACGTGGGAGGCAGGGAAAGTGCAAAATGTGAACTTTCAGTTAACTGTTGGCCAGTGAAAAGGGTGCCTGTCTGCTTCCTCACTCCTCCCAGTGTTTAGAGAGTGGACTGGGAGACAGTCTTCAGACTGCCTGGTACTGCCTGGACTGTATTTTCCCTGCCTTCCCTGAACCTTTCTTGACCTAAGAAAAAAAAGAAACAAAATATCCCCCTCTAGTGGTCGAAGGCAGAATAGCAGCTTCCCATTAGTTTCTATGGACGGAAAAGAGCAGATACGGATCAAATAGTTCTCAATGCATTCCTATGGGAAATGCAGATTTGACCTGAGAACTTTTTGACTTGAGAACCGCCTTCCAATACGAATTAAGTTCTCAAGTCAAGACCCCACTGTAGTGTCTTTTCACTCTCTAAAGCAAAGCACATGCACAAGTGGAAAAGAGTAGCTGATGGATCAAACAAATTCTGTTCTGATCAAACAAATTCAGTGTACAATTGTGATGGGGGGGCAATGAGTCTGCTCTGGGTTTTAGTCAAACTTCATAGAATGTAGCTGAAATGCTGAACCCCATTAGGATCATCACCTTGGACAGCCACTTTAGTCAACAGTTTGGACTAAAACTCACAGCATATTCACCATTTCTGTGGCATCAAGGTCACTAGATGTCTGCTGATGCTACTTTTATTAGGTTGAGACAATTTCTTCTTGAAACAACAAAATAAAAACAAAGATCTTGTGATCACACATTGATGAGAGTTTTTATTTTATTTTATTTATGGTGCGAGGATGAAACCAATCAGATTTTGAATCCTTGTGACCACACTGATGAATAGTTTGATCCCACCGGTTGAGGTTCATCTAAGCATCTTGCTTCCCCTCAGTAGCCAACTGAATGTCCATGAGAAACTGACAAGCAGAACATGAGCGAAACAGTCTTCTCTGCCATTAATATCAGTGTTCCACTGCTCCTGACCTTGGAACTTCTACATAGACATCTTTCTTGCATATATATATATGGCTCTATCACCCATTCGGAATTTTCCTAATTTCCCTTTATAGCCTTCATAAACTACTGGGCACCACTATACCTTAGGAACATAGGTGGCTGCTTTCTACTGAGATCATCCATTGCTCCATCTAGCCCAGGTTTGCTGGTTCAGACTGAGAATGGCCTCCAAGGGTTTGAGGCATGATATTTCCCTACTCCTGCTTGGAAATCCCCAACATTTCTGTGTAGTCTCCCAGCCAATTACTAACCAGGCCCAGCTCTGTTTAGCTTCCAAAATCAGGCAACAGGGAGTATGTTCAGAATGATATGGTGAGACAGCTGTAGGGGACTCCTCTTACATGTAGAAGTGCAAGCTTTTACCTTTCCTGAATCTAGTTCCAATTCAATAACCCTGAGTTCAGAATTCTCTGGAAAACCTTGTGGGGGGGGGGGGAGAGAGAGAAATCAATACCTGGATTGCATTAACTATCAGTGGCAGGTGATTCTGGTGCGAGGAAGCAGAATGCATATGATTCTAATCTGTGACTGTCCTTGGGGGGAGATCCTGATATGAGAGGTGCCAGTAAATGAGGTCGGAAAACTTGTGGTCCCATGTGTGTTTGGAGAAAAATTAATTCCAAGAGGCAAAGAAAAAGTCATTTTGAATAGGAATCTTCAGAAACTTAATTTTTGGGTAAGAACACACATATGAGCCAGTCCTAATTGACATATAAAGATAGCGTGAAATGTATTGGCTGTACTAAAGTTACAGATTTATCAAATTCTAGAGCAGAAAGGTACCACAAAAGCCATCTAATGCAGACTCCTCATGATGCAGGGAATCTACAGCTGAAACATCCTTGGACAGATAGATGGCCATCCAACTTCTGTCTGAAAACCACCACCACCACCACCTTCTTAGGCAGTCAATTCTACCGTTAAACAGATCTTACTACCAGGAAGGTTTCATGGACATCTTTTTTCTTGTAATGCAGACCACTAATGATGCACATAATAAGGTTGCTCTACTGGCTGCATGACAGTCCTTCAAATGTTTGAAGATGTAAACTCTGTAAACCTGTCCCTTCTCCTTTCCTTTCTCTCCCCCCCCCTTTTTTTTGGAAGTTATCATTTAGATCTTATGGAGGAGACTGAGAAAAATGAATCACTTCAAAGACAAATCTGTATTGGGGGCCTAGACAGTGCTCTGTTTTGTCTGCTGCAATCCATCTGCTTGCAATCCGTCTCCTCTTTTTGCTGCTGTGCTGCAGTTCCCCTTCGGCTCCACTTTAGAGATTGGCAAATGGTGCTTTATATGGATAGATTTAGGGATTTATATCCCTTGAGGGTAATGGTCTTGATTATTTAGTCACTTCACATATTCTACCTTCGGAACGGAGAAATCCAGCCATGTGTATCAGACATCATGAAGATCGATAGGGCCGTCTGTTCATGTCTCCCCTTTTATCGTGGAACCGATGTCCTCCTGACACTGAGGCATTTAGAGATAACATTTATTGTGTTGGTGAAAATGCAGTCTAATTGTCAAGTCACTTCCTGATTTGCTACTATTTAGTGCCGACAGATTGCTAGTTGCTATCATTACTTCAGCTGCACCATATTCATTTACAGAATTTATTACAAGGTCGTTCAATCTCGCTAGAACTATTGAGATTGTCCATGGTTATCCCATTTCTAGATGAACTGCTCTCGAAGATGCTTGGTGGAAAAGCCACCTGATGTGTATTTAGCTCTATCTCTATCATAGATTTGAAGAAACCTTACCTTTGCTATTTTTTACTTAAGACCAATCATATCTCCATTATGAGACAACGTCTTGAAGATGTGTCTTGAGAGATCTTGCCTCCAATGCATGGTGTGTGTTTGTCATCATTGTTTCTGCAATTTGCACAAAATGGTTCTATAAAACTTCTGCCTTTAGGCAAAATAAGTTTTTGCCTTCATCAGATTAAACACACACTTCCAGGAATCACAACAGGGCAGTGTGACTGTGCACAAAGACACAAGCAACCCATTCGCTGCTGCTACTTCTATTACAATGTGTTATGACATTTTTCAGTATTGCTCATTTTATATAATTGTGCACTAGCTTTCTCAGAAAACAAACAAACAAAACCCTGCTAGCTCAAGTCACATCAAAATTTACATCCCTAATCTGTGTCTATACTTACATTTGTCAAAATCCAAAGAAACAAAACAAAAGACAAAAATGCATGGCACCTTAAAGACATTTACATAAGACACATGTCCATGAAAGCTTGCATTAAGCATTACATAAGACACTTGTCCATGAAAGTTTACATTAAAATATAATAGTCTTTATGGTACCACATGTTTTTCTCTTTACTTTGTTTTGTTTCTTCATATTTTGCCTTATATGGTTGCACAGACTAATACGGCTACATCTTCTAAAACTACTTACATTTCTGTTCATTATTAGACATGGGGATTAATTTAAAAATAAATCACAATATTTGTTAAACATCTCGGATTCATTTACTATTCACCCCTTCATATTAATCAGTTCCAGAACCCCCAACAAATATTATTTGTGATTTATAAATGACAACCAAGCCTTTGACAGTATAGATCATGAGAAACTATGGCTTGTTCTGAAAGAAAAGGGTGTGCCAACACTTGAATGTCCTGACGCATAGCCTGTGTTTTGGACAAGAAGTTACCATTAGGATATGGAGAGACAGAATGCTTTCCTATATGCAAAGGGGTTAGACAAGAGTGCATTTTATCTCCTTATCTGTTCAATCTGTACACAGTACACATAAAGCCAGATTAGATTCACTTGAAGGAGAAGTAAGCAGCAATGATTTGAAAACAATTTTTAGGGAAAGTGAAATAAGAAAAGCTGAAACAGGACTGCAGCTGAATGCTAAGAAGCCAAAATATGGCTACAGAAGAACTACCCAACTTTAGCATTGACGATAATTGAAACCCTAACATTTTGTACACCTTAATTCAATCATCAATCCAAATGGAGACCAAAGCCAAGAAATCAGAAGAAGAGAGATTCAAAAGGAGAGCAATGAAGGAATTACATAGGAAAAAAAACACATTAAATATACAGATGAAAACTAAGATCAAGGTCATCCATACAATTGTATTGCTATGATCATCTATGGGTGTGAAAGCTGACAGGGGGGAAAAAGTATTTATTTGGAATGTGGTGATGGAAGAGAGCTTTACAGATTCCCTGGACTGCCAGAAAGACAAACAAGTGAGTCTAGAGTAAATCAGGACTGAATGACCTCTGGAAGCAAAACAATATGAAACTGAGGCTGTCGTACTATGGGCACATCGTGACGAAGGCAGGATTCTTTGGAAAAAACAGTCATGCTGAGAAAGGTAGATGGCAGCAGGAAAAGAAGAAAATCAAATATGAGATGAATTGATTTCCTTAAAGGAAGCATCAGATTTGAGTTTGCAAGTGGTGAGCAGGGCTGCTAATGACAGGACATTTTGGAGATGGCTCATTCATGGGTTTGCCATAAGTTGGAGGTGACTTGACAGCATATATCCAGAACAACATCTTCTGGTAGAAGGAATGAAGAAGAGGCAGCACAAAGGAAGAATCAAAGTACACCCAAGCCAGCCCTTCTCTTGCCCAGAAGCACAAACACAAAATATGTATTCACGGATGCTTTCATGGTCGGGATCTAATGCTTTCATGGTCGGGATCTAATGCTTCAGAGCACTCTGTGCTCTGAATGCTATCCTCTGAAGATGCCAGCCACAGAGACTGGCGAAATGTTAGGAAGAACAACCTTCAGAACATGGCCAAAGAACCCGAAAAACCCACAACCAACAAACACAAAATGCTAGGGGGAAAAAAGATCCTGGATGGCTATAGTCTTAAGTTATTCCCAACATCCCTAGGCTGGAAGTGATTTGATTTAGCATTTATCCTAGTGTCGCCTTGGCTAATTTACTCAGCTAGCACAGAGTTGTCATTTGCTTTTTTTTTAAAAAAAAAATCAATTGCAGCACAATTCTGATGACTGAAAATTGTTCTGATACTTCATCTTACTTTTTAAATGGAGGTCTTGATGGTTGAGATTTTCACTGTAGCCCTTCATCTATGCATTTTTCCCATTTCCATGCAAACTTGTTGAAGAATGGCTCATAGGCACAATTTCTCTTCCCAGTTTCCACTTCTGTACAAACCTTTCTTCATGCCATACCGAAAGCTACATTTGAAAAGAAATTGCATTTCCTTGCCAACTCTTCCATCTCAGTTCTGTAGCCCACACATCAGAAGCATCCTGGCTGGAGCATAACAATGGTGAATTAGTCCCAGATAATTGTTTTGAATTCTAGATTTCCAAAAGAAGGGAAAGAGTGGAGGAAAGAAGATGGGTAAGGGGGGGAAAAAGAGTGAGGCAATATTTCACAGTAAATGTCAGTGCAGGATTTCAGCTACTGCTAATGTCAACAGGACCCATGAATTCATGCACTCCTGGGGATCAATTTGAGCTGGGAATTAGCCTCAGAATCCACCAAAGAGCAGATAAACTGAAGTGTTAATACATTTGTGTAAATATCTCCTGGTAAAGAGGAAAAACATCAATCCATTTAAGACTTTTGCTGGGATTTAATAAACATGATCTGTGAAGAGATAGAGAAACACAGTATGTCTTTTATAATGGCCACAATCTAACAGAGATATGCTTGAGGTCATGAAACCTAAGGGGGTTGTATATTGTGTCGGATTATGATCTATTATCAAAGAAGAAGATTAGTCTGTACTTTATAGACTACAGCAAATCCTTTCACTGTGTAGATCGTGAGAAACGATGGGTTGTTCTGAAATAAAAAGGTGCGCCTCAGCACTTGATTGTCCTGATGTGTAACTTATACAGTAATGTGGGCAAGAAATTACTATTACAACAGAATATGGAGAGACAGAATAGTTTCTTATAGGCAAAGGTGTCAGACAAGGGTGCTTTTATCATCAAGTGTTAAGAATTATTTTTTGCCATCTGGGTCTTTAACTTATACAACTCTTATTTTTGTGCAGGACCCAAATGTTGTAGTCTTTCATGTTCTTGGATTACATTAACCACAAATGTATTAAACACACGGCATTTCCATTTCTGAAAGTGATTATCCACTTGGGCACCAGTGTGTATCTCCTCAATTTTTCATACGTTCATTTTCACTGACAGATCAGGGAAATAATGTTGCTATTTATATGAACCTAGGGAACAAGGATCTGAAAAAAAAAAATCTTCAGATCAGCTTCACCAGAACATTCTTGGTTTGCATTTGACCATCCTGAACTGAAAGTCAGAAAAAGAAGAAAGGCAGAGAAGGGAAATACTAATAGCGTCATGGCCGTTGGCTTTGGTTGGTAATGGTTTAGTGATAAAACACAGATTTTGGAACGTCCAGAATGAAATTCAAACATTTTGCCTAACCTTTAACTACTGTTCATAATAATAATATAATTTATTGTCATTGTAAGTATATACACAGTATACCATACAATGAAATTCACAGACACCCAGAGACCAGACACATGCACACACTTAACATTCCCCAAACACTCCCCACCCACTAGAAATCCCCCACTAAAAATACAAACATCTACACCTCAGGCCAAGTAACAGAGTCTAACTAATTATTCACTACTGGTGGTCTTTAAGCTCATTATTAATTGCAATTATAGCTCTAGGATGTATTTTCTCCCAAAGTTCAGATGGGAAAAGAGAATTGAGATCGACCTTTTTGTGAGTTAACTTTGAAATCTTACATTCAAAGCATGTGATCAACTGCAAATAATGGGATCCATCACTGATCTATAGAAGTGCATTTGAATACACACACACACACACCCCTGACGGAACAGCTATAGCACGATAGTGATGATTGTCTAACTAACTCTCTGAAACAGAACAGGCTGTTACATTTGACAGTCTGTGGCTGAAACCCTGTTGCTTAGCATAGTAAGTCCCAGTAGAGTAGGTCCATTGAATCAGTGGGGATTTGATAAACCAACTTCTCTGTCACTACCATGAGTTCAAATGGATCTGCTGTAGTCTCAATTTACTATGCTAAACTAAGTCACAACTAGAGTAGGTCAATTTGATTCCATAAAATTTACAGAGGAGTTGATTCAAAAAGCCCAAGTGATACTTAACTTATTATGCTAAGCAATAGGATTCAGTCATTGCCCCCCCCACCCCAGAATAATGATGTGAGACACAAAGTGATGGGGTAAACCAGGGCCACACTTTATTAATCATTGTATGTGTATCTATGGCCTCTTTGCCGGGCAGGGGTGGATGCACCTAGACTGGGCAAGTGGGGGTGTGTAGCAGCTCCCAACTCCACTGCGCTACCAAACCTTCAACTACTGAAGCCTCTCTTTAATTTCTTACTATTATAATTCCTTCCTTCCTTCCTTCCTTCCTTCCTTCCTTCCTTCCTTCTCCTTCCTTCCTTCCTTCCTTCCTTCCTTCCTTCCTTCCTTCCTTCCTTCCTTCCTTCCTTCCTTCCTTCCTTCCTTCCTTCCTTCCTTCCTTTATTTATTTATTTACACCTAAAAAACTGCTGGAAAGAAATACAAAATGGGTCCTTTCCACCATCCTTTTTGACCTAGCTATGCTAAGCCCTGCCTGGCCCCATGGCTGCAGCCACACTGCAGGGTGAAGTGCCCTTGCTCCTTTTTAAAAAACTATTATTTTATCCTATCCTTCACACACACACAACTCTTTCTTCCTCCTCCTTTCATTCTGTTCTATTCAAATCCAGAACTAAGGTCCCAGCTGAAACTCTGTGTGTGTGTGTGTGTGCGATGCAGATGCAACCCCCCCAATCCAAATGAAAGTGTGTCACAATGCTCGTGCCAAAAACGACAGACTCCTTCGTGCTTTGCCAGCCTTGAAAGAGGCCAAATTGGGGGAGGAGTGCTCTTTTAATAGGTGCTCACTCCCCCTCCCCTCCTGGGTCACATTTGTGAGACCAGCAGTCTTGCGTTATCCCGGAAGGGGAGGCAACAAAGGTCCACCTGGTGAAGTGCATTCGCCAGCGAAGTGGCCATTGTGTCAAGCCACATGTTTTGGGGTCACTAACATCACACAGCATAAGAAGCAAAGATGCTGTAATTTCCTTCTTCGATAATGATGATTGAGGGCTATATTCATGGTGATTTGCAGTGACCTTGATCATAGTGTGCATTAAGTAATCAAAGGTCATTTCACCCGCAATTTAAATGATATCTAGTCATAAGTCACCTTTGCAGTTCAGAGAGGAGGGAGCTGGTGTTACATCTTTCAATGCCAAAGTAAACATGCTCTGAAGACAGAAACGACTGTGAACCCAGCTATATATTATCCTTGAAGCAGACCAGAAAGTTGAGGATTCCAGAAAGCAGGGAAATAGATTTCAATGTAATCAAATTTATTGTTTGAGTAATCTTTTTGGGACACTAGATTTACTACACAGAGTAACAGTCTATGGCTAAAATCCAGTAGCAAAAGCATGCTGCTTATATACTGCCCCATAGCACTCAAAGCACACTCGGGGTGGTTTACAATTTAATTATGTAGTCTATACTACATAAGTCACACTAGAGTAGTCCCACTGAATTAGTGGAGATTTGGTGAGTCAACACTTATGTAAATTCCATTGATCCAACAGGCCTACTCTAGTTGTGACTTGCTACTGGATTTTAGCCCATGGATCCCTCCCCCTAAGTGTTAGTCCAGTTATTCCATGGAGGGCAAATGTATGGGCCAGCAGCTATTGCTGGAGTGCACATCCATCAGTTCTTACAAGCTGTGCCAGTGTCAAGTGCAGATGGGAGCTGTAGTCCAATAACACCTAGAAAATTCTATATTTCCCATGCCAGGACCAATGAATCAAGCCAGGTTTGATGTTCACAAAACCACTCACAGGTCTTTCAAAGCTCAGGAATCTGGAAGCACAGTTATGGCACCTTTCATGAAAGATGGTAAAGTCATACAAGCAGAATCCAGTCTATTACTAGTTTGTGTCAGCTTCACAACTATTTAAGCAGAAGACCATTCTGTCCAATTATCAGAGCTTTAAAAAAAACATTAATATTCAATTTTTTCATGTGCAATTACCTTTAATAGAGATATTTTATGCAATACGCATTTGTGTCTGCAGCTTCCCCTACAATATGTTATTTTTCTATGTAATTGTCTCCAATATTCATATTATTCTGCATGATTTTCTCAAATATACACATTCATGTAGGCAATTTTTTGAGCTGTGCACAGGATGTCAAAACAGAGAAAAACAGCTGTGTACTGATTATGGAAAGGAGAACTTCTAAGTGTGCTTAAACATTTGGATTGAATGAAGCTGTTTCCTGCCTAGCAGCTCTCTTCTACCTGGCTAAAGATTCATTCAATCCACTATTTTGGTTCCAATAGAAGAACTAACATTTAACCAAAACCTTTCTGGAAATATACCAGTAGAGCATATAGGTAGTCATTTTTTCTTGCCATTGACACTAAGCAACAGATTCTCAAGAGGATTGCCTAGCCACTATACAGTGGTGCCTCGCTTAGCAATCTCTCCGTTGAGTGATGAAATCGCTTTGTGATGGACTTTTGACCATCACTGGAGCGATCACTTAGCGATGTCCTCTATGGCTAAAATTCGCTTTGCGATGATCGCGGGGAAGCGATCATGGCAAAGCGAACTTTTTTAAACAGCTGAGCCGCGGTTCCCAAATGGCTGCCACAAAACCAAAATGGCCACCGCTGTTTTGTCTCGCTGTAGAGGCACCCAAAATGGCTGCCGCTATGGAGGAATTTCACTTTAAGGTACGTTTTTAGCCCATAGGAACGTATTGAATCCATTTTAATACATTCCTATGGGCTTTTTTAAATTGCTTATCGATTAAATCACTTAGTGATGTTTTTTCCAGAACGGATTAACATCGCTAAGTGAGGCACCACTGTACCTGAATAGCTACTGATGTACCAAATCTAATTTTCTTTCCATAGATATTTCTTGATTTTTTTTTTACTGTACTATGCTTGAAGGTACCTCATTAGGCATCCTTCAGTCTGGAGAGACTCTGGTAACATGCTCTGTATGGAGGACTTGGAACAGTGTCTAGGTGGCTGAGAAGGCCAATTTGAGAGTAACAATCCCTTCCACACTGGAGACAAATACAATCACAACAAAAAGGTGCAGCTAGTGAACTGGAGCTGAAATGAAACCACTCCTTGCCTCCTGAGTAAAAGAAGATGGCTCCCACTGAAAAAGATGATTCCCCATCTCTTCACTGTCCCAAACTTTGTATCATGCAGTCATTTTTAATTTGATTTCCTCTGTGGCTAATCCAATGCAAAACTGCTGGGTAAATGCATAAAGTAGTCCCCCCCCCCTTAGTCTAATAACCATGTGCTGTTAAGTTTTATGTATGAGTTTGGGGTTGTCTACAACCTGTCTCTGTTGCAAAGTGTTTTTATCCATTGTGGGACTTGTAACATTTCCTTGTGATGAACATGGCAGAAGCTATAAATTAAAGATTTACCGTCCCCCACTGGATTTATAAACCCAGTTTCCAGTCCATCCTCAGCCGCCAGTAGATGTTCCCCAGAGATCGAGAATGCTTGTTGAAATCCCCTTACCAAGGAGGAAGAAAAAGACTTTGGCACCAAAAGCGTTTCTCTGCTGATTGCATGTCTGTGATCAGAGAGTCATTCTCAAAGACTGGCTTTCAGAAACAGATGGCTGATTTATTGCTTTTCAGGTTGGAAGGAGGCAATAAAAAGTCTCATCTGACAAAAATTTATAGTGACTCTTTTCTCCCACAGGTCAAATCAGAACAGAGACTTCAATGCTACCTCTTGTGATTTAACTCCTAAATCTTCCCTGTGGCAGGCACCCTTGGTAAATCTACTGTAGTACTTTCTCTATTGTCTTAGCATTGACTTTTCTTCTCTCCAGAGGTACTGTATAAAATTTCAAATTGCTCCTGTAAATAGGATCAGTTGGGCTCTTCTTAGGAGGAAGAGCTGTGAAGAATTTGGGGCATGTCTGTTTACCCTTGCCTCTTCCTTTGCATGGTGGCGCTGTGGGCTAAACCGCAGAAGCCTCTGTGCTGCAGGGTCAGAAGACCAGCAGTCGTAAGATCGAATCCACGCGACGGAGTGAACTCCCGTCGCTTTGTCCCAGCTCCTCTCCAACCTAGCAGTTCAAAAGCATGAAAATGCGAGTAAATAGGTACCTTGGTGGGAAGGTAAACGGTGTTCCGTGTCTAGTCACACTGGCCATGTGACCACGGATGATTGTCTGCAGACAAACACTAGCTCTATGGATTGGAAACAGAGATGAGCACCGCCACCTAGAGTCAGACACGACTGGACAAATTGTCAAGGAAAACCTTTACCTTTACCTATTTATAGCTGTATTCAATCTTACGACAATTCCTCAAACTCATTTCTTTGATTTCCCATTATCATGGTTTTGATTAATGGAACGGCAGGTAAGTGGTTTTTGGCCATGTTGAACTTCCGAAGTGACCCATATTTGGGCATTAAAATATTTTTTTTATTTTAGTTGTGATCTATTTAATTCTTGATATGTAATGTCATGAGTCTAGGTACTTCCTATTTTTTTTGCTGCTCATTATACCATCAAATTTCAGAGAGCTTGAAAAACACAACTCAGTACAGTGGTGCCTTGCATAGTGACAATAATTCATGCAGCAAAAATCGCTGCTAGGCGATTTCATTGCTATGCGAAATAAAAAAGCCCATAGGAATGCATTAAAACCTGTTTAATGCGTTCCTATGGACTTAAAACTTACCTTTAAGCGAAAATCCTCCATACGGAGGCCATTTTGGGTGCCCGGTAAGTGAGGAATCAGTCGCTAAACACAGCGGGCAGCCATTTCTTACCAGGTGGCCATTTTGGAACCTCCGATCAGCTGTTTTAAAATCATCGCTTTGCGATGATCGGTGTGACAGACCCAGACCTACTGGGATCTGCCACACGTTAACTAAGCTGCCACCAACCATTCCCTATAAGAAGTCACACAGACCAGGGATGGATTTTCAAACAAATAAAAGAACAAGGTTTATTAAATACAACACACAGGGAAAATAAAATGATCAGGTGAATAAGATATAGTAACGTGGCTTAGTCTCATTCATACATGCATACAGTTTGGTTCACACAGAACCCTTAACTTGAAGCACAGACCCTGAACCTATCAGTTCTGGCTAACCAACAGACACCTGAACCTATCAGGTTGGTACTCTGACACACAGTAGTACCCTGTCTGACACACAGACTCCCACACCAGCTTCTTCTTCCCAGCTGCTGCTTCGTCACATCCCAGCGTCTCCTGAACTTCTCCACACACGCATCACATATATATACAGTACAGCCCCTCCTCCTGATGTCCCGCCTTCCACTCCCCATAGGATGGAACTTTCCCTCCAAACCCATGACAGACAGGTAACATCAGTGCTGTATGTAACAATCGGCACATGAAGCAGGGCACCGATCATCGCAAAGCGAAAAAAAACCATTCAGACCATCGCAAAGCAATCGCAAAAGCGATCACAAAATCTTCATCGCTATGCGATTTTGTTGTTAAACAGGGCGCCTGTTAAGCGACGCACCACTGTATATGGAACATTATCCTGTAAAGATGTATAAAGAAGTAAATACTATTGTATTAAATGGATGATTAGTATAAAAAAGGGTTAGTACAGCAATCTTTAGTAATAGTTGCAGTAGAAGCTCTGGGTAGGAGACCTAGTTCTGCCATTACACTCCCTCTCCCCTGAGAATTCTTCTATATGGAAGGCTAATCTAAAAGAGATTGTGATTCACCCTGTGAGTTGCATGTCTTCATAAAATGGCCTTTCCGAGTATTAATCCAACATTCTAACGAGTGATATTTAATGTAAAGTTTTTTAATACACTGAGTTTTCCAGTCCAATGACTTGTTAAGTGGTTTACAGTAGATTAACAAGGCACAAGAATAAAAGTATGAAACTATTAAGACCATTGGAGTCTGCTGCTTGAAAACATCAGCATAAGCGAGGGCTGTTACATTATTTTTCACGAGCATTACAGTCTATTGTTGTTGCTGTGTACCATCATCCTGACTACTTGTATGCATAATTAACCTTCAGGAAGTTTGCTAGCATCCTATGCAAATCTTTTCCCATTTTCAAGTGTTTTTTTCCCATCAACTTTGATCTAACCAAGCTTGTATTTTTATTTTGATTCAGAGGTCAACTTTTACTTAGAATCCAAATGACAAAATCACAAAGTTTAATTTCAGCTCTGAAATACCACCAATTGAATCTCAACATGGTCTTCCCATTTCATTTAAATCAAGACAATTTGGAGTGGTTCTCTTTCAGCTTGGATGTGTTGTTAATGACTACACTGTAAATGGAGTAAAACATTTCTTGAGTGTTCCCTGATGGTTTGTTTTTTAAGAGTAGTAGTAGGCATCCTTCAGTCTTGAGAGACTATGGTTACATGCTCTGTATGGAGGCCTTGGAACAGCATCTAGTGTGGCTGAGAAGGCCAATTCGAGAGTGATGATCCCTTCCACACTGAACACAAACACAATCTGTCCCCTGTCCAGCTCCCTGATTTTGCTGGGTTCGGGACAGCCTCTTCACCTTGGCCTGCTGGACAAGGGTCTCTTCAAATTGGGAGAAGCCATGATACACTGCCTGCCTCCAGGCTTTACGCTCAGAGGTCCAGGTTTCTCATCAGTTGAGGTCCATTCCTAAGGCCTTCAGATCCCACTTGCAGATATCCTTGTATCGCAGCTGAGGTCTCCCTCTGGGGCGATTTTCCTGCACTAGTTCTCCATATAGGAGATCCTTTGGAATCTGACAATCAGCCATTAACAAGACATGACCAAGCCAATGTAGATGTTGCTGTTTCAGTATTGTATACTTGCTAAAAATTCCAGCTTGTTCTAAGACTATTTTATTTGGAACTTTGCCTTGCCAGGTGATGCAAAAAATGCATCAGGGACAATACATATGGAATGTGTTCAACTTCCTCTCCTGTCATATACAAAGGGTCCAGGACTCACTGCAGTACAGGAGTGTACTCAGGACACAGGCTCTATAGACCTGGATCTTGGTATATGGTGTCAGCTTCTTATTAAGCCATACTCTCTTTGTGAGTCTAAAGAATGTGGTAGCTGCTTTGCCAATGTGTTTATCCAGCTCAATATCTAGAGAGAGTGTCAGAGATCATTGAGCCAAGGTACACAGAATCATGAACAACCTCCCATTCTTCTGTGGAGATGGTAATAGTCTACCCCCTGTCCAATGACTTGAGTTTTCAGGCTGATTGTTAATCCAAAGTCTTGGCAGGTCTTACCAAAATGATTCATAAATTGTTGGAGGTCTTCAGCAGAATGGGCAAGAACAGCTGCATCATCGGTGAAGAAGAAGTCCCACATGCATTTCAGCTGGACTTTGGTCTTCACTCTCGATCTAGAGATATTAAAGAGCTTTCCATATGATCTAGTTCGGAGATAGATACCTTCTGTTGCAGTTCCAAAGGCGTGCTTCAGTATGACAGCAAAAATATCTCAAACAGGGTTGGTGCAAGGACACAGCCCTGTTTCACTCCACTTTGAATGTCAAAGGGCTCTGATGTTGAGGTCTTTGTAAGATCTATCAAGGCCACAAAGAGTGGCTTTCATTTTTCCCTACATTTCTCCTGCAGCTGTCAGAGAGAAAATACCATACATTCTTTTGATGTCACCCGTGTCCACTGCTATCTGTATCTGAGAGCAGAGCTGAAGCCAATAATTGTTGGAACATCTCTTGGCAGCCTGCTGAACTTTGCTACGAGCAACTCAAAGAGCCTGCAAGTTGTGCTCACTAGGACAGGCTCTGTATACTGCTAGAGCTCTCCTCTTATCCTCGATTGCTGGCATCAGCTCCTCTGAATGGGCTTCAAACCAGTCTGCCATCTTTTTAGTCTTCTTGCCAAATGTGGACAAGACAGTGTTATAAACAGCATTCTTGAAATGTTCCCATCATTAAGGTGCATTCACATCAGCTGGGCCTGGAAGGGTTTCCTCAAGCACTTGGACAAATTCCTCCACTTTTCTTTGATCATGAGTCTTGCTGATGTTAATACATGGTCTTCCTTCCTTTTTCGTGTGATACAATCTTTGTTCACAGTTTTACTCTACTACACACCAGGGAGTGATGAATATCGCAGTCAGCACCCAGATAAGTGCATGTGATTGTAATACTAGGAAGGCTAGAATTTCTAGTGAAGATCAAATCGAGCTGATGCCAATGCTTCTATCTTGGATGTTTCCAGGAAACTCTATGTTGAAGCTTCGTATTAAAGAAAGTGTTGCTGATACAAAAACCAAAATAACAGCAAACCTCCAGCAAGCATTGGCCATTTTAGTTCATCTTCCCAATGTTAAAACGCCCTTGACAAGTGGGCCAAGACTTGGGATCAGCACCAACTCTACTGTTAAAGTCTCCAAGATGGAAGAGTGGCTCTTTCTCGGGGATTTTCTTGATAGTAGCTGTCAGATCATAATAGAATTTGTTTTTGACTTCTGCTACAGATAACAGTGTTATCTGATAATGAGGGCGATCGGTCCCGTTGATGAGTGGAGCTGCAGAGACAGGATTCTTTCACTCCCCACAGTAGGTTGAACAATGGATCTCAGCAGAGTATTTCTAACAACAAAGCCAACACCATATTCCCTGGTCTCATTCAATGGTTTTCCCTGCCAGGAGAATGAGGAGTGTGTTTTTTTTTTAATTTGACAGATCCCAAGTCTGGCAATCTCATCTCTTGCAGGGCAACAATGTCCATCTGCAGCCTACTCAGTTCCATGTTGATGACATCTGTCTTGTGTGTGTCGTCTATTTTCTGCAGGTCATCAGAAAAGCCAGGGGTCATTGTCTGAATATTCCAGGTGCCCAACTTTAGGGCAGAAGTTTTCTTATGATTATTGCATGGTGCAGGGTTATCGATCTGCTTGTCGGCTTTCATCCTAAACCCCACACACCCTGTTGGGTTATCAGACTATGGTGAGGCAGCACCTTACTGGCTGAGGCCTGCCCAGCTGAAGGCAGGCGGTAGCTACCTAGTGAGGTGCAATGACCTCTCCCACTTTTGGAAGTAGCCCCTGGCATCACAGTCTACACCAGGCGAGCAGAGACTTATAACCAGGAACTGCTACTACTGTTTTTTTTTAAGAACAAGAAATAAAAATAAACTGAAATGCACGTAGTGAAGTGAGAGACTCTGCAATTAATCAAAAGAATAATATAGAATCATAGAATAATTGAGTTGGAAGGGGCCTATAAGGCCATCAATTTCAACCCCCTGCTCAATGCAGGAATCCAAATCAAAGCAGTTCTGACAGACGGTTGTCCAATTTTCTCTTGAATGCCTCCAGTGTTCAGTGCTCACCACCTCCTGAGATAATTGGCTCCATTGTCATACTGCTCAAACAGTTAATAGCTTTTCCCCTAATACTCAGCTTAAATTTGGCTTTGTATAGCTTGAGCCCATTATTACGTGCACTCTGGGATGATCAAGAACAGATCCTGCCCCTCCACTGTCATATATCAAGTATTTGAAAAGTGCTGTCATATCTCCACTCAGTCTTCTTTTCTCAAGGCTAAGTGTGTCCAATTCTTTCAGTTTTTCATACTAGGGCCTGGTTTCCAGTCCCCTGATAATCCTTGTTGCCCTCCTCTGACAAGGAATATGCAAGAGAGTATACTTAAAACTTTTTATTCCAGATGATTTCCTGATGTCATCTTCAAAGGATTTTTCATTCAGTTGAGAAAAATATAGTAAGTTCATTGGTGAAAAGCAGTTTTGGGGAAGCAATATAAAAAGGAACCATCCCAAATGAAAAACACATCTACTTGAACAATGTTGTTCCAATCAAAGATTTGAGGCTTACTTGCACAATTTCTTCTAAATCTCACCAGGCTATGACCTCCTGCTGATATTCCTCCTCTGTTGGCGAGGTTTCCTGGTTTCCCAAAACCCTGTTTTACTTTTGTACATTTACAAAAATGTATAGTAAATCATGTGCATATTTGGACCATTTCAAAAGAATGCATGACAACAAATGTGTATATCTGATCACAAACATTCTGTTGTTTTTAATGTCTCCCTGATGGCAGAAAGAGTGTGAATTCATGGAAGGGCAAGAGGTGAGCAATGGGTAGAGTGCACAACTCCCAGCAGGGAAATGAAAGGAAGGAAGGAAGGAAGGAAGGAAGGAAGGAAGGAAGGAAGGAAGGAAGGAAGGAAGGAAGGAAGGAAGGAAGGAAGGAAGGAAGGAAGGAAGGAAGGAAGGAAGGAAGGAAGGAAGGAAGGAAGGAACTTTTCCTACACACTATATCTTCAAAATTGACAGTGCTGCCTAGTGTTCCCATACGTCGTGACAGCCCTTCATTTCCCTCCTCCTCCATCTTCTTCTTCTTCCTTCTTCTTCCTTCTTCTTCTTCTTCCCTTAACAACAACAACATAGATGACAATAGAATAACAACTCAAATATACAGTGTATACCACCATCAGGAATATAAATAATATAAATATATATATTCTCATCAATATGTGACATCTTTGTTTCCCTTTTTCTCCCAGCTTTTGCAAACATGCAAATAAATACAAATACCTGAGAACAAATCGGTTTGGGGTTCCAATCTGTGGAGCGACTATTCGTATATAAAAAGCATGAGACAGTATTTGCACACACCCTTGAAAATTTAGCATGTCTTCTCTTGAGGAGTCAAAGCACACAAAAAACACACACCAAACATAGAACTAGCTGATTGAATACCCCTTCAGGTATTTATAATCCTTAGAAGCCTATGCAACAAAGCTGCACAGAGCACCATTTTGGACAGTTTGTTACTGTATTTGAAATAAAGTGTTGCTTACATTAAAACGATTATTTCCATTTTTTTGCCGAATCTGAACAAAGATTGTTCTCGTCTTCTTCTGGGGTAGAAAGTGTCACAAAATAGCTTTCTTTTCTTACATGGGAGGCAGACTAATTTTATAGTTCCTCATCCTAATACAAGGACAGGGAGAGCACAGACTTACATCCCAGTTGGGAACTTCACCAAAACCTGCCAAAGATTACACACAGAAAGAGATTTTCAGTTGGAGATAGGCTTTGATAAGGAAATCCAACTAGCTACAATCATCCATTTCCATTGATAGATACATTCCAATAAATTTCCAATAAATTTCTAGTCCTCATTCAAAGTTATTGGAAAACGGTGTATTAAGACTCTTACGTATTTTAACAGAAAGAGATAAGAGAACAGAGTTTGACAGGGACACACAGAAGTCAGATATCAAGCTAAACTTTGCAACCATGGAAAGACTTCCTCAAATACAGGTAAGATAGGATTTCCATTTTGTTTTCAATGCCACAAAAACATTTGAAATTCAAAATTATGTTATAGGGCTGTCCTAAGCACCAGTTGGTTAAGATTCCAGACAACTATTTTCATCCCAACAATCTGTAATCATGGCATACATTTCCTGCTTGCATCACAGCAGTTGTCTTGTCCTTTTGAAATGTCGAGTTTAGAGTTTCCTCGAAGTCATATATTGCACAGATATTAATAAAATATTGAAGTACATCATCTTGTATTTTTAAAGGACCAAGGACCCTTGTTTTTATTGAGTAGGGACTGCAGTGACAAAGTGTTTTAATAACACAGCATGTTACTGCTGCCCCACATGCACATTCAGTGAATAAATTACTTATTTTGTTGTTCCCATATCTTGGGTTTTAACTGCAGGAGACCCCATCAGATGCAAATCACATGAATTCTTTCCTAGGCAGGGAATTAATGAGTAAATAAGATTTTTGTATCATTCTGGCCCATGTAGTAGGTGACCTGTAAGTAACTTGTAGCATAATCTTATTACTAACTTTTAGGAGATGCATCCATATCAGTATACAATACTCCATAGTTTTATTCTAACTACAGCGTAGGCTAAACTCTGTGCCAAGAGAACTCTGTTGGCCAGTAAAAACTGACGGGAGAATCCACAGAGATCAAATGGTAACATCCAGAGCTTTAGGAGACTTTTACTAGCAGGACAGAAGGTGAGAGGAAACTAAAGTTCTTTTCCTTTCCATTTTTGTTTCTGTACACTTTCCCCCACTTGGCTGTTCCTGTTGTTCCCAGTATAAGGCAAGGATGTTGGCAAGTCTTTGGGTCCAATTCTGAAGTCCAAGTTTGAGTCTCAAGTCCCAACCCTAAGTCTGTTTTTAAAAACAAGCTTTTTTGCCCTAGAAAAAAAGGAGACGTAGGTGGGTGCGGGGTCGCAAGTTGAAGCCAAGTCATTAAAAAAACCCACAAAAACCACAAGGTATGTCTTGTCAAGTCATCAGTGCTATGTAAGTTCAGCTTGACAGTAGTGATGATGATGATGATGATGATGATGATGATGATGATGATGATGATGATGATGATGATAATAATAATAATAATAATAATAATAATAATAATAATAATAATAATAATAATAATAATAATAATAATAATAATAATAATAATAATAATAATAAATATTTTATTACGCTCATTGACCAGAAAAAGTAAGGAATATTATTTAAATTAGGAGATATAAACTCAATCTAAAAACACTAAAAACATTCTTATTATAAACATCATCATCATCATCACCACCACCACCACCACCACCACCACCACCACCACTACTACTACTACTACTACTACTACTAGACAGTGAGTCTCATGACTCAAGCCCCCATCGCTGGAATGAGCAAGTACAAATCATTTCCATTCTGGGGCATGTGGAGGAAATGGGTCAATCTGGTGAATGCAAAGTCTTCCCGGTCCATTTTTCCTACACCACCTGGAAAGGTCGAAGAAAACCTTCTCCAATTGAGAAAAGATGGTTGTTATTGCTGCCATTGCAGAGGCAGACCATTGTGCATGATGCCTCCTTTTCTGTCCATGGAAGTCAGTCTCCTGGAACCCTTTGCTGCTAACAACAGGGCGTTATTGGCGACTACAGAAAGAACCTCTCAGACACTGAAATGCTTTATTCAAACCATGGTGATAATCTTGTGTTTTTATGCTGGCATACAGAAATAGGCACAAACCAAAAAACTAACCAGGATGTTGGTCAATAATTACTGGTTCATTGGTTCAGGTTCATTCGGGTTCATCAAAAGCAACGAATCAAGACAAACGGAACCAATTAAGGTTTTTTAGTGATTTTTCTTTTGTTTCCTCATTTTCTCCCCTCTTGCCCCAACAGCCTGGTCCTATAAACCAGAAGCACTAGGAAACCCTGGGAAGGACCTAGAGACTATTTGATTGACAGGTCAGGCAGCCAAACACAGGGCTCAAAAGACTCTGGGGCAGTTGCTTTTTCTTTTTTATAAGACTGATTCACAGGAGCCATTTTCACCCCCCGAGTCATTTTTGCTAGCCAGAGGAACTTTTCTATCTCAGAACCCGGTGGCACATTGCTTCCTTTGTCAGGTAGCCTCTCTCCCCTGCACCACTGACTCCTCAACAACCTCTGTATATCAGCTCAGACTTCCAGCATGGGGAAAAGGCATTATCCCTCCCAGCCCACCTCCTGATGAGCAAAATTGTGTGTTGGGTTCCTTGGCATGAGCTGTTGCTGGAATTTCCCCAAAGCCAGCTGCTAAAGGACATTTTCCGGGGGGGGGGGAGCTTGACTTGAGGGTGTATAAGTTGGAAGTCCAAAATCCAAATTTCAACAATCTTGAAGGAGGTGTAGACAAAGGAAGCTTCTCTTTGATTTTGGTGTCTCTAGGTGGTGTGTGTGTGTGTACATTTTATGGCACCTGAACTTCTGAATGAAGATGAACTGATTCATGATTCTTTTTTCCCCCTAAATTTCAGAATGTTTGTGGTTTGTGGACTTCAGTGAACCATGAATCACAACGAACCTCTGTTTTGCTGCCCATGTCTACTGGCATAACAGAATTTGTATAAATCTGGGTGACGATTACTCCAAGTTAAGAAGATAGCAGGGCCATTTACTGTTGTGTTCTGAGTAGCTACTAGTAGCAACTTGCCACTAAGATTTAGTTTGATTGTATTGTACTAGCAGGAATAACTACTAGAATTTGGACCAGTATCGATTCGCTATGTAAATTCTCACTTGTCTTGACCCTCTGTGCAAAAGCAAGCATTACAACTTTCTTCTGCTTCTTAGTGAGGAGGGCAAGAAATTTCCCAACATGCTTGATGGAGTTATCCCATTGACAAAAACAGTGGTTTGTGCAAAAAAAAAAAATGTTTCCATATGTCTTCACCTTTCAGTTCAGGAAGGAAAGAGAAAAAATGTATGCAACTAAATAAGAAACCAGGACGAGAAGTAAATGCATGAAACAACAATGAACTTGTAAAATTTTCACATCTCTTATCAAATATTCTCCTCTGCCAGGAGAAAGAGGAGGGACATGGAAAGCTGCTTTAATACTATGCACCTGTACCAGCAATGATTGGATGGGGCCCAAATTTCAGTGCAAGTGAAGAAAGTTGTTTTCCTACAGTCAGGTGACTGCCCCCCCTGAAAAAACCAATATTCCAAAACTCCAATAGCATGGCGAATAATATTAGACTACTATTCCGGAATCCCTCAGCCAGCAATATTTAAAGAGCTGGACTAGATCTTGGCAAATCCATCTTCTGTTCCCTGGTAAGTGACAAAGCTCCCTGTGTAACTTTGAACCCATCACTGCTTCTCCCCTAGACCTACTTCACAGGGTTAATGTGAAGGTAAAGTGAAGAGGTCAGCATTGTATACTATCTTCAGTGCTGACATAAATAAATATAGGCTTATGAAATGCCACCTCTTGATTTCAACTGAGTCCTGTTACTTCCATGTGAGTACTCTATAGGCTTAGACATACTGAGTGATGACTTGTCTCTTTTTGGAGGTGTATTTCAATATATGGGTCTTGGAGCATCTTATGGGGGAGGACGAGGATTGGCAAGTCTGACTGCCTTTGGGAAAAAAAACCCTGAACACATGGTCTGGATTAGCCATGAATATTTCAGTTGCTATGGCAGCAAAGTGCCCTGTAAACCACGGCTCTAACATAGTTCTCATAAAGGGCTTTCATAAAGTTGACCATTATAACCCTTAAGGGGAAGAGATATAGAATTTAATGAGTACAAGTAGACTTTCTGTCTTTACATCAATGTTTAATACCATTCTGGGCTAATCTGTAAAACATTATTGATTGTTGTGAGCCATACAAAGGTATGGTAAAGGATGGCATAGATTGCTTCCCACCCTCAGTGAACGGTTATTTAAATAAGCATTACTACCAGTCACAGATCATGTGGAATTCTGCAGAGTGATTCAGCTGAAACCTGTGATTGAAGCACATCTTGAGCAGGCTGACATCTCATATTCCCATCTGCCTCAAATCTATGTTTCTTGGTTTAGACTCCCCATTAGGGATGTTTAACTTTGCTGGCCTCATCTTCCTGGGCAAAGATGATGGACCTTAAAACTCTTCTCACAAGAAGGCGGCATACCCTTCTTTCTGATACTACTGTCATGTCTGATATCCTTCATCTTGTCTCTTGGATATTTATGTAGTGGTCTCTTTAAATGATGGTAGGAATAAATGTGTTTCTTTCATAACTTTTACAGTGGTGCCCCGCATAGCGATGATAATCCGTTCTGAAAAAATCATCGCTATGTGGATTTGTCACTATGTGGGGCAAAAAAGCCCATAGGAACGCATTAAAACTCGCTCAATGCATTCCTATGGGCAAAAAACTCACCATTCTGTGAAAATCCTCCATACGGCCACCATTTTCGCTGCCCGGTAAGCGAGGAAAGGGCGCAAAAACAGTGCGGGTGGCCATTTTCTTTACCTGGTGGCCATTTTGGAACCGCCGATCAGCTGTTAAAAAAACTGCTTTGCAAAAATCGGTAAGCTTACCGATCATCGCAAAGCGATTTCTGGCCATTAGGAATATTGCAATGCGATCGCTTTTGCGATCGCAAATAACACATCGCTATGCAGATTCGTCGTTAACCGAGGTGCTCGTTAAGCGAGGTACCACTGTACATATTTCCTCTCTTCCTGTTTCATTATCTCTATCTTGTTTCATTATCTCTATCTTGTCCTGTGTTTGTATTTGCTCCTACACTCAGGCCCTTAGCATTGAACTCAGCACCACTTAGTTTGGATAAATCTAATAAGGTGTTGTTAAAATAACAGTGCAAAAAGGGTGCTTTTTCATTCAATAGAATTCTTCAAAGATCATCTCTTTCCCCCTCACATTCTCAGCTCTCTCTCTCTCTCTCTCTCTCTCTCTCAGACACAAGACTTCCCTTAGACTCCAGAATCTATCTTGATCTCTCCCCAAACTCCACTAACACCCTCTTCCCAATTAAGTTATTCAGAAAACCTCACCCATACTCCCCTACCCTAGTTTCTCTCAGTCAATCAGAACCATTCTTATCAACATCCTATCTGATCTGATTGCAATAAAAGAATTCCAATTCAATTTCTTATCACTATTCTGTATTCCTCACTCACCCCCACCCATCATTTAGTTATTTATTTATTTTGTTTATATCCCACCTATCTGGTCATTGCGACCACTCTAGGCGGCTTACAACACCAAATACGAGAATAAATATAAAAGGAATGATTACACTAAATAGGCAATTCTTCAAGATGGAGAACAAATGAAAAATAAACCACAAGAGAAAAAGAAGGGGAGAGAATCAGAAATTAACCGGAGGGAAGGCCAGACTTACCAAATCAATGCATTCCAAATAAGACATTTACATATATCTCAGTACATTTAAATACAACTAGACATCACAGAGAGCAAGATGTATTGCGAAGTTCTTGATGAGAAAGCAGACTGAGAATGTGTGTGTTGTTGTGGTGGTGGTGGTGGTTTTCTGATGTGGACTAACCATTTTTGGACAAATAATCCTGTAAGCTTTAGTACTAAGAAGTACTAAGTTCTCTATAATCACAGGTTTGCTATCAGAACATTATGATTCTCATGTTAGGAAGGCACAGAGCTATAGATATTTTAGTATAAAATAGATTATCTGTGAATTGTAGGAGAGTAATCTCACCTTTTGCAGGAGCCCATCTGGTTCCCCATAAATGTTTTATTTCATATTAAATATTCACAGCCATTAATCATATGTAGAGTTGCTGGTTGTGTTAATACATGAATACCTTTTATTATGCAGATTAAGAACAAACAGCAAGTTAGATTTACTTAGGAAAATCATATTTGTTGTTATTATTATTTTATTGGGAAGAAACAAAATAAATTATCTACATATGGCTTTACACGATAAAGAGAAAAAGGTGGGGGGAAGGATAATAAAATGTCCAAATGCACATACATCTAAAATTCTGCAATAAAGTCTATTAAACCATAACTCGAGGAAGAGCTCCATGCATATAACATGTAGAGGACCTGCATATGTGCATAGCTAAGTGCTGGGTTAAAACCATAACTTTTTGAAGGTCTGAAGTAAAAGATTGGGACAGAATTGCAAGGAATCCAAGATATGTCGAGGATAATTTCACACTGAGGCAGAACAAGGCCTATGGCCATCAGCAGCCATACTTGACAGGTGTGCAAAATGCTGAATCATGCAGTCTGGGATGATGCAATGTCCGCACTGTGGAGAAGATTTACGGATCTCTTCTATGAATGTCATGCTGTCATGCTGCTGGTTTGTACTGCTGAACTTCTGTATCTACTGTAGATACACTTGGTGTTGGAAGAAGCTGTCTTTGTGTCATCCAACTGGACTGCCTGGACTGAAACAAAAACTCTGCTAGCTTACATCAACAAGACAGGTCAAGGTCTGGGCTGTAAGGGCAAAAAGGGGGCAAATTCAAGAAGATAACCTTTTGTAACATCTAAGAAGGAAGACCGGGAGGACTGAGTAATTTTTTTTTCTTCTCTTGTTTGCTCTATGCCATCTGCGTTGGGGCTGTGGACAGGAGTCCAACACCTACAGAATGTTTTATCCTATCTCTTTTTTTTTTAAAACTCTCACCAAAGAATTTTTTTTAAAAACCCAAGGAAGTTCTGGGGCAGTTTTTGATTCCACTGGAATTTCAGTGTTTTGAGAGTTGGTTGAAGAGTTTAGGTTTGCAAGGCAATTCTGATTTCATTTTATGGCCAGAGAATCTTGTGATTCCTGAGCCTACTGAGTATTCTAATATCCCCTTTGTCCAAATGAGGTCAAGTTACTGACAATATGGATCGCCTAAAAAAAATAGCACCCTTTTTAACCTTCAGTACTTTATTTGTTACCTAATATGCCACTTTTCTCCCAGAATTGGGACTCAATTGGGCTTACAAACTATTTAATTCAATAGAAGATTAAAATACCAAGAAAAAAACAACCCACAAATATTAAAATGACACTAAATTAAATTATATTGTGAAAATTACATTATTTCATTATATTATTTAAATGCAATCAAAATTAAAATCTTTAACATCCTTTGATTTAAAATATTAATGCTAGTTTGCACTTTGCCCACCCAGACCAGAATAACGAGACAGACACAGTGTATGGGATAACTAGGGCCACAACTTTATTAACTTACCGTATTTTTCGCTCCATAAGATGCACCTCTGCATAAGACGCACCAAATTTTTAGGAGAAGAAAACAGGAAAAATAATCTGTTTTTTTTCTCCTAAAAATTGGTTAGCCTTATGGAGAGGTCCATCTTATGGTACACACCCTAGGATCCTTTGGAGGCTCACCCTGCCCCCCTGGGGGTCAGAGGGGGCGAAATCGCCACCTTCTGGGACTCTTCTGAAGCTTCCCAAGCCTCAAAAGAGTCTCAGAAGGTGGCGATTTTGCTCCCTCTGGCCCAGCGGGGGGGTGAGCCTCCAAAGGGTCCTAGGGTGTGTTGCAGGACCCTTTAGAGACTCACCCTGGCCCCCAGGGGTCAGAGGTGGCAAAAATGTGATCTTCTGGGACTCTTCTGAAGCTTCCCAAGCCTCAAGAGTCCCAGAAGGTGGTGATTTCGCCCCTCTGACCCCTGGGGGGGGGAAGGTGAGTCTCTAAAGCAGTGGTGTCGAACCTTGGCCTTCCAGATGTTCTTGGACTTCAACTCCCAGAAATCTTGGCCTGCAGAGGTGGTGGCGAAGGCTTCTGGGAGCTGTAGGCTAAGAACATCTGGAGTTGGACACCCCTGCTCTAAAGGGTCCTGGAACACACCCTAGGACCCTTTAGAGATTTACCCTGCCCCCCAGGGGTCAGAGGGGGTGAAATAGCCACCTTCTGGGACTCTTGAGGCTTGGGAAGCTTCAGAAGAGTCCCAGAAGCTGGTGATTTCCCCCCCTCTGGCACAGCGGGGGAGCCTCAAAAGACTCCCAGAAACTGGTGATTTCGTCAGAGCTGGATCTGTGCAGGGGTGGGGGGAGTGTGGCAAGGGTCTTGGAAGGCTCCCTCGGACCCTTGCAAGTCTCCCCCCACCCCCCCACGGGGCGGGTGTGTGTGAAATTGCCAGTTTCTAGGACCTTTTCTGAGGCTTTAAAGGCTCAGAAAAGGTCCTAGAAGCTGGCAATTTCGGCCATGCTGGACCCATGGGGGGGTGGGGGAAGCCTTGCAAGGGTCCTAGAAGGCTCCCTTGGAACCTTGCAAGGCTCCCCCACCCCTCCACGGGGCCAGCGGGGGCAAAATCGCCAGCTTCTGGGAGTCTTTTGAGGCCGTGGGGGTTGGGGGGAGCGTCGCAAGGGTCATGGAAGGCTCACCTTGCGACGCTCCCTCCCACAGGGCCAGTGGGGACAAAATTGCTGCCTTCACTCCATTAGATGCAGGGACTTTCCCACCCACATTCTGGGGGGGGGAGTGCATCTTATGGAGCAAAAAATACGGTATTTAACCTGAACTTCTCCTTTCACAAGGGGGCCTACCATAGTGCAAAACAGGTCTGTAACCAAAATCAACCTTAGCCTTCCAATCTTGAACTCACTCTAGGGAGTTCCTCTTCTGAAAGTGTGCTGCTGTCATGAGTGCAGCTGAAGACCTGGAACCAGAAGGGTTAACTGAGGCTGAGGAGAATGCTGAGCAATCAGAAACACCTGAATCGCCTCCAGATTCTCCTTCCCCAGCAGACAAGCTCTGGGCCAGGCTTCGGGGAAGACTTATGGCAAAAAGGTCAGAGGATTGCTCAAAGGCTGTCCACAGAAACATCCGTTCAACTAGTCCTGAGTACTGACAGGATGGAAAAGTTTCCAGCAGCTCAAGGGGCTGTTTTACTATAAAAGCAGCTCCTAGTCAGCAAGAATTCCATGGAAGCAACAAGTCAAAACCTCTGGCTTGCATTCACGCTCCTACAACCTTGAACCGTGTTTCCTGAACTCCTGACTCTGGACTATGTTGTGTATTTGACTCTGGACTCTGACCTTGGACTACGTTCTGTGAGTTGTTTTGGTAGTTGGATTTCGGCTTTGTATTCCTGACTTTGGACTGGCTTATTAGACCTCGGCTGTTGTAACCCCCTGGAACGTGACAGCTGCCCTACTATGCAGCACACTCTCAGCCTTCAAAGAGCTCGAGTACCCCCAGATGGTGCTCCTGGCCTGAAGTACCCATCATTCCCTGGGGCCCCCTGCTTACCCTCCCCTCATCAAAACCTCTGCTAATTCCCTTCTGAGAGGACAGGTGCCTTGCACTCCCTGGGTGCATCCTTTCCCAAAGATATTGATGCCCTGCTCCTGGCCGCCTGTGAATTCCTTCCACATTTACCTGAGCATTCTTGCCCAGGTTTCTGGATCTTCTGAAACAAAAGCTCTTGCTCTGCACATTTAAGTCCAAAGTTAAATGTGGCAATTCAGAGGACTCAAATTTTATTTACTTCAGGTTATACATCTGATCAGCTGAGAAATAGACTCATACCATTGCTTTCCCTTGTTTTCTGAAAAAAATCTAAAACTGAAGCATATCCCTAGCTGAAGTCATAACCAACATAATCAAGAATCATGTTCTCTTTGCTACAAAAATTTAACTCCAGTGGTGCCTTGACTTACAAACATCCCAACCTCATCAAAACCTCTGCTAATTCCCTTCTGAGAGGACAGGTGCCTTGCACTCCCTGGGTGCATCCTTTCGAACTCACCTGCACCTGTTCCTTTTGCACTACCCACCATAGCATAGGGGCTACAAAGTATGCCCCTTGCCCCCCCCCAAGCTGACAATCTCGGCACAATGGCCGCCTTGTAAATCTCTCAAGAAAATATCTAACCCTATGTCCGATAGGTATACCCCATCTGACCTGAATAACCAAGGCTGCTTAAACTTGATGCTAGGATGCATAATAATGGCCCTCAGACCTTCCTTAATGGCCCTGCCAACTTCCCTGTTGAATCATTTCCGGGCCCAATCAATACATGTGGGGTCATACATGAGTTGTGGAATAATCGCTGATCACATAATATCAATTGCTGGGTAGCAAGCTGGAAAAAACTTCAGGTCAGTGATGACCTGTATAAGCCGCCTACAGTGGTCTTAAGTGACTAGATAGGCGGGATATAAATAAAATAAATAAATAAATAAATAAATAAATAAATAAATAAATAAATAAAGACTTGCCTGTTCTTCAGGCCAAGTCACTGCCCCCAAGATGAATCAACACTATCTCAAGGGTCACATCCAGAGTATCCTGGGATGCCATTTCTTAGAACCCGTCCCACAGCATGCCTCTCTGTCCCCTCCATTCAAGCGCAGCCAACACTCTCAGCCCCAGGATGCAAACCCAACTGGTCTGACTGACATATCTGGCTGCCCAAAACATGTAACTGTTGTCACATAACAGAACTCGAACTTAGAACAATGGCAATTCAGGATCTGAAATGACAGAACAACACAAACACAGCAGCTGTGGTAGAGGTCGCACATATGAGCCATATCTGTTGGATAACCACTTCCCCACTTTTTTGATATCCTCAACTCCATATCTCAAGGCCACTGCTGTAGATGCAATGCTAATACAAAGGGAATGGGTCCCAAATCACCACCCCTGTATCTCAGCCTTATGAAAGGCCTGAGAAGTCACTTTCCAAAATTTAGTCAGTGGCGGTCCATCTCCTTGTGCTGCAAAAATCCTCCATCCTTGTCTCCCCTGAGGCTTAGGTATTCTTGCCCAGCCTTCAGATCTCCTCTATAGAACACTGTCCTAGCACAATAACCTGCCCCCTTCCCCATTGATCCATTTTTGACCTACATAAATGAATGGCAGTCTGCTCATCTGATGCCACTACATCCTTCCTCTGCAAAGGTGATAGGGATGCATTCGTTTTGGCCACTGCCACTAACTCACTTACCTGGAGGCCCCCCAAAAATGCTATCAATGTTGCCGCCCAAAACAGGCAGGCCTCAAAGTGATCTGTACAAACCTTATTCCACATGTTTCCTAGTTTTTCTAAAATAGCTGGAGATATGGGCATACAGGTATCCTTTGTGGCATCCCGCTCCTTGTCCCATCCCTCAATCATCTTCTGAATGTGGAAGTCGGCTGTATTGTCCCTACACCCTTGTATTTTGGCATAAAATTCCAAGGTGGACATTTTTCCTTGTATCGACCTAGGTGCCAAACCCTTTCTGTGTAAACAAACCACAAATTACATAGACTGTTCTACTGGGGTCAAACGTGCATGCCCCAGACATTTTTCCTCACAAAAAGTTTAAAACTCATTGCACACTGCTGAATGAGTACTGGTGGCAATGATTAAGTTCATGGCCCTATTGGCCTCAGCCCTCCAATCCTCCATACCTTGTCTGGTAGGACCTCAAGTTGAGCCTGTGCCTCCAGTACCAACACCCTGAACTGGTCCATCTTTTGACCGTACAGGGGGCATCAGCATGGAACTGAGTAGGCTGCAGATGGACATTGTTGCTCTGCAAGAGACAAGATTGCCAGACTTGGGATCTGCCAAAAAACACTTCTCATTCTTCTAGCAAGGAAAACCATTGAATGAGGCCAGGGAACATGGTGTTCCCTTTGCGATCAGAAATACTCTGTTGAGATCCATTGTTTGACCTACTGCAGGGAGTGAAAGAATCCTGTCTCTGCAGCTCCACTCATCAGCAGGACTGCTCACCCTCATTAGTGCATATACACCAACATTGTCATCTATAGCAGAAGTTACAGACAAATTCTACGATGATCGGGCAGCTACTATTAAAAAAAAATCTCCAAGGGAGCCACTGTTCATTCTTGGACACTTTAACGCTAGAATTAGTGGTTGTTGTGGGTTTTTCGGGCTTCTTGGTCATGTTCTGAAGGTGGTTCTTCCTAACGTTTCGCCAGTCTCTGTGGCCGGCATCTTCAGAGGACAGCAAACTGTGCTAGAATTAGTGCTGATTACAATTCTTGGCCCACTTGTCAAGTCTGTTTTGGCATTGGAAGATGAACGAAAATGGCCAACACTTGCTGGAGTTTTGCTGTTATTATGGTCTGTACGTCACAACATGTTCTTTCATAAAAAGTTTCAACATAGAATTTCCTGGAAACATCCAAGATTGAAACATTGGCATCAGCTCGATTTGATCCTTATTAGATATTCTAGCCTTCCTAGTATTACAATACACACAGTTACCAGAGTGCTGATTGCGACACTGGCCACTCCCTGGTGTGCAGTAGAGTAAAACTGCGAACAAAGCGATTGTATCACTCGAAAAAGGAAGACCATGTACGTATTGACATCAGCAAGACTCATGATCAAAGAAAAGTGGAGGAATTTGCCCAAGCTCTTGAGGAAGCCCTTCCAGGCCCGGCTGATGCAAATGCACCTGAACGATGGCAACATTTCAAGAATGCTGTTTATAACACCGCCCTGTCCACATTTGGTAATGAAGACCAAAAAGATGGCAGACTGGTTCAAAGCCCATTTGGAGGAGTTGATGCCAGCCATCGAGGATAAGGAGCTCTAGCAGCATACAAAGCTTGCCCTAGTGAGTACAACTTGCATGCTATTGGAGTTGCTCATAGCAAAGTCCAACAGCTTGCTAGGAGATGTTCTAATGATTATTGGCTTCAGCTCTGCTCTCAGATACAGACAGCAGTGGACACAGGTAATATCAAGGGAATGTATGGTATTTTTCCTCCAACAGCTGCAGGAGAAATGCAAGGAACAACAGTCACTCTTACAAAGGCCTTTGATTTGGTTAGCAGGGGTGGCCTTTTTAAAGTACTTCCCAAGTTTGGATGTCCACCTTGACTCCTTAACCATCAGGTCCTTTCATGAGGTCATTTCATGAAGGGCACTGTAGTTTTTGATGGCTCAACATTAGATCCTTTTGTCATCTGAAGTGGAGTGAAACAGGACTGTGTCCTCACACTGAACCTATTTGGGATGTTTTTTGCTGTAATGCTAAAGCACGCTTTTGGAACTGCAACAGAAAGTCTCTATCTATGGACTAAATCAGATGGAAACCTCTTTATTCTCTCCAGATTGAGAGCAAAGACCAAAGTCCCGCTGAAATGCATGTGGGGCTTCCTCTTCACCAATGATGCAGTTGTTGTTGCCCATTCTGCTGAAGACCTCCAACAATTTATGAATCACTTTGGTAAGCCCCGCCAATACTTTGGATTAACAATCAGCCTGACACAAATCATGGGACAGGGTGTAGACTATTACCATCTCCACACAAGAATAGGAGGTTGTTCATGACTTTGTGTACCCTGGCTCAACAACCTCTGAGACTCTCTCTCTAGATGTCAAGCTGGATAAATGCATTGGCAAAGCAGCTACCACGTTCTCTAGACTCACAAAGAGAGTATGGCTTAATAAGAAGCTGACAGCATATACCAAGATCCAAGTCTATAGAGCCTGTGTCCTGAGTACACTTCTGTACTGCAGTGTGTCCTGGACCCTTTGTGCATGGCAGGAAAGGAAGCTGAAAATGCTCCATATAAATTGTCTTTTTGGTATCATCTGGCAGGACAAAGTTCCAAATAGAATGAGCTGGAATTTTTAGCATGTATACATTACTGAACCAGTGATGCCTACATTGGCTTGGGCATGTTGTGAGAATGACTGATTGTCAGATTCCAAAAGATCTTATCTATGGAGAATTAGTGCAGGGAAATCGCCCAGAAGGAGACCATTGCTGCAATACAAGGATATGTGCAAGTGGGATCTGAAGTCCTTAGGAATAGACCTCCACAGATGGGAAACCTTGACATCTGAGCATTCAGCTTGGAGTCAGGTGGTGCAGCATGGCCTCTCCCATGTTGAAGAGACACTTATCCAGCAGGCCGAGGCAAAGAGGCAGTCCCAAAACCAGCAAAATCAGGGAGCTGGGCAGGAGTCAGATTGCACTTGCCTTCAGTGTGGAAGGGATTGTCACTCTCGAATTGGCCTTCTCAGCCACACTAGACTCTGTTCCAAGTCCTCCATACAGAGCACCTTACCACGAATCATTGATACAGAATATCTTTGTTGTACAATTTGCACACAATAATAATGAGTGAAAAGGTGAACCTTATAAGTCAACAGAGTACAACTTTTTAGTATGCAAATAATCTCTACATTCCTTTCCCCCATTGATGTAGGTTGTCTCCACATGATGACCAACATTGATTTGAGCTTTAAGGCCTTCTAAGATTCCTTCTCTCCATTTGAGAACAAGACAGGGAGCTTTTTCCCCTGTCAAAGTGTCTGTGATTTGATTTAATAATTGCCTAGAATACTTTCCTTTGGCACATAGAGACACACACACCAAGCTATGGAGGATGGGTGTTTTGCTACACAAAAAGCAGACAACCCATCTAGTGCTTCAAAATTTGGAGCAAAACTGGAATAATCCCATTTTGGGGTCAATTTGGCAATTACACAAATTGTACATCATTGCCAAAAAAAGAGAGAGAAAAGTAGGCCCGTAAGAAAAATTACATGTTTTCGGAACATTCCATAAATCTTACTATGCAATAAATAAATAAATCCTTCCCCCATGGAAGAAGGAAATCCACATAATGTGCTATGGAGTTGAAAGTAGATAAGAATGCTGTATGAGGGGAATTCAGTGAAATGAAAAACAATAACAAAACAAAGAAACAAAATTGACATATCTTCACCATTCTAGTCTCATTAGGTTAGTTTGGTATGTTCTTATCGTAGGTAGCATAATGAGAAAATTCTCTGAAAGGGAAAAATAATCAACTAGTTCTGCTGGTTCACTTGCACAAATAGGTGTGTATTTAACCTTGATTGACAGAGTGTGTGAAAATTATGTAAATCCTATGGATGAACATTGGAGACTCATTTATTGAGGCAGTTTATATTTATTTGATATATTAATCATAATTATTTAGTACTAATTTTCTCAAGTTAACACTATCACAGTGAAAGAATTTGATTACTGTAAACCGAGTCTTGTTTGCTTGTTAATTCCATGGCAACCTGCTTCAAGCACTAGCAGTAATATGTATGTTGTATTTTATTTTTTTTCCCCTTTGATTTATGTTTCCATTTTGTTTCATTTAGCTAAAATATTTCAGGGGAAAGGAATGGAATAAAATATGGGGGGAAATAGTTATTGAAAAATATATGCTACACATCCTTCCGGCTTCTTAAAAATGGAGAGCAGATGCACCCTGGTTAGTAGTACTTTTTATTTATTACTACAGAGAATCATTGAGCTGTTTTGTTTTTAACACATGAATAGTCAGAAATGGGATAAAGTATTATAAACACTTGCTCTTGGGAAAGTTAGCTTTTGAAACATAGTGCCTAGCCTTCAGTTTGAGAAATACAAGTCTCTGGACTGAAATGTATGCTTTGTCATGTCGGATTAGTTGAACCACAGATTGCAGCAGCCAGAGTACTCAAAAGCAGTAAAAACAATCAATAAAAAAATAAATAAATCTTTACATTCACAAATACAAAAGTCCCCAGCTCAGCTACTTTCTGATTGTTAACTAAGCATTTAATCCTTTTCTTGTTTGTCTCACAGCTGAATTTCAACCTCAACCTCTCTCTCTCATTGGTTGTCTGAATTTTATTACTAACAAACATAATAATAAAGGGTCCTGTTTTTTTAGCTGCACCTGGAGGGGAAGGTTCAAGCTTCCATATGAACAGTCTAGATTCTTCTAGCCCAGTGGTTCCTAACCTTGCATCCCCAGCTGTTCTTGAACTAAAACTCCCAGAAGGCTTCACCACTAGCTGGACTGGCCAAGATTTCTAGGAGTTGTAGCCCAAGAATATCTGGGGACCTAGACATGGGCACTTCACATTAGTTTCCTGCTGTCACATTCCCAGGGGGTTTCAACAGGGAAAAGTCCAATAAACCAGTCCAACACTAGAAGTCCAGAAGATGCAAAGCAGATACAAAAATGCCAAAGCCAAACCACAAACTGTAGTCAGCAGTCAGAGTCCAAAGCCAAGGGTCCAGAGAACAAGGCCCAAGGTAAGCAGGAGCATGGCTGCAAGCCACAGAGTTGACTTGCAGCTTCCACAAGCTTGCAAGCCTCTGGGTGCAGATTTTATAGCAACAGCAGTCATCAAAACACTTCATCCTGCTAAAACTCAGGGCTGCTCAACCTGATGTTCCTATGGGAAGCATTCATGCGATCCTCTGCCCTTCATGTCATGAGTCTTTGCCGAAGCTTAGCCCTCACCCTGGCTACCGGGGGAGGAGAATCTGGTGGTGATTCAGCTGTCTGTGTTTCTAATTGCCCAGCATTTTCCTCAGCTGTAATTAACCCCTCAGATTCCAGATCTTCTTCAGCTGAACTCATGACACCTGTCTCCCTGAGCTGCTGATTATCCCTTTGGTGTGGAGGTGGGATGGGGAGTCTTCCTGCTCAGCTGCTAAGTGGCCAACTGTGAAGGGAGGCAGGGTTGTGGGCTTCTCCTGCAATTGGCACAACAACGATGACGAACGCCATGCAGAACCGAGTAAGTGGCCCAACCAGTTCTGGGGGGTGGGTGGGATTGGGCCACTGTGGCACCAGTTCATATTTGCTTCGCCAGGGAAATGAATACAAAGTGCCCATGACAATTGGGAACCATTGCTCTAATTTCATGACATTGACAGCTCCTCTGTTTGGCCCGAGGAAGGCTAGGTCACTTTCCAAAGAGGATCAATCCAACTGGAGCACTGAATGATGTATTAATATTTATGATTATTTTCTTTTTGTAAGCACTAGTGTAAATGCAATTTTGGGTGCAACTGAAGAGTCAAGAGGCCGTGGACTGGATTGAGCTAAATAGGGTTGCTTAACATTGTGGTATGTTATTAGAGCAATCCTTGCATTCACACACAAACAGGATGACACACTACAAGTGGCCCTATTTAGCCCATTCCCCATTCTCCACCTCCATGCCCCAATATCCTATCCCTTTTCTCTCTCTTTCTGCAGGGAGCAGGAGAAAGTGGATTGTTTTAATTTGTTAAAAATGGCCTACCACTGAATTGTTTGGGGGGGGGGAGACACCCACTAGTGTGGTTTGATACTGATGATCACAATGCCAGAAACCACATAAAAATTTATTTATTTATTTATTTATTTATTTATTTATTTATTTATTTATTTATTTATTTATTTATTTATTTATTTATTTATACCCCGCCTATCTAGTCATTTCGACCACTCTAGGTGACCACATCTATCATGCAATAGATAAAGAAATAGATAATAGTCATGCAATAGATAATAGTCATGCAATAAATAAAGAAATGCCAGTGGTCCGAAATGGTGGATATAGTCAAAGCCATGGAAAAAGGCTTATTTGCAATTATCTGTACAATGTGTAGTCAACAGTAATTAGGTCAAACCAGACCATCCAAAGAGGGAAGCAAAATGCATAATAAATTGTAACTTTGCTATCCCTTCTGTGTTTGTGTGTAATGTTGCTTTTGTGATTTCTATGGAAAAAATATGGGGCAGGGGAGGAAGGATCAATATAAATAAATAACAAACTTTTCCAAACAACTTGTGATGCAACCTGATTAAAACTTAAGCTCTAACATGGCTTCAGTGGTAATTTAGGGTCTTGATGATGATGATGAAAAGTGGTGCCTCGTTAGACGATGATAATCTGTTCCACTGAAATGGCTGTTTAGCGAAATCACTGTCTAGCGAAAAGCATTTCCCCACTGGAATGCATTTAAACCTGTTTCATGCGTTTCAATGGGGAAGAATTGTCATCATCTAGCGAAGATCGGCCATAGGAAAGCCGCTTTGCGAACCGCCGATCAGCTGTTTAAATTGCTGTCCTGGGAAGCTTAGGTCCCGAAAACACCTGTTTTGCAAGCACGGAGGGAGCTGTCAAAATCGTCGTCTAGAGAAAATCGGTTTGCGAAGCAGGGCCAAAACATTGTCAAGCGAAATTCCCCCATAGGAATCACTGTTTTGCAAATCGCTATAGCGATCGCAAAAAGTCAATGTCTATCGAAAAAACTGTCATGCGGGGTAACTGTCTAGCGAGGCACCACTGTAATATGCTGCCAAGCCAATTCTGATTTACGGTGATCCTTTCTTGGGTTTTCTGGGTATAAAATACTCAGACATTGGTCCACCTTTCAGCTTTTCTGGGGGACTGTGTGGTCTATCTAGGACTAAACAGTCCGGATCTTCTCCTACAAGGCACAATGGGGAGTCCAGCTGCCAATTTCCAGATCCACAGCCAGGCTTTCTATATCATTCAGCTATCTATTCAGTTTTACCCAAAGCAATATACATAGTGTTTGGACTAAATCTTAATGCGAATCCACTGAATCAATAAGGCTTACACAAGTACCAGTTTATCAAAGACCCACTGACAAAGCTTCAGTGGGAAAACTATGCCATGTTGGTAGACCTAGGCTTTGTCTGTGCCTTGGAATTGGGGTTCATAACTGGATTGAGGCCTTAAATCAAAAAAGAAGAAGTTTTGATGGAAATACTAGAAAACTGTTGTATAACTGTTGATCCTAGCTTGCTTTGCAATTGCTGTTCTGTGTCACTTTAAAAAAAAAACCTTGAAAGTTAAACATATACCTGTTATTTGTACTTCTCAGTGCTCATAACAAAATGCCAACGAGGCAAAACTTAACACTTCAATTAACTGCCTGTATTCTGGGTTGGACATTTTTAGTGCCGCAAGAGATACGCTCGCCTTCGGGAGAAAATAACTGTCTACTGAATGAAGGGCCCACATGGTTCTCTTTCAGCAATGTTTTTAAGTAATTGTCTTTACACCAAAACATCTGTTGGTAGTAAACATTCATGACTTATGTTGGCTGTGTAGAAAGAGAGATCTAAGTGTTATCTCCCTTCTTTATTTCCTTCAGAAACTGTCTTGCTATTTTCCTTTTCTCCTTATTTATCTAGCCAGCTCTGTTGTTGGGGAGACGGAAGGTCAAGCAGGAGTTCTGGCTGTTACAGAGGAAAGAGTTGAATAACATCACCCCTGCCCGTCCTCAGAGGTATACCTTTGTTTCTGGTCTGACAAACAGTTCCTTGGTTTTCAGCTCGCCTCCTCTAGGCTAGGCTTCTATATTTCATTTTCCTCCTCCATGTTTTTTTTTTCTTCTTCAAAAAAAGCCCTAGGTAACTTCCTTCCTGTCTAATGACTACTTGAGAGGATTCATAGTTACAGAAAATCAATATTTTAAATGGTATCGAACAGGGCTTTCAGAATCTCAAGGTGACTAGCTCAGTCTTTGCTGATTAAACATGACATGACGCCATCAAAGTCAGCTGCAGAGTTGTTTTTCCCCTGTTTGCGCTTACAGTTCAGGCAAAAGCATTGTGGGCTTTAGACCTATATAGTTCTTCAGCTCTGTCCTTCAAGAACAATGACAACTTTTCTCCATTCCTTTGGGAGAAGAAGAAAGAGTAGATAAGTTCCTTGTGTCAAACAAGCATTAGAATGAAATGTGTTGTATTGAGGGATTTTGTTGCTTTTATTATCTTCCACCTCCCAAAAAATTTCTTCCCACTTTTTGAAGTTTCAGTTTTCCTGATGATGTTCTTTCCTTAGTTGAACTGATGCATTTCTTATGTATGAATGTGTTTCAAGATGATGATTCCATTGTTTGGTGGTTTACTCTTCACTGGGCATGCATGCATTGATTTTTTTTTTAAAAAAAGCAAAAATAAATAAAAAATAAAATAAAAATCTAGATGTGATCATACATATAACTGCATCAGAATTCTTTTCTGGGGTGTTTGATGGAAGTGCATGTAAGGACTTGTTAAGATATTGTATATAAATTAATAGTACCTTGAACTAGCTGGCTGGATATCCCAGTGAGTTAGGTATTTGGCTGTACCTCCTATGAGGACAGAAGGGACATGGTGGCGCTGCAGGCTAAACCGCAGAAGCCTGTGCTGCAGGGTCAGAAGACCAAGCAGTCGTAAGATCGAATCCACATGACGGAGTGAGTGCCCGTTGCTTGTCCTAGCTTCCGCCAACCTAGCGGTTTGAAAGCATGCAAATGCAAGTAGATCAATAGGGACCACCTCAGTGGGAAGGTAACAGTGTTCCGTGTCTAAGTCGCACTGGCCATGTGACCACGGAAGATTGTCTTTGGACAAATGCTGGCTCTATGGCTTGGAAACAGGGATGAGCACTGTCCCCTAGGAGTCGAACACGACTGGACAAAAATTTTCAAGGGGAACCTCTACCTTTACCTATGAGGACAGACAGCATGTAGCCTTGGGCAAACTGTACATCCCAAGGCACACCCAGAAGAAAGGAATGGTAAATCACTTCTATGGATTCTCTACCTTGAAACCCCTGTAAAGGGTCACCATAAGTCAGATTTGACTTGACAGTTCATGATTATTATTGAACCAGTTCTTGCAGTACTTTTGTGACTGTGATTTTAGAAGGATGGAAGGTGAGATGTCCCCCCCGCCCCCCAAAAATACATATAGTTCCCCTGAATTGTCTAGTGATCTGAGGATATTTGTCTGGGTCTCCCCTTCATACCTATTATGTTCTGGGAATAAACGAGGGAGTCCTTCTGAAGAAGTGTGCGTCTAGTAAAATGCCTCAAACCTCTGAAACTGGTTCTTAACTTGGTATTGTCTGTTCTGGCTAGCAGTGAATTTCCAGAGCTTTGAGCAGGTTTTGAATCACCACTTCTACCTGAATTTTGCAGATGGAAATGTTAAAGCCCTTCTCCTGAACGGTGTTCAGTCCCTGGGAAGTCCTTGCTGAAGTGTTAAAAGATGCTTGCCGAAGTGGGAACATGCCAGGACATGACGCTATCATTCAGGGTGCAACTAAATGAGATCTGAGAAGTAGTTTTATGATTTCCTCTGGAGTGTCTGTTTACAAGATTGCCTACCTGCAGGGAAGGACATCTTCTACATTTCATAATTCTGGGGCACCTCCTGGCTGGGAAGATTTTCATACTAGTGCCTAACACAAAGTTTCAGTGGGAAAACTCTGTGAAAACCTGTGGAAGCAGGTGACACCAGTTTTCCAAGAAAGTAAATCTGTTCCGGGTTTCATTACAAAAATTTCAGGAAATAAGTTTAGCACTTTGCATAGCTCCTTTTAAGCTCACATTCAACTCTGGAGCAGATTCCCTGTCTCATTATTTCTCACTTCACATTATTTAGGAAATGTGACTGTTAGACATATGCCTGCTTCTACTTTAACCAGTGCTGATATGAACAATTGCAAAAAAAATTTTTTTTTATTTTTATTTTTATGGGCAAGGGAAGGGCAGAAATATAGCAGAACGCCCCTCCCTCTGTCCTGTCGAGGATGGTAGGCTTTTACAGTTCTAAAAAAATTTCCGTGGTCAGAGGTGTGGGACCATATGTGGCCACTGAACTTCTGAATAGCAAGTTGGATAGTTGTGCCTTACCACTTTGAATGTGTTCTTAGTGTTGCTTTTGTTCACTGTACTTGTTTGATCCTTTTTAGTATCTGTATACTCTTTTTTAAAAGGTTTAAATATTGTTGTTTAATGATGTAAGCTGTCTTGGGTCCTTCTTAAGGAGAGATGGGATAAAAATATTTTTTAATAAATAAATAAACTATTTCCAGTGAAAAGTTAGTTGCAGTTGTTTTTCCAGATGTCTTCTGCTGTTCGCTAAACATATTTTTTTTCTTCCTCATATCGAATGTCCACCTCAAAATGTACTTATCTAAGGAGGTTGCCGACTGTTATAACATCTTAAGCTGCTAAAACATCTGATTCAAAGCTTTTCCTTTTCATTTACTATATTAATGAAGTTAAATTTTCATGTGAAAAGCTGAACTGGTTTCTATTTAGGATAAGGATCAATGTGGTTGGATAAGAAGCAGTTTTACATCTTTGTCTCCTTACCTCTTCAGCACGAAAGAAAAGACACCTTAAAAGTCACACTTGGGAACTGACACTTCTTACATTTAGGAAATTAGAAAAGAGATAAATTTATCTGGCTCGTATTTCTTCTTCTCTAGAGTTTGCAAACAGAAAATAAGGGAGAAACATGCAGAAACAAGCAATATCTTATGTAGCTCTAGCATCCTTTAATGATGTCACCAGCAGTGACAGATAGCCAGTAATTAAAAGGGTCTCTGTTTTTATTTTGGGGTGTAAATAACTTTACATCAGTGTGAATGGGTTAACTCCCCACCAAAACAGGAGAAAATAATCTTTTATTACCTGCAATCTGCTGTCACCAGTGAATTCACTCCCACTGCTACACAATGTATTGTAAGCATTGAATGAAATTTTTTTGTTGTTGTTGTTTAGTCGTTAAGTCGTGTCCGACTCTTTGTGACCCCATGGACCAGAGCACACCAGGCCCTCCTATCTTCCACAGCCTCCCAGAGTTGGGTCAAAGTCATGTTGGTCCCTTCAGTGACACTGTCCAACCATCTCATCCTCTGTTGTCCCCCTTCTCCTCTTGCCTTCACATTTTCCCAACATCAGGGGCTTTTCCAGGGAGTCTTCTCTTCTCATGAGATGGCCAAATGAAAATACTCCAGTGTAATAGGAAAGAACAAGATGCTGAAGTGCTAAGAAGAATTTGTAGAAATAACCCTAATTTCCAACGAGTTTTGAGCATGATGCTCTTTGGCAGAGGAATTATACCTAGCACAAAACTAAAAGGGGGGGGGGAATCACATTACTGTGTTATAAAATGGTCTGAGAACTCATATTAAGACCCAAGGTTTCCTGATAGAATTAATGGCTCAGGGAATCTTTCTAGTCTATTGCCTACTCATTTGTGTTGTGGAGGAAAATAAAGGGCTGCCTGAAAATTGACTTGATTATTTACCTCGGCATTATATCTAGACAAGACTTCTAACCACAATACATCTCTTTGTTACAGTTGTGTTTGAGCATTTTTATTTGCTAATAGATGGAAGTGTGTGCACTGCAGTATTCTTTTGTAGCGGATGTTTGAGATGATGCCAAAACATTTAGAAAAGGAGGCTTCTGAATCCTGCTAAATGATGAAATGGCTCATTATGTGTAAAGAAGAGATGATAACAGCATCTTTGCTATAGAAGTGGGTTCAGAACAGCTTTTGTTGTAACCAGACTTGTCAATTGCAGATGGTGAGTGGGAAATTGCTGTTTAATAAAAGGAAGTCTGAGCCTATGTGTTGTCATGGATTAGATTGTTAGATTAGAATGCAGGAGACCTTGAATTAAATCCCCACTCAGCCAAGGGAATTCAGTGAAGGAAAGCAGTGGTATACCACTCTTTGAACTTTTCATACACTCTAAAAAAAATCCTACTAGGGTCAAAAGCAACATGATGACACCGAAGAATAAAAATAATTTTTAAAAGTACTTCTTTCTGTGGAACATAGCTAAACTGTAGAATTCTGTCCCACAGCATGGGACGAGGGCCATTAACCTAGTTAGCTTTAAAAGGGATTAAATATATTCCAGGAGAATAAAGCCATCAGAGCCTAGGAGTCATGACAGGTCTATGCTGCATGGCTCCAGAACTGGAGGCACCTTGTTTGTGAATATCAGTTCAGACACCAGAAAAATATCATCCATGGGTCTGGACTGTCCACCTCCCATGCACATGGGCTGTTGGTCACTGTAAAAGGAAGAGGATGAATACACCAGCTCTTCAGCACAACCCAGCAGGACTTTTCTTAAGCTCAGGTGACCAGTTCGCTGATTTTCTAGTTAGTTTATTATTGCTGTTTATGATAATGTTCTTGGTACAGTATTATTATTATTGTTCTTTTGTTTTGTTTCGTTTTAAAAAAACCCTGCTAATTTTCATCTGGGAAACTGATTCCTATAATGAGATCTGGACACCACTTACTTTGAATGCCACCTAAAACTCTTTTGCCTTTTGAGGATGTGTTCCATCATCATTGTCCTTATATTCCTTACTGTTTTTTCCCCCTGGTCATTGGAGAAGTGTGTCTGGCCTAACCTGCCCTTTGCACTTTTTATGCCAGATCCTTCTCAGTAGACATTTACCGTTAGGTTCCAATATCTTTCTTTTCCATTTTCTGATTGTACATTTGTTCTAAACATCCACACAAATGTTTACTGTGGCATGGGATAACTCAAGCAAAGACCTGACCCAAACATTCAAAATTCTGGGTTCAGTGAGAAGCTAGAAGTAATTGTATATATTGACCATTTTCTTACTTGCATATTTCAGAAGCACATAGGGACATATTTCTTCAAGGCATGAGGATGTGGTAGGGAAGGGAAGCAGAGAAAAATGAAATGTGCTGGTCCACCAATTTTAGGCATAAACGTCAGTGGCACAATTCCAGTGAATAAAGGTAAGGTAAAGATTCCCCTTGACATTTATAGTCCAGTCGTGTCCGACTCTAGGGCATGGTGCTCATCCCTGTTTCCAAGCTGTAGAGCCAACATTTTATCCATGGAGTTTCCTTGGCCATGTGGCCAGCACAACTAGACATGGTACGCCGTTACCTTCCCACCAAGACGGTAACTATATGTCCATTCGCATTTACATGCTTTTGAACTGCTAGGTTGGCAGGAGCTGGGACAAGCGACGGGAGCTCACTCCGTCGTGTGGATTTGATCTTATGACTGCTGGTCTTCTGACCTGGCAGCACACAGGCTTCTGTGGTTTAACCCACAGCACCACCATGTGCCTTGCTCTTACCAGCCATGTGTGTGTGTGGGGGGGGGGATATAATCCTATTAGTTGTCACAATTACAGCAGACCCATGGATTCAACAGGATTTTGTCTCACATTTAATTACTGATTTAATGAATCTGCTCTAGTAGGGACAAGCAATAGCTTTTAGGACAAAATATTTAATAAACTTCCTATATCAGATTAAAGATTAGAGATGGGCACAAAATGAACCACAAAGCAAAAAGCAAATAAAACAAAAAAACATAAATTGAGCTGTTTTGTGGTTCATTTCAAGGCCCTTTGAGGAAACACGCCTGCCCAGAAAGAAACACAACACCAAACTATTATCGGTGTTGGTGATTTGTTCACTTTGTTTTTGGATATAACATCCCTGGCTAGAAAGCCTGGCTGGCTCCACTCAATCAGTCCCCTAAGAAATGCTGCAGTGGACCTACAGAAGAATGTGTGTAGGCTTGATTGATAGGTCAGGAAGCCAAACACTGAACTCCAAGTCCGCTCTCTGGAAGTAGCTGTTATAAGTAGCCCAGTCTAGGCAACTGAGATGATGTTTTCATTTTGTAGCAGCAGGTGTGAGAAGAAGCTTAGCAAGCTATTCCATTCATTGCTTCTGTCCTCTTCCCTCATCTGCCCTTTTCTGTTCTCCCCGCCACAGTCCACTTCATGATGACCAACAACTTGTCTCAAGTTCTCTTGCAGGAACCACTCATTTAATTTCCTCCAAGCGATCTGTTAAAGACCACTTTCCAGGTGGGACCTGCTTTGAGCAGTTATAACTTGGATGTCTCAAATTTGGAGAGAGTGGGGAGGAGAGTCATCTGAAGGCTTACGGTGAGTTTGGTGTCTCTAACTTTTGTTGTGGGTGTTCTACTGCTCCCCGGAATCCCAATAGTGGGGATTGTTGGAAAGTTTGACCATTTGTGAATGTTCTTGGTTTGTGAATAGCGATGAATCATGGACCATAATGAACTGCCATTTTCCTGGTTTGTGCCCATCTCTACTAAAGATCAGCATCCTGATCTTTGCAGCACATTCAGAAAGCCTACTAACAGAGATGAAATCATTAACCCCCTCCTACATTTGCTTCTTTGCCACTATCATGCATTGCTAAAAAATTGCACTAAATATGGACATCCAGATGCTTAAATCCAAATACTAGTCTCAACTAGAATAGACCTATTAAACCAGTGGCATTTGTGTGGACACATGCGCGCGTGCACACACACACACACACACACACACACACACACACACACACACACACACACACACACACACACACACACACAGAGAGAGAGAGAGAGAGAGAGAGCTGCATGCATTCATTGTGTATATACTTCATCACTTTCTCTAATGACATCCAAGATGAGGTAGATCAACACAATTTCTGACAGCTAACTTCTGCCTATCCCACCTAACATCTCAACATCTGTAAGATCTTTGGATCTCTCCTCCATATGGGTGAAAACACTCTTATCTCTTCTAAATTATGAGACCAGACATGAGAACAAGCAAGTAACCAGGCCTTGCCTTCTAGGCACAACTACCTCTGTGCTTTCTCTTGCACACATGGTGATTTGGACACTGGACACTGAGTTTTGCATACTGAAGGCCCATGCCATTCTCCTTGATGTGAGGACAACAGTTCAATGGCCTCTGTCAAAAGAAGAGAGTTGGGATGACAGAGCCTCAACAGATTCATCAGGAGTCTAGAAGAACCAGAACTTCCTGGGGATTGGGAGTATATCTTCAAAGAAGACCCTTGGATAGGGATGTTAATACAGCCAAGAGTTTCCCAGGAAGAAGCAGAAAGACACCTGAACTCTAGCAAACCACCAAAGCCATCTTACTGGAGGCGGGAGGGAAATTAAGGCAGTGCAAAGAGTGAGAGAGGTGGGAGAATCCTTGGAATCAGAGAAAATGCCCTGGCAAGAAGTAGGGCAGAACTGGAAACGCTTGCCACCTTGGGAACACAAACAGAGGGTTGAAGAGCAGCAAATGTGCTTGGAACATGGGCTTACAAGCCATCTCTGTACCTATCCAGTCAGACATACTTATCAAAAGATTTGGTGAAAGGCTGTTTCTAATTGAAATAGGTAGAGAAAGGGGAAAGGCCTGTAGAGAAAAGAGAAAATTATACTACTTGCGCGGAAAGGGTGACTAGCTTTACCTTGTTAAAAGTTACAAATGTGTTTCAACCCTGACCAAGTTCCACACACTTAATTGTGTTTAAGAAACCTTCCATCTCATTTATGAATCTAAGAAAAGAGAAAAGAACCCCCCTGGACCTTCAAGGGGTCAAAGGGGTGGGGTGGGGTCCACACTTGGCCATGTTTTGGAATGTCCTTAGCCATTCCTTCTCATCGTCTTGCCTTGCCTTGTTCATCACTCTTCTGCTCTACCACTCTTAGCCATTAAAAGGCTAAGCCACCTTGGTCCTTTTCCATTAATGGTCTATGTCTGGCTGTTCTGCCTTCCATTTAGTTCTTCCCAGACACGGCTTTCAAGAAATACTAACACCAACCAGCTTATATTTGAAATTCCTCTTCTATAGTGTTTTGGAGAATGGTTCCATCCTTAATTTCATAGCTAATTCCCAATGAGCTTGAAAACAGCCTCTGCTGATTCAGAGGCATCATCAGAACAATTGGTAATAAATGAATGGGCTTTGCTCATTATATTCTAAAGTATTTAACGGATGGCCACACTGTATTGTATTTAACCTTTCTGAAGATCTTCCTTCTAATTTTCTGCCTCATAAAGGTACTCAAGTTTATTTATGACGATCCTGCAGAAACGAGCCTCTTGAAATAGAGAAACCACTCAGATGTCATATGTACTTTGAATGTTGTTGCTGTCCTCAGAAAGGCATTATTTTCTCAGTTTTCTTTTAAAACTCAGGATTGTCGCTGCAAATAATGTGGATTTCCAGAAACACATAACTTCTTGTCACCCATTATTTAGTATTACACCTCGTCACCCATGTAACATTAGCTGTGTACTTAGTACATCTAAGATATTCTCAGTCTGTGTTCATGGTCACCAACACAGATGGTTTTAACCTTCATCTATGTTACATTATGTGCCATCAAGTTAGAATTAACTTAGAGTGATCTTAATTGGGCTTTCAAGGTAACTGAGATATTTATGGATCAGTTTTACCTGTGCCATGGTCCCCTAGAGATAGGTAGGTTATGGCAGAGCGAGGATTTGAATCCAGAAATCCTAAGTCTTAGTCTAGTGTATCATTCTATACACTAGACTATATTAGGTATCAGCCTTCATCTACCTGGCTTAAAAAAAATTACATCAGATATATCCATGATAGTCCGAATGAATTGAGGCTTAACCATAGGGTTAGGATCACTATAAGAGTCAGAATTACCATTGTAGATTAAGTTGCATTTACATACCTTGCATATACTGAATCCACTGATAATTTCAATACCTTCCTGTGTGGAGCCAGCTTATTGACAATTGTAGCCTGTAGGCTTCTTATACACATCTTGCAAGTGTACGAACAGAACCTCTGACTAAATAGGCCTTTGTTGTGATTCATTATACCCTTGCATTTTTAGGAGTAGTGGCTGTAAGTGTAGGAAGCAGGGAATGTGAAAATATCCATTTCTTAAGCAAAGACACGAACTTCTGAATGCAGTCACTGATTAAGACTATGGCTCTATATAATGTCTCCCCTTAATTGCACTGATTCTCCAGGACCTCGGGATAATTTAGAATCTTTAGAGTCACTTTTTTTGAGATGCCAAAGAAGGAAAACTGGAAACTTCTGCAAGTAAATCATGCCTTCTGTCGTTCACTATCTAATATATGATACTGAAGTCGTCTAGGACGAGGTGTGTGAATATACTGTACGAAGAGTCCTTCCACATCAATCCAAGCCCCTAGCTTTGCTTGCAACAGTGGCTAACCAGAAATGTGGGGGAGATTACCATGGTTTTGGGGGGATTATGTGAGTTTAGGCTGAAAAATAATTAGGCTGTCTACAAAGGCTGTCTTCTGCTCTTGTTTCCCAACAGCTGGCACTTAGAGAGACAAATAATAATTTCAATAAATGTCTTCATGAAGCCTGCAAATAGATTCTAAGCCCTTTTGCTGCCAAAGATGAAGGACAAGACGTTGCCCTTACCCCATCATATGGAGAAGGTAAATCCTACTCTTTTTTGCCATACCCTGATAGTGTGACTTTGTCCTTAGGGTAGAGTTTTTCCCCCTTTCCCTTCGCCACTCCCTGCCTTTTGGTTCATCTGCCATTAGTCAGAAGAGCTATTCTGCCAGCAAATTGCTCTGTCAGCAGATCTTTGAGGTCATCTGGCAGAAGACGTTTGTGCATAATCCTCATCTTTTGCAGTTCTCACATATTTGATTTGTGCTCTTAGTGTGGTACAGCGTGGCAAGGGAAAGAATCGCTGCCCAGGCTCATCAAGTGTAGATACCTGCACACTAATGACATTCTTCAGTAAGATGGGCATGAAGCAAACTACAAGCCAAAACAAAATCCCATAGACCGGGCTGGTTCATGCTTCGGTTCATACGTTTTGACAAAATGAAATGAAGCACTGAATTTTTTCCCACTTCATTTTGCAAAATGAATGCCCCCCCTGCCCCCCTCTTCAAGATGCCCCTGTTGCCTCCCTACTTGGTCCTGGTCCTCCTCTTCATCCACCACCACTGCCATCATCAGAGAGAGCAGTCTGCTCCCCTTCCGGGAATTGGGCCTGCTGTCTCTGTGCACGCACTGGCCTATCAGCTGATAGGTGGACCACGAACCACCCCAGTCCATTGTTTTGTCTAGTTCATGACCATCTCTACTCTCGAGCAACATATGTGGAGATGGGCACTGTGATGTTTACCACGTGGCCCCTACTTGTTTCACCAAACAAAGAGCTCATATTACATATCCCACCACAACTTTAACATACTGCCACCAGTTGATCTCTTTACCAGCTATGTTTCCTGTGAAAGACTGAGGTCCATTCAATACTTAACTTTGAAATAAGAACAGGTTTATTGGTTACAAGTTGTTTCAGGAATAGTTCTTAAGCACATTCTTAGTTACAGTATACATTACCATTAGGCATCCTTCAGTCTTTTTTTCCATTTTTATTTATTTTTTAACATAAGGGGTGACAAAAGGGAAAAAGGGAACTGGAATTAATGAGGAAGAGGGGAGACAATAACATACTGGTATCCAATCTATACCTATTGCCATATCAAGATTTTAAGTTATTCTGTTTACTCTTTTCTGCCTTGTAGATAGAGTTCTCATTTCAATATACAGTATGTTATTCAGACGCTGCCTGTTGATTCAGTCCACTTGTTAAATAGATCCCATCTTTCTGTTGCCTTTTGCAGGGGGTGATCTTTCATGACTTCTGATAAGATATCCATTTCGGCTATTTCCCGTATCTTTTCAATAAGATCTTCTTGTTTTGCTACCGTCGGACTTTTCCAATTTCTAGCATATATAATTCTAGCTGCCATAACAATATACATATAACTATGTATTCCTTTGACTTATCTATATTATCGGGTATCATACTCAGTAAAAACAATTCTGGGGTTAATGGCGCCTTACAGAGCAATATTTGTTGTAACATAACATGTACTCTTTTCCAATATTGTTTTGCTACTCCACATGACCACCACATTTGATAATAACTTCCCACTTGTGTTTCACATTTCCAACACTTATTTGATACATCTGTATACATCTTTGACAATTTTTCTGGGGTCATGTGCCACCTATAAAACATCTTATATATATTCTCTTTAAAATTAACCGATCTTGTAAGCTTTATGTTATTTTGCCATATTTTCAGCCACTGATCAATATCAATATTATGCCCTATATTTTGTGCCCACTTAATCATCCATTCCTTAACCGTTTCATCTTGCATTTTAATTTCCAGCATATAGTTATACATTTTCTTAACAATTTGTTCTTTTGAACCCAGTAAAAGTTTATCAAAAATCGTTTGCTCTGAGTAGAAACCTTCTATTTTATCTTTTGTATATCTAGATTCTAGCTGTGCTCTAGGCCACCAATCTATATAGACATTCTGTGACTCTAGCTCCTCTTTAGACCTTAGTTCACCATCCTTTTTAAATAAATCTTGATATCTTAAAAGATTTGCTTTTGTCATAACGTTAGGTTGTGTAAAGGCCTCTGTTGGTGACACCCATACAGGTATTTTGTAATAAATTTGTTGTATAGTCTTTCTCCACATTCCCAGTAAAGCTTTTCTTATCATATGTGAATTAAAGTTCTTTTGTTCTTTATCCTTTTTATACCATAAATAAGCATGCCAACCTAATTGCAAATCGTGTCCTTCCAAGATGAGTAATCTATCGTTTTCTAGAGTTATCCATTCTTTTATCCAATCTAAAGTACAAGCCCTATAATACAGAACCCAGTCTGGAAGGCCAAGGCCGCCCCTCTGCTTAGCATCTTGCATTGCCTTAATTTTTATTCTTGGTTTTTTGCCTTGCAGGCATCCTTCAGTCTTCAAAGACTATGGTAACATGCTCTGTATGGAGGACTTGGAACAGCGTCTAGTGTGGCTGAGAAGGCCAATTTGAGAGTGACAATCCCTTCCACACTGAAGACAAATCCAATCTGTCCCCTGTCCAGCTCCCTGGTTTTACTGGTTTCAAAACTGCCTATTTGCCACGGCCTGCTGGATAAGGGTCTCTTCAAATTGGGAGAGGCCGTGATGCACCGCCTGCCTCCAGGCTGAACGCTCAGATGTCAGGGTTTCCCATCTGTTGAGGTTCATTCCTAATGCCTTCAGATCCCGCTTGCAGATGTCCTTGTATCACAGCTGTGGTCTCCCTCTGGGGTGATTTCCCTGCACTAATTCTCCATACAGTAGATCTTTTGGAATCCAACCATCAGCCATTCTCACGACATGCCCAAGCCAACGTAGATGTTGCTGTTTCAGTAATGTATATACATATATACATAGTTATACAAAGAATTATGGTTTTTTTCTTTAACCTCTTCTGTACTTAACTAATACAGAGAACACTCTGACTGTTCACTCCCTAAACTCTCTCTCTGCCTCAGAACCCAAACCTTATCTTCAAACCTCTCTCCTCTATCTCTCTCTTCTCTATCCTTCTCTATCTACCCCACACTCTGGTTCAGCCCCCCTTCTATATAGCTGGCTCTGCCTCCCAACAGCTCCCTACTGGTTCATGCAAATGCACTGCTAAATATTTGTGACAGGGTGACCGCTACAGGCACAAACCAAAAAAATGAACCAGGAAGTCCATCAAAAATTTGCTGGTTCATTGGTTCTAGTTGGTTCATCCAAAACAACAAACCAAAATGAACTGAACCAATGCACTTTATAAGCAATGTTTGATTTGGTGGTTCAGTTTTGACCATTTTCTTCCCCCTCACCCCCACAGCCTGCTCCCCACTACCTCTCACACCCTACCTGGTCCTGCCATCTCCTCCTCCTCCATCATCATGCCAGTGGTGGTAATGTGGCCTTCCAGAAGCTCAAGCGTGCTTTCTGTGCATGCACTGCTCTCCCTGATCAACTGGGACCCCAGGTCATGCTCAGGACATGTGCATATGAAGAGATAGCAGACCTGGCTCACAGAACCCAGACTGCTGTCTCTGCACATATGCATACCTGTCAGGTGACAGGTGCGCCATGTATAGAGACAGCAGGCTCTGCTCCCAGAAGGGAAGCTCGGTCACCCTCTATGGTGGAGGCAATGTTCCTTCTAAGCAGTGGCTGTACAGTACTGGATCAGGGAGGACCATTTGCTTCTGATCGGAGCCAGAACTGCCCAGTGCTCCAGAAAATTAGTTGGGCAGAAGAGGAAGAGGAGGAGGGGGTATCACAAAGCAGGGAGGCAATGGGGGCAGTGGGAAAGGGGCTTTCAGGTGGCAGAGGGGATGGGTGGTTTAGTTTCCCGTTCTCCCAGGCATGGACTTTTTTGAAAAACAAACCAGTTTGTGGTTCATTTTTTAAAAAAAATGTTCAGAAAGTTTGTGGGTAGCCACGAACCATAATGAATTACAATTTTTCTGGTTCATGACCATTTCTAAACACGTGTAAACTCACCTAGCTAACTTTATATTTCAGGAACACAAGGGGAAATGATTCTGGAGCCAACAGAAAAGGTAAGTTTGTAAGATGCCAACTGAGGATACAGCTTGTTTCTTTATTTGTAAATTATGATTGTATGCCACCCATCTATCAAGTGAGTTCTCCCCAAATTTAAATGGTGTTCGTATATCCTCAGAATAATCTTGTAAGGTAGCTTGGACTGACTGATGGTGACTTATCCGTAGGGTACTTTGGCTGATCAGGTATTTGAACTTGGCTTTGTGCCAAATGTCTCTTAGACAGATCTTTGTGAATGCAGCTGCAGAGCTAAAAAAAAAACTAGAACTAAAACTAATTGCTCAATTATTTTAATCAGTTCTTATGTTAAATACAAGAACAAAAAAAACCCACAACAACTTGTGCTTTATGAAAAAAAAACTTTGTTCATCTGTGAGTAAATTCACATTGTCACATTTAATCTGTGCTTTGCACTAAGACTCAATAGGAAGGTAATGGACTGCGGTAGTAGCTTTAATCAATTCTTCTTCAGTGTGAGAGCCTGACACATCTGTCTACAAGTCCCATTTCTTGCTTCAGCCACCACATGAAGCTGAGGAAGTTTGGGGGATGTCACGGGTGGGATGAATATGGCCCTTGTCAAAGACATCTGCTGTGTTGTTTATCTAACACGGCGGAAAGAACAAGGAGGGTGAGGTTAAGGAAGCGCTTGCCCATTGCATGGCCATCTAAAATCTGAAATGAAATCTGTGTGTTATCTCCAAAATCCTCAGCATTAAAGTCATGCAGAATCACGGGCGAGTCTTCCCCTGAACAGGCAGTACCTTGCTGTAAAATGATAGAACTATAGTGAGAAAGAAGGCAACCTAAGGCTCAATGTGCCAAGTACCTCAGCAATGCAGGAATCCTGAGTGGACATCAGGCCTCTTTTTAGAAATCTCCACTGAAAGAGATACCACCATCTTCTGAAGTAATCCGTTTGCCTGTCAAGAACTTCTTGTTGTAAGCAATTTCTTCCTAATGTTCATTTAGAATCTTCTTTCTTGTAACTTTCATCCACAAATACATATCCTATGTTCTGGAGCAGCAGAAAACAAGCTTGATCCACCTTCCATGTGGCAGCTCTTGAGATACAGATGAAGACGGCTAGCATATTGCTTTTCGGCCTTAGGGAAAATACACTGATGGTGAGGTTGAGAAGAATGCAGCCCCACTGTATACTTTAGGAGACCCAAGGTAGTGTAATGGGTTGAGTGTTAGACTAGGACTGAGGAGACCTGGGTTCCAATTCCCATGGAATTGGCCATGGAAACTAGTTGAGGGGTGGCTCTGGTAGAACTCTCCAACTAACTACACCAGAGCTGTCCTCTGAAGATGCCGGCCACAGAGACTGGTGAAACGTTAGGAAGAACAACCTTCAGAACATGGCCAAAGAGCCCAAGAAACCCACAACAACCAACTCCTGCTTTAATATCTCACAATCTTGAACACAGCACTAGAGTTGCCACAAATCAAAAACAACTTGATGGCATATCATCCTCACAGTCCATTTCTCTACATTAATAGGACTGGGTCTGGGGAATATAAAATCAACAGAATTTTCATTTTTTTCCCTCTTACATAGTTATCTGATATCTATCCTCTAAGGATACCCATGAAAATGGATATCTGTAGACTGAGGCTGAAACTGGATAAGACGGAAGTCCTGTTGGTGAACGTCCATAGAGTCTGCAGTTTGGGGGGTTCCCCTTTTGTTTTGGATAAGGTTTGCAGTCTGGGTGTACTTCTGGACCTAGCACTATCAATGGAGTCCCAAGTATGTCCGTTCAGCCTTTTTCCACCTGAGGTGGATTGCCCAGCTGTGCCTCTTGATACTGAGTCCCTCATCATGCTGGCCCATGCAATGGAAGTCTCAAGATTCGACTACTGTAACACTCTCTGCATGGGGCTGCCCATGAGGCTGCTATGGAAAGAGCAGCAGGTCCAGAATATGGTAGCTAGATAACGGAATGGAGTAAATAAATACCATTATATCTCCTCTACTATGGTCACTTTGCACTGGTTACCTGTTCTTTTCTGTCCCAGCTTCAAGGTGATGTTGCTGATATACAAGGCCTGAAATGGTTTGGCACCTCAATATTTATTTATTTACTTATTGGATTTCTATATGGAAGTGAGAACTGGACCATAAAGAAAGCTGACCGCCAAAGAATTGATGCTTTTGAACTGTGGTGCTGGAGGAGACTATTGAGAGTCCCTTGGACTGCAAGGAGAACAAACGTATCCGTTCAGAAGGAAATCAACCCTGAGTGCTCACTGGAAGGATGGATTCTGAAGGTGAGGCTCCAATACTTTGGCCATCTCATGAGAAGAGAAGACTCCTTGGAAAAGGCCCTGATGTTGGGAAAGTGTGAAGGCAAGAGGAGAAGGGGATGACAGAGGACGAGATGGCTGGACAGTGTCATTGGAGCTACCAACATGAATTTGACCCAACTCCGGGAGGCAGTGGAAGACAGGAGGGCCTGGCATGCTCTGGTCCATGGGGTCACAAAGAGTGACTAAACAACTAAACAACAACAAATCCCGCCCATCTAGACCAAAGGTCTACTCTATATCTGGCATAATGTCTTGTTCCAGCAAGATCTGTCCAAGGTGGGCAGTTAAGATCACTGATTCCAAGAGAGGCCCAGAAAGAGAAGGCCAGACTCTGGGCCTTCTCAGCAGTTGCCTCCACCTTTGGAATAAGCTCTCACCTGAAATACACCTGGCCCCTTCACTGGAAATTTTTAAGAGATCTTTGAAAACATGGCTGTTTAGACAGGCTTTCCTGGATAGTATATCAACAGAGCACAGCGGTGCTTTCAGTGCTTAAGTTAATCGTTCTGCCACCTGCTCTTTTTAAATTGTTTTCATATTTTCATCTTGTCTTTTTTTTCTAGTGTAAAGATTATTAATATGTTTAATTTGATTTCTTACATTGTTAGTATGTTTGCAAATTTTACTTAAAGTGTTATGTGTTATTTTATTGCATTATGAACTATCCAGATTGGCCTTGGGAACTAGATAGGTAGTATAGAAATTGAATAAATAAATAAATAACTCTCCTTTTTTTGTTCCCTTCTTCAGGTAAAAATCTGCAAGCATCAGAATTTCTCTCTCTTTCTCTTTCTCGCATGCATACTGCTAATAACATGTTTCTTTGAAAAATGCATAGAGACACTCTAAAGTCAATGGGAAAAAAACCCATAAAATATGTGTATGGTAAGAAAAATGAGAGCACACATTTCCGCAAAGGAAGAAAGAGCTACATCTTCCAACCTGACATGAAACAAGGCTAAGAAGAAAATACAGATGGAATTTGGAGAAATAACTGAGTATGTGCAGTACTCAATTATAGCAGTTTGATACCAACTTCAGTACCACAGCTACATTCTAAGAACCCTGAGATATAGAATCTTATGAGGTGCTCAAAATCCTCTTATGGAATGATCAAGTGCCCTTCCCTGCACTGGAGCAGATTCTACATGCCCATTCATACCATAGCTCCCAGGATTCTAAAGCATGGACTTGCGGGAGCTGAAAATGGTGTCTAAGCTGCAACTTTAGGCCTACTGAAGAATTTTACAAATGGTTAATTTGAAAGCCTGAGAAAGGTGAGAGTTCTAGCCCCATCCCCCCTGGCTCTCACTGTTTCCATGAAAAGAGGACTATGTGAAGAAAGTTTCTTCTACATGTGGAGATTATTCTGAACCATCTGAATCTTCCATCCCATTGACATGGAGGTGTTGAATGTTGGCAGATCATTGATCCTGCACACTATATTTTCCCCCACAGAGGCAGTGAAAGGCAGGGCTGGGACTACGTAGAAGTCTCTCCCTGCTCACACTTTCAACCTGGCCTCCTCCTTAATGCCCGAATCCAGCTCAAAGCATAATACGTAACCATTTTGTGATGCTGATTACATATCCATTGAGTTATGAAGATCTGGTTCTCACCTGCATACATGCCACTTGATGACACATGCACCAGAAGGATGGTGGGAGCGTTGTGATGGGTTTCACCGAATCAGAATTTAGATGAGGAACTGTAGCTGATATAAGGGATATGTTAAAACTTTTATTCTTGGCATGCTAGATTTTTATGTGCAGAGAGCCTTCCCATTGTGATGCATTCAAAGATGTAGTTTTAGAAAAGGTGGTCTGTGCAAGCATAGCAGGCAAAATCCAAAGAAGTGAAACAAAACAAGACAAAAACATATGTCACATTAAAGACTTAAATACTATATTTTAATGTGAGCTTTCGTGGACAAATCCACTTTATCAGACATTAGCGAAAAAACGGAAATACTGGATGGAATACTTTTACTTTTATATATACCTCTTCCCCCCCACCTTGAGTTATTGGGTTTTTAATAGTCTTCACCCCACCCCACCCCTTTCTCACCACTCCTCTTTGCTCATGCCTGGTATTTGTTTTCTGTCTCCTGTAGGAACATTTGCTATAAAACCACATGTAGGCCATAAATTACTACATGTAGGATGTAACCACATATCCAAGACTCCTAGAGCCAATGAATACTTAGAATGCTTTACTTGTGAAATTAGTATTTCATTCAGTATTTCACACACAAACCCATGAATCTGACAAAGTAAACTTAACTGGGAAAGCTCACATTGAAATATAATAGTCTTTAAGGTAGCACTTGTTTTGACTTCTATTCTTTTGTTTTGTTTCTTTGGATTTTGCCTGATATATTGAAAAATCTGTTGGCACAGACCCTGAAACAACTGTTGAAGAGGTTTTCATTAACCTCTGTGAGAAATGTTTATTTTTCTCACTTTTTCCTTGAGGTTTATTGTTGTTAAGAGCTGTCAGATTGCATCTGTTTCATGGCAACCCAACTGGGATTTGGAGGTATGTGAGACCTTCAAGCAGCGGGTTACTATTCACTCCTTCAGTGGGTGTCCATAACCAAGTCGGAATTTGAACCCAGCTATTTTGAGTTCTAGTCCTACACCCTATTCCTAAACTACACTGGCTATCTCTTTGAGGTTTATCCCTCTATTAAATGGCCAGTGGAATTAAAGTCTCTAGAGGCCTGCAATCTGAGTGTCTTGGTTGATAGGTCATACATGTCTCGTGTCACAGACTGTCCTTCTTCATATAGAGATGATAACCAGCATGGGGTCTAGAACTCTCTCCCTGTTCACATTTTCAGATTAGCCATTTCCTAAATATCAGGGTAGAGCACGTACAGTATAGATATATCTAAGGATAATTTCATACCCTTAATGGGGCTGACACTAATTTGAGCATCACAACAGTTTTATCATTCACTTTCATTACAGTCATACTATCACATAGATAAGGTATGTGGTGGCGCTGTGGGCTAAACCGCAGAAGCCTGTGCTGCAGGGTCGGAAGACCAGCAGTCATAAGATTGAATCCATGCGACGGAGGGAGCTCCCGTCGCTTTGTCCCAGCTCCTCGCCAACCTAGCAGTTCAAAAGCAAGCAAATGCGAGTAGATAAATAGGTACCACCTCGGTGGAAAGGTAAAATGGCATTCCCTACTCACACTGGCCACGTGGCAATGGAAACTGTCTCCGGACAAGCGCTGGCTCTACGGCTTGAAAACAGGATGAGCACCACCCCCTAGAGTCGAACACAACTGGACTAAAAATGTCAAGGGGAACCTTTACCTTATTGCATAGATTGTTTTACTATAGTATAATGGATGCAACTGACAGGTTAGAGGCACCTTTGACAACCACTGACTTTGGAGCCAGATTCTGTAGACAACTGATTCTCAATGATAAAAATATGTCTCTCCTTACTATAACATCAAGTTCGGTCAACATTCCATTTAATACAGGGTGGTGCATTCAGACTGTAATTTTTTCTCCCAGCTCCTTTCTCTCTGCTCAAAGGCTCATCAAGGTAGGAACGAATGCAATTTTGAAAATCACTACACTGTAACCAAATTGGCAAAATGTCCAACTTACATCCACATTGTACATATGTAAAAATAATGTGGAGGATGGGCTGCGGGCTTCTCGCATGAATATGTCATTAAGAATGAGGTGAAAGCTCAATGCCTCCTGCAGTTCTTTCTCCCCTATTGTTGATTTTGCTGTACGTTTCATATGCTGTAGGCTTCTCTAATAAGGGAATGTTTTATTTTCAGGGCCTGTCATTGTGATTAGGAAGATGGCACAAAACGATTTAGATTTGCGGTTCCGTCACTTCTGATCTGCCTAGGTGATGTTCTGCGCCAGACTTAATATTGATATTTACCAAAGGTCCTGAAAGAGTCATTAATTTCTCTCTTTTCCATCCTATTTACATATTTCATAGCATACGGGAAAGATACACAGTATGAATCCTCTAATAAATTGCTTTGTTATCAATTGTTAATCGGCAAAGAAAGTCATTAGTAAGGTTTCAAACTGTGTTTGGACTTAAATGCAGGATGAAAGTGGTATAATAGCAAATTCAAGGTAATTAGCACAGACTACAATGGCACAATTAAAGCGATAGCCTTATAAAACTTTAAAGTCTTAACTTTTCTGAGTATGACAAGAAAACTAGTGGATGTTGATTAGTTAGAAGCACTGGTCATTAAAAACCAAGTTATTTATTTCCTGTTCACATGTTTTAGAGTGAAGACGGGGTGGGGTGGGGGGAGAAGGACCTCACCAGCATCTTTTGTTTTTGAGCTCCTTGCATTAGTAGTCTCTCTGTGCAGAGCTCATATGTGGTACAGAACTTGGATAAACAAAGAACCTGTAATTGGGGAAAAGAGAAGCTTTAAACTAACACATTATGTAGCCGTAAGTTCTAAGTCAGGAGAGGGCAACTTTTTTTGCCCCAGAAGGCTATATGCATCAAAAAGTGCTGGACCAGAAGCTACACTGATGAACACATATAAATGCACAAACAGACAAAGCAAACACACACCCAGACTTCTTTCTCAGCCACTCTCTCTTTCTCACATATTGACCAGAATTCAAATGGAATAACAGCTACTATTTCATGGATTATCCATTGTACCAAGAAAAAGCATGTGCTTGTATGATTTTCATTATCTTCCACAGGACATTTGCAGCAGTAGCGCTCTCTCTCTCTCTCTCTCTCTCTCTCTCTCTCTCTCTCTGTGTGTGTGTGTGTGTGTGTTATCAGTGCTGGAAAGAAATCTCACTAGACATCTCATTTTAAATAACAAAGTTAGCATATGCTAGAGAAATGGACTGAGGTTATAAAGATGGTAGGAGTCCAAATTAGACATGGGGATGAATAAAAGAAGAATTGCAATATTCATTAAAAAAATCACTGATTCATTAAATATTTATCCCTTCGTATTTGTGAGTTCCAGAGAGCCCAACGAATATGAAGGGATGAATATTTGTCCATTTTTATTCATCCCCCATACAAAGAGAGGGTAGGCTAGCCTTCTCTCTCTTCCTATGACCTTCCCATTTTGCCTATGGGCCCGCTGATGAGCTGATCGGTAGGCTGATAGGCAGCCACCCACACAAACACCCACTCACCCACATAGCCTATCCCCCCGTCCCTTCCCCTCCCAACCTTAGCTGTTGCCACCATCCACCACTGCCTGGCACTGCTGTTGCCCATTGCTGCCCGCTGCACCGCCATCCATCACTGCCTGTAGCAAGATGGCAGCTGTGGCTTCCTTTAGGGCAGGGAAACTGCAGCTGCCATCTTTGCAAAGGACAGCCTGGATTCCCTTAGCCTGCCTCTGGCTGTCGAAAAACAACAACCCAGACAAAGCGACAAATCAATTCATGCTTCATCAGTTCATGGGGAAGAGCTTTATGCTTAGTGCTTCATCAACTTTGATGGATCACAAAGCAGGACGATTCGTCCCCCATCTCTAGTCCTAATTCTAATTTACCAAGGGAGCAGGGTAGGGAACTACAGCTACTCTTTACTACTGGGAATGGCGCTAAGATGTTGTGTGATCAAAAGAAGGTTGGCAGTAGAGGTGTGCATGCTTCCTAGTGGGAGTTGTTGTCCAAAGTAGAAACACATACACCTCTGGTTGAGAGAGCATTGTAAGGAGGAGGAGATTGTGACATCAGCAATGCAAAGAGTATCAGTTAACACAAATGCTGTAAGGGGCAAATTGAGGCCCATCCCCATTACTCCTCTCCATGTAAACAAATAATGCTTCATTATAGGCAGAATTGCAACCACCAGCAACAAGGTTGCACAAGCTGCTTCAAAGGGATGCATGTGAGCTGCAGGCAGAAAGGCTGGCCATGTATGCTTCAAAAGCACACAGCATAGGCTGGATTCCACATAATGTATATGTCGTTGCCAGATCCTATGTACGAAGCATTTTACATTCTGGAAATGCATGGACACTGCATTCCTGAAATGTACAAACATGTAAAATTCCGTTAACCAATACTCTAGTTAATCATGCTTTGGAAGGAAATACATTTGATCTGCAGGAAATCTGAGTGACTCATAGAGCATTACCCTCCTCCCTCTTTCTCTCCCTTTCTTGTAAAACAGATCAAAACAGAAATAAATAATGTTTTGGAACTTTTGTTTGGTAAGATCTGTGCTATAAAACGAGCAAAGGCATTGTAAGCTGAACAGACAATGAGCAGATATCTTTTCTGTGCAGCACCCCTTATGAAGACTCTTAATGTTCCTGCAATAAAGTAAAAGAAGTAAGGTGGGAAGGGGTGTACTTAAATGCAAAAGGACTGAGTTTACAGCACCTTGCTGGAAATTGATGCAAACTTTATGGCAATGGCAATGATTCTTTACTCCGTATAATAGTCATATAAATCCTCTACACTGTCTTTGATGTGATGGTCTGTGTCTAACTTAAACTCATTGTTCTGCAAGCAAACAAGCTGATAGACCAAATAGACTATACATTGCATTCAGTCCACTGTTGTTTTTGAGTATCATCTGTCTATATCAGTGGTTTCCAACCTTAGGTCCTCAGATGTTCTTGGGCTATAACTTCCAGAAGCCTTCACCACTAGCTGTGTTGGTCAGGATCTCTGGAAGCTGTGGTCCAAGAACATCTGGGGACTCAAGGTTCAGAACCTCTGGTTTATATCCTTTTCACACAACATGGAAGCCTGGGTACTCCTATGCAGAGCCTTCTAACCAATATTCTAAATGTGCTATGGAGAGAGGATAGAGGTGAACGCAGGAGTAATAAATCAACAAGATGCTGTGCCTCAAATTGAAAAGTAACTCTGCTATGCTTTATTATCCTTTTTCAAACTCGTCGTTAATTAACAAGACAGATCAATAATTTGCTTCTGATTATTCTACAACTTAGTGAAGGAAACTGTGGTCCTGCAGATGTTGTTGGACTGCAACTCCCATCAGCCCTGGCCAGTATAACTGGGGTAGACGAATCAAGGGAATTACAGTTGTACAATCCTTGTATGTGTCTGGTATCTCATATTTCCTGGGTACTGCCCTAGTTCTATAATATCCTGGACAACCCGTATTATCATAGGTGGTGTCTGTTTAATGTTTGCCTCTCGTTTTCCTGTTTCAGCTCCTGAAAAATTAATCACAGCAACAAGGCATAAAGCTAGATGAAGCATTCCATTGACCTTCAGCACCTCTATTCCACTTGGAGCCAAAGGAGTAGGGGCAATGGGGAAATTTCCCTGCCATTAGGCAGGAATAAAACTTGCAGCAAAGGAAGTTTCTCCTCTTACCCCCTCAAGTAAATAACTTGAACCCGGAGATGGGCCAATCTGTCAGTTTCACTTTATCCTACATTATTTTCTTTGTGAATTTCTTTAAATTATGATAAAAACTACTACTACGTCGTCGTCGTCGTAGTAGTTAGACATGGGGATGAATCACCATTTTGGCAATTCATTGTGCTTCGTGATCCGTCAAAGTTGATAAATCATGAAGCATGAAGCTCCCCCCCATGAAGTGACGAATACAAATTTATTTGTTGATTCTTGAGGGGGGGGTAGACAACCACAGGCTGTCTTAAAAATTTGCCTTCCCCAACCCGCAGCCTGCCACCACCACCACCGTTGCCTCCCTATCCATAGAATAGGGAAGCTGCAGCCTCCATCTTTGCAAAGAGCAGCCTGGATCCCCTGAAGGCAAGCTAAGGGAATCCAGGCTGCCCTTTGCAAAGATGGCAGCTGCAGCTTCCCTAACCTAAATGAAGCTGCAGCTGCCATCTTTGCAAACGGCAGCCATGTCTAGTAGTAGTAGTAGTAGTAGTAGTAGTAGTAGTAGTCGTAGTCGTAGTAGTAGTAGTAGTAGTACCACCACCACCACCACCACCACCACCACCACCACCACCACCACCACCACTACTACTACGACTACTACGACTACTACGACTACGACTACGACTACTACTACTACTACTACTACTACTACTACTACTACTAATAATAATAATAATAATAATAATAATAATAATAATAATAATAATAATAATAATAATAATAATAATAATAATAATAATAATAATAATAATGTGCCATCAATTTTATTCAGATTTATGGTGACCCCTTCCAGAGTTTTCTAGTTATAGATTACTTAGTATTGGTTTACCATTCCCTTCTTCTGGGAGTATGCTGTCTGTCCTTGACTGTATAAGCTGCCTCTTTCCCCCAGAAGCGCCTTTGGCTCTGCAGCCAGATATCTAACTGTGTGCTGCCATCCTTGACCAGGGCGGGGGCAGCATGGAGGCCCTTCTCCATCATGGCTTCCTCTTCAGGGAGGACTTGTCCTGCTGACTGCTCACTGGAATTTGGGTCTCCCAAGACTCTTCTCCAGTGCCTCTGTTAGGTTGGGTTGGGGGCCACATGCCCCGCCAGTTTGGCATGGTTTCCACAGGATCAGTGAGGGAGGCAGAGTCAATGGCAGAAAATTGGTGTGCCACAGCCACACCCGGATCCTTTGGCCACCTCAACTTGGAGCCAGACCACTGTGCAGAAATTCTGGACGGTTAACTGGTTTTCCTCCCCCAGGGCACAACATACTGAGGCCAGTTCTTCCTTTGGCCCTCCTTGCTCCTCCCTCTTAGATGCTGTAAAAGAAGACTAGTCTTTCCTCCTCCGCCTCTCTTGTGTTGCACTCCTGCCAGCTGGGCTTGGCCCTCACCCAGTGTGGCTCATCTACCATCCTTCCCACCTGGAGTCTCCATTTCCCTCTCTGCACTCCATCAGGCATGCCAGGGGGTGCAGGGTGAGGGCAGATGGCCTACTAGGGATATCTGGACTATCCCCCTTCACACTAACTAATTCAATTATCCAGCCAGTCCTGATGAAAAAAAAAAGACACTCACAGTAAACTTTTCTTGGAATGAATGAACAAAGTGAGGTACTGAGGGTAAACATTCTCACTTTGCATGGATCACCTAAGGAAGCAACTTACATATTCTCTCTTAGCCTGCTGGAACCAGCCCCTGAAATCTCAAATCAACTCTTATATATGCATTAATTTTGATATCTTTTGGACCTGATTTAGATCAACCCAGTCCACTTCAGATTTGATCTGAATTTGTTCTGTTCATCCCAATACAGTTCACAATTCAATCAAATTTGTTGCACATTCCCAGTTTCAAGAGCAAGGATTGTTATTTCTGTGTCTGGGCTTATGCTGTAGACATTGGACAAGAGATAACTTCACTGTGTCAGGCTGGCAGTACTGTATGCCAACCCTCATTCCATTTCTTTACATACCGAACAGTGGGCATGAAACACAGCCGCAATTGGGTACATTCTAAACATGCAGCAGATGCCTTTTGAAAAACAGGCTTCCTCGTGTCACAAGCTGTTACGGATGCCAGCAGCATTCCTCATTAGAATCTGGAGGCCATATAAGCTGCACAGGTAGATCCTTCCACCTGGAAGTGCTTTTTAAAGTGTCAATGGCTGCAAAGCATTGACTGCAGCTGCATGTTCGTACTTTGGCAGTGTGACTGCATAAATCCTTTCAGAAGCCGCTATGTGTTCCTCCAAGGGCATGTTGCTAAGATTTCTTTATTGAAGTCACACAAGTTTTCCTCTTTTTCCCCCTTTTTCTTCCTGTTTTGTGGACTGAGCATATTCTTTTTAACATTTCCTGAAGATTCTCACCTGCAGGCTTTTGCTGAACTCATTAAAAAGATTCAGACATCTTGCATTTTTGATTTAGCACTGTTTCACCAGTGGGCATTGTGGGTTAGGAATGGTGACATACAAAATGAAGAGAGAGTGAAAAACAGAGGGGGGAGGAAAAGGCAACACCTTTCCCACAAGCTTAAAACCCCACATTTGTCAGTTTACAGTAATAACCTTCAAACTTTTCATTCCTCAGACCTGAATTGTTTGAGTTGCCATTCCACTGATGCTCACAAGAGGAACATATTAATGGAGCTCTGTCTGTGCTCTAACAAGTAGGGCAAGGAAAACCTAACACCTCTGAAAAAAGTATTGAATGCTTAAGGAATTCATTTTAAGTGATTAGTCATCAATCACAGCTTTGTCTCATCACCTATTAATTAATCACCTGGCAATACAACTTCCGTTTTTTTCTTGACCTAAATAGATGATGTGTATTATTGAGGGATTTATCCCAGGATGAATATTTGAACAGATGAATAAACAAAGGAATGAATGAACAAATATGGGTGCATATATATTTTTTCAATCCCTTTGGCATGCTGTGTCAGAGGGACAGGACCATCTGTAGTGCTGTTTCTGCCCATCTCAGGAGAACAACATGAGAAGTCCTGGAACATGTAGAGTCCTTATATTTGGACACCTCTCCTGGGCTACGTATTCCAAGAAAACATTCCAGAATGCAGTGGCCAGACTTCTTACTGGGGTGAAGAAACATCATCATATTACTCCCACTCTGGCCGCATTGCATTGGCTGCCCATTTGATTCCACGTTGATTTCAAAGTTCTAATGATCACATAGGTAAAGGTAAAGGTAAAGGTTCCCCTTGACAATTTTTGTCCAGTCGTGTTTGACTCTAGGGGGTGGCGCTCATCCCGCTCTTCAAGCCATAGACCCAGCGTTTGTCCGAAGACAATCTTTCCGTGGTCACATGGCCAGTGTGATTTAGACACGGAACGCTGTTTACCTTCCCACCGAGATGGTACCTATTTATCTACTCGCATTTGCATGCTTTCGAACCGCTAGGTTGGCGGGAGCTGGGACAGGCGACGGGTGCTCATTCCGTCGTGTGGATTCGATCTTACAACTGCCCTAAATGGTTTAGGACCTCAATACTTGGCGGAACACCTCCTCCCACCTTGTATCACCTGATCTAGCCAGGAGGGGTGACTGAGGAGCCTAATGCTGAGGCAGGCCCGAAAAGAAAAAAACAAGACTCCGGGCCTTCTCAGCAGTGGCCCCCAGGCTCTGGAACATGCTTTCCCCCCCAAGATTCATCTGGCCTCCTCGCTGGGCATTTTCAAAAAACAACTCAAGACCTGGTTATATAGGCAGGCCTTCCCTCCGGACACTATGTAATTCTCTTTCTTCATCTATTCTGCTTTTGTGTTAATGTTGGAATCTGTTATTTCATATTACTTGTTTTTATTACGTGTTTTGTGAGCCACCCAGAGTAGACTATGTCTAAATGGGTGGCATATAAGTTCAATAAATAAATAAAATAAGGTTATGGAAAGGGTCTACGTATAGGTTCTTCCCTCAGTTAGACTGAGTTTTTTGTCTTAACCTGCTGGAGAAAGACTAGATAATAATTCCATTTCTATTTTTTTTTAAAAAGCAACAGCAAAATACCCATTTTACATTTCAGATTCATGTACCTGAACTGATCAGAAATATTACATTTATATTTTATTCTGCTTCCCCTTCACTTGCTCCATTTCTCATTTCTTTTCAATAATAAATCATTTAATTTGTTCAGGTGTCCTCAGATGTTGTGAGAGATACACATGACTACAGTACATGATGCTTCATCATTGTTTCTTAACTGTTTGCAGGTCCTTTCAACAGCAAAAGTTCACAAAACCTGTTTCTAGGCTTCATCTGAATCTTTCAGTTCCAGATGAGATACATTCTTCCACATAGTGGAAACCAATTTTCTGTGACCTTGTACCTTGCTACCACTGGCCAGGATCCAGTTTGGCTCATGCACAAATGGAAGGTGCTTCATGAGTAGTTTGTGATGGAACTTATCCCTCCGCCTCATACAGCCTCCAAAGGAAAGTGTCCTTTTGCAGTTGGCTTAGGGAAATCAAGAGGAGAGTCAGTAGATGCTTCTCTGTGATTTTGGTGTCTCTAGACATCTGGGGGGAACTTTCCTGGAGGTCCCTCTTTGTGGATGTATAACTCAGATATCTGAAACCCAACCTTCACCAAACTTGGGGGGGGGGATTGTAGAGAAGAGTCAGAGGAAGTTTTTCTGCAATTCTGGTTCTCTAGGATCAGCTGTTGTTGCCCACTCTGCTTAAGACCTCCAACAACTCATGAATCATTTCAGCAAGGCCTGCCAAGACTTTGGACTAACAATCAGCCTGAAGAAAACACAACACATGGGCCAGGGCATGGACTCACCTCCCTCTATTATCATCTCCATACAAGAATCGGAGGTTGTTCATGACTTTGTGTACTTTGGCTCATCGATCTCTGACACTCTCTCCCTAGATGTTGAGCTGGATAAACCACATTGGCAAAGCAGCTACCATGTTCTCTAGACTCACAAAGAGAGTATGGCTTAATAAGATGGCATATACCAAGATCCAGGTCTATAGAGCCTGTGTCCTGAGCACACTCCTGTATGGCAGTGAGTCCTGGACCCTTTGTGCATGGCAGGAGAGGAAGCTGAACACATTCCATATGCATTGTCTCCAACACATTTTTGGTATCACCTGGCAGGACAAAGTTCCAAATAGGGTAGTCCTACAGCAAGCTGGATTTTTTAGCATGTATACATTACTGAAACAGCAACGTCTACATTGGCTTGGGCATGTCATGAGAATGGCTGATGGTCAGATTCCTACAGATCTCCTGTATGGAGAATTAGTGCAGGGAAATCGCCCCAGAGGGAGACCACAGCTGTGATACAAGGATATCTGCAAGCGGGGTCTGAAAGCCTTAGGAATGGACATCAACAGATGAGAAACCTTGATATTTGAGCGTTCAGCCTGAAGGCAGGTGGTACATCACGGCTTCTCCCAATTTGAAGAGACCCTTATCCAGCAGGCCGAGGCAAAGAGGCAGTTTTGAAACCAGCAAAACCAGGGAGCTGGACAAGGGACAGATTGTCTTCAGTGTGGAAGGGATTGTGTCACTCTCGAATCGGCCTCCTCAGCCACACTAGATGCTGCTCCAAGCCCTCCATACAGAGCACGTTACCATAGTCTCTCGAGACTGAAGCATGCCTAATCTAAAAAGGTTCTTGGGGGGGCTGTTTTGTAGCCAAACAAATAAATGAATCAAAAATCACTCAAAATTCATTGATTCATATTTGTCGGGAGCATTGATTTGTACAAATACAAAATGATGAATTAGTGATTTTGATCACCTGACAGACCCACACAGAGGAGCTAAATCCTCCTTGGTTTCCTTTTCAGAAATTAAGCTGCTTCACTGCTAGTTGACAGCTTCCTTTCTAAACAGGAAACTAGGGTGAGGCTAGGCCTACTGTAAGCCAAAAAGACTTTCCAACTAGCCCTTTTCTCCAGGTGAGGCACAATTAGATGCCTGTAGGTATGGGTCTGTCAAGTGGAACTCCCAGAATGGAGTATGAAAAACTATAGTCCGAGAAATCAAAACTATTCCATGCCTCGTTAAAACTTGCAAGAAAAGGTTTTTTCTTCTTCTTTTCAAAGAATATTGTGTCAGGCTTGACATTCTCATCTCTTCACACTGCACAGCCATTCTCCAAGAACAAAAGATGTTATTATACATGTATGTGATAGTGTTCACCTTTCAGTGAACCCTTTCAGTAAATCTGCCAGTGGATATTGAAAAGGGATCCCACATACTGAGCATTATATGACCAACCCCCCTTCACTGGGGTGTGGATTTTATACTTATTATATCTATCAATATTACATAGTATTAATACAAATACTAACACTAATTCTACTATAATAATAACAATATATGAGAGTAGTAAATGTTAAAGAAAACCTCCTTTGGAACAAAAAATCAGCACACTGCTTGTGCCTTCCATCCAAGTCAATCACCACTTTGGACAGAATGTATATTTCAGTGAAATTACTGCAAAGAATGTATTTTTGTGGTGGCTTTGGAAGTGTTTAAGTGCTGGAAAGATATTGGTTTGAAATGTAGCAACTAAATTGCTGGCAGAGGCTGGTCAAAGGGACAGTTCCTGACAGACTTCAAACAGTTATGGTGACTACCGATGCCCTTCTGGGCACATGTAGCCAAAGAACCTGTTTCTTACTTTAAAACTGCAATTCCACAATCCAAAATATTTTTCAACTTTCCCCCTACGATAACACACAGAGAGGGGTTCATCCTTGGAAGGAAGATGGGATCTCAGAAGAATCAGAGGAACTTATCCAGATCTATCCTCATGGAGCCTTGTGGCACAGTGGTTAAGGTGCTGTACGGCAGCCAAAACTCTGCTCACGATCCAGGGTTCAATTCCAGGTAGCCGGCTCAAGGTTCACTCAGCCTTCCATCCTAATGAGGGCAACGAAATGAGTACCCAGCTCACGGGGAGAGGGAGAGCAATGTGTAGCCTGCATAATTAACTTGTAAATAGCCCAGACAGTGCTTCACGTGCTGTGGGGGCAGTATATAAGAAGCACTTTGCTTTTGCTTTATCCTCTTGAGGCTTTCCATAGGAATGCCAGAAGAGGGCAACTTGCTTTTGATTGCTGTTGCTGCCTTAGCACCTGCCATTTTCATGAATGTGATTGCTAAGGATGTGAATATCAGGATCTCTCACTCTCTGAAGGAAGCTAAGGAAGATCAGTCTTTTCTCCTCAGAGATTTCACAGGAAATTTCACAATGTTTCTCAGAAGTTTTATCGGCCTTTTTTTTGTAGGGAAAATGCCAAGCTATGCAGGATTGTTCATTTGTTTGTGTCAAAGGATACCTTCCATACCATAGGTTTCACCTGGGAAAAATAGAAGAAATTCCAAAGAGTTGAATCTGAGATACTTAAGTCCAACTTAACAGTGAATACGACAACATGAGGCTTCTGGATAGGAGAGGATAGCAAACTGGCTATGAGGAGGCTGTCTACCAGAGCACTTGCTTAAGTGCTTCTTCAAGACCTGAAACTGGCATTGAATACGACAACAACAACAAAAGGGTACACAGCTCTGCATTGTTCCCAGACTCCCAGACCATATTCCAGCAATTACAAGTACAAGAGTCAAGAATCCAAAGAGGAGCTGATGACTTATTTTACAATGAAGGCTGGGGATTCATCCAGGCATGCAAACAACTGCTATGTACTCTACAAAGCACAATGTAAGCGGCTCATTAGACCAAAGTATGGAGAGTTCGGCTGAGAGAGAAAGCAAGATCTTGTTGCCATCATCTCCTTCTGCTTCCTGACAGCTTTGCTCAGCTGGCAGGAGGAGGTCTTTAAATGGCACTCGGGACATTTGGTAGCATAGGCAACATTTTGGGGGGGAGTGGGATTATTTTTAATTAGAAGTGTATAAAGCAGCTCGCCGGGGAGAAAAGCAATGGCAGACATCCAACTGTTGGCTGCTACTGTGCCATGAGATCAGCCAGCAAAGTTGTTCACTTGGGCATTTAGAGAGATCTGGGACAACACATTTGCTTAATTTCCACTTTGGCTTCCAGCATCAGCTAAATATTTGCTAGATTTAGAGAACACATGGGAGAGAGATAGGACAGCCTCCTACCTACCTTTCCAGTTCATCAGTCTCCACTTTTCCATTTCAGAACTGCTGAGAGTTAGCCACACATTAAGTTCTATTCCGTGTATTTGGACTCCGTGCTGAAAAGGTAGCAAAAGAGGCTGCCTTAAAGGGACCTTTGTAGGCTCTGTCCCTCCTCCCATTGAAGGCTTCATCACACCGTAATGCTTCTATTTGCGCGGGTGGGCAAAGCCTCCCTGAAATGGCGACCAGCGCAATTTCAGAGAGGTCATTGTGTGGAGGTGAGCTGTGGTATTGTACTGTGAAATCCCCTAGATATGATGGTAGCTACTTCTAGGATGGAAGGTAGGCATCGTCTTCAGCAGGTCATAGGGTGGTTTCTTAATGGGCTGCATTTAAGCTGAAGCATTTCCCTGCTCCATGGAGGAGCAGGTCCTTGAGAGTGCCCCCATGGACTCTAATAGGAAGTGAGGCTACATTTCCAATATAGTGAGAGCAACTCCTGCAATCTGTGATTGGGACAAGAGTTCCCTTCAGCTTCTCAACGAAAGCATATGTAGTGGAGTGAACATTGGTGGTGGAAAGACCTCCCTTTGCCTTTTTCATTCTTCTCTCCCACTCCCAGACATCTTCCTGGGGAAAACTCCCATCTCTGCCATGAACTACATTGTGACACAGGAGAAAGCGGAGCAAGCGGAATATCCAAGCTTGTTCAGCCTGGTGGATAGTTGCTGAAGATTCGCGGTGCAGTCTTTGTTTAAACAAGTAATAGCTGCTTCTGCGCTATTGTCTCTGCCCTTTAAGAATCAAACAGAAATATTTTCATAGTAGGAGCCATCAATGGGGAATTCATAACATATATGTTTAAATTAAACATAATAGACAAATCCAGCTGCATCTGAAATTTCATATGCCAGTTCATTCCAGCCAAATTGTTCTGTAGAATGTTATGTTGATAATTCAGCTCTCCCTTCCAATGTCATAGAACAGAGAACTAACTGAAGTCCAAAACTGAAAGCAATGGGTTAGAATTCATCATTCTGAAATGCAAGAGAGGAAATTTGAGAAGTAAAAGAAGAAATGCACTATTGAGGTTCTTTTTAAATCCTACCATAATCGATTTCGTTTGCCTATTTGATTTCTTTCTTTCTGCTTTTAGTGTTTGAAATTATACTTTTCTTGTAGCTTGTATAATGCCAAGATAGCAGTGTCACAAAGAAATGACTGAGAAAGAAGGCGACAGAAATTGCTTGATGATGTGGTACTCAAATTGCATGATAGATTTTTTTTCCTTCCACTCTCAGTGTAATCAGAAACAAGGTAAGCACTTGGAAGGGGAGAGGGAAAAAAAGGATTCTTTAAAATGTTAATTTTGTTTATCAGCACAGACAGACATATATTTTTTTTTCTTTGTAAAAGTTTATATCTATTAAATAGGTGTGTTTATCTCCCATTCCATATGAGGCCGGTACTTGAGTGAGCAAATGAAATATCCGAAGTGTAATTTTCCCCCCTTCTGTTTGCTTCATGTCAATTTGCTTGAAATACAGGGATATGCAAACCCACCCTTCCTCCATTTCTTGATTTGTAATTGGCTCCGGCTAACCGAGCTATTTTTGCAAATTGAAAATATTTTGGCTCAACATAATTATAAGCCCATTTAGTTTCATAGCCATGGATTTATTTATTTATTTTTTCTCAGGGTGCAAGAGAATTCCTGTTCAGGTTCTTCTTGCAATGTTCACCCACTACATGAGGAGCTGAGGATGCTTGCTCTGTCCTAGGCTATCACTGACTTTTTTTTTAAAACATGACTCTCCCGGTCTGAAGATGAAAGGTTCCTTTATTTCTGCATGGAGAGAATCAAGTTTATTGGTCTTGAGGAAACTATCCATGTGTACATTAACCTCTCTTCATCACACTTGTCACTTCTGCATAAGGAAAACAGTGATGGAGAGAGAGGTCTAGCATACTCCGCTCTTCGTGCAGGAGATTAACTTGGCAAGTAATGCTTGAATACAGACAAAATCCTTCCTTTATAATGGGCAAGACCCTTAAGTGCAATATCACAGCTTGCAATGTTATGAAGGTACAGTAATAGCCCACAGCTGGGACTATGTGAGGAATTCCTACTGTTGAGTTTTTCATTTATGCGATCAGATCCCTAAGAACTAGAGATCTGGATGAACCACAGCTCAGCACAGGTGTTCCACAGGTGTCACGTGCTTCCCTCCCCCGCCTCCTCTGTTGACAGCCCACTCAGATGAGGAGGTGGGGCAGGGAAGCCCACAGGGCTGCCGGTGAATGGGCAATCATGTGGAGGAGGTGGGAGGGAAGCATGAAGCGCCCAGGGAATGCCATTGTGGATGCTGCGCTGAATTGGGCCAAACCACTGAACTGCGGCTTGTGCCCATCTCTACTAAGAACAAGTAGACGTTGTCTAGAGGGGTGGGGTAAAAATCAAATAAATAAATAAATAAATAAATAAATAAATAAATAAATAAATAAATAAATAGAACCAAGGATGGATCTAGATGCCTTTTGTGACTGGAAAGAACAACAGCAGGCCAGTGCTGACCAACATGAGTACATTAGACAATTTACAAACTTTCTCACGCTTGGCATAGAAACAGAGGCAGATTTTATTCATTATTATCCACTCATTCATTTATTTATTTCATGTGAGAGAATCAAAATTGACAGATCTGTCCATATAAGCCTGTGGCTTTCTGTACTGCTTCTTAAATGCTTAAAAGCTCTGTGTAATCAGGCATGTTTGCGATATGAAACAGGGTGGCCGCTCCTTCCTCTTCCTCCTCCTTTCCCAGAGAGGTTCCTCATCTTTCACACCTATAAGGCGGGACCAATATGGCCCCCTGCATGCTGAGAATACTATGGTCTTGTGGCACAGTGGTTAAACTGCTGTACTGCAGCCAAAACTGTGCTCACGACCTGGGGTTCAATCCCAGGTAGCCGGCTCAAGGTTGACTCAGCCTTCTATCCTTCCGAGGTCAATAAAATGAGTACCCAGCTCGCTGGGGGGGGGGGGGGGGAATGTGCAGCCTGCATAATTAACTTGTAAACTGCCCAGAGAGTGCTTGAAGTGCTATGGGGCAGTATATAAGCAGCACACTTTGCTTTTGCTTTGCTTTACTGCATTCAGCCAGTGTACAAGGGGGGAGGATTTGGTTTCAGTTATTTTTTATGAACCTGCACAACTTTGCAAATTTCTTCATATTCATCTTCAGGCTTCAAATAATCATGAATGGGAGAGAGTGATGCAAGCATATTCTCCCTTTCTTAAGAGCCACTACTACTCAAAATAGACAATATTGGGCTAAGTTATAGTTTCAAGTATTTGCCACACAGGTTTCTTACCAAGTGATAACCTCAATTTTGGTTTCTGAGATTTCAATGTATCTTTAGTTCACCTTGTTTATTTGATCATGTATTTCCTGCCTACTAAAAGTGCTAACATGGATGACTAAGGGACTGACTACATTGAACTGCCAAACTGGAATGATTTGACTTTGCTGCAATTTGATTTGCATCCAGTATTACATCTAAAATTGCAAACAATTCTCACATAAGGGCTGTGGATTGATCTGGGAGTTCACTGTTTGTGCTGATTGTGATGCAAGTCACATTCCAGCTCACAGGCTCTCTGATTCTTTCTTTCCTTCCTTCCTGGTGTTGCCTCTGCTGGTTTGCAGGACCATCCCAGAGCGAAAGGGAAGGGAAGGGGGAGGAGGAACACAGACAGCCAAGGAAAATGTTGCCTCCACAGGGATGCCTATGCAGTGCAGTGAGACATTGCTTAAGAGTCAGGGTGAAGCAGGGACGTGGTGGCGCTGTGGGCTAAACCACAGAAGCCTGTGCTGCAGGGTCAGAAGACCAAGCAGTCGCAAGATCGAATCCACGCGACGGAGTGAGCGCCCGTCACTTGTCCCAGCTCCCGCCAACCTAGCGGTTCGAAAGCATGCAAATGCAAGTAGATAAATAGGGAGCACCTCGGTGGGAAGGTAACAGCGTTCCGTGTCTAAGTCGCACTGGCCATGTGACCACGGAAGATTGTCTTCGGAAAAAAACGCTGGCTCTATGGCTTGGAAATGGGGATGAGCACCGCCCCCTAGAGTCGAACACGACTGGACAAAAATTGTCAAGGGGAACCTTTACCTTTACCTTTACAGGGTGAAGCAGCAAAAACCCCATTGAACTGTCTCAGAAATTTCCCAGATGTAGTTGGATTCTTATATGTGCAATCAGGAAAGAGCCCCGGGAAGGGTTAATGGACGTATTGGCTGGATGCCAGAATGCTTTGGGTGGGAGAAAAGAATTACAGGTGTCCCTTGATTTGGTTCAGGGGAAGCCAGAGGGGGATATATTGTTTGCACCAGTATTGTTTTCAGATGGGCTATGTAGAATTTCCCTGGCTCTCAGCCAAGTAGCCTTTCTGGAAAATCTTCCCACTCAAGCTTCAGACTACTACAATTGTGAAAAACCTTTCTATATGAAAAAAAATCATGTGGAATGGTACTTCACAGTCTCAGAATACAGAACATCAAAAGTTTGAACAGTAATTTTGTAAAATACATAATGTTTCACAACTTGGAATGATTCCATTTGGGATCACTGCTTCCCACCACTCAACTGTTATTCATTTCCCTTACTTCCAAGTCACACATGCAAAAATTACTGATCTCTGATTATATAAATTAGTTTAAACTAGTTTACAACCATGGGTGATATTTTACCACGTAGTGCCCTCTAAGAAAAACAAAATGGCTGGAGTCCCTTTGGTGTCATATACTTTTGTTGTATGTTGTTAAGTTATATTTGATTTATTGGAATCTTGATAGGATTTCCAAGTGAAATGAGATATTTAATGAGTGATTTTACCAGTTTTGCTCTCACAGTAAGTTTCCACCACTGAACAGGTTTTTGAACCTATCTTCTAAGTCCTAGACCACTGGTTCTTAACCTTGGGTTACTCAGGAGTTTTGAACTGCAACTCCCAGAAGCCTTCACCACCAGCTGTCCTGACTGGGGTTTCTGGGAGTTGCAGTTGAAAAGCATCCGAGTAACAAAGGTTAAGAACCATTGTCCTAGACCATCGTTCTATCAATTAAGCCCCATTGGGTGTTTATGTAATTTTTGTTTAATTTTCTGTGGCTTGTAGTGACCCAACAAAACACCAGGTAGGGATTTTAAAAATTTTTAGATTAAAAACCCCATAATTCTAAATTCTGGGAGTTCTATTTCAGAGATACCTTACAAATGTGCCTCACTTAAAAGAAAGGCCTATACTGGAAGGCTTCAAAGCCTAATTTCATCCAAGGCTCCTGTTCCTGCTTCGGTGCTAGCTGAGAGCTTTCTTTGTGTCTGCAAGGTCCCTGTCTGTATAACTTGAAGAATGGAGAATTATGGGATTTGTAGTCCAAAAACTCTGGAAATCCTATCCCTTGTGCTGGGGATTGTCTCAGTTGTACAGTTCGGTGTGTGAATAGCACACTAACAAGTCTTACATACATTACATGGACACTATTTCAATTTCAGCCAATGTCCAATTTGAAATACGAGTGTGCAATTTCAGGAAAAAAGTGCCAGAATAGGAATAGTGAGAGCCAAATTCAAATTATCAGTCATGAGATTTCCTGGATGCCTTGATCTTGTCATCTAATTTAACGCAAAGGATCCTAACTCATATCAAATAATACAGGTGAAAAAAGAACTATAAGCACTCTGAGATATTTGAAGAAGTAAAAAGATACATGACTTATAACATTTTTTGGGATGGAGACCAAAGGAATCTGGTCATATCCTAGTGAAAGGTGTGACTGCTTGTTTTATTTTTGGCAACAGATTAGATTGGGAATGAGGCACATTTGCCATCCTTAGGCTATTGGGTAGAATAACAGGCATAAAGGAACATTACAATATTCTCTGTTTTGCAATCAGCTTGCTCTTTTTTTTTTGACCAAGCAATAGGATTTCTTTCCTCTCCTACAGTTGCTAATTTTATATTGTACATATTTTAGGTTGATGACAAATTTATCTCCTGATTGACTATTGATGATGGATGGGTTGGAGCCAAGCAGTTAAAATACACATAAACTTACAGTAGAAAGCAACGTAATATGTAATTTGATTCACTCTGCTTAGAACCAATGGTAATTTAGTCATGGATTTTAGTTTTAATTGCTCTCTTTGTCAATGTGATGAAGATTACTTAAATCTGAGTGGCTTTAGTCAACCAAAGTTGCATTTGAAATGCCAATTCATTCTTTATTGACATAAATACGCTCCAACTAATTTAAATACCAAGACTACTACATATTATGATTTTATTCAATTTTGGAGAGTCTGAATAAAATAAATAAATAGGCTTTTGCCATGTCTTTGGGCAACTACCACACAATGAATGTAACTTGCATATCTTGTTTTTTAATTCTAATATTATTTATGCAACTTTGCAATTGTATAACAAGCTAAATCCATGGATTTTTGCAAGAAACAAGGAACTGGCATCATGGATGGGGAGAAATAGTGTGGGTTTTTGAGACTGGATATATGATAGAAAGTAAAACTGATTGTACCTAAAATGGGAAGGGTGGATTAATTTCTTTCTTTTTCTTTTTTTCTGTTGTAAAAACTGTATCTAGATGCAGCCCCTAATCTCTGTTGCCCCTGTCTGGTAGCTTAGTAAACACTTCTACATGCTTATAAAGAAAGCTAAAACTAGAGGTTGTGCCCTAGATTTGAACAAACCACATAATGTCAGTCGGATTTGGACCAATTTGTATGAGGCACAGATCAAAGCAGGATATACAATTCAGTTCTAGAGTAAAGCAAACTGAATTTTTACGAACTGATTCAGATACAGAGCATAAATCAAATCAGCTGAGGCACAAATTGCTTCAGCTTACTTATTTTTCTGTTTTTAACATTTTTAACATTTAATACTATGGAAACTCCTGAAGCTAACATCTGAAATTTGATACATTTATTCTTCTCTTCATAGTCTACCAAATTTCACACATATAAGGGAAAAACCAAAAACAAAACACAGTCCTTATGTTTCCCAATGCAGTGATCTCACAATTTCATAAACCAAATCAGATTTGAAGCATAAATCAAATTGGATAAAGGCACAAATCAAACCAGGATATGTTCAGAAGCCTCAAACTGGCTCACAGACTGAACTGGCCAACCTGTACACAGCCCTGGTCATAATTATTACCACTATGTTTCAGAAGAGAAAATGAAGATTTACAGTTGGAAGATAGAGGTTAGCCTAAACTCATGCAATAAACTAACCACTGAGCTGAAATGTGAACCAACATTTTCCTATCTTACAGAGAATGTCACCCATCCCCTTCCACAATGACAAGGCTGCTCTTATCATTAGGAAAAAAATGTGATGCTGTTGTGGCAGCTCACAGTTGTTTCCCCTAAGTTCATCTAGCCATTTGTTGCTAATGGACAGCAGAGTTGTGAATACCACACAAATCTACTGGACCTCCTCAACTTGTCTTCAGACTTAGATGAACTCAAGATCCAACGTCAACTGTTTTGAGATGGCCTGACATGAAGAGAATTCCTTGTCTATGTTCATGTGCAGACATCCTCCATCTGAACTGTGTAAGGAAGGCTTGCAAATTCTGCCAAGCTGCTCTTCAACCCTGTGACGCAGGCATGAAGAGAAACTCCTTTCTCATCATGCTGCTGCCGGACACATCTTCGTACAACTCGCTTTGCTACTGTTTCTGTTGTGCAACTGCCTTGACTGTTGCTTTACTTCCAAGAGTAATCTAGGGCAGGGGTCATCAACCCCTGGTCCGCGGCCCGATACCGGTCCATGGGCTTCCTTTAACTGGGCCATGGACATGGATCTCCATCCACCCTGCACGCACGGGGGGCGTGTTGCACTTGCAGAGGGGCGTGTCATGCTTGTGAGTGGGTGTGTTGCACTTGCAACAAAATCTGCCTGGCTTCTAATTTCAGCCCAATCTGGAGCGGGAGCAGCAGCAGCGGCACCTACTTTGCAAGTGTGGGGCTTCCTCCCCACCTCATAGGGGCTGGGTCCCGCCTGCTCCTCTGAAGCACCCACGTGTCCAGAAGGGGAGCCCTCTCCCTACCTAGCAGTCTTCTTCCTCAGGGGTTTAGCTCGACTGGCATTTCTACTTTTATCTCTCTCTATCTCTCCCACCCCCTGCTCTTCATGGGTCACTTGGTGAGGTTGCTGCTCCTGTCGCCTCATCCTCTTTGCGGGTGATGTGGAGGGGCCCCACTCGCAACCTGGCTGTGCGCTTCTCCTCCCACCTGGCACTCCTCCGCTCCCTGCCCAGATATGCCATGGGAGGGGGTGATGCTGAGAAAACAGCCATCTCGTGCATGCCCCCCACCCCCTGTCTCCTTTAGCAACCTGCCACGGAGAGCTCACGCCTGTCCATCCATCTGTCTTGATGATCTGTTGCTCGTTCCCTCCCTCCCTCTTCCTTTCCTTTTCCTTTCCTGCTGCTGCTTGTCTGCCGCCGCCGTTGGGGCTGAAGAGGCACAGCCAACAAGGAACAAGGAACAAACAAAAAGTATATGTCTTCTGTGTTGTATCCAGACCAATAATTGATTATTCTTCCTGCACCGCTTCTTCCATTCATTTTACCTTTTACCTGTATGATCAGTGGTAACAATCTGTCACAGATTGCTACAAAAACCATCTCCATCTGCAGCTCTTGGAAACTTCTGTTTAAAATTTACAAGGGTCCAACCCTTGGATCTCTATCCTTCAGGATCAAGAGAAAGAGAGCTTTTTTTTTTCTTATGTCCAAATGGGAATGCCACTAGTTTGATGTTTTCTTGATAAATCAGCAATGCTGATCATGTGAGCCCTGTCTCAGTAATTCACCTCTTGCGTGATAAGAGGCAGAATCAGTAGGGAATCAGTATAGTGTAAGGCCTGTGATTATTCTTGTGGGATATCCTACATTTGAAGGGGTGGGAGATGGAACTTTGCTAGTTGCAGTCAAGACTGCTTCTGAGATGAACTGTGGAGCTGTTGAAAAAGAATACAAAAGAGAAAATGTAGAGGAGACATGTAAACTGTCTGGAAAACATTTGAGAATTTTTATACTTTTTGCTCTCTCTTCTTTCACCCTCATTAAGAGGTTCTTTAATTCCTCCTCACTTTCTGCCATCAGTGTGGTATCATCTGCATATCGGAGGTTGTTGATATTTCTTCTGGCAATCTTAATTCCGGCTTGGGATTCATCTAGTGTTGCCTTTCGCATGATGTATTCTGCATATGAGTTAAATAAGCAGGGAGACAATACACAGCCTTGTTGTACTCCTTTCCCAATTTTGAACCAAGCAGTTGTTCCATATTCAGTTCTAACTGTTGCTTCCTGTCCCACATATAGGTTTCTCAGGAGATAGATAAGGTGGTCAGGCACTCCCATTTCTTTAAGAACTTGCCATAGTTTGTTGTGCTCCACACAGCCCAAGGCTTTTGCGTAGTCAATGAAGCAGAAGTGGATGTTTTTCTGGAACTCTCTGGCTTTCTCCATAATCCAGCACATGTTAGCAATTTGGTCTCTAGTTCCTCTGCCCTTGCGAAATCCAGCTTGTACTTCTGAGAGTTCTCGGTCCACATTCTGCTGAAGCCGACCTTGCTAGCATTTGAAATGAGTGCAATTGTATGGTAGTTGGAACATTCTTTGGCACTGCCCTTCTTTGGGATTGGGATGTAGACTGATCTTTTCCAGTCCTCTGGCCACTGCTGAATTTTCCAGAGAGAGAGAGAGAAAGAGAGAAAGTAGAAGCCCTGGTGGAGCCAAACCCCTGAAGGAGTTTTTTTCCCGGGCTTTCTTTTTGTCTCCCCAACCGCATGGCCTGCGGGTGGGGCCTAGGGGTTGGGGCTTTCTACTTTAAATGAGCATGTCCGAGACATTCTCAAATTCTCTGATTCTATCTCTGGCCCTAATATGGTAAATAGGAAAGTCAATTAGATTTGCATATACCTGGGAGGCAGGAAAGTTTTAAGTTTTAATAGTCAGCCGCCTAGAGTGGTCTTAAGTGGCTAGATAGGTGGGATATAAATAAAATAAAATAAAATAAAATAAAATAAAATAAAATAAAATAAAATAAAATAAAATTAAATTAAATTAAATTAAATATAAATAAATAAATAAATAGATAAATAAATAAATAAATAAATAAATATCATACTTCTGCACTATTAAAGAGCAGGCCAGGTAGGTGGTGCTCATCAGCCATGGAAGGCAGCTCATCTAGGAGAAGGAAAACTCTGATTTCAAACCTCCACTGCCTTGTAGCTATATCCACTGATGGAAAAGGCTTCAGGAGTAAACTTCGAGGCAAAATCCGGAGCTGGAGTCCCAAAGGCAGTTTGTGTCATTCTGCCAACTCCTGCGACGTTGCTGGAACCAGTTGTATTGGCTCCTGCCTTTCCATTGGACAATTTCAGCAACATGGAGAGGGGGGATCTGCTGCTTGGGTAATAGCCTATTCTCCATATTACTTTACCCAGGCTTCATGCTCTGGAGAGGACACTCCTCGATTCAGAGCATATTACCATAGTCTCTTGAGACTGAAGGATGCTTGTGCTAAGGCCCACTTGACTTCGCTCTCCAGGATGTCTTGCTCAAGGTCAGCAACCACACTACAGTGGTGCCTCGACCTACAACCATAATTCGTTCCAGAAGATGTGCATAACTCAAAAGTCAAAGCACCATTTCCATAGGAATACATTGAAATCCCATTAATCAATTCCAGCCGAAATAAAACACTACAAGCCCCATAGGAATGTGCTGGGGCTGAAAAACAAACACACCCAAACAAACAAAAAGCACAGCCAGCCCCAGCAGAACACTATGGGGCTGGGAAAAAACACTCAAAAATTCACACAAACACACAGCCAGCCCCAGTGAAATGCCATGGGACTGGGGGAAAAAACACAACCTCCCCCACACCACCCCCAGCAGAAAGCCATGGGGCTGGGGGGGGGACACAAAAACACCCTCCACATACACACAGCCAGCCCAAATGTGAAGGGGCTGGGAAAAAAACACACCAAAACATAAAAAACATCGCAGCACAGGAGGGAAGGCAGTAAAACTGAAAAAAAAAAAAAAGTAAAACTAGTTTTGATCTCTTACCTGGCCGGTGTCTTTACTTGTATAAGGAGGGAAGCCGGTAAAAATGCACACACAAAAAAAACCCCAACCAAAATTAGATTTGATCTCTTACCTGGTTGGTGTCCTGGCCTGTTTTAAGGAGGGAAGGCAGTTAAAAAGGAAGAAATAAACCAAAATTAGTTTTGATCTCTTACCTTCTCAGTGTCTTTACCTGAATAAGGAGGGAAGGTAGTAAAAATGGAAAAAATAAACCAAAATTGATTTTGATCTCTTACCTGATTGGTGTCTTGGCCTGTATAAGAAGGGAAGGCAGTTAAAAAGGAAAAAAATAAATAAACCAAAATTAATTTTGATCTCTTACCTGGTTTGTGTCTTGGCCTGTATGAGAAGTAAAAAATAATAATAAATCTAAACTGAGTTTTGATCCCTTACCTGGTCAGTGCCTAACCATAAGTTATGTTATTTAGAAAATAGTTATGTGATATGTATTAATATTTATAAGCCACTATCTCTTTAAATTTTGAGCAAGTAATTAACACTATGAATATAGAAATAAATACAAGAGAAATCAACTCAGAAAGAGAACTATTGAGCTGAACAAGTCAATAGATCCTGGCATATTAAAACATTAAATGGGTAAATATTTCAGACACAATAATATTTGGAACCCTTCAGACTCAGAAACAATATGTGAAGAGGTCTGTTGTTCATTTCTGTACAACATAATCAAAAACTTTTTTTCTAATTATGGTTACTAAGGAATGAGATTAACCGATTACAATGTAATGAATCCTAGGGATGAAATACACAGATTAATCATGCAGAGTGGGCAAATGTTTCCGAAATTTCTGTTTCATTTCCAACAACTACACTCACGGCTCCATCAGAAAGGGGCCACCCAGAAAAGGATCCCCACAAATGCTACTCTTTCCCATCTGTGTGGAAAGTCTGTTCTTGAAATCCAGCTTACATCTGGCTGCCCCCTAACAAACCCATTTATCTCCATTAAAAAACAACAGCAACCTCTCAAAAGTACCACATCAACTGCCCTGCCAGACCTCACCACCTTAAACCTACACTACCCAGGCAACACCTTAATGTAGTTTCCAGAGCTATAGACAAAACAGGAAGCAATCCTGTCCGTTGATACAGAGTACATCTCTACAAACTATGAACCAGAATGGCTGAGAAAGTCCACGGTTAAGCCCGGATTAAAGGTAAATGTAAGTAATTTTGAAAAGCCAAGGTCTCTCTAACTCACTCTGCTCCCAAGGCTGTTGAGGCAGGAAAGCAGCAAGTGGGCAAAGACCAATTGTCAAGAACTTAGAGCAGTGATCACCACCCTTGGGCCTCCAGATGTTCTTAGACTACAACTCCCAGAAGCCTTCAAAACCATCTCTGCTGTCCAGGATTTCTGGGAGTTGAAGTCCAAGAACACCTGGAGTCCCAAGGTTGGGGACCACTGATGTAGGGCACTGTTGCTCCAGCAATCATGTGACCTCAGAGGTCATGTGACACCTTCACTCATTATTTCCTCAGCAGTATGTCAATAGTTATTTAAATATCTCTCACACTGAGGGGTCAGAGCCCAGGACAGCAGCCAGTAAGGACCTAATAGACCCAGATGCTGATATCTGGCAAGCAGCTTCATATTAACATATGAAGGTGTTTTCTGCAATGCCACAATACTGGTTTGTCTTTTAGTTTATCACCGTTTACACAGATTAACAGTATTTCTTCATGGGCCCAGATAGCAAACTTTCTCCAACATACCTAAAGGTACTAGAAACTGAATGTAGGATTTTTTTTGCATGCAGAGTGTATGCTCTACTATTAAGCTAAAGACCCTTCTCTACTCATTTCTAATGTCTACTCTTCATGAATAGAATGGTATTCAGAACTCTATGTGAATAAGTGCTTTGAAACATTTCCACAGGACCTGTCTTGTTTTTGTCAGAGAAGAGGGAGACACACAGAGAGAAATTTCATGTTCCAATTGTTCTTGTAGCTGAATTAGTAAGCAATAAGCAAGCGAAACGTGTTTTTTTTACATTGAAGAGTCAAGTGTATAATTTTAAAACTTAGTTGACTAAAAATATCAGAATTAAAGTAATGTGCCATCAGATATTACTCTGCCCACCTGTGCCATTGTTATATCACATCTATTGATTAGGTTCTTGGTAAAAATTCAGATGCACCTTTAGACTTCAGGACACAGAAAACTGGCCTGATGAGTGTGCTAATAATACTTGTGTCAGGCATTCTAAGAAAAGAAGTTCAGAATGAGTCAGAATTTCGGAGTTGCTATGCTGTACAGATATAATTGACATTTCTTTAGACAATTATTTTCACACTCTAGCTAACGGAGGACAAGTCAAATGCCCTGCATGCTGACTCTTCTACCTCTGAAGATTTTCAATTTTGTTTTGTCGGGATGCTGTCACAGAAGATTTGCTCTCGGCTTTGTAGTGGAGGTCATGGGGAACAAGATGAAATGCTGGGACACCAAAGCTCACATCATTTGGCACCTGAGTGTGTCGAGTATTATTGGAGGGAGATCTTGAAAGGAGCCTGAAAATGTTAAGATACAATGGTTCAATGTGAAATTAACTCTGGGAGAAGAAAGAGGGAAATGCAAGCAAACTCTCACAACTGCGAAGAGTTCAAATGCTTTAAAGGGAATTGGGAAATAAGCTAACACAAACTTATATTTCACATGAATGCATTGGTCTACACTGAATTGCCTTGAAGGGAAACATATGACAGAAAGCAATAAGACTTGTACATTTTTACAATTGTTGTATAGAGGCAGACGTATCCGTCAGATACCACTGTCTCTTACTCCAGCAGCACAAAGTGAAACAAGTACCAAAGTCTATAAACATGGAAATTTTTACAAAAGTTGGTTGGGGGTTAGGGGCCTCCAGATATCTTATCTGATGTCATTCACAGGCCAGCCCAAGTTCTTCCACTGTTTCTTCTTTTTCTTACCCCTCTATGCCTGCCATGTTTTTTTCCTACCCAAATAAGCTCATTACACTTAAAGGAACATGACTAACCCCTTCCCTGCCTGTCATCACATTCTTCCCCAAGAAAGTAACTAGTCTACAGGGGACATGTTTCTACTTGTGTGCAAGCTCTGCATGTGGGCAAGAACTGTGGACAATTTGTCCCATTTTCAAAGGTGAGAACACACAACATGAAGAAGGAAATGGACATACCACAGCTGTAGAGAACATGTTTTGCCTAAAGAGGGTCCTCAGTTCAATTCAGGTATATCTAGACAGGTGCTGTCAATGGGCACAGACCAGGGATGGGCAAAATATTGGACTGTGTTTACCATTATTTGTTACGCTAGTTTGAACAGATGGGAGTTGAAACCCAACACCATGGGCCTGTGTCTTCTGTGCTTTAAATCATTTGCCCTCAGTGTGGTCAAATCAGTTTCTCTGTTCCTAAGAGGTTACTATGATTGTTCACTCAAAGGAAGCAGATGAAGAGGAAATAACACAAAGGAGAAGAATGTCTGAAGAGGTAGATTGGGCATTGAGGAAGCAGCAACAGATCTTTAGCATAAGAAGGACTCGGAAGATCTGAAAATGAGTGTGTGTGTCCCCCACCCCACCCCACCTGAGGTAATGAAAATAATTCCTTGGATTTAAGGTGTCTCAATGTAACTGCCTCCAGCAATCTCTCTCTCTCTTCCTTTACAATGTAACCACAGTCATCAACTTCAACTAAATCCTACTTTTCTCAATCTGAATGAAAATTCATTCACTTTTCATTGAAAAACGTCCTTCCTACTTACAGCAAATAAAGGAACCATTCTTACCTATAAGTATGGCTGGTGGTTAACCAGCTTGCCTTAATTATACAATACAATCTTTTTGTCCAATGCATATTGGACTGGGCATCCATTCACTATATCCAGAGACCAGGGGTTCTGAGATTTTTCTTGTTCCAGTTTACCTCAGTGCAACTTGTTATTCACCAAGCTAAGTGTGGCCCATGCTTACTGCCCCTAAGCTTCACAATAAATCTTTATTTCATTCCTGTCCCTGACTAGCAGCAATGCCAGCAACAATGGAAGTGCAAGAGGAATTCTCAAGCACCTGTTTAGGCATCTCCTAGTATGTGTTTGATGGAATGTTTTAAATTCTGCGAGTCGGAGGTTGTACAGAGTTGCCCAATCCAAATGGGGCAATCCTCAAATAGCTGCCACGGATCCAATCCAATTCTGTCAACAGCAGAAAACAATGCAGAGTTGACAAGTGAACAAGCCATTTCCAAACCTCTTTGAATTGGCAACATAAAAGACACGGCTGCTGGTTTATAAAACAAAAATAGAAGAACCCCTCCCAAGTTGTTTCTGTTTGTTATCTAGCTTGGGTGTTGTTTGCCTCAAGGGGGATCATTCTGGGGGGGAAAAAGCTACACAGTCCTACAATTGGTGAAAGCTATGTGATGGTTTCTGTGTAGTATTATCTCATCAAGATAAACAAACACCTGCAATGAGTTGGCAGCAAGTCTGATAACAAATGGCTAAAGATAAGGCTACAATCAATTGTTGTCAAAACTTGGTTTAAAGGTGATTTCTACTGCTGTGATGTCCCATCATAGAGAACAATCAAAAGTTAACAAGCTGACTCCACAAACTGAAGAATAAAATTCTGGCCACAAGTAAAGAAACACAGAGCAACCTATAATATAGCTAGGCCTAATGTCATGTTTGAAAAGCTCAAAAGCAAGCTTTTGCGTTGGATTTTTTCCCCTCCAGATCCATATGTCAGGGCTGCTGTTAATGGACCTGCCTATCTGTGTACTTCAAATTACATTTGTCCTCACTGGATGCTATTTTTAATAGTAGAAACTGGCAATGTAAAAGATGCAGCCAATATTTGGCTATATATTACCGTATTTGCCAGTATACAAGATGACTTTTTGGCCCTGAAAAACATGCCTCCAAGTGGGGGGGTCATCTTGTACGCCGGGTGTATGTCCAGCAAACCCTCCCTCTCTCCCAGCGAAGTCACTTACCTGGTAGTAAGACCGAGTAGAGCCCTGCTCCTAGCCTGGGAATAGCCTGACTCCGACGAATAGCTGACTGTCAGAACAGCAAAGAGGAGGCAGCCATTTTGAGATGTGACCACATAGCTGCTGCCTCTCAAAATTGCTGCCACCTCTCCAAAATGGCTGCCGCCTCTCTGCTGTTCCTTCTTCCAGCAAACCCTGGCTCTCTCCAAAAAGGAACCAAAAGGGGCAAAAGGAACTCTCCCCATGATGCAGCCAAAGCAGAATCACGCATGCGGAAGAGGGGGTAGTCTTATACAGCAAGTATATAACAAACTCTACATTCTGAGTGGGAATGTTGGGGGGTCGTCTTATACACCCAGTCGCCTTATACACTGGCAAATATGGTAGATTTCTCTCTCTCAATTCCTTTGAAATGTTTATGATATAGTTCAACCATAGCAGAGAAATTGCACAAGCAAAGGGAAGTTATTGGTGACTCTCATGTCCAATAATCACCAACCTATCCCAGAAAGGAGATCACCAAGGTAGATTGAGTGAACAGGACCTTTGTACTATCAGATAGCCCTCATCCTCTTTATCTATCACAAAGGATGACTTTACGGCAGATCCGACTGATTCTGAAAAGCAGGAAGCATTGATACAATTGAAATAAGACTGTATCATAGTCGAACCAGGAGATACTTCCTTAGAGCTTCTGGGATTAAGGATATCAGGCACAATGACTAGCATGCTCTCTGTCTCTAGATTCTCCAGCAGAAACACAGACCAGTAGACTCCAGCTATAGTTATTTGCTTAAATAGCTTCTCTGATGGCTTAGCAATCTTGCTTCTGGAACTTGCTTCTTGTCCTGCTGGACAGTTGTCTTTGCTTAATAATAAGTTAGATCTTTCAGTCTTCTATTGATAGGAGCAAGATAGTCAGCACAATATATTGTATAGACTTATATTTCCTCTTTTAATACTTTGCATTTTCTTTTCAGAATCAATATCTTTATAGAGGATGTAGCAGAAGCCAAATATTATCTTGGCATATTCCCACTCTTTTATTGAGAATAAAACCAAAGAGATTACCATAGATGGCAGGACTATCTCAAACAGCACCTTTCCTCTTTGTAAAGGAAACATATGCTGTGATACTCCTAGCAAAGCAAAATTAAACAAGCAAGCGAGGGAGAGTAAGATATTTAACTTTCCTGCTGAGAGGTATCCCTTTAGGCTGTCTGCTGTGTAAGGCACAGAACATTAATAGTATGTTACGAAGGAGAAAATGTGCTTTTGAGTCAAAGATATTGACAAAAGCAGATGTGCTTCAGTAAGTAAAGGTAGCACTAGATGGAAAACAGAGCTGTTCAGCAGCCAGGATCTAAAGCTGATCCACACAAAGAATTATATCACATGCATGAGGAGTTTGAAGGAAAATCTAGTATGTTGTGTTCAACAGAAGGTTTTAAATCATATGCTGCAATCTCCTTTTCAAAGGTGCATAAAACGGAAGGAATCTTACAACTCATCCAAGACCACAGTATGCTCTATGCCATTACATCTCAAAACCAGTGGAGATTTGGTAACCTCAATGTTGTAAAGGTAGCAAAACTGCTTCAGATTCTAAACTTTAAATGAACTGTCCAAGGTGCTGAATGTATTGCCAAAACAGGTTGAGCATCTAGGACACTTTATTTAAATTGTGGCCTAAAACCTGAAGCATTTTACCCACCTACCATGTTGCATAGGAGTCATCACCCTTTACTGCTCAAAAGAAGTCTCCATGTTATTTATCATTTTTTTTTTTTTATCCAAAAGGTTCCAAGGTATGGTCTGAAACCAAATGCCACAACTATGTTAAAGTTAGGTATATCTGAGTCCAGTGAGGAAGAACTGGGAGACTATTTGGAACCTGCTGTGGGTGTTTTTGTATGACATATCAGAACAACTTAGAAAATCAACTGCCAAATGATTTCTTAATGGCATAACCTTAAGGATATGAAGAAGGCTATTTGGTTCATTTTAAAATTATGATATCCAAAACTTGTTGGAATATTTTTATAAAGTTGATGAAAATTAAAGGGTTTTTTTTTTTGTTTTGTTTCATTTTGTTTTTGTTAAAGTGAATATAGGAAATTTTGAAATTCATTAATCAACCCAACCGGAAAGAGAACACTGAAAATTCAGGTCTTAGCTTGAATCCTTATAAAGTAACCGTGCTTATAGTGATGAATTGAGATTTCCACCTCTCTCTCTCTCTTTCTTTAAATGGCAATCTCTTCATCTTTACCACCTACATGACAAAGCATGCAAGAGATATAGTGGTAAATGGAGAAGAATTCTTTGGCAGATTGTAATACGGACATATACAGGGAGAGAAACTTCCTCAAATACCAAGGATTCAAGTCACTGATAGCTTTAAACATAATCATTGACATGATGGTTGTTGTGGGTTTCTCAGGTTCTTTGGCTGTGTTATGAAGGTTGTTCTTCCTGACGTTTCACCAGTCTCTGTGGCCAGCATCTTCTGAGGACTGATGCCGGCCACAGAGACTGGCAAAACATCAGGAAGAACAACCTTCAGAACACGGCAAAAGAACCCAAAAAACACACAACAGCCATCAGATCCCAGCCGTGAAAGCTTTCAAGAATACATAATCACTGACACCTTAAATTCAGACTGGGATATTTTGGTAGCCAGTTCAGTGTCTTAAAAACTAACATAGTATTGTTTCCATACTGTGTTCCTGACAGTAACCTGGCCACAGCATTCTGTACCTCCTGAAGCTACCGTATTGTCCTCAAGGGCTCCCCCCCAACAGATATGCCAGTTGAATAATCTGGACAGCAAAGTTATGGTGTTTATTTCACACCACATTCATGATTTTGGAGTGGACGCCACAGGTGAAAGTAAGTGTTGTTCCCCAGCAGATGCCCACAGGGGTTCATATTCTTCAGGGACCTCCTTTCCGTGTCCTTCAACAGGGGGGCAGGTTATTCATGTGCATGAACAGTCAGAGCTGGTGGAACTACCACAACTGTGAACTCTTCTTTTGTGATTCTTCTTTAAACCATTCCTACAACATTTTCAAAGCTTTCACTTCGAACATTCCAGTGAAGAAAGCCAAAGCTTATCCATGGAACAACTTGCCATTTTTTAACACGTACACAACCGACAAGTATCTCTTGAGCTTCCACGGCACAGAAAGTCCTATCAGACTCATAAGACAAGTACAAACAGTGACATTGTACAGGTAGAGGGGATGTTTACTTCCTAGAGATTCATGTTTATGCCCAAATTACTACACTAATGGGACTTTCCATCCAAAGGAAGTTCAACAGAATACAAAAAAACGCAAATGCAAAAATCCCATCATTAGTCCCAAAGCTTAGGAAAGCTCCTGTTTGGACCCCAACTGCTAGAATCCCCAGCAACAGTTGGTCCAGTTCTTCCTTATCTGTGAAAGGCTGCCGCCAAAGCCAGATGAAAAAAGAACCGAAGAACAATAATTTCCTGCCATATTCAGGAAGTAAGATCTCCCCAACTGGTGAGGCATTTTTGTCTCTAGAAAGTTTTTTTTCTGAGACCCACTTAATATTTTCTTTAAAACAGTGAACGCTTCCTTCTCCTTTCCTCCACCCCTCAAAAATCAGAAATGCTGGTACTGTTCCAGAGTTAAGCAGCAACTTACAAAGGAGTAGCCAGGAATAATCACAGCCTTTCTCCACAGCAGGGAGCTGTGTGAGGCCAGGAAAACCAACACAAGGTCTGTTCTCTCTGCAGTTCCAATTAACATTAAGCGAAATTATACAGAAACATCAAGGGGAGAGAATAGATGTGTTTGCCATAATACCCAGAGGATCTAATCAGCAAAAGAAGACAATATCATTGCTTTAACTGCAAGATCAAGGTTACTTCATATCTTGCAGACCCCCAGCTCCCTTCTGCACACCCCCAAGGAAAAAAGCTTATTTCACATGCATTGTGTTTAGAGATAAAGACTAAGAATCTATGCATCGGCTGTCAAGTCTATTACTGAGATTATCAGGGAAGAAAATCAGTTATCAACCTTTTTTTTTTTCTTTGCCCTTTCACCGTCTTTCTTAATCTGGATGTTGCAGCAATCTCAGGTTGCGTCCAGAATGCATTTGGCAGGCCAAAATCAATAGGGTGCCTCAAGTGCTTTGGTTTTTCCCATTAGCTTTCTCGTCTTCATTCCCTATGGCCAGACTGTCACTGTTACTGCCAAAGAGACTTAGTAACCTCTCCAGCTTAGAAAGAGTTGTTCATTTCTCCCCTTACCACAACTTTCCTTTGTCTTTTTTTTGGTGGAGGGGCAAATTAATTAGTTAATTTGGATTCATCAACTGTTGTAGTCCTGTGATGAGGTAGACCCCCTGAGATGCCAAATGATGCTTGGAGGACTTTGCTGGAGTCAAGGTTCATTACAACAAAGCTTTAGCGCATTCTCTCCCCCCCCCCATATCGCTGCCAGATGGGGGAGAGAGAATGGGAAAGTAATTAACAGTTCCGTTGTATATAGGTCTGTACAAAAGTAAGTTGCATTATCACTGCACAAGAGTGCAGAAACATTATTATGCAGCAGAAAAAAAATCAACAGGACAACTCTAAAAATGGAAGGGAAAAAAATAAAAATTCGAAACTGGATGTTGTATCAGCACCAGGTTTGGCACAGACATAGCAGGCAGTCTGTTCTTCCTTCATGCAAAATGGGCAAAGGGTTTTTGAGTTATCATTTTTTAAAAAGTAAAACAGTTTCTTCCCATGTAGAAACAAGTGACCTTAAATATCTGTGGATTTAAAACTGATAATTGACAAGACCAATCTTGCATTATTTCTTTTTTTAATTTGGAGGGAACCGAGGCTGGATGGACTGAAATTTTGATCCTCAAAAAAGTCCTTTCAAAAGGGAAAATCGTGAGTTTGTAGACAGGCTAACCAGCAGCAATGTTCCAAAGTATATACGTCATTGCAGCTTTCCATGGTGTGTGTTGACTAGAGATGGGGACGAATCACCACCAACAAAGTTGTCTCCATGAAGCCCTTATGAGATTATGATTATGTTCCTTAAGGGAATCCAGGCTGCCCTTTGCAAAGATGGCAACTGTGGCTTCCCTACCCTAAATGAAGCCGCAGCCACCTGGAAAAGGGCAGCCAATCTCCCTTTTTACATGCTGTGGCTGGGAGGCCAGATGAAGACCTCGGCAGCAGTGATAAAGGTAAGGGGGTGTTGGTGGGGGTGGGGTGGCTAAAGTTAGGTAGGGAGAGGAAGGGGGTAGGCTGTGGGGGGTGGCTGTGGGAGGCTTGCCTATTGGCCACCAATCAGTTGATCAGTGACCGGTAGGCAGAATGGTGGTGGTGGTGGTGGTTTGTAATATGAAGGACAAATAAAAACAGGTAAATATTTGTTCCTATGTATTCATGGGGGTCTCTGGAACCCATGAATATGAAGGGATGAATATTTAATGGAGCAGCTATTTTTGTCAAAAAAGCTGATCCATTTTTATATTCGTCCCCATCTCTAGTGTTGACTCCATGAATTAATGACCTCTAAATGGCCTGTCATTAACTGCTCTGCTCAGATCTTGCATATTTAAAGAGTATACCAACCAACAACCAACTCAGCATCTCATGTTAGTTGTTTTCTGTACTCCCTTACTGGCAAAATTGTCTTTTTCTATACGTTCTTCTCAGATCTTACTAACTAACCATTCACACTCGCTGAGAAACAACCCTGACTATTGCTCTGTGTTTGGGTGAGAAGAGTTTAACATATGAAAACAGGAGCTTCTAGGATTTTCCCTGGCTTGGTGCCACTTTGTGACTGGTAATGAGCATAAGAGGGTATCCTGCAGACCATCTTGACTGCTCCCATTTCAATGTAGAGGTGTGAACATGTTTTAGTTCCAATTCTGTTGAATTCCTGGGAATTTCATTTGCCTTTCCAGTGTCTCTTTGTTTCATAGTGGATAGCAGGAATTTATATGATAGCATATTTTCACATGAAATTTGTGGGTATTTTAATACATTTTTCTGTCCATATTTATTTATTTAGCTGGATCGTCTACATTACAGCACCTGGATATGTAACTGGGATTGAGAATCCAATTCCCAATTCTGTTCCCTGGGGGAACAGCTCACATGTGTGGCTTGAGCAAGCTGCACTGTCCTAGAGTATACCAGAAGGTATATTGACTTTTTCATACTTAGCACTCCAAAGACTGGTTAGACTTCCCTTCTTCAAACTGATTTCTCCCCTCAAGAAGTTTTAAGATCTCTCCTTCCATCTCTGTTCTCCAATAATCCAAATGACAAAATTCTCAATAACATTTCTTGTAATCACCCTGGATTACAGAGAGTTTGAACTGTGATCACCTGCCTGTTTTGAAAATAAATGCATCTTTTCTCCTTGGACCGTCTGGTAATTCCCTCGGGCAATAAGTGACCCTGTAAATAAATTCCTTTAGGTTACTGCAGAAATAAGAGCAATCTAATGCTCATATGGAAAATCAAGCGGAAGCATCCATAGTGTTTTTGCACAACTCCTGCCCCAAAATCAAACTAATGATATAATAAGAAGGCTTCATCACCAAAAGCTAAAATCTCTAATTATATGCAGCCCATTCAAATAATAATTTTATAATGTATTATGCATCAAGCATCAGTACCATCAAATTTATTGGCCATAAAGAGCCAGTAAAATTTCAGTTTAACAAGAATAGTATGGGAATTTCTCCGATCCCACCACTACCAAGGGCATAGAGAAATGAAAGCAGAGCCCCCATCAGTTCCACAGAGAAGCTCCCTTTATCAGTCCTGCTTCTCCAGCTGTCATTTAATCAGAAGAAGGAAGTAGGGCTACTCCATAGGTTCTGCTAAGCTATCCGTTGCACCGGATCCTACATTTCTTTAGCTGTGACCTGGTAGCAGGCATTTCATCAAGCCATGTAAGGGTGCCAAAGGAAGCAAGGCCACTCCTAGACTGGAAGCGTGGTGAAAAAATGGTCAGCAAGCTAGAAACAATCTACTTAAATCATGTTTGCATTGAAAAGGGGGTGTTTAAACTGATGTTTCAATATATGCTGCATTCATATATACTCAAAGCCTTATCAGAATGGAGACAAAAAAAATCTCACCTCAGATTTTCCTTTTCACCTCTCCTTTGCATCTGTTCTTAAGCTTGAAAAGAAAAGAAAAATAGCTGCAATAATGCTTGAAAAGTCCATTTCTTTCACAACAAAAACGCTTCTTTGCTTTTCTTTTTCCCATCCTTTGCAATCTCATCTTTTTAACCTAACGTTTTAAAAAAACTTATTTTAAGAACTTTCACCAGGTTAGCCAATGCAGATCTTGGAAGGGGAGGATAGCTTTCTTTTCCTGCAACCTCCATCACTGGAGAAACACTGATAAAAATATAGCCAAGAGGAAATAACTTTTGATGGGGAGGCACCTACAATAAATTGGATGAAGTTTTTTTTTCCCCTTCTCATCCCTTCTTGGTCTTTGTTTTCATGATAAGTCTTACCACCACCTCAAGCATCTTTTCTTTGTCACCACCAGAAGCCTATTACTGGCACCAAAGTTTCCACCATCAACTCTCCAAACCCTCCACTGATATTAATGGAAAACACTGTCAACACAATCCTGCTGACAAATAAGGCATTTGGTCTGTACACATTAGACATTGGAGTGAACTGGGGAAATAGTGGTGTGTGATGGTCCATGGTTCATTGTGATGGACAAATGATGAACATTCTGACAAAACAAACCATTTTGTGGTTTGTGTGAGTCAGGACTTCCAGGTCCTGACTAGAGAGCATTTTCTGGAAGGAACTGCTTTATGGGGCTATAACCTGGATTTCAGGCATTCCAAATCCAATCTTTGCCGAACTTGGAAGAGGTGGGGAGGAGAGTCAGCTGAAGACTTGATGGGAGTTTGGCATCTATAACTAGTACTGGGGATGTTCTACCACTTCCAGAAATTACAAATTGCATGAACCACAATGAATATGAATCGCCAATGCATGTAACAGTTCAGCGTTTGATTTCATTATGGGCAGGTGAGTTTTCCTGAAGCACCCTAAAATGAACCACAAACATAGCTGGATTTGTGGGTGTTTTTGGCTTCATGGTTAGTTTTGTGCCCATCTCTAGTACCTTGTTTCATGGAAGCATAGTTGAAGGGTTCAGGGTACTGGAGACTTCTTTTTCTTAGCCATCCGACAGTCCTTCTGCATCTGCTCTCTGTGTGGATGGATTTTGTTTCTCAAAGGAAAAGGGCACAAGAGAGATATTGTGCAGTTTACACATACTTACAGGGGTGGGCAAAAAGGAACTCTTTCCCTCATTCTTGGATGGAGGTGAAGTACCTTGTGGTACTTTAAAATTCCTCATCAAGAGATCCTGTCTTATTGAGACAGCTTACAGTGACAAGAATGAGGAGTTTGGTTTTAGTTGAAAAGCAGACAAAGAACTTCCATAGTCCAGTTAGGAAAGGGAATGAACGCACAAATAGACTGCCTCCTGAACAGGTCACCAAGCCCCTTTCATCTGCTGCTCTCTGTCTAATCTTCCTTCTGTTCCCTTTCTCATCCGCCCTCATGGCCACAAAGTGCTGTTTCCCAGATCCATACAACAGCATCATGGATATGCACCTCGCAAGGAACCTTTCCCTGCCTGAAGAACATCTCATGAATGTTTGGCCACCAGGAAGAACCATGGTTCTAGCTGGCCTTTGCGAAGAGTTATCAGGTCTGTGACCATAAAATAAAGATTGTTTATTGACTTTGCCAACCGGGCAATCAAAAAGCAAAGCAAAAGCAAAGTGTGCTGCTTATATACCGCCCCATAGCGCTTCAAGCACTCTCTGGGCGGTTTACAATTTAATTATGCAGGCTACACTTTGCCCCCTCCCCCAGCGAGCTGGGTACTTATTTTACCGACCTCGGAAGGATAGAAGGCTGAGTCAGCCTTGAGCCGGCTACCTGGGATTGAACCCCAGATCGTGAGCACAGTTTTAGCTGCAGTACAATAGTTTAATCACTGTGCCACAAGGCTCCTATTGGAGCAAGGGGCTCCTTAGGATGAAGGATAAACTTCTCGCCACTGCTTTTGTGTGTGAAGAAGGGACAGATTGTTAACACAAAACAGTTCAGATATGTCCCATTGCTCACACATGACAAAAAGGATACAGATCTCATTCTCATCGTTATTTAACACAGGGCAGCATTTTCCACCAGTGCCTCTGTCCATCCAGAGTGATGGTGTATCTTGCATTTTGCAGGCGTAGTGGAACTTCTGAATCCTACAGCCCCTCAGCACATACTTCTGAAGCACAGAGCTGTGTTCTTATTTTGCCTTCTGTGAAACATTATTAATCAATGCACCACACTCCGTTCCACATAGCTTTATCGGACTTGGAGTCTGCTTCATCTCTTCTAAACCCAGAGTGAATCTTTCCTTTGACCCCTCCCTCATATTTCTTATGGGATTTCTTTCTTTTTTAAAAAAGCTAGAAGGACATAATTTTGTTTTGACTGCATGACTGTACTACAAAACATTGAAAATCACCAATTTTCACTGCACATGCTCTGAATGCATAAAGGGAAGACAGAAACGCAAAGTCTAACTGCAATGCGAAAGTGGGGTGGGGAGGATGATGTCAATTGCTTCCGATTGATGTTTTCTCCGTCACATTTTTTTTTTTGTTCAGTTCAGAACAGGGGTCATGCTTATTTACACAAAGACTGGACCAAATTAAACTGAAGTGTCAATAAAGATAGTGTCAGTCTTCTTAAAAGAAATCAGCCATCAAGTCTGAAATTATACAGTATATCTCTGTTGCAATTTCTTGTACGAATTATGCCTCCAGGAGGAGGTCTACTTGGAATCTGTGAGATAACACATCTGTGAAAGAACAGCAGTCTCCTTTGGAATTAGCTATGCATTGATTTGGATTTGTTTTAAAAATATATTTTTTTATGTCACACTTTCCCATCTGTATTTTTTGCTTGCATTTGGGTTCATGAATTCAATCAAATTACAGCTCAGGATTTTTATGTGCAACAAAAACACAGTCTCGTCTCATTTAGGGAAAGAAGGAAATACTTTGGAAACATGAGCATTAACTTAGTATTTATTTTCAAACAGTGTTCATTTATTTTTTTCACAGGTAGATCGGAAGACTTCCCTTAGATACATACAGTATTTGTTTTCCTGTTTCTTAAAATATCTTTGGTGAAAGGGATATGCAGATATAGTCATCTCTCTCCCCGCCCCCACCCCCTTTTCTGCTCCATACTGACATGATCTGGCAATGGAGAAACATACAAATGATCTCAGTCAAGCAGACAGATTGCCTGGGGATGGAACCCTGTCTGATGTTCTTTGGCAGGCAGCTGGTCAATTCACTTTCCCTGCAGTAAGTGACATCTGTGGGTTTTCTTCAATTCCCACCCCCAGCTGCTACCAGATTATTTTACATTCCTTCTCTGGTGACAGGTTGACTGTCGTCCCCCATCTCATCTAGCCAGCCCCATAAGGCAACAAAGATGTCAGAATGAGGAGCCTGGCAGAAAGTCCTGGCTGTGCTACACTGTGCTACCATCCATCGCAGCTTGCTAGGGAGAGAAAACACATTTTGATGTGCCGCAGTGGCAGTACTCTAGATGGCCAGGAGATGGCTTTTGCAGTTACCAACTAAGTAAGGATCATGTGATCCAAGAGCTTCCAAGAAGGCATATACAGTTACTAAAGGTGTAGCTACGGTAGGAAGTGAGCTAGTGTGGGCCACTTTGGATCAGTCAAGCTTGAGTAGAATGATCTAACCAAGCCTGCCTGTTCACATGAAGATGGCCCCAGCCAATATTGTGAGGTGACTTAATAAGCGAGCCACTTCAGGATACAGTGGTGTCTCAAAAGATGAACGCTTCGCAGGACGAAAAACCCCACAAGATGAATGTTTTTTTGTGATCGCTGTGGTGCCTTGCAAGATGGCTTCTTCTATGGCCATGCTTTGCAAGATGATTTTTTTTTTTTTGCAAGACCGATGCCTTGCAAGATGAAAATAATTCATTCATCTTGCGAGGTTCCCATAGGAATGCATTGCAATGCATTCCTATGGGAAACTGCTTTTCACAAGATGAAAATTTAGCAAGACAGCGCTACTCACGGAATGAATTGATTTCGTCTTGCGAGGCACCACTGTATTGGCAAATTAATAACTTCCCTTGTTCGGCTGATGATACACTGAGGATTTGACTGTGGGTGGGTTCTCAATCAGCCCTTTAAGATGAGACAAATAAAATATTTTTAAAAAATTTTATAACTGATATTGGTGGTATTCTATATACAGTCAAAAATACTCCAGGTATTATTAGGTAGCAATTCCCAGCTTTCCTCACCAATTCCTGTGCTTGTTAGAGCTGATGGGATGTCTCATAATACCCATGCTTTACTCACCCACATTTCAAATGCTTCTTCACACTATTCTATCTTCAGTTTTGCCATCACTCATGGTATGTGAAAATCTTGTGTTACTTCTTTTAGGATACATTTTGAAATTTGAAAATATATTCACATATGTGTATAAGTACCTTCAGATTATAAGAGAAAGGGGAGAGACCATGACCTATTGAGGGAGACCAACAGAAGGAAAACATCCCTGTTAGTCCCCCTTGATATCTCAGCCATCTTTGATACCGTCGACCATGGTATCCTCCTGAGGAGGTTCTCCGAGTTGGGAATTGGTGGCCTGGTGTTCGCCCAGCTCCGATCTTTCTTGAAGAACCATCCTCAGAGAGTTCAGCTTGGGGAGGGGGACTCGGCCCCATGGAGCCTCAATTGTGGAGTTCCACAGGGCTCGACCCTCTCCCCAATGCTGTTTAACATCTATATGAGGCCGCTGGGTGGGGTCATCAGGGGGTGTGGGGCATGGTGCCATCAGTATGCTGACGACACTCAGCTCTACGTCTCCTTTTCAGTGGTCCGTACCACCTATTACCATCTGTGGCGGATTGCCCAGCTGTGTCCCTATCTTGATGGCGGGGTCTTCACCACTCTGGTCCAAGGGCTTGTAATCTCAAGATTAGACCACTGTAATGTGCTCCACGTGGGGCTACCTTTGAGATTGGTGCGGAAGCTCCAAATGGTGCAGAATGTGGCGGCCAGACTTCTCAGTGGAGTGAGGAAACACCAACATATAATTCCCACCCTGGCCGCCTTGCATTGGCTACCCGTATGCTTCCACAATGATTTCAAAGTTTTAATGATTACATACAAAGCCCTAAATGGTTTAGGGCCTCGATACTTGACAGAACACCTCCTCCCACCTAGATCTACCCGTACCACTCGATCCAGTCAGGAGGAGTGACTGAGGAGCCTAACGCCGAGGGAGGTCCGGAAAGACTAAACAAGACACCGGGCCTTCTCGGCAGTGGCCCCTCCTCTTTGGAACAAACTCCCTTCCAAGATCCATTTGGCTCCCTCGCTGGGCATTTTTACAAACCAACTTAAGACCTGGTTATTCAAACACGCCTTCCCTCCAGGCACTACTTAAGTTTCTTCTTCCCATCTTGAACTATTGTTTCCATTGTTTTCAGTGTTATTATATAGTAACTGTTTTTATCTTGTCTGTTGTGAGCTGCCCAGAGTATACAATGTCTAGATGGACGGCATATAAGTGCAATCAATCAATCAATCAATCAATCAATCAATCAATCAATCAATCAATCAATCAATCAATCAATCAATCAATCAATCAATCAATCAATCAATCAATCAAATTTTAAAAATGCTAGCTTGCAACCTATACTGACCTTCATCAGTCTGTACATCCATATGTTGTGGATAGTACTGGGGGGGGGGGGGAGTCGCAGAAATCATGGCAAATATCCATGCCAGATCTGTTTCTTAAAAATGATTCCCAAAAGGGGGACTGGAAACACATGTCAGGAGTGTAGGTTTAAAATTCCATCCCTGGTAGTTCGTTAGATGGTCTCTCCCAACTCACTGAATGAAGGACTGCAAGATAGTCAGCATTTCCCCGTCCCCCATCACCTTCTTTGATGCCCAAGATTGTTATTGGGGCAGGGCATGATGTTACACAGAAATGGGGCAAAACCCCTATCAGAGAACTGGGAATAAAATTTATTCTACCCACAGGATGAAGCCAATTGCAGCCAAATTCATAGTATTAGCTAGTGGCTGGAAACAGATGTTTGCACTCCTGCTTAAGTGTTGTTAACAGCCTATTGTCCCCTAGATGGTGCTCTGCATGGCTATTCAGAGTACTCTCCCTACTCCAGATAAAACAAATATCTGCCATGACTTCTGGAGCGTTTACATATACAGTATCAGATATATACAAAATATACAGAATGTTGATTCTACAGAAGATATATATTCTGTAGTATCAACAATACTTGATATTGGCACATAGCTTGATGATGACTAGTATAGGTTGAAAGCTATTAAAAAATATTATATAATTTTTTAGTGTTCAAATAAAGGTATCGCCTACCCTCACTTTTGCATTGCGTAAGGGCTACTTGGCTTTGTTTTTTAAAATATTTTTAAACATCCACATGATGAAAAGGCTAAAATTTATAGCCTAGAGTTTAACTACATGGCTTTTAGTGTTTAGTTCTGAAAAATTCCTTGTGTATGAAACTATGTTGATATTGAGTTAGGGTTGACACCTCCTATTTTCTGTTTGACCTTGGGGCCTGTGAAGCTGGTAGGCACGCCATAGCCCTCTCCCAGCGGTCTCTATTGAATCTGAATGCTGCAAATGGAACAAAACTTTTCTCAAAACTTACTAAAGTTCACAATATTTCTTTATATATGGGGTGGAGGAAATTAGATTTAAAAATTCAAATGTGGAAGAAAGTGAAACTGAAAGATTTCCCCATTGTCACCAATAATGATGGACACTAATGTACTCATCACTGACTATATTCAAAAGTATCAATAATGTTTCATGGTAACCTGATGTAGGAAGACTTTTCTTTAGAAAGGTCAACTGACACTGACATTACAATCATTCCAGCACTGGGTCACAAGCATTTTTTTTAAATGTACTCAGAGACTTTAAATTACTTTTAATATATCTATTTTTCATGCTTTGCTGCTTTGCTTTGCCTTCCTTTAGTATGATCTGATTTGATTTTTGGCCTCCCAGTTTTATTGTTATAAGAGGAGTGGCATTCTTGTACAGTATTATAATTTCATAACTATACACCACCCTGGAAACTCTCAGGATGAAGAAAGGTTTAAACATGTGTCAGTACATTTCAAGAGTAAGTTTCTTCTGTTTAGTGATGTGCAACGGGTAGTTTTCTTTTATGTGGTGCCATTAAATTTGTTTTCTGTACTATGTGATTCTGCTTTGAAAGCCAAAATCACAACAGGTATTTTACCACGACATCAATTTTAGGGTAGCATCAGTACTACAGACTGAGGAACTAAACATTTCCTCTTGTGCTCTTTACCTGTTTTAAAGGAAGTTAACATTAATAGTTGGAAACAAGCTGAGTTGAATCATTCCAGCCCTCCTACATTTAAAATGAGTGGAAAAGAAGTAGTCATCATAGTATATTTGATGGTTAAAGAAAAGGAAAGGAAAGGAAAGAAGAAGCAAGGATTAAAGTGGTACTCCTTTTTTTTAGAAAATGGAAGACATCTTTAGTAAGACTTCTAAATTTGCCTTCGGTTTACCATAGTTATATAGAACATCTAGATCTAATGGGTAATTGATTAAATACTCCCCAAAAATTGACTAGTTGACACTATTTCCCTATAGTATGCTTGGAGGAAGATAATAACATCAGTTGACAGACCAGGCTGGAAACAGAATGGATGCCTGGGAGTCTGCACTGATTTGATCGGGGTAGCTTGATCATATTAAGGATAATGGATCAACTGATTTTTGATATGAATCATTTTTGCTCCCTGCTTATTCACTAACTACATTATTTTCTTCTAAAAGTACCTTATTTCTTCTCTAAAGAACCTACTTAACTACATATTTTTCGCAATTCTTTCTCCTTGAATCTGCATTTCTGAAAGTAATGTATAAAAACTGATGCTTTAGGAAAATTCAGATTTTGAAGATGTTGTTGTTGTTGTTGTGTGCCAGGTAATCATCTCTGACATATGGCAACTCTGTGAGACAGAGTTCTCCAAAATCTCATAGAATCATAGAAATACAGAATAGTCAAGTTGGAAGGGGCCTCTAAGGCTATCAAGTCCAACCCTCTGCTCAATGCAGGAATACAAATCAAAGGATATCTGCCAGGTGGTTGTCTAAATTTGTCTTGAAGGCCTCCAGTGTTCGAGCACTCACCATCTCTCAAGGTAATTGGTACCATCACATGTACTGCTTAAACAGTTAGGAAGTTTTTCCTGATATTCAACCAAAATCTGGCTTACTATAACTTGAGCCCATTGTTGTGTGTCCTACACTTTGGGATGATCAAGAATAGATCCCACCCCTCCTCTGTATGGCAGCCTTTCAAATATTTGAAAAGTGTTATCGTATCTCCCCTCAGTCTTCTTTTCTCAAGGTTAAACATACCCAGTTCTTTCAGTCTTTCCTCGTAGGACTTGGTTTCCAGCCCCCTAATCATCCCTGTTGCCCTCTTCTGAATTTGTTCCAATTTATCAGCATTCTTCTTGAACTGCAGTGTTAAGAAGATGAAGCCAAATAGAGGGGAACTAGTACCTTATGGGATTTGGAGACTATACTTCCAGGATCATGGCCACTGGTCCCATCACCTCCTGGCAAATAGAAGAAGATATGGAGGCAGTGACAGATTTTAATTTTTTGGGCTCCATGACCACTGCAAATGGTGACAGCAGCCATGAAATTAAAAGACGCCTGCTTCTTGGGAGGAAAGCGGTCACAAACCTCAACAGCATCTTAAAAAGCAGAGACATCACCTTGCCGACAAAAGTCCACATAGTCAGAGCTATGGTTTTTCCTGTAGTGATGTATGGAAGTGAGAGCTGGAGCACAAAGAAAGCTGACTGCCAAAGAATTGATGCCTTTGAATTGTGGTGCTGGAGGAGGCTCTTGAGAGTCCCCTGGACTGCAAGGAGAACAAACTTATCCATTCTGAAGGAAGTCAACCCTGAGTGCTCACTGGAAGGACAGATCCTAAAGCTGAGGCTCCGATACTTTTGCCATCTCATGAGAAGAGAAGACTCCCTGGAAAAGCCCCTGGTGTTGGGAAAGTGTGAAGACAAGAGGAGAAGGGGACGACAGAGGATGAAATGGTTGGACAGTGTCATGGAAGGTGCCAACATGAATTTGACCCAGCTCTGGGAGGCAGTGGAAGACAGGAGGGCCTGGCGTGCTCTGGTCCATGTGGCTAACAATTAAACCACAACAACAATCCTAGTTCCACCAAGTATGCTGGTCCAAGTACAAGATGTCCTTGGGGTCTGGGGGAGCTGGTAGCAGGGTCCAAAATCAATGCCTGTAGGAAAGCGGTGTACAGATGAGATGTTTCCTTAAAGATGGAGCCTTGGTTTTGCAGGATGGAAGTCCACAATTCACCTCAGGCCCAGGTGTGTCATCTCCTCTTGCCCACTCCATCCACCCAGAGCTAACATACAACACAGCCCACATGGGGGAGAGAGTTCCGTCTGATGCATGACAATGGTGCTCCATTAACATGTTACCAGATCATTGCAGTACTTGGCCCCACGCTGGCATGGGTGGGCTATCCATCACATGACTTTGCATCACGCTCTTTTCAAATTGCAGCAACCACTGAGGCAGCCAGTTTGGGTATGCCTCATGACCATATAATGCACATAAGCAGGTGGAAGTCAGAGGTTCTACATCCAAGGGTCCATGACAAAATCTCGACATTTCACCTCTTTCAATTGTGTCCACACATTGGCTGTAACAGGTATCGCTGGTCAGCCACAGCACTGTCCACTGTGGAGAGCGATATGTCGCATCCAGTAGGGATGACATCCAGTAGGGACGACATCTTTGGTTTAGACAATGTGGCATGTGTTGTATAGCTGGAATGGAGGGACAACCTCTGGCTCCAGTTTAGGCTCCTTGTTATGGTTTCTGTGGCTTCTTTTCCAATTAAGGGAACCAGCTTCCTGGCAGTCAAGGGACTGATATGGAACTAATTCGTAGCTGCCAGCCCACTTTCAGATAATGTGGTCAAAACCCCTTGAGAGGCAGGTATGTCAAGGGATCAGGAATCCACAGAAGGTGGACATTGCCAGGCCAAAAGTGACCGGAGTGGTTGGCCAGATGGCTGTGGCTGTTGGATTGCACACCCAAAAATTTCATTTAAATAGACATACCTTTTCCAGTCAGATGGGGTTCACATATCTGATTTGGAGTGCAAGAGTTATGGTTAAGGGGTATCAATGTGGCCAAAATTGATTGCTTCCAGCTGCAGTTCTCTGGTGGAAATGGGCAATGCCCAACTCTTGCGGTGGTTTGGGGCATTTGGGTTGGATCCAGAAGGAGGCAAGCAGGAGTTGTTAAGTGATTCCTGTTTAGGGATCTGGGGCACGGCCATTGGTATGGTCTTGCCTTCAAGTGGCAAGGAGTCATGAAATGGCATACGCTAGGCCAACAAACAAGTTTTCAACCATGGCTGTTCTTTCTAATGAAAGTGTTTCTTGAGATGAGAAGGATGCTGAGAAACTGGGTCCTTTTTTTTGGTTCTAAGTGAGCATCAGTATGAATTCTACATCCATCAGTGGTTCTACATTACCAAGGGCTGGTTTTTAAAAATCAGTTGGAGTAACTTATGTCCATACAAGCTTAAGGTCTTTCATCTGCCTTTTCAATGGTAGAGCTAGACCATATGTGCCATCTCTGAGTAAGGTGTTTGCAACTGCTTGAATATCTGTCCATAGTACCTGCCGACCAACATATCAGTTTTAGCACTGAGGATGCCTGATTAATAGGAAGTCTCACCCAGACTTCTCAGTCTCATCTTACATATCTCATTTTTTTAAATAAATAAATAAATAAATAAATAAATAAATAAATAAATAAATAAATAAATAAATAAATAAATAAATAAATAGCCTCCATGATTTCATCAGTGTTATTCTGGATTTTTGACTTTGTGCAACGTGAGAGAAGAAATTGCTCATATGAACTGTTCAGCATCTGTCAAATGCCATCAGGGATTTGACAGATAATGCACTGAAATAGCCATGGTAAGTATTTTGGAGGGTGTTCTGTTAAAGGGGGGGGGGAGTGTTGGCTGATTTTTGAAAATGGCTTGGAGCTACTTTTAGCCAAACAAGCTCAAAGTCTTTCAGCTGCCTTTTAAAAGTTCATTTAAAGAGCTTGAAAAGTAGTTTTTCAGTGTGCTAAAACTCTGAAACTAGAATTTTGTCTACAGTGCGCGTATACCATTTAAATAATCTCAGTCTAAATGTCTCAATTTGATATGATAAGACTAGCCTTCTTTTTGAATGGCAAAGATTGAGGGGTACATCACTTCCTCTGGCATGTTGTGTTATATACCATCAAATTGGAACTGAATTATAGCAAGTGTGACGTGTGCCAAACTAATAATAATAGGGCTTTCAAGGTAAGTGAGATACTTAAGGAAGTGGTTCTATCAGTTACTCTTCCCCAATGAGTTTTCCTGGCTGAGCAGGGATTCAAACCCATGTCTCCTGAATCAAAATCCATTACTCTATCCACTGCACAGCACTGAATGCCTCTCCTCTGGTATCGCTTCTTTCCAGCCAACCTTTTAAAGATTTAATATAGGTTGGTCCAGGAAAACCTGAGGACCTACTGACAAAACTCCATCTGTTATCCCCAAATAGAATAGTCATAATGTATCAATAAGACAACACTTGTCTAAAGTCCACTGATTCAGTGAAGGTTGGGACTAGCAATTGGACATAGGTCACTTCTTGTGCTGGTGAAAGCCTTCCTAACTTACCCATCTTTGTCTCCATCACTGTTGTTGTTTCTAAAGCAGTTGCTTTCTAGAGCAGTTGCACAGGGCTTTTTTGGAGCTGTTTGAAGGGTGGGCTGAGCTCATACCATCTACACTGCACTTCCCATAGTGGAAATCATTATGGGGAGGGGTAGGTGGACCAGTAGAGGGGGGGGGGGGAGTCTGCCTGAGCTGGATGTATTTACTCTACCTCTCTGGGATCAAGGTCTAAATTTGGGTGTGATTCTGGGCTCAACCCTTTCATATAAACAACAGATTTCTGCTTCAACCAGCTCAGGCAAATGCCTAGTTACATCCCTACTTGGACAAGAGGTCACTAAGGTGCATGTGCTGGTGATTTTGAGGGCTGACTACTGTAATGGTCTCTAGGTGGAGATGCCATTGAGCCTGACTCAGAAACTGCAGCGGGTGCAGAATGCAACAGCTAGATTGATTATTAAAGATACAGATAAGTTTGACCATATTTTTCCAATTCTAGCACATCTATATTGGCTCCCCCACGCCTTTCTGAGCCAGATTCAAGGAACTGGGAGTTACTTCCATAACTGTTTGAGACCTTGTTACATATCAAAACATCTCCATCTAAGAACATTTATAAATGTAATAAATAAATTGTGGCGCTTTTTTTCAAATGTTCTGTTGCACATGGAAAGCAAACCTCTGAAGATGCCAGCCACAGAGACTGGTGAAACATTACGAAGAACAATCTTCAGAACACGGCCAAAGAGCCCCAAAAAACGCCACAACAACCAAACTATTTTTTGTTTAGCAATTTTTATAAGCAACTTCCCTCCTCAAAAAAGTAATATTAAAACAATTGTATGCCATAACATCCTTGTATGCGCGCGTGCACACACACACACACACACACACACACACACACACACACACACACACACACACCTTTTTGACTAAAGTTTATAGGGCAGTGCATTGCTCACATTTGAAATGTGTCCATTTATTTATGAGGACTTTTCAGATGCAGGCATCATTTTTTTCAGATACATCCACAACTACCTGCAAATATTTGAATTCCGGAACGCAAACTGCAATTTTACAACCTGACCAACAGGCAGTCTAGGAAGTTCAGAACAAGGAGATTCTCTGCAAAATGTTCCTCAATCATCCCACTTGATTCCATTGTGCACTCTATGTAAAATTATTTGATGTTTATAAATAATATTTGTTTTCATATTTATTTGGTTTTTGTACTGTGGCTGGAGATAAGATTTTTGGATTTTTTTGGATGACTAATACCCTAAATGGCCATTGTTGAAGCTCTTCTCCACTTACAGATGCCTTACAAACAACTAAATGAGAGGCACCTTGAGGGAGAGGACTAAATTAGGGAGCTTTGAGGCAAGCCATTTATCTTCCTACCGCAGTCTCCTCACTAACTTTTCTATATGCTGCTATTACATTCTGAATTCTGTATGAATTTGCTGAAAGGATGATAAGAATTGTGGAGGCTGTCTTCTGGGTTTGGCTACCAATGAAAATTCAGTCAATCCCCTCTTTATGAACCAAAAAAATCAGTGGGTAAATGAATAAATCAGATACAGTGGTGCCTCGCATAACGAACGCACCGTTTAACGACGAATTCGCATAGCGATCCGTTTTTTGGGATCGCTAATGTGATCGCATACCGATGGTTCCAATGGGCAAAATTCGCTTTGCGACGATCGGTAAGCGTTTCGCTTACCGATCTTTGCATTGCGATGTCGGGGGAACAGCTGATTGGCGATTCCAAAATGGCTGCCGGAAGACCCAAAATGGCCACACGCAGCGTTTTCGCTCCTTGCCCTCGCTTACCGAGGGCGCGAAAATGCCTCTGCTATGGAGGAACATCACTGAAAGGTGAGTTTGGGGCCCATTGGAACCCAATGTTTAATGCGTTCCAATGGGCTTTTCTATTCCATTTAGTGATGTTTCTGAATAGCGATGGTTAATCCGGAACGGATTAACCTCGCTATGCAGGGCACCACTGTATCTGAAAATTATGCCACTTTATTTTTCCAACAAATGAAACTCCTTTAATGTATTCGTGAAGGCTTTCATGGCTGGGATCTAATGACTGTTGTGGGTTTTTCTGGTTCTTTGGCCGTGTTCTGAAGGTTGTTGTTCCTAACGTTTCTCCAGCCTCTGTGGCTGGCATCTTCAGAAGACAGCACTCTGTGCTCTGGTGCTGTCCTCTGAAGATGCCAGCCACAGAGACTGGCAAAACGTTAGGAAGAACAACCTTCAGAACACGGCCAAAGAGCCCGAAAAACCCACAACAACAACAAAACTCCTTTAAATTCTAACATTTCTATCCGATTGAAAAGTATTTGGCTGTCTTCCTCCTTTGAATGAAATTAGTTTAGGTTCAAGACAGAGTTTTCAGTTTTCTAAATGAACTTTCCAAACTGCTCTAAACTTTTTCCTCATTAAATCTCTCCCCAGATATGTGTCTGAGATATCTATCAGTTTCATCAGAAGATGTATGCAAAACAGTCGTGTAAATGACAGGAAGCATGGATCCTTGCATTTTCTAAATCAAACTGCAGTTCACAAATCCATGCCTCAAACAAACAATCCTCCCTTTATGGCCCCCTCTTGTCTCCCATTTCCAGGAAGAAGTTTCCCATTTGACTTTTATTTTTTAAAAAATTGATGCCGCACATATGCCCTAAAAAAACCCTCACCCCCTCCACAGAGTGGAGGAAGTGTTTAATATAACAATATACTGAAGTGGTTCTCTTCTTAAGCCACTTCATGGTATTGGCAATTGACACGAATGTTAGCTTTTGGTTTCTTTCCAGCCTCTAGCAGTAAAATGGGCCTTCACTCATTAACATTGTCCATCTCATCCTCTAAGAACATAAGAAGTACTGTACCTGATGAAACCAAAGCCTATTTAGTCCAGAATAGAGATGGGAATAAATGCAATTTGCCACAAGTTGTAATTTGTCAAAATCAACAAATAATGAACTTATGAATTTTTTCACGATGAATTGACTAATTTGTTTATTCATCTTGCCTACAAAACCCTATATAATGCCTCTTGGGCACCTAGAGACACCAAGACTGCAGAGACGTTTTTCCTGATTATCCTCTATACGTTATACACCTACAAACTGAGTCTCCACCCCCAGGATAGTGCCCTTTAGCAACTGGCTTGGGGGAAATGCCAGCACTGTTGCAAGCCAGCTGCTAAAGGTCACTTTTCGGGGGGGTGCATTTTGTAGGTCTGAAATCTGTACCAAAGTTGCAAGGCTTGCAGAGGAGAGATGGAAGAAGTTTATCTGTGATTTTGGTTTCTCTAAGGCCCCTGGAGGGCCATTTTATAGCCCAACACAATCAATGATTCAAAAATTGCTAAAAGCAATTGATTTGTATTTGTTGGAGGCATCTCTTCTGAGGAATACGGATCAATGAATTAGCAATTTTTGATGAATGTTGCAATTCATTTGTTAGTTCATACCCATCTCTAGTCCAGAATTCTATACCCAACTCTTGGATGCAAATTGCCTCAGGTTAAGAAATCACCACAAACATTCTGTGTTGTGCACTGCGTTATGCAAGTAAGTATGCAGCCGTGATTTCTCCACAGTCTGCAGTGATTTTTGAACTTGAGGCAATTCAATTCCAAAAATTTAATGTGTTTCTGTTATTGATTACCAATCTGCACAGGGGCATTTTGGCTAATGTCTCCAATACTGGAATAGATGTAACTTTTAAGAATGTTCACGTCTCCCTTCAACAATACTAGTGTTAGGGATGCTGGACCTCCATTTAGTTCAAAAGGTAAAGGTAAAGGTTCCCCTTGACAATTTTTGTCCAGTCGTGTCCGACTCTAGGGGGCGGCGCTCATCCCGCTCTTCAAGCCATAGAGCCAGCGTTTTGTCCGAAGACAATCTTTCCGTGGTCACATGGCCAGTGTGATTTAGACATGGAACGCTGTTTACTTTCCCACCGAGGTGGTCCCTATTTATCTACTTGCATTTGCATGCTTTCGAACCGCTAGGTTGGCGGGAGCTGGGACAAGCGACGGGTGCTCATTCCATTGTGTGGATTCGATCTTACGACTGCCGGATCTTCTGACCCTGCAGCACAGGCTTCTGCGGTTTAGCCCACAGCACCACCACGTCCCTATTTAGTTCAAAAGCTGTGTATAACTCTTATTTTCCAAAAACATTAATAAGACCTCTATCACAAGAAGGAAATGGAGGTACAATCTCTCCTCCTTGCTCCCAATGAAGTAGGATGCCACTGTGCTCCCCTCTGATCTGTATCAGACTGCTAGCTTGTGCAGCACCCTTCCTAAAGTTGTCAGGCCAGGAAAGGAGGCCAGCCAGATTGTCATCATCAGACCTAGAGGCTACCCCACTAGCAGCAATAGGGGCCTTGGTAAACCCAAGACCCACCTTTCTCAGATCACTTCCTGGAGATAATATCTTTGTTTTAGACAGTGTGGCATGATTGGTTGGTTGGTTGGTTGGTTGGTTGGTTGGTTGGTTGGTTGGTTGGTTGGTTGGTTGGTTGGTTGGTTGGTTGGTTGGTTGGTTGGTTGGTTGGTTGGTTGGTTGGTTGGTTGGTTGGGAACCCTGTGTGCAACAAAACCATCCTGCTTGGACCTGTGTATGGAAAAATCTGCTCAGGCAAATGTATGGAAAGGGACCAAGTCTGGGGCAATCATATGATTTTTGGGTTATCCTGGGGCAGAGCAAGTAGCCATTTGCTGTTTGTGGGATAGCATACCATCCTGCAAATCCTTTCTGAACAATCCAGCATTCAGGAAGCTGAGAAGTTTTTTTGTTTGTTTCTTTTTTACAATTGACTCATTGCTGAGCTTGTGGATGGCGCTATGCTGATATGAACAAACTTTTGGGCCTGTCTGGGATGTCTCCTTTTTTGGTGTGGCTAGGATTGTACATTGCATCTGCAGCGATACAAGGGATGGAGAGTGTTTCATTTTCAATTTTTGATGTTCTGTGGTCTGTTCTCACATGTAAGTCACGTTCATTGCTAGAGGCGTCAAACAATCAAGAACCTCCAGGCTGTATAAATGTAAATGACAGGGAAAGATAGGAAATAATGAAGAATTAAGGCCATTCATTTTAATAAGCTCTTTCAAAAGGAAAAAAAAGGGGGAATCACCCCTAAAAGTGATATGGAATCTGGCTTGAAATCAGACAGGACTGAGGTTTATGTGTGCTCCTTCTGATGCAAAACTCTCTCTGTGTTTCACAATTTACCAGGGTTTTCAGTGACAACAAAATTAGCACTAATTTATGAAAGCTGTGCTTGGTGCTGCAAACCACTGCCATAAATTATGCATGTAAGCATGGAAATGCTAATGAAGAGAGGGCTTCATTTGCAAATGATTACTGCAAATTCAGCAGTAGCTATGCTTAGGCTAAGTTAATTTATTTGCAGGACTGGAGATCCTCTTTGCCAACTTTTGGCTATTCATTTTACTTTGTCTAATAATGTCAGGTCATTGAACTGCATGTGAGTCTGTGTGCCTACGACAGGGACGAATCCTATTCATGCATTCCTTACCCTGTTTTTTTAATCCATCACATGAAGAAGAAGTACCTAACACTTCCCATCTTTATTGTTGCTTTCTCCATGTTAACAGCATCTGCAGAGGAGAGGTTGATGCTCATTTATAGACCGTGCACACCAGCAAGAACCTTGGGAAATCAAGGCTCGTGTACACCCAGAGAGCCTGCAAATGAGCAGCAAACTTTTCTCTGCAGGCTTGTCATTTTTTAAATTCATAAAGGGACAATGGAGATGGGAGGCGTTCAGGCCATGGTGCTGTTACCATGAAGGATAAAAGCCGAGTGAGTAATACCTAGAAAGTGTTTCTGAAAAAAAGAGACAATTTTCCTTGGGATGGTAAGCTTTCTCAACTGAATAATGGTTAGCATATTCCAGTCTGGATGATCAAGGGGACTAATGGATGAGTATGAACAAGCCCAACGCTGCATAATAGAATGGAAGGATGCAACTGTACAGACAATGTGATGTGTTTCTAGTATGACTCAAGTTCAGTCATTATTTCTGCATGTTGATAACAATATGCAAGAAGGAGAGAGTGCTAATGCCCCCTTCACAATCACTCCTATCATTCTGTTCTTTGTACAGGATGACAATCTAATGTAAAGCAAATTTCTATATTTTACATAGGAAAGCATATTGGAATTCATATCACGATAGATAGATAGATAGATAGATAGATAGATAGATAGATAGATAGATAGATAGATAGATAGATAGATAGATAGATAGATAGATAGATAGATAGATAGATAGATAGATAGACAGACAGACAGACAGACAGACAGACAGACAGACAGACAGACAGACTGACCCAGTGAGGTCAACTGCATTCGACATTTTCTTTTGTGAACACTGAGAATTTTAGCACAATCCCTATAGTTTCCTGCTCTGATATCTGGCTTTATAGCATTACAATTTCCTGAGTCTTATCAGAATGTAAAACAGGGATTGGGAGACCTCATTGTTTCAAAATGTTGACTGGGATCATTGCAGCTGGAAGATCCGTCTGGCAGGAAATTCACATCAGAACACTAGCAACAGATGGCAGAAAGTAGAGGGGGAAGGGGAACTAGGGAACTGTAAGACCCAACCTTCCTTTTCTGTCCTTGGAGACACATTGTTTTCTGTCAGCATGAACTGTTGTCTCCTATACTGCACAGAACAAAATTTTTCAAAGGTCTTGTAGGTGTCAGTTTGCTTTTCTCTCCATCTTAGATGGCCAACCCTCCTAAGAACTGAACCAAATATTTGTAACACTAAAAGCAGAGATCCTCCTCTCACCATAGATATTGTCCACATGAGTTAAAAGTCTAATTTTCCAGAGTTCCATCTCAAGGAGAGAATCTGGGGCAGTGGAATTAATATGTGAACACAGTACATCTCTTCTATTAAATTGTGTCCTTACAAACAATGCTGTTCCAAGTCATGCAAAAGGAAAGCATGCTGTCTTTATGTTTTGTTGCGATCTAGCCAGCAATGAGTACCGTCTTTCCACGAAAATAAGACAGGGTCTTATATTAATTAGGGCTTATTTTCAGGGGATGTTTTATTTTATTTTCATATACAACCATCTACATTTATTCAAATACAGTCATGTCATCTGGTTGCTGCACAAGGGTGGAGGGCGGGGTTTCACTTAACTAGGGCTTATTTTTGGAGAAACAGGGTATTAAAGTGTGTTGCTTTAGTACTATTAAGTGTAACTGCATGTCTCACATGTGGAATGTGGGCTCTATCCACCCTTTAACTTGGAGAGAGTTTTTCCATGGTTCTTTTAGACGTGTTGAAGAACAAGAGCTGCCTTTGTTCAGAGAGGTTCACCTGTGTGTTTGAGGAAGGCCATGTTCTAGCCGACTTCTTCCATTTCACTAAAATCGCCAACAGTTTAGGAGAAAAAAGAGCAGGAATCCAACAGAGCTGCAGCAGAAAAAAAAAAGGTTATGGGGCTCATGCAAGCCCTTCATATTTATAATTGGGTGTTAGGTACTTCTTCTTCATGTGATGGATAAAATTTATACATATATTTCCAACAGTGAGCTCAAGACAGTCTTCTTTCTCAACTGATTCTCCCACAAACCGGTCTGGTAGGTGAAGCAGAGATGAGGACAGAACCAGGGTCATCTTCAGAAATTGCTTTTGGTCCAGTGCAGAATAGAACTGAAATGTTTCAGTGCTTGTCCACCTCTTTAACCACGAGGGAAGCGATTTTTTGATTTCTTGGACGGCAAATTGCATAATTCACCATTTTGAGAGTACTGCGCAATTTACACACATCTTACAGACACTCAAGTGTAGGTCATCAGGGAGAAAAGGCATAAACAGGAAGGCTTTGAGGCTTGAGTAGACCTAGTTCCACACAAGCTTCCTGTTCCTGCCCTGGTGCTAGCTGGAAGCTTTCTTTCTGAACAGAAAGTTGGGCAGAGCTAGGCCAAAGTAAGCCTTAAACCTTCCATTTTAGGCCTTTTCTCCCTGGTGAGGCATCTTTAGGTGTTTATAAGTCAGGCAGAACTACCAGAATTGGGGATTTGGGGATCTGTAGTTTTAAGAAATTAAAAAAAAATATCAGAGAAAAGTGAAGTTTGAAGGGGCCTACAAGGCCATCAAGTCCAACCCCCTGCTCAATGCAGGAATAATATAAATCCCATCTAAAAAAAGACAGAAGAGTTATCACTTTTGCTTGTAGTTGTGGTCCCACAGACTGTTCTTCCCCAGTGTAGTAGGCATCCTCCAGTCTGAAGAGACTATGGTAACATGCTCTGAATAGAAGTCTTGTAACAGCATCTAGTGTGGCTGAGAAGGTCAATTCAAGAGTGACCATCCCTTCCACACTGAAGACAAATCCAGTCTGTCCCCTGTCCAGCTCCCTGATTTTACTGCTTTCGGGACTGCATCTTTGCCTCAGCCTGCTGAACAAGGGTCTCTTCAAATTGGGAGAGGCCATGCTGCCCTGTCTGCCTCCGGGTTGAATGCTCCGATGTCAACATTTCCCATCTGTTGAGGTCCACCTATATTAACCATTGGCCTCACAGTGAAAAATAAGCAACCTAAAGGAAATGCAAGCTTTTTAGTTGTTGTTGTTTCAGAAAACAACATAATTTGTGTTTTTTGGGCTGCCTTTCCTGGACACTCATTCATTGCATGAAAGCTTAAGGGGGATGGTGGAAAGTATGAAGAACTCACAGCAAAAGAATTTTGAAGAAGAGTCTTTGAAACCTGGTGGGTTTATTCGGGAAAAGTATTTGATATATGACAAACATTTGCCTAAGGTCTACATAGTTTTTTGTGGCAGTCTAGTGTGCCCTGGTACACAGTCAAGGAATTGCTACATTACTGTGAGGCTAGAAAATTGCAATCATTTTTCCTTCCCACAAAGTCAGCAGCAAGTGTTGCGAACACTGATTATTCATGTCTACAAACAAGCTTTCTACAAAGTGGAAATTGGACGAATCTTACAAAAGAACAATTATTCTAATCATCCCTCATCACACACCTATCCCAGATATTAATTAACACACGGGTTGCATCAGCACTATTCATTCTTTCACACAGTTGCTAAGATACCTGTCAGAAAGTGCTGGGAGAAGTCATTCCAGAAGTGCCAGATCACTTAAGGTAATCGGCAAGTTTCCTTCCACTGATTAGATTGTGTTTACAGGAGCCACATCTCCTCACCTAAAGGCAGAATGCCAGTGTCTGAAATCAAAGTTTCAGAAGATAAATGAACACGAGGAAAAAAAAGGTTTCAGACATTTTTCTTCTTCACATTTTAAAGCAACAGCCTGGTGATAATGAGGTCTTACTAGCTCATCTACAGAGCCCTGATAAGGATGAAATTTGTAGCCTCTTTCCACAACTACAAATCCCTCAAAGCTAGGTGGGGAAGTAAATCCTCCCTTGCCTTCTCCTTGCTCGTTGGGTCAAAGAAGGGCAATCTTCTCTTCACTGGCAAAGACGGCAAAGAATTTCCTGATGCTTTCAAGCACCTTCTGGCACTGGAGGGAAATATTGCTTTGTGAAAATTTGCCCTTTTACACAATTCTATAATTCATACACTTGTGCAAGTTGCCCTAAATTAGGCTACCTGTTGCTTTATTTCAGAATCTGATACACGAGGTTGGTTGTCTGCATTTGTTTTTATGACCAGACAATCTTTCTGTGTTTGCGGTGTGTATGCACGCACACTTTATTTCTCAAAGGCAATGCTTCTTTTGCAGCCGCTTTTGTGGCTGCGGGAGCTTTTTGCCCACGTGCTCAGGTGAGGTGTGTGCAGAGTGGCACAATGGGGTGGGGGCCAAGGCAAACTTTTAAGAGGCTGCTTGCCCCCCACCATCTTACTTTTCACCGGAAATAATTGGCAATGGCAGTGTCGTGGCCTCAGGCGATAAGGTGAAGTGGAGATCTTTGGGCGGTAGCATGGTTGCCACACGCTCCAACGGTTTGAAGGCTTGGGTGGTGGAGCAATTGCCCCCACATTAAAAAAAACGGCAGAGGGAAAGAGCCGAAGAAGCTGGGAGGAGCCAGAGACTTGGCTAGCCTCAAAAGGGTTAAAAAGAAAAGATAAAAAGTGGCAGAGGGAAAGGGATGCTGGAGCAGGAAGCGTGGCTTGCTGTAAAAGAAAAAAAGGGTAGGCTGGCTTCTCAATAGGGGATTAATAATAATAATAATAATAATAATAATAATAATAATAATAATAATAATAATAATAATAATAATAATAATAATAATAATAATAATAATAATAATAATAATAATAATAATAATAATAATAATAATAATAATAATAATAATAATAATGATAATGATAAGGATAAGGATGAGGATGAGGATGAGGATGAGGATGAGGAGGAGGAGGAGGAGGAGGAGGAGGAGGAGGAGGAGGAGGAGGAGGAGGAGGAGGAGGAGGAGAAGAAGAAGAAGAAGAAGAAGAAGAAGAAGAAGAAGAAGAAGAAGAAGAAGAAGAAGAAGAAGAAGAAGAAGAAGAAGAAGAAGAAGAAGAAGAAGAAGAAGAAGAAGAAGAAGAAGAAGAAGAAGAAAGGGGCAGCAGGATTGAAGGGGCTGTGGCCCAGTTAAGGGGAAGTGACTTGTTCCCCCCTCCCCATTATACACTTTAAATAAATAAATAAAAAAGCAGGGGTTGGAAGTAGTGAGGCACATGTGAATTTTTTAAAAAATGAGAAGTTTTTTTAAAATATATATATAAGCAGGCACCCAATAGGTGTGTGAACCTTCCCACCTCATGCCCGGTGGTTTCGGCACTGGGATGGGGGGGACGGGGTCCCCTGGGGTGTGGATGGTCTTGAGTCCCAAGGCTCATTTGGACTGCAACCTGGGGGGGGGGCTTTTTAGATTTTACCCGAACTCAACAGGCCTCAGGCACACAGTATGAATCTGCCCTACTTTAGGCCCCCTTTTGAAAGGATAATTTTGTGTGAATTTCTTAACGTTCAATAAAGTGTGGCTCATATTTAACACATCTCCTGTGTCAGGCCTTGTCATTTCGGGCTGGGTGGGAAAAGGGTCATCATCCATTTTATGCAAATTATATAAACATCAATAGGAATGAAGTTCTCTTTTTAAAAAAACTTTTGACTGGAGAAAAGGAATCTTTGGGCTCTTACTGTTCCTCATCTTGCTGTTTTAAGGCAACCAAAATAAAAGATCATGTGGAACTGAGTTTTTATTTTCCATCTTTATAACTCAAGCAGTTGCCTAGGTTGTATCAATGATTAGATTAGTTCAGTGGCAAGACACACATGTCAGTTTGATAAATCTTATTTTTTTAAGATATTATTACAGTGGTATATGGTGTTCAAGTGTTCCGAAAGCCTTTAAGAGTTAGGCTAAGGATGGCGTTATTTAGAGAACAATATTGCATTGCCATAGCAGCTGGTGAGAAAATCACACTCTTCAGCATTTTTAAAAAAATCCATCATGCTCTTTTGTTTCCAAATAAATTTGCATATTAAAAACCCTCCTAATCTAGTTGTTAAATAGTAGTTTAAATATTTAACTAGTAGTTAGATATAAACATGCATTTATATTTAGATGTATTTTAATTACTAAAAGCCCTGTGCCAGAACTTTCAGAAAAATGCAACATGGAGCAGGTCCCCTGTTCTTAGGAGGCTGGAGAATTGTAGGGGAAATGATTCTCCTCTGGATAGGTTTCAGCAAGCACAGGTAAATTTCTGTAAGTAGAAAGCGCCATCATGGAAAGCTCCCAGTGATCTTTGCTGACTGAGAGTACAATCCTGCCTGGTCATAAAGGTTGAAGGCTGGCTGAGCTAATGTTAGGCTAACTAAAGTTCTGCCGAATCTAGATGCTTCCCAGCCTAGGGACGTTGGGAATTACAAGGCTACCCTAAACTCTGGACGAGCTTTGGGAAGTGTGTGAGAGGTCTGGTGTAATTCAACTCTCCCCTTCTCTGCCTCCCTCTTTTGTAACTCTTCTAGTGGTGGATCTGAGCCAGTTGTGCTACTAGGTCCAGTTGTGCCATCAGATTTGACAGCAGCCAGCCCATGATGGTTGTGCTGGTGCAAGAGAAGTTGTTCTGGCAGAAGAAAGTTCAATCTGATGCCAGGTATCCTTGCATTTAAATTGCACTGTGAATTATGGAAAAGTAATGTCCCACCAGGGACCTAGTAGTAGGCATCCTTCAGTCTCAAGAGACTATGCTAATGTGCTCTGCCATCCAAAGTCTCATAAAGGCAGACATGAATTGTTTTTCAGCCAAAGCCATAGCTCACCGTTTTGGCATCCGAGGTAAGTGGTACCATCCGACTTGGGATGTATGTGTGTTAAACCATCATGACACAAGTTACTGTTTGACTTCCAGTGCACAAGCAAAGCTCCCACCAGTTAGCTTCCTTCCTCCTTTCTGGCCAGAGTTGTGCAATTTGTTGTTGTTTAGTCGTGTCCGACTCTTCGTGACCCAATGGACCAGAGCACACCAGGCCCTCCTGTCTTCCACTGCCTCCCGGAGTTGGGTCAAATTCATGTTGGGAGCTTCGGTGACACTGTCCAACCATCTCATCCTCTGTCGTCCCCTTCTCCTCTTGCCTTCACACTTTCCTAATATCAGGGTCATCAGCTCCAGGTCTTGTTTTTGCTGACTGTATAGAGCTTCTCCATCTTTGGCTGCAGAGAATATAATCAATCTGATTTCGGTATTGCCCATCTGGTGATTTCCATGTGTAGAGTCGCCTCTTGTGTTGTTGGAAAAGAGTGTTTGTGATGACCAGCTTGTTCTCTTGACAAAACTTTATTAGCCTTTGTCCTGCTTCATTTTGAACTCCAAGGTCAAACTTACCTGTTGTTCCTTTTATCTCTTGACTCCCTATTTTAGCATTCCAGTCCCCTATAATCACAAGAACATCTTTCTTTGGTGTCAGTTCTAGAAGGTGTTGTAAGTCTTCATAAAATTGGTCAATTTCAGTCTCCTCAGCATTGGTAGTTGGTGCATAAACTTGGATTATTGTGATGTTGAAAGGTCTGCCTTGGATTCGTATTGACATCATTCTATCATTTTTGAGATTATATCCCATTACAGTTTTTCCCACTCTTTTGTTGACTATGAGGGCTACTCCATTCCTTCTATGGGCTTCTTGCCCACAATAGTAGATATAATCATCTGAATTGAATTCGCCCATTCCTGTCCATTTTAGTTTACTGACGCCCAGGATGTCAATGTTTATTCTTGCCATCTCCTGTTTGACCACATCCAGTTTCCCAAGGTTCATAGATCTTACATTCCATGTTCCTATGCAGTATTTTTCTTTGCAGCATCGGACTTTCTTTTCACCTCCAGGCACATCAACAGCTGAGCACCCTTTCGGCTTTGGCCCATCCACTTCATCAGCTCTGGAGCTACTTGTACTTGTCCTCTGCTCTTCCTCAGTAATATGTTGGACGCCTTTCGACCTGAGGGGCCCATCTTCCAGCATCATATCTTTTAGGCTTTTGTTTCTGTTCATGGGGTTTTCTTGGCAAAGATACTGGAGTGGCATTGCCAATTCCTACTCCAGGTGGATTGCGTTTAGTTGCAACCCTCCAATATGACCTGTCCGTCTTGGGTGTCTCTTCACGGCATAGCCCATAGCTTCTCTGAATTACTCAAGTCCCTTCACCATGACAAGGCAGCAGTCCATGAAGGAGCAGCAATCCATGAAGGAGGTGCAATTTAGATAGCTGTTAAGTCCTATTTCCAATGTGACTTCTGTCTCTCAAATCCGGCATGATGACACAAGTTTTATCCACATAGGCACTCAGTTGTTTGAACTCAGAAATGTAATTTTGATTTTTAAAAAGGAATAAAAATACTCATCCAGTTTTCCCTTTCTACTGAAAATAAAAATGATGATATTTTAATAATCCTACTACTAATGATACCCTCATAAAAGATCAATTGGGATTTCTGGATCCAAATTTATAGACACCTTGACCATAATACACAAGACATAGTAGTGACAGAATGAAGAAATGTCTGGATGATTTCATTGCAATTCCAGGGGATGCCAGAGCTAAAGATAAAAAATTGGACAAATTAACAAAGTACAGAGGCCTGGCAATCAAAATATCTCTTTTGTAGATGCAACATACTTCTGTGGTCCCCATAGTCATCAATTGATTAAAAAAACGGACAAATATTCCTTCTTTGCTTTGGAATCCAAATAAATTATGAAATTGAAGCACATTGCTAGAATTTATATATTCTGAATCTATTTCTCCCTTGGAAAGTGCCTTCCATACTACCTTCAACACACCCAACTCTGCTCATTTTAGATTCTTAGCAAGCTCAGGTCCTGTTGATATTTGGCAGAGAAGTCACCAATACAGCAGGGATCTTGAGACAGAAGCAAGAAAGAATTCACCTGAAACACTGGACAGCCACTGACAGTTGATAATAATGGGGTTGGTGGACCAGTGGTTTGACTCGGCTTCCTAAGCCCTATGAGAGGAAATACTGAAAGAACTGGGAATGTTTAGCCTTGAGAAATGAAGACTGAGGGGGAGATATGATAGCACTTTTCAAATACTTGAAAGGATCTTTTCTCGATCATCACAGAGTGCAGGACTCATAATAATAAGGTCAAGTTACAGGGAACCAGATATTGTTTTTAATATCAGGAAAAAACTTCACTGTTAGAGCAGTAATGGAACTAATTACCTCAAGAGGTGATAAGTGCTCCAGTGCTGGAGGCATTCAAGGGGAAATTGGACAGCTATCTGCTTTGGCAAAGATCTGCTTTGATTTGAATTCATGCACTGAGTAGGAGGTTGGACTCAGTGGCCTTATAGGTCCCTGACAACTCTATGGTTCTATGATTCTAGATTTTCTTCCTTCTTTATGGGAAGTGTGGGACTCAGTGATAATGGACCATTTTGGCTTCCATGTGTTCTAAGGAGTGCAGATCAGAACAGTTCCTACAGGAATTTGTAAAGATATATATTTTTTCTGCCGTCCTTAGTCTGTACAGCTTCTGCAACCGATGCATCATTACCACCTTATAGCTGGACCAGCAATTATAGCCTTCTTAGGTAGATTTAACAGAAACCAGCTTTTCTTGTTGGCAAACATGACTGCTATACATTAAAGTGATGTTAATATGATTTCTCCTTCCCCCTCATCTTCCTTTTCTCTTTCACCTAATTTTCACTTTCTCAGGTTGAGACTTTGCCATATGTTGCTCTAAGGCTCTGACACCACAACTGGGATATAAACACACAAATCAAATAAATCATTTTGCATCTCTGACCCATTTGTTACCTTATTTTCTTTTCTTTTGTTTGATACTGGCTTCAGACAGTTATCCCTTACAAAAAAAGATCAGACTAGTTGTTACTGCGCCAAAGGCTGCATCCAGGACAGCCTCTCTTTTTGGCACCAAACACAGGACCTTCTGGAGTTAAACTATCTTGACTTGAGTAGGTTGTGAAGTTTTGTTTTGTTTTTGCAATGTGTATGGTTTTAAGAGGTTTAAATGGTGTTCAATGACTCAGTAGCCTTATAAGTTTTAAACTGATTACTGTCTTTAATAAGTTCAGATGTTTAAAAATATGCAAGCTGGCTGGATAGCTTAGTGGTTTAGGTATCTATCTGGTTATAGAGCTAGAGATTGAGAGGTGACTCGCCACTGCGCCTCCTGAGAGAAGAGCTGGTTTGTATAGTCATGGGCAAGCTGCACAGCCCCACGGTGCCCCCAGTGGAAGGGAATGGCAAACCACTTCTATATACATTTCTCTATCTAGAAAACCCTGGAAAAAGTTACCATCAGTTGGTATCAACTTGATGGTGTATGCACACACACACATGCACACACACACTAAATTATTTTATATTTTTTAATTTCATTCTAAGATAGATAGATAGATAGATAGATAGATAGATAGATAGATAGATAGATAGATAGATAGATAGATAGATAGATAGATAGATAGATAGATAGATAGATAGATAGATAGATAGATAGATAGATAGATAGATAGATAGATAGATAGATAGGCTATAAATATTCTACGTAAATAGATAAATGATTTCTACAATGTCTAGATCTGTACATTGAAATCACAGGACTTATTTGCAAGTAAGTGGTTAGATGAATTCAGTCCTTAGAAGGCAACTAGGCTTATTGTGTATGGATACCGTCCACTTTGATTCAGTCCAAATTATTTTGTTTTACAGATCACAACTGATCCACTTGTAGCCCTTCTGATTTCTTGTGTTTCCAAATATTTTAAAATATTTGTACATTTTTATATTTGTCTGAAAAATAAAAAAAAATATGACAATGGGGCAGCATAAAGTGTTCTGGCCTGGAAAGGGGGAGGTGAAGATTTGTGCCATCAACTACTGCTCTACTTCTGGTGCACAGACAGAGTTCCCACTGCCTTCCTGCCTCCCTTCCCTTCCCTTCCCTTCTCATCAGGTGCTGTATCATTTACTTCTTGTCCAGCTCCCGCTCTTTCATGAGTTCATCCTGTGTTGAGTGCTGCTGCTGTGGATTTTTAATTCCCTAACCAAAATTTGGTACTTCAGAGAATCTAAATTTAATTCAAGCACCAGTTCGGGCTTCGTCACTTCGCTTTGTATCAGTTCAGAAATGTATACTTGCCCCAATTTGCTTCATTTTCTGAATAATTTCAAAATTTGCTGCATTTCTCTCACTCTAACAAACCTGCCCATCTACCCTATTCTTATTGCAAAAGATAAAGAGACAAAAGGTGGATTCAAAATAGAATGTTTTTGATCCACTCCCATAACACTGGTACTCAAAAGAGATGGGACCATTGTTATTGGACAAATGTGCAATGAAATGCTTCTTTATTGCATAACTCAATTATGGGGTTCATTTGCTCTGAGATAGTCACTAGCTTTATTGTTGTTTAGCAGTTAAGTCATGTCCGACTCTTTGTGACCCTATGGACCATAGCATGCCAGGCCCTCCTGTCTTCCACTGCCTCCCAGAGTTGGGTCAGACTCATGTTGGTTGCTTCGGTGACCCTGTCCAGCCATCTCATCCTCTGCCGTCCCCTTCTCCTCTTGCCTTCAAACCTTCCCAACATTGGGGTCTTTTCCAGGGAGTCTTCTCTTTTCATGAGATGGCCAGCTTCAGGATCTGTCCTTCCAGTGAGCAGTCAGGCTTAATTTCTTTCAAAATGGATAGGTTTGTTCTCCTTGCAGTCCAGGGGACTCTCAAAAGCTTCCTCCCACACCACAGTTCAAAAGCATCAATTCTTCAGCAGTTGGCCTTCTTTATGGTCCAGCTCTCACTTCCATACATGACTACTGGAAAAACCATAGCTTTGACGGCAAGGTGATGTCTGTGCTTTTTAAGATGCTGTCGAGGTTTCTCATCGCTTTCCTCTTAAGAAGCAGGCGTCTTTTAATTTTGTGGCTGCTGTCACCATCTGCAGTGGTCATGGAACCCAAGATTCATTAAGAGCTTCTTTAATTCCTCCTCACTTTCTGTCATCAGAGTGGTATCATTTGCATATTGGAGGTTGTTGATATTTCTTCTGGCAATCTTAATTCTGGCTTGGGATTCTTCCATTCCTGCTTTTCGCAGGATGTGTTCTGCATATAAGTTAAATAACTCGGGGGACAATATACAGCCTTGTCATACTCCTTTCCCAATTTTGAACCAATCAGTTGTTCCATATCCAGTTCTAATGTTGCTTCCAGTCCCACATATAGGTTTCTCAGGAGATGGATAAGGTGGTCAGGCACTCCCATTTCTTTAAGGACTTGCCATAGTTTGCTGTGGTCCACACAGTCAAAGGCTTTCGCATAGTCAATGAAGCAGAAGTAGATATTTTTCTGGAACTCTCTGGCTTTAGTCAGTAGCTTAAATGGCTATAAATACAGTATAACCAGATATGAAGGAAGATGGTCTATCCACAGTTAGCAGCTCTGATGGTGATATGCTGCCTCTGGGATGATGTGTCTGGATACCAACCATTACCCACTACTGGGCCACCAAGTGCACCCATAGGCCACTAGTGTACTGTTAGAAGTGTACTGTTAGAAGTCTCCCAAACTCTTACTTTTGGGGGAATTTAACATCCACATGGAGATGGAGGTTGCTGAGATGTCCTTGGTGTCCATGGAGACCATGGTGTCCATGGGACTGTCCTGACTGTTGAAATATGCAGCAACCCTTGGCAGAGAAAGGATTATGCACCCCACTGGCCCATTCCACATCACTGTAGTGCTCTGTTCTTCTTTTGGCTGCCACGATCACCATGCCATTGGCATTTAACAAGAGCACCACATTCTGCCACCCCCAGAGAATTTTGTTTTTCATCCCTTCCTTTCTGGAAGAAAAGAAAATGCTCTTCCCTGCCAGTCCATAGGGCTGCACTTGGAAAGTTAATTTTAAGAAGTAATTAAATTTTAGAAATGATTTCCTGTTACTTGTTAACAATGTTCACAAGATAAATAGTTATCACCAACAAACAGCCCCCGTAATACCTGGACTAAAGCCAGAAGCAGATTGTTCATTCATGCCAGGAATTGGTTTCAATGTGGAATCAGAATGATTTTTTTCTTTCCCGGGTTTCCGAAGCACTAATAACATGTTTAACTTACTCAATTCCCTGCTTACCAATTTTCTGATTTGAATTAGAGAGAGAAGAGTGGGCGGGAGAGATGTCTTCTCACTATCTTGCTGGCTCATGTTTGAAACACAATTGGCCCTCACATAAGAGCGAGAATGAGCAGAATTGGTCCATTTAGCCATCTCAATAACTACAGCAGAAAACATTACAAGTGCAAATGGACTCAAGAAAGATACCTCTGTCATTTTAATATGCTGCCAGTTTTTTTTAAAACAGCACAATTTTGAAGAAATTAGGTGTTGCACGTTCGGTCTAAATGTAAAGGGAGGATTCAAGGTGTAATTTTCAGATTGCCAGAGTCCATTAACCTGATGACTATTTAATATATGGAACTGCACTATTGAGGTGAAGATGAGGCACAATAGAGCAGGGAATATTTAGCCAAGAAAGACTGAAGTAATCACACACTTCATACTAGAAGTCCTCTCAAGGTTTTAAGGCCTTACATGACAAAGAGCTAGCCGATTTGCATAATTTTATTCATTTAACATAAGAATGGAAAGTGGCACATCTACAACAGATGTACCAGCTCAAATGGGCAAGCTTCACATATGCACCATTGCTGCGTTGATGGAGACTCTTTGCCCACTGTAACGAACAGCCCGGCCGTCACCTGTCCGTCACCACAGAACCTTGAAGAAGGAGCCTATGAGTGGACAGAAGGCGGAGCCAAGGGGGGAGGGAGCTGGTTATAAAGGCTGGTGTATGGAGTCGGAGAGAGATTCTGGTAGAGAGAGAGAGAGAGACTGTGTGAAACTTAAAAGTGAACTAAGAGTGAGTTAGATCGATGTAAGAACGATGAATGGAATGGAGAATTAAAAGAGGCTTAAAGTTTTGATTCAAATACTAGTGATTTTGCAACCTGTGATTTACCTATTGAATATTAAGCACAGATATTAATTTCCCTGATGTAATAAATGACTTAAGTTTCAAAAGCACACACGGCCCCATGATTAGATGGTATCAAAGCAGCAATACCTGGTGGCAGCGAAGAAAGAAGAGCAAGAACCCCGTGAAGGCCTGGGGGAATAGGGGCTTCAGAGGAGATTGCCACCCACCCACCCTGTCCAGAGCTGGGTGCACCAATGGGCATGACTCAGACACACTAGCAGAGGGTGGAAACAGAGTGTCTTGATAAGGTGGCCCTGCCCTTCATCTAGTCTCTTTTTTCCGAAACGAACAGAGTGGTGGTCTTCCAATCAACTATGATCAGCCCAGCTACATGGGAGTGTTCCATGGCAGCCTCTTGGGGCCTAGGCCATGGGAGGGAGAGTGACAGGGCAGGTTTAGTGGCACTGCATTGACGTTGACACCTATTACTGGGCTACAGGCCCAGTGGCCTCTGGGTAGGGGAACACTTCATGGCCCAGTGGGGCCACAATTTAGGAGTGGGAAATGGGCCCAGGTTTGCAGTTGATGGCAGGTGGCTGCAGACATGTGGGAAGATTAGCAGGGCGATGAGGATGTACAGCATGTAGACAGGAGTGTTGGTAGTGCAGCCTAATGGATCTGATGGTGGCCTAGTCACACACACACACACCCTAGAATTTAGACAATGCATCCAGCATAGAGGGATTGGCAAAAGTAGGGTCGTAGCAAGGTGAATAGTGTTGCCCCTATTTCTTCCCTCCCATTATCCCCTTCTGTTCAAGGGATTAGCCCTGTCCCCAGTTCTTACTAGTTTTATAGCAGCCCTGTGGGTTGGGTTCCTTTCTTGCGGGAGGCCGAGTAAATTGAGACAACACTGGTTATGTAGCCTAAAAAAGGGGGTTGGCCCCGGTAAGAGCAAGCAACCTGAGAAGCGCAAGATGTGTCACCAGTGGTCCCTGGTAATACCTTCATCTGGAGATGAGGGTCTACCACACTTTGCAGCCCTTCTGGCTAGGCTTCAGGTTTTAGTAAGGGAAAGGGCTGCAGCTAGGCAAGCACCTGTCCCTCCTCCCCAGCCTAAATGATAGGACAGGGAGACCAAGGAGCACCTTGTCTACAGCAGCTATTTCCTTGCTGGAATGCAGCGAGCAAGGTGGGCTTCTGGCCATACTCATCAGTGCCAGGCATTCAGTGTTCCTTCAAGCCTTGCCTTTTGAGGATCAAGACATGCTATTAGGAAATCACCTATTACAAGCAACCAAGGAGAAATTCTGGAGTGGTTCAGACACACACACACCCTAAGCATGTTCACAGCACACACGGAAAAAAAAATATTTTCTAAATTGCTCACCCAGCCATACCAATTAAAATCTATGAAGAAAATTCTACAATTGTTGTTATTCTTTGATGTCTGGTGACCAGAACATATCCTGTAGATGGTCTATAGCAGTGGTTCTTAACCTTTGTTACTCGTATGCTTTTGAACTGTGACTCCCAGAAACCCCAGTCAGGACAGCTGGTGGTGAAGGCTTCTGGGAGTTGCAGTCCAAAACTCCTGAGTAACCCAAGGTTAAGAATCAGTGGTCTATAGCACTGGTTCTTAACCTGTTACGCAGATGTTTTTGGACTGCAACTCCCAGAAGCCTTCACCATCAGCTCTGCTGGCTGAGGTTTCTGGGAGTTGCAGTTCAAAAACACCTGAGTAACAAAGGTTAAGAACCACTGGTCTATAGGATACCCTCTTCTCTCACTATCATTCACACTTGTTGAAAAAGAGCCCTGACCGTTGCTTTCTGTTTGGGTGAGAAGTTGTTAACTTATTTAAAAAGGAGTCAGCTTCTGGGATTCTCCACTACATGATGTCACTTTTTGAACAGTAGTGCACACAAGAGGGGAACCTAGTGGGGTGTAATGGATAGAGTGATGGAATAGGACTCAGAAGGCTTGGGTTTGAATCTCCACTCAGGTAAGGAAAGTGAGGCAGTAGAACTGTTCAAACCATTCATTACTTTCCTATTGCAGTTGCCATAACTCAGTTTTGATGTAATGATCACAGCAACAAGTGACTACAAGACAGCAGCTTATAGTCCATCTTGACTGCTGCCATGGATATTGTTAATATTCATTTTCCCCTTTCCTACACAAAGCTTGGCATCCTTTTTCCCTGATGGCAATGTGGACATGATACTGTGCTGCACCACTGGGCCATCCCTTAGCTTTTTGAATCATGGGTACAGAAGCACAATAACCCACTTTCATAAACCAGACACTTTTTAATGAATTGCATTTCCTGGGTTTTTTAAAGGGCAGTTTAAGTATACATATACTTCACACGTATTCCAACAGAAACTTCCCTTGTATATTAAAGTTCGCTAGTTTCTGCATGGCGTAAAATAAAATTGCTTTTAGAAAAGTCATAATTATAAAACTGTGTCCAAACCCTGACAAATTTGACATAGTGCAAGAGTGGACTATATGCTATCTCTTTGCCAAATTTTGTGGTATTCTGAAGTCCAGTTTCAGAAGTCTAATGTTTTGCTTGAGCTGCCTCCATTTTCAATATTTTATTTTTAAACTACTAGGAATAGGGTAGGGAATACAAAAGGAAAAAGGAAATGGAAGGGATGGGAAGAGGGTTTTAAGGAAAGGAGAACACAAAATATACAATCATCCAATCTACTCATATTAAGTATACAAGCATCTAATCTATTCATTTTTCAATGCAAAAAACAGCAACTTTATACTCTTTTTTAACTGTTTGATTATCCTCTAAATATCAGCTTATATTCATGTTTTAATTTAAATCTAAGTTATTCCAACTCTATCAGGAAATCGAGACCAATTATAAAATACATCGCCTCTTTCAATTTCCTTCTGTCTTGGACATACGTTCAGCATGCCTTTCTTCCATTTCTTCCCATATTTTCTCAGTACACTTCTCTTGTTTCCGTGACTCTATTTTCTTCCAGTTTTGGGGAAATGAAATTGAATCCGGGACAGTAATCTGATTTTTAACATCATCTTTTCTGACTATTGTAACTAAATGGCTTACAGGGTAACTCTTATTCTTGCCTGGCATCGCTCTCAATAAAGGCTGTTCTGGAGTTAGTAACATTTCCTTTAGCTGTTGTTTAACCTCTCCTGGTTTCCCTTTCATCAGGTCTTCCACCTGATTGAGACACTCATTTACCTGCTGAAATCCTGTTATTATTGTCATTTGCATCATAGCCTGCCATTCTTTATCTGGCAAAATTCACAACAATTGATATTTAAAATTTTCAACTGCCTCCATTTTCAGAATTGCCTTGTAGAATGTTGATCGTTGTTGTGCCAGCACAATATCACTGCATTTTCATCACTCACTGGTCTTCAGAGAATTATCAACATCAAATTTTCTGATACCTGATACTGAAGTTCTGGAGCAGACACATATGACAAGTGTCTCAACAATTCTGAAATACTGACAATCTCAGTGGACTGTTCTTTGTATTTTACAATGTGTTTTTATATTTGCTATGCTTTTTGCCTTACTTTCTGTACACCATCCAGAGCTGTAATTCAGTAGAGGGGTGGTTTGAAAATTGAATGAATTAATGAATTAATATGTTTGATGAATGTATTTATGGAGGTTTTGGTTGTTATATGCTGTCAAGTTACTTCCGATTTATGACAACCATATGAATGAATGATTTCCACATCTCCTGTCCTCAAACACCATACTCAGCTCTTGTAAACTCAACCGTATGACTACTTTTAGGGAGTTTCATGTTTAGTCTTCCTCTTTTCCTAGTTATTGCAGATTGCATCACGGCCTCTCCCAATTTGAAGAGACCCTTGTCCAGCAGGCTGAGGCAAAGAGGAAGTCACAAAAGCAGCAAAACCAGGGAGCTGGACAGGGGACAGACTGTATTTGTCTTCAGTGTGGAAGGGATGGTCATTCTCGAATTGGCCTTCTCAGCCACACTAGACGCTGTCCCAAGTCCTCCATACAGAGCACGTTACCATAGTCTTTCGAGACTGAAGGATGCCTAATAAAAAAAATTTCCTGCTGCATTCCAACTTTCCCAGCATTATTCTGTTTTTCAGAAAATCCTGCCTTCTCGTGATGTTTCCAAAGAAGGACAGTCTCAGTTTCCACATTTTTGCCTCCAGGTCAGGCTTGATGTGATGTAGGAGCCACTTGTTTATATTTTTGGCAGTCATATTCCTAATGACCTTTTTGTCACAATGTAAAAAATATTTAATAAATTCTACTTTGTTAGTTTAAGCCACCTCAACTAAGGCCGGGCTTTCCATGTTTTAATGAAAAACCCCAAAGACAAAAAGCCTCTCATTTTATTTTGTTGATTTCTGAAAAAATCTCTTAAACACAAATGATTTGTGTTTACGGAAGAGAGGTACCTGAAAATGTTGGATTTCCCTCATGTTCACTCATGTTCTGTCATTCACACACTGTCAAACTGCCTGATTTTTTTTTCATTCATAGTGTTGGTCTGTGGGCTGTTATCTGCCAGTCACAGTGACTAGGGCCTAAAGAGTGAGAATATTTGAGAAGTGTGAAGGTTTCCAATCTTCCAGACACGTGCACACACACACAAGCACACTTGCACGTGTACACACATATGCACACACACACGCACACACATGCACACACACACACACACACACCTGGCTCAAAGAATGTTGTCAGCATCTTTGATAATCCAAATGAAATCCATGCAATGACACAATCCACTTGTGAATTTATTGGATACATTTACTCTGATATTAGCCCATCTGCCAATACTCTTAATTTTACAAAACTTCTTTTATTGACTTGCACAACGATTGCTCTTTTCAAGGGGAAATTGATCCAGCAGCTGAAGCCACTAGGAAAAATTATATTTTTAATTAGATTTGAATCCTTTGATTATCTTTTAATGTACACTCTTTACTAGCAGCAGTGACTAAGGGAAGTTTCCTGTTTCACTCTTGTTTTAATTCTTCAAGGGAAGCCCTTTACAAAATCAGTTTAAGCTTGTCACGGCTTTCTGTTTATTCTACCATATTAAAAAAAACAATTTAATTCTTTCTTCTTTCTGCTACAGCTTGGTGAATATGATTTTCCAGGGTTATTTTTTTAATTAAGATTTTTTGGAAATTTCTCAATATTTGTGATAGAAAAACTTGTGGGTTTTCTTCCTTAAATCAAGCACATGTGAAACTGAAGCTAATAACAAATGCAATAGTAAGCAATACCCTTACAGATTATTACAAAAATCATTGTTCAGTCTGCAAGCTTTCATGGATCAGGACCATCCACTTGATCAGGCATGTACCAGTGTGGAGAATTTGAAGTCCAAAAGATGGATTTCGCCATGCACAACTTTCTCAGATGCATGCAAGTCAGGAAAGATGCAGGCTGCATTAGAGCTGTTGCTTTAAAGTTACATCTGAGGCAACTGTGGATTGGATCTCACACCCCAGTTCTTCAGACAAAAAAATGCACGGACCACACACACACCTTCCCATTTGACCTTTCTTTGAAATGTACATGTTTCTGATTTCTGATTGGCTGGGGGGATAACAAAGAAAACTAATACATTTATCCAACTGTGCAAGGGGCTCTAAGTTCATTGCTGGGTTTGAAGTTCTGTGTGCTCAACTACATTTGTGGTGCCGAATGAGGGTTGCATTCCCCCCCATCATTAACTGATATTTTGTTGAGATTTGGGTTCAAAATGCCCACTCGGGAATGAAACTCACTGGTGATGATGGAAGCATCATAATGATAAGGCACTCTTTGAGCATTTCAGGAACCTGGAATTAGTACTATAAATCAGAAAAATACTAGGCAGCACCTAACAAAGTTTGTGTGTGCCCGCAGATGTGCACATGTGTGCATACATGGATGCAATTGTAAACTACGACATATTTATATAATGCAGATCTAAATCCATATATACATTCATTTATTGTCCATAATTGTACCCCTTTTGGGGGTAAATGCAAACTGAAGTAAAAGGGGGACAGTGGAAATCTGGTGTTGCAAAAAAGAAATGGAACAACATCATTCACCCATTTATAAGCAGAAGATTTTGTGTGATTTGGAAGCTATTGTGGTTGTTTCATGTGTCACTGAGTCTTTTCTGCTGGCTCTCAGAGTTGCCAGTAGGGTAACAATCGTGGCAGCCTCCAGACTTAAGAGTACAAGCTGTAGGAGCTAATAGCATTCATTAAAACTGTGCCTGTTTTACCCCCTAAACAGTGACACATTACATTACCCAGTAGCTGGTGACCTAAGTATGTGGTTTGAAGGAAGTCCATTAAATTCTATACAGGTCTCAGGGGGATTGCTCAATCTGAAATGGAGTTAAAGAAGTCGAAGTATGTGGTCCATTATTTAAAAGAAAGTCCTTTGGGGAACTCTTCTTTCACATTCTCTCTCTCCTAAAGGAAATGTAAAACCATGGTGAAGAAGCCTAATAAAATATGTGGGGGTTGGGAAAAGCATCTGGTGATCAGAAACTTTGCTGTCTGGATTTCCTGCTTGGCAAATCTTTTCAACTCACTTATAGTCAAGACAAACACTAATTTATTTATCTTAAATGTTTTACCCACCTTTCTCCTTAAAAAGGACTCAAGGCTGTTTTCAGCACTTAAAAGACAATAGTTACCACTAAAAACTGTTAAGTATACAAATAATAATACAAAAAAAAAAAAAGGCTGACTGCTGAGGAATTGATGCTTTTGAATTGTGGTGCTGGAGGAGACTTTTGAGAGTCCCCTGGACTGCAGGGAGAACAAACCTATCCTGCTTCTTGGCAAGAAAGCGATGACAAACCTAGACACCATCTTAAAAAGCAGAGACATCACCTTGCCGACAAAGCTCCGCATAGTCATAGCTATGGTTTTTCCAGTAGTGATGTATGGAAGTGAGAGCTGGACCATAAAGAAGGCTGACTGCCAAAGAATTGATGCCTTTGAATTGTGATGCTGGAGGAGACTCTTGAGAGTCCCCTAGACTGCAAGGAGAACAAAACTATCAATTCTAAAGGAAATCAACCTGGAGTGTTCACTGGAAGGACAGATCCTGAAGCTGAGGCTCCAATACTTTGGCCATCTCGTGAGAAGACTCCCTGGAAAAGACCCTGATGTTAGGAAAGTGTGAAGGCAGGAGGAGAAGGGGACGACAGAGGACGAGATGGCTGGACAGGGTCACCGAAGCAACCAACATGAATTTGACCCAACTCCAGGAGGCAGTGGAAGACCGCCTGGCGTGCTCTGGTCCATGGGGTCACAAAGAGTCGGACATGACTTAATGACTAAACAACAACAAAATACAAATACTAAAAAAAGATAAAGCAAATGCCCCATGAAAAAAGGTAAGCAATAGCAACACCAAAAACTCATTCAGAACAGTGAGGCACAACTGTCCATTTAAAAATGCCACTCAGGCAGGCAGTCATTAAGTCACTGAGGGAAGGTCTACCCTCTCCCTTGTACTGACCAAATGCACCCGTGAATGTGGTGGAACCAAAAATGTGATGGATCCAAGAGAAAGGCCTTTCTTGAAGATTTTAATGCCTGAGCAGGCTCATAAAAGGTGAAATAGTCCTCGAGATAGCTTGGACCCAAGCTGTTTAGGTTGGGTTAGAGCCAACCTATAGGTTAGAGCCAACACTTTGAATTGTGCCAGAAATGGATGGGCAATCCAGTGGAACAGAAGAATTATGTGATATCTTTGACCAGCCCCAGTTAGCAATCTGGTTGCTGTGTTTTTGATCCATGGAAGTTTTTGGACACTAGATAGTGTCCAAGCCCCAGATAGAGCATGTTACAGTAATCCAGCCAAGATGTAACTACGTACAGTATGTGTTACCATGGCCAGATCATAGCTTTCCAGAAATGGTCACAGCTGACATGTCTGTTGTAACTGTGCAAAGACACTCCTGGTCACCACCGAAACTGGGCATCTAACCTCAGAGATCAATCCAAGAGCAACTCCAAGCTGTGCACTTGTGTTTTTAGTGTAACCCTATCCAGCACAGGCTGCATCTCTGTTCCTTGTTCTGTTTCTCAACTGAGCAGGAGCAACTCTGTCTTGTCTGGATTAAGTTTCAGTTTATTCAGCCCCATCCAATCCATTACTGATAATAGATACTGATCTGGAGCTAAAACTGGATTTAGATGGAAAAGAGAAATAGAGTTGGGTGTCATTCATAGAATATTGACAAAGAACCCCAAAATTCTGGACAACCTCTCCCAGAAGTTTCATGTAGATGTTAAATAACATAACAAACAGAACAAAACCCTAAGGGTGTTGAACCGACAGCCAGGGTGTTGAGCAGGAACCCCTTAGCACAACTCTCTGAGTTCTCTCCTCTAGGAAGGACCAGAGCCACATTAAAACTCTTTCTCAACTCCCATCCCAGAGAGACAGGCAAGAAGGATGCCATGGTCAATGGTATCAAATGTTGCTGGGAAGTCCAGCAGAATCAACGGGGATATGCTCCCCCATCCAGTGCTAAGAGTAGGTCTTCCATCAAGGCAACCAAAGCAGTCTGCACCCCATAACCAGATTCAAATTGATCTAGATAATCCATTTCATCTAGGAATCCCTGGAGTTGAGAAGCTGCAACCCGCTCTCTCCTCTTGCCCAGTAATGGAATATTAGAGCTAACTCACTAATTATTCAGTATTGTGGGATCTAAGGAGGGCTTTTTCAACAGTAGTCTCACTATTGCTTCCTTTAAGTATGGTGGGATCCTATCCTGATGCAAAGAGGCATTCACAGCTCCTCCTACTCACTCAACCAGTTACTGTCTGGCAGCTTTCATATGGCAGGAAGGGCAAGGGTCCAGCAGACATGTGGTATCCTTCTCCTCTCCAAGGGTCTTGTCCATATCACCAGGTTGCAAAAACTGAAATTCATCCATGAACACAGGGCATGCAGGGGGCATAATTACATTCACAGGACTTGTATCAACTACAGCATCCAGGTCAGAGTGGATCCAAGCAATTTTGCCTGCTACGTGTCATGAAAATTCTTCACAGTGAGCTACAGCACGGTCTGCATTCTCCTCCTTCGGGTCATGATGTAATAGGCGCTTGACCACTGAAAAGAGCTCTGCTGGTTGACTCTGTGCATAGACAGTGGTGGCAGAGAAGAATGATTTCTTCACCATTGCCACTACAGAGTAAGCCTTCCAATGGGCCCTAACCCATTTTTGGTCAGATTCACTCCAAGATTCCCTTTTCTGCCATTGTCACTCAAGTTCATGTCCCATTCACTTCATTGCCATCAGCTTCCTGGTAAACCAGGTGGCCAGTTTGGCTCTACTTTGTGGGAGGAGACATTTAGGAGCAATCCTGTCAATAGATTTTGCCATTTCCCCATGCTGGAGATCACCAGGGCTTCAACAGAATCACCTGCCAAGGTGATAGGAAACTCCCCAAGAGCCATCAGGATCTATCAGCCTTCTGGGGTAGACCTTCTTAGTCTGTCCCCCACTTCACAAAAGCTCTGCATTCTAGGGAGTCCAAACCCCATGAGATAATAGTCTGTCTATGTCAATAGATCTACAGAGAGTTCCTCCATCCCTAAGTCACCAACAACTAACCCAGTACAGAAAATTTGGTCTAAAGTGTGCCCTGCTGCATGAGTTGGGGAAGACACAATTTGGGACAGACTCATGGTCATGGAGGTCATGAAATCCTGAGCTACTTTTACCATAGCTGCCTTGGCATGAATGTTGAAGGTCCCCAGCACAAGAAGTTTAGAGGATTCCAGTACCAGCTCAGTTAGCTTAGGAAAGGAAGCTGTTGAGCCATGAGGTGGGTTGTGCAAGAACAGAATCTCTGTTCTGTCCTCGGCTTCTGCTTTCAGAAACACACACTCAAACCTGGAGAAATAGGGAATGTGACATCTGGTGAGACAGATGGAATCACAATATACCACTAAGGTATCTAACTCATAATAGTTGTATACATACATCCTGTCAATGGACCAGCACTTTTATTTCAGTTTGATATTGATGTGCTGTCTATAAAAAACCCTCTCCAGATGCCATGGCCCCTGTGTTTTTTGTGCTCCTTCCAAAGGAAGAATATAATGAAGTTTCTTTTTCCTTTTATGTAAAAGAGTACGTAGGGTTGGATTTTTTTATTAAGTCTCATAAAAAGATGAGTCAGTGGATGTGTATTTTCTATATAAAGAAAGCCTACCCCACTATGTCCATGCATAAGCATTGCAGGAATACGCCACTGAAGCTATCTTTACTACAGGTTGAAATACTCCCCAAAGATATTTTCCTTTCTAGACACCTTCAGGATTGACAATTTTGCAACAAGCCATCCCTAAAGTCCTTGTTAAACCTACCACAAAAATGAATTAATTGATTAACTAACCAACCAACCAGAAATGGATGTCTGGCCCATTTAGTTTCAGGGTTTTAAAAATATATATTCTTGATATTGTTTTGATGCTTTTACCCCCTCACTCTACAGTAGTAAATGCTTGTTTATTTCACAGTTCTTCAAATAACTCTTTTTGTGGCAAAAACATTTTTGATGGGATGGAAGTATTAAAAATAAGAACTATAACAGTTCAACCAGTAATAGGATTGCAAAAAAAAACTTTGTAACACACAAAATTATTCAGTGCATGTGCTCAATACATGCACTGTCAATTTGTCATTTGTCTATAAAGAATAGATTTATGCCCCTAGCAACTGGTTAAAATTTTGCATATGAAGTGTTGAAGAAAGCTATGACAGTCATAAAAAAATTTCATACTCTGACAGAGTCACTTTCTAACATACTTTATTTGAATTCCAGTGGTATTTATTGCTCACAGATATATAAGGAAGAATTGTAGCTGGGCCTGGGAATGTACCACATGAAGTATGGTTGAATAAACTGGGTAGTTTCGGGCTGAAAAGGACTGAGAAATAATACAATTGCCATCTTCAGATCCCTTAAGGGCTCTCCTATATGGACCAAGCTTATTTTCTACTATTGCAGGGGGAAAGACCCAAATCAATTATGTACATCAAGGAAGGTTTCAATTAAACATCAGTAAGAACATTCTGACACTAAGAGGTGTTTGGTAGTGGAATACATTTCCTCAAAAGTGGTGGAATATCCTTCATAAAATATTTTTAAAAGACATTGGATGTCCAGAGATGTTTTAGCTGTAAATTTCTGGGGTCAGGGAACTAAAGATGAACACTGGGATCCTTTTAACTCGCTAGTTTTCAACCCACTAGTAACAACACATAATTGTGTTGCAAATTGAAGTCAAGGGTATTTTATATAGCATCTTACAACAGTTATTGTGCATCATATGCAGAAGAGGATTTTTCCCCCTTAAGTTGAAGTCCTCAGTAATGATTAGGTTAAACCTGGAACCATCAATCAGAAAATCTAGTTATGTCCAGATAACCATTAACCTCCTTGTACATTGACATTTCTTATGCATTTACTGGATAAGTGGGTTCCCTTGTCCCATTATAATTCGGTAACTTTGCTATGTGTTCCACTTATCTTACATGCTGTTTAAATAAGTGCTTTCTCTCCCCTCCCCCCCCCCGAAACAACTTCTGGAATGTGGAGTATATTGCATTCATTAATGCTTCTTCCAGGTCCTTCAGTTGATATACCTTCGGCCCATCCTCCATGTTATTTTATTTACAAGTGTACATGTATGAACCATAGCAGTTAAAGAGAAGAGGGGAAACTTGGATATGACTGAGCTCTAATGATATCAAGACTTAGTCAGTGTGGTCATTTAAGCCCTATTGGTGGGGAATTCATATGAATAGATTTCATATAGTAAAGGGGGATTGAGCAGGTACTTTCAATGCAGGCCTTCCCTCTTCTTTACCCACAAGATTGTTCACTAATTCTTATTTTATTTATTTATTTATTTATTTATTTATTTATTTATTTATTTATTTATTTATTTATTTATTTATTTATTTATTTATTTATTTATTTATTTATTTATTTGATTTATACCCCGCCTATCTGGACTACCAGTCCACTCTAGGCGGCTTCCAATACAAAATCGGACAATAAAACACAGGCAAGTACATGCTAATTCAGTAACAGGTACAATAATTTTTTTTAAAAAAAATAGGGAAAGTAAGAGAAAGAAAAAGTAAAGAAGAAAAAATAAATAAATTAAGAGTTGGCTGGAGGGAAGGCCTGAATAAACAACCATGTTTTAAATTGGGTTTTAAAGATGCCCAGCATAGGGGCCGTGCGAATCTCCGGAGGGAGATTGTTCCAGAGGCGAGGAGCCACCGCCGAGAAGGCCCAGTTTCGTGTCTTCTCCTTCTGGGCCTCTCTCGGCGTCAGGCTCCTCAGCCTCACCTCCTGACTCGCGCGGGTGATCCGGGTAGACCTTGGTGGAAGCAGGCATTCCGCCAAATATCGAGGTCTTAAACCGTTTAGGGCCTTGTAAGTAAGCATTAAAACTTTGAAGTCGACACGGAAGTGAATGGGCAGCCAATGCAATGCGGCCAGTGTTAGAGAAATATTCTTCTGTTTCTCAAGAATGTTTGTATATTTATAAGTCCCTCTTAAAAGCACATAATGCTATAATAATAATAATAATAATAATAATAATAATAATAATAATAATAATAATAATAATAATAATAATAATAATAATAATAATAATAATAATAATAATAATAATAATAATAATAATAATAATAATAATAATAATAATTGTGTGCCATCAAGTCGTTTCTGTCTTATGGCAACACTTTTCAGAGTTCTCTAGGTACAGAGTACTGAGAAATGGTTTACCATTCCCTTCTTCTGTGGGCATCCTGGGACTATGCAATTTCCCTAAGCCACACTCTTGTAACACACAATCTTTGGCTCTGCCAGCAGAAACCTAACTCACTTAGCTATCCAGCTAGTACATAACCACTATATTCGAACAAAATATTAAATATGTTTGCTATTTCTATGAAGAAATATGGTGATGATGACTATGAAGAAACATAAGGATGCAGAATAGCCATCCAGTGTCGCACAGAGCTGTTGCCATGCTCTTAGCCTCCCAACTACTATCACTGTTCCTATACCACAATTACAGTGATCAATGATGATCATGTTGCACCCTGGCTATCATTAGTGGCTCCATGTTTCATAAATCTCTCTCTCTCCTCCCCCCATAGTAAGAGAAGTCATGCTGAATCAGATCAATATGCAATCAATCAATGTCAGTACATAGATACTCTATTAGAAAAATGGACTCTCCAGTTGTATGCCAAGAGTGAGCAAAGGGAGGAGGGAAACAAATCTGAAAGTGGCGGGAGTCCACCTACATCTTAGCAAAAATGTATTTTTTAAAAATAAAAGGGGATGGCCACAATGTGTTGTAAAAGAGAATTACTACTTGTGGAGGTAGTGTCATGGGATCTAAGTAATAATAATAGTTATGTGCTGTCAAGTCATTTGTGGATTATGGTAACCCTCTCCAGAGTTTTAGAAGTATGAACTACTAAGAAATTGTTTATCATTCCTTTCTTCTAGGGGAGCCCTCGGGCTGTGCAGTTTGCCCAAGGCTACACAGGTTGGTTTTCCTTCTGGGACATGAACTAATTTACTGAACAAAGCTATCTAGTGATAGCAAATCAGGAGCAACAACAACAACAAAACAAACAAACAACAACAATAACAGCACCCTCGAGAGGCATCTTGTGGTCTTCAAACCGTGGGTTGCATGTTTCCTACCTGTACATATTAGCTTGTAAATGAGCCCTACAAAACTAAATGAAAATTAGGTGGTCATATTACCTAATTTCACAAGGGATAATTGAATAATAAATAGTACCGTTTTGCTCTTGTCAGCTTCCTAATCTTGGGGTAGACATCCACCAGAGACTCATCAAAATGTTTGTGAGCTGAGAATACTGTGGTCTCAACACCTTTTAAAAATGTATGTATTTATGCTGAGCAAGACAGACATTCTGACAGATAATGCCAGTCTAGACTAATGTAAGTTGTTTAAATTCACCTGAACCTCCTTAAGACTTGCTCCTGTCAACTGGTTGCCACATTGCAGTGTTCTTTCTTTCCTTTTGTTGTGTATGGTTTTTTTTTCTTGGGTGTTGCCAAAGTGGTGAGACATCCTTATTAGCTTGAGATTATCATTTCTTCAGAAGACATGACTCAGCACTATTCTGATGACATGATAAGTATTCAAGAATTAATTTATTCAGAATTGAATTTGGTAGCAAACCAAAGATGGGCAGTTCTGTATTACTACTCAAAGGGATGCAGGAGAACATCTTTTTGCATGAACTGATAAATGCACAGGTAGAAATTTCAAAAATAATCTACCATTGAATAGAACTGTGACCATCTTCTGCTTAGGTGCTAACTGTTGATGGACAATTTTAAGCCCCCTGTTCTCCCTTGGTACAGTTACTTGTTCTAAATGTAACACTAGTTCAGCTTGAATGGATCTATAGCATCAATGGAATTTGCATAACTTTTTACTTACCATTCAACAATCAATTAAATGGGTCTATTCTAACTGGAATGAGCAACTGGATTTAAGCCTTTATCTTTAAACCACATTTGGAGTGTAAAGCCCTTGAGATAGATGAACTATTCAAAGAGAGGAGTGTTCTCTACAAAAGTAGGACACATGGTCAGCCTAATGAATTCAGTCAAGTGGACAAAGACATTATCCTATGAATGCACCAGGAATAGCTTCATTAACATCAGTTTCAACAACACAGAAATAATCTGTTCCCTGTCTAAGTTAACACATGCATTTTCAGTACAATGACAGCCTTGCAAGAAGAATATAGTGGCATGGATGGAGCAGCATAACAATAATTGCCTAATTAATTAGGGAGGAAAATATGGTAACAAGAGGCAAGTGCAGGAGCTAAGTCAATTTTTCAAGGAGCTGACATACACACATAAAGAAAGGGACATAGACAGTAACTGAGAAAGAAATTGAAAATGCCAGACATTTTAGATTAATGGTTACAAATCTTGGATCCCCACAAAGTCCTACTTATTTGCTGGAACTTCTGGAAGTTGAGTTTCAACACCTAGTATTTTGGAACTATTGTTTTAGACATTCCAAAACAAAGTTGCAAGATTATGATTTGGAACTAGGTGATTTGGACATCTGCACTAGATTTAGGTTCATTTCGAGAACCAATTAAAAGAACTGTTTTTAATATTTAAATCTCTAAATTGCTTGGGGGACAGATTTCTTGAAGGATCCTTCTCCTTGGCAGACCTTGACAAGGATATAAAGAATGCTTTTGTGAGAATCCATTCTCAGTGACTGGGAAGAATGTGCTCGGCCACAACATGAAGAATTTCATCGGGAGCGCTTAAAACTTAATTGAAAGGGGTGGAAGAAGTGGCAGTAAGGGAGCTCTGGGAGAAAATGGCCATGTTCTACTTGAGTTCTTAGTTTCATTCTAATCAGTACTAGGAGTTCATTGATCTTGTTATGTGCTTATCTATTAATATTTTATATTAATAAAATATAATTTCTTGTATAGACAAGAAATATATTTCTTGTATAGACAAGAAAGAAAGAGCTGTAACTGTCCCAAGCCAGTTGTTTCTAAATTAATATATATTTTTATTTAATGCTTCTCTCCTGAAGAAGGCCACAGCTGAAACACATTGTGTCTGAGCTTTTTAGATAATAAAATCTCCATTGCCAATATTTTTATACATTTGAAGATCAATTTAAGTGAGAATGTGCTCTAAAGTCATCTTTGGATGCTACATAAAGTTTATCAGAAAAATGCCAGCCAAGAAGGAGGCTTCTGAGTAACAGTACCCATTTTCAGGATGTGCAGAACCTCATGCTCTTTACCCACTTGGGTCCAGTGACTAGTATTTTCAGTGGCAGGTTAAGATCTTTTTTAAAAAGTCATCTAGGCTCTGAAGGTGTTTTCAAGCACTTTTTAATGGATTTTGGAAAGTTTGAGGTCTATAAGCATTTCTGGTATAAGAACCCTTGAATCATAAAGATGGGAGAAAGCTCGTGTTTTTAATGTTTTCATGCAATTCCCTGTTCAGGGACTTCACGCCCTATGTGCAATAAAAATGTCACACCAGTTCTAGTATAGTGACATCAGATTGGGGTTCAGTGCCACCAGTATGCCAATGAAACCCAACTCTACCTCTCCCTGTCGACTAAATTCAAGGAGGCTGTTTCAGCTCTAGACTAGTGTTTAGTATCAGTAATGGACTGGATGAGGGTGAACAAACCGAAACTGAATTCAGATAAGACAGAGGTGCCTCTGGTCAGTTAAAAGGCAGATCAAGGAACAGAGATACAGACTGTGCTGGATGGGGTTACATTCCCTCTGAAGATACAGATGTGCAGCTTGGGGGTTACTCCTGGATTTGTCTCCAAGCCTGGATGCCCAGGTTTAGGTGGTGACCAGGAGGGCATTTGCACAATTAAAACTAGTCCCCCAGATATGTCCTTTTCTGAAGAGATCTGACAGTGACACATGCCCTAATTACTTCCTGGTAGATTACTGTAACACACTCTATGTGGGGCTGCCAATGGAAAATGTCAGGAAACTTTAGAAGGTCCAAAATGAAGCAGCCAGATAAATGAATGGAGCTGGTTACGGGGACCATACAACCCCCTGCCAATCACTTTCCAGGCATGATTCAAACTGCTAGTTTTAAATTATAAAGCCCTAAATGGCCTGGGTTCAAGCTAACTCAAAGTCCATGTCTCCCATTCTGAGCTGGCTTGGGTGTTAAGATCATCTTTCTCTCAGTCCCACCACCTTCGCAGGTGTATCTGATGGGGACAAGGGAGAGGGTCTTCTCTGTTGCTGCTACCAGGTTTTGGAACTCCCTCCCACTGGACGCCAAGCTGGCTCCATCTTTGCCGTCCTTGCACAAGCAGGCGAAGGCCCTTCAGGCAAGTGTTCCCTCAGTAATTTTTAGATTACTGCTCTGACTGGCTCTTTAGTATTACTTGTGTTTGCCAACTCTCAGAGTGCCATTTAGTTTATTCCTTTTTAGTATTTGTATTCTTATTATTTCAACTTTAATACAGTAGTACCTTGGTTCATGAATGCCTTGGTTAATGTAATTTTCTGTTAACGAGTATGAACGGAAATCCATTGAAAATAATGCCTCATTTTACGATTTTTTTTCCACAGTACAAAGGAAGTTTCCCCAGGATGCATTATGCCTGGAGGTTTATAGTGCCACCTCCGTTCCTATGGCAAACCATGTTTCAGTTTATGAATTTTTCGCATTATGTAACATCCCAGATAATGCATTAAATTCATAAATCGAGGTACTGCTATATTGTATTGCCTTTCAATAATGTAAACCTCTTTGGGTCCTTCTTAAGGAGAAAAGCAGGGTAAAATATTTTAAATTATATATATATATATATCCCTGCCAGATACAATTAGACTTAATGACACACTTGTCCAAACCACCGTTCAATTCCTTGAACAACCAGCTATGCCACCTCTTTGCAAAACTGTTTTCCCAAACTCTTGTATAGCTCCTTTGCACACTCATGCAATGAAAAATGTTATTGTATACCATAAAAAAACTCTACTGCCGATTCTGAAACTGACCAACCACTTCCGCAACAGACTTAGTACAAAGTGAAAGTAAAGTGTTGTAGAGTAGATGGATGAAAATTTTGGTTGGTTCACCTTCTCAAATTGTGAATATTTCTGTGAATAAAACAATATGGAATCTCCTAATCTTTCTAGCCCCATGTTTTTCAATGTTCATCTCTCAGTTGTCTTGCATCCCTATATACATAGCCATGTTTGTGGTGCTGAATATGAGTTGACATTTTTTTTTATCTTGCAGACATCTCATCTTTAAGAGATATGTTTTCTACATGGCTTCTTATCTTTAATAGCTACATTGGAGGAAGGCACAATACAGCCTCTATCTAGTATTTATTTAATGCTTTTCTGTCCACCAAGGCTACTCAAAAGATTGTGTAATATATAAAAATGGGGGTATTCATATTCGTATATGAATATGAATATCTCCCCAGGTGGAGATAACAAGGGTCCAGCCCCATGGTGTTGGACTGTCCAGCCCCATGGTGCTGGACTGTCCACTCATGATTACACCACTGTCGCGAGCTGCAAGGAGGCTTCCTATCGCTTTGTAGCTCATGATGGATTGACCACTCTGTGACCTTCATCATCCCGCCTTCTGCCAGGACTGGCTAATCTATCACAAGCAACAGAGAGATAGGAAGGCACCACGGAGTTCACGGCAGCGGCATAATCATGATTGGACTGCGAGAAAACTTTATCTCCACCTGTGGGGGCATATTCATATACAAATACAAATACCTCCATCTCTAGTAATATAGCATAGGCATCCTTCAGTCTCAAGAGACTATGGTAACATGCTCTGAATCGAGGAGTGTCCTCTCCAGAGCATGAAGCCTGGGTAAGGTAATATGGAGGATAGGCTGTTACCCAAGCAACAGATCCCCCCTCTCCACATTGCTGAAATGCTCCAATGGAAAGGCAAGAGCCAATACAACTGGTTCCAGCAACGTCGCAGGAGTTGGCAGAATGACACGAACTGCCTTCGGGACTCTAGCTCCGGATTTTGCCTCAACTAGTAATATATGTAATAAAAATTACAGTTTCCAAGGATCCTTAGATGATGCCAAGGCATCAAAATCATACAAAATCTATAGATGTACGCAATCTAGATGTGCCTTATAAGTGCAGGAACTTACTTTCTGAATTTGTGTACTCTGACATTTAAAGCTGAAATCAAAGCAGACTGTCTTACTTTCTAGACAGTTTTGCTTCTTTCTTTTTCCCCCCAGCAATACAATTCCCCACCCCACCATATATGATGATGCATTAGACGTGTCTCAATAGAACACTATGAATGATTATGTGAGCAGGTGGAGAATAAACAGCACATCATAATCGAAAATGCTATCTTTATTCCCAACAGCCACAGGAAGGGATTGGCTTCACAAGTCCTAGTAATTGAGAAAACAGAAAGCAGGAAGACTTTGCAATGATGTATGACCAGCCGGCACTCCTTTAAAGAAGATTCATTTTCCATTGAGTTTTAAAGTCCAACGCAATGACAGGACTAAAAAATGTTCTCTCAGCCTGTAAGCAGATACAAGATTTTAGTTCTGTGAATACATGCCTTATAATCTCCTTTTCCTTCCCTTTTCTAAAACTTGTTTAGCATGGAGGGGAGCGTGGTGGCAGAAAGCCCGATACTATATAACTAATATTGAACTTCAATACTATTCGGGATGAGTGAGGACTACCAATATCCTGCTTAAACAGATTCAGTTTGTACCATGTGACAAAGAAGGTATTTGACTCATTAGGTCAGATTTTTTCATCAGTAATATGAACTATATGAGCTAAGCTAATGTGAGGAGGGCCAACCTGCCCCTCCATTGCCATTCTCCTCATGTTGAAAGCAACAGTTCATACAGAACAGCTTTAGCTATTCACAGAAATTTCATGTACCACTTAAAGAGGAACTGCACTAAATATTTCCAGTAAAACATACACACACACGCACACACACACACACAATTGTTTAGATCACTGGTTCTTAACCTTGAGATACTCAGGAGTTTTGGACTGCAACTCCCAGAAGCCTTCACCACCAGCTGTGCTGACTGGGGTTTCTGGGAGTTGCAGTTCAAAAGCATCCGAGTAACAAAGGTTAAGAAACAAAGGTTTAGACTACTGCACCCCAAGTTTTTTAGTAATCTTTTCCCATATCAAAGCTGCTATTCCTTTCTATGCATGCTATTTATGTAACTTGCCACAATTAATTGATTAAGTGCTGGGATACAGATTGGTTCCACATAAGCAAGAATGCAACTGAGGCACACTCTGGCACATGTGTTTTGCCTGTGGCCCGAGGCAGATCTCCTAGCTATCCATAGCCTTGTGCTCTTAGAGATGGGAATCCATGATGTTCTGTCTGTCCCATTAGTTCACATTCTCTTTCTTGGGATTTAGTTCATGGTTCAAATATTTTGCAATTTTTAATTCTTCCCTGCCACATAAACAAACTCATCTTTTTTAAAAAAAACCAAAAATCCGAAACCCACATAGCCTGATGGAGTTCTGGATAACATGAAATATTAATATTAATATTATTGATGATGATGATGATGATGATGATGATGATGATGTTGTGTCATCAAATCAATTCTGACTTATGGCAACCCTTTTCATGGTTTTTAAGGTCGAGAATAAAAAGAAGCGATTCATTCATTCATTCATTCATTCATTCATTCATTTATTTATTCATTTATTCATTTATTTATTTATTTATTTATTTATTTATTTATTTATTTATACCCCACCCATCTAGTCAACTGACTACTCTGGGCAGCTTCCAACACATATGATAACAGTATAAAATATAACAACATTTATCTCCTTCTTCTGGTAGCACCCTGGAATTGTGCATGCCCAAGGCAACACAAGCTGGCTCTTCCGAGATGCATAGTGGGGGATTTAACTCCTAAACTTTGGCACTGCAACCAGATACCTAATTCACTGAGCTATCCAGCCAACTGTATTATATTTTGCGTAACCACAATAGACAGGATTCTATGAGCAAAATCAAAAAATAGGAGTGCCCCAAACAAAACATTATAACTATGAAACTGGACCTCAGATCAGCACCAAATTTGACATGGTTGTAGGAGAAAGTCGACTCTTGCTCTGTGCCAAAAATAGGAACATTGGGGAAAGGCATTTTCAAGCTGTGATTTTTTAAAAAAGGCTACACTATTTTACCCCTGTGCAGAACAAAGTGACCATTTTATCAGCTAAAAGAAAATAGATGAAAATGTAGATAAGACAAGATTTACATACCTAGGCAGAAAAAAAAAAACATCCTTTTTAATCTCTCTCTCTTCATGAACAGTTATTTGAGCATTCCTGGATCTAATTCAGACCCCTTAACTGTTCCTTTTTGACCACTAAAACCTCTGGAATAGCTTCTTTTTAAAATAACGTCTGAGAATTCTGAAGGAACTATTTGCATAGCATAACATTCTGGCCAATCAGCCCACAGGGCAGGTATCTTGTCACTTTTAACCCAACCATGGACATCAATGTGAAAGAAAGCATTTAACTCCTTCCTGGCCACACATCCTTAGCTGCTGCCTGTGGAAGTATTATAAAAGTTTTTTTTTTTTAAAAAAAACAATATTACTTATTTAAGCTGTGAAATGAAGATGTACCAACATAAAATCTTAGCTCAGTTCCTACATGCTATGTATACAGAAATCTTCTTGATTTGGTGTGAGTGCTAGAGAAGAGCCAATCTCATTTTTTTCGGTCATCCTACCAGTTCCCCCAGGTTTCCCTAATGCTCTTTCTTATATGATTAGAACCGGGTCAAATGAAAATACAAGCTAGAATACTAATATGTTCTGTATGTCAATGGCTTAAGAGCTTCTCAAACCAAAAAGGCCTTCTCCCTTTGATAAATCAAGACTTCTTTCAACCTAAATGGATACGATCTCTTAAAAGCAGCCTAGGAAGTTTGGGTCTTTCACAAGATGATCTACTGGTCCAGAGAATTACACAGGTGAAATCTCTTGTCAAACAAAGGGTTCGGGATATAGAGCATCAACGTGATATAGCACAATCTCCTCTTTTTAAGCCCTCTACTGAGACCAGATATGAGAATATCTAGGCATATTTCAGTGCTGTAAGATTCTGTCTATAGGAGATTTTTTATTCTGGCTCACTGCTCAGCTATCCCGTCAAAGGTTCTCAAAGGAAAATACAGGAAGATTCCTTATGAGGACAGGCGCTGTCCATGCCTCCAAGGGGAGGTGGAATTAATGGCACATATGTTTTCTCATTGTCCCTTTCATCACCTACACAGGGAGAGGTTTATCCTGCCGTATTTAGACAGATTAACAGCAGATGCAAATGAGGAGGGTTTAGAAAGACTTTAAAATGATGAAAACTCTTTTATTACTAAACAAATAGCAAATTTTGCTTACAGTATATTTGATTAAATTTCATATTAAGAAGCTGGGTTAATTAGAAGGTTTAAAATCTAAATTTAAATTTTAAACTTTGAATTTTAAATCATATATAGATACTTCCTTATCTTACCAGGATATTATCCTGTAACTGTGCTAGTATTCCTATGGTTTTATACCACAATAAAGTCATTCATTCATAAACTGTGAAATTACTACTTTTTTTCCCTTTCTTGCTTTTAATGTTCCCAAAGCACAGTTTACCTAGTTTACTCATGAGTAAGTTTACCCAGTTTACTCAAAAGTTTATTGACCCCTATGATTTTCATCTGTGCCCACAGATTACAACAAAGAAATCATGGGTCCCTGAGCGCATGGCTTTGTAGTGACACCAAAATACCAATGCAAGGCACAGACAGTGTCGGTAGCAATAGCAAGAGCAATAACAGTAAACAACGTTAGAATTGTAGAGCTAAAAGAGACCCTATGGGTCATCATGCCCAGTTCCTGTCAAGGAGGCACTGTGGGGAATTGAACTCCCAACTTCTGGCTTCACAGTCAGAGACCTAAACCACTGAGCTATCCAGCAGTTCTTGGATGCACATGATTTTTACACAGGATCATCCCCAGACCACTATCCAATCATAGGGCCCACAGTCTGTGCCCACAGACTCAACCACAGAAACCATGGGTCCCCAGTGCATGATTTTGCAATGGTGCAAAGCATGGATCTGATGGATGATTCTCGTTGATCCACATGATTTGTAACTAGGATGATCCCCAAGTCACTGTCCAGGCATATGCCCCCATTTGTGCTCATAGTTTAAAACACAGAAATCATTACTCCAGATTCTGATTGGCCAGAATGCCAAGCTATGCAAATAGTCCAGTCATTTAGAATGTTCATATTTCTGCTATATGTGCATGGTACAATAGACTCAGATCACACATTTTTCTGCTTGAGTGAGGTTTTACATGATTGTGTACCCACTTTTCTTCTTTTATAGATGTCTTGAGTATCTCTACCAATGCCACATTTCAAATGGCTTGATTTTTGTTCCTGTCTTTCTACACTATCTTCCTTTCACGTAATATGCATGATTTTTGACCTTGCTTTCCAGTGAGATTCTTTGCTAACTCCAACCTTTTCCTTTTTTATATATTTCAACAAGCAAGGGACATATTTTAGAAAACATGTACTGTACAACATATCCATAGAGGTTTTGGTCTAACACAGCTTTTCTTCCTCAGCTTGCCCAACTCAAAGAAAGGAATAGGAAATTGGAACATAACTTTCCAGTCTGCATTTGGCAGAGCATACATGGCAACATTAGTTTAACTGAGAGGTTCATGGGTGTGTATTAGAGCTGGGCATGAACCTCAGTTTGGAGGTTCATGCTGCTTCATCAGTGTTGTGCCACAGATGCCACCTGTTCACTCCCCCCCGCCGGCTCCCCTATTCAACAGCTGGTGCACACTACTTTTCTCCTGCTCCTCATGCAATCATCCAGTTGCTTCAAGAGCACAGAGTTCCCTTCTCTGCCTCCACCAGCAATAATCCCTACCCCACCTCCTCATTTGAGTGGGCAGGTGCTGGGGAAGCCAGCAGGGCTGGGAAAGTGAATGTGCTGCACCTGTGGTGCCACACTGATGAAATGGCATGAACCTCCAAACTGAGGTCCGTTCCCATCCTTAGTGTGTATGTTTCTCCATTCTATGCATTGTATTGACTCACGCCTTTGCTTCATTACGTCCAAAACAGCCCCTCAAAATATTTTGGCACAGAGGGACTATAGCCACATCCATGCAGTTCTTACTTCTGTTTTCTCCCAGGAACCATAGTACAGATCATATGCTCTTCCTTTGGAATCCTCTACCACTCAGTAATTCTATCTATGGGAAATTTCTGATTGGATTTGTGGGTATCATATGTAAGGTAAAGGTTCCCCTTGACATTTAATCCAGTCGTGTCCGACTCTAGGGGGTGGTGCTCATCCCCGTTTCCAAGCCATAGAGCCAGCATTTGTCCGAAGACAGTTTCCGTGGTCATGTGGCCAGCATGACTAGACACGGAATGCCGTGACCTTCCACCGTGGTGGTACCTATTTATCTACTTGCATTTTTACATGCTTTCGAACTGCTAGGTTGGCAGGAGCTGGGACAAGCAACAGGAGCTCACTCCATCATGTGGATTCAATCTTACGACTGCTAGTCTTCTGACCTTGCAGCACAGATGCTTTTGCAGTTTAACTCCCATTTTAAAAAGTCAGGGAATCCAATTCTTTATAAAAAAAAACTCTCCAGTTTATGAATGTTGGATGTTGTGCTTTTCTACCCATGTTCCAAAAAGCCAGGAAATCGCCCAATATTGCTCGACAATATCTTGCCCTCATTGCCAACAAGAAAAAGGATGCCAAGCTTTACATAGCAGAGGACAGCCTGAATGTTGAGATTTCCAACAGCCGCAGCCAAGACGGTCGCCAGGATACCCTTTTCTGTTAACTACAATTCACGCTTGTTGAAAACCAGCCCTGACAATTGTTTTGTGTGAGAACTGGTTAACAGATGAAGAAAAGAAGTCAACTTCTGGGATTTGCCCCTTGGTTGGTGTCACTTTGTAAATGGTAATGGTGGTGGTGGACTCCTCTTCAACACCTTGACCATTAGTTTGTGGGGAGTCTCAGGGTTCCATGATTCCCTATATTATTTCACATATACATGAAAAAAAAAAAAGAGAGATTGTCCAGAATTCGGTGGTCTGGTACCACCAGTGTGCTGATGTCACCCAACTCTGTCTGCTTTTTAAGGAGGCCCTTCTCTCAGTCTCTCAGGCCCCACTGTGTGTTTCCTCCCCTCACCTCCAATTTTCAGTTTTCAACATAAGGATTTCTTTCATCACTGGCTGAATAGCTCAGTGAACTGGGTACCCGGCTGCAGAGCCAGAGGATAGGATTTCAATTCCCCACTATTCCTCCCAGAAAAAAGAGCCAGCGTATGTTGTTGTTGTTTAGTCATTAAGTCGTGTCCGACCCTTCGTGACCCCATGGACCAGAGTACGCCAGGCCCTCCTGTCTTCCACTGCCTCCTCCCGAAGTAGCCTTGGGCAAATTGTACAATCTCAGAGAACCCCCAAAAGAAAGGAAAAGTAAACTGCTTCTACTTAACATATCCTTCCAAAAAGAGGACTAGAAACATTAAAAGACATTCTTTGGATGCTGAATCCTGCACATAGCACTACAGCCTGTAATTTTTCACTGGACATTGGCATATCCATATCTCTTGCTGCCCATTCACACAGCATTGCTATTACCCTTGAGAAAGGAACTAGACAGGATGCTAAAATCATAGCCTAGTAGATGAAAAACAAATCTTGACTCCCTTCCATGATAATAATGTATTTTGCACTGAGAAGCATCCTAAAATGTCATTTCAGGATACAGGGAGATTGGAGGTAGACTCAGTAGTTAGGTAGCTGTCACATTTCACACAGAACTATCATCAGCCCAAAGGAGGCGGTACAGTTGATCAATTCATTTCCTGAATCAGAAAGAAATTTCCATCTCATCTCCTCTGTCTCTTGCTGCTAGCCCTCTAGCCATAAATAAAAATGAACCCAACCTATGTGAGCAATTTAGCCTGACACTACTGTCCTAGCCCATTACACTGACATCTGGCTTTTTGTTTTGTTTTATGTGTTTGGTGGGGGTGCAAGGCAGAGGTTTTGCCCAGCTGGTGCCTGACCTTAGTAGACCTCTGTATTCCACCAAGAGGAAATAACGTCTGCCTTATGAATGCAATATATACAGCTTCTTCAGAAGGCTTCTTTTTAACTGCTGCTCACTATGGAACATTTGGGTTACCCAGTTCCCAGCTTGGGATTCTCTCTGGAGGAAGGAGGGAAGATTGTTTTGTTCCTGGAATTCCTAATGTTGGTATGTGAAAAGGATCTGTCTGATCTATATCTCATTGTTCTTTTATAAAGGCTGCCATTAGCTCACCACCATCTGTGTCTGCTAGCTGGTGTTCTTATGCATTATTCGGGCCTTGTGTTCTTTGTGAGGATGCAAAGGTGTGCTTTGAATGGAAGAACGGATGCATCTGATTTTCACCAAAAAGGCCTTAAAGAAGAGAAGGTTATGGAGGCCTTAAGGGAAAGATGGCCACATATATAGTCATCTCACCTCACTGGCAAAATAATCTTTGCCCTCCCAGCCTGGAAAATAATGAGGCGAGACACATTTTGTTGGGTTAAACTTGGGCCACAACTTTATTAACTATTTAAACTGTATCCCCCCAAAATACAGGGGGGGCTACGGTAATGCAATATTCTTCAATGTCCGGATACAGTAGTGCCCCGCATGATGACGATAATCCGTTCTGTAAGAATCACTGTACAGCGAAATTGTCGTCATGCGGGAAAAAACCCATTGGAATGCATTGAAAACAGGTTAATGCATTCCAATGGGGAAAATACCTGCTCGTCCAGCAAAGATCCTCCATAGGGAGGCCATTTTGTCAGCGCCAATCAGCTGTTTTTAATGCCTGTCTTCCAAAACAAGGGTTGGAAAACAGCGGGAGGCCATTTTAGAAACCCGACAATCAGCTGGGAAAATCGTCGTCCAGTGAAAAAACGGTTCCTGAAGCAGGGACCTAATCATTGTTAAGCAAAAAAACCCCTTAGGAACCATCATTTTGCAATTGCTATGGCAATCACAAAAAAGTCATCGTCAAGTGATTTCATCGTCATGTGGGGTTGTCATAATGCGGGGCACCACTGTAATTCTATATCTCAGGACACTTCCTAGAGCAGGGCAAGCTCCTATTATTGAATTGTGCTGTCCGATGTACAGCACACTTTCAGTTGCTCTGTGAAATGGTACTCCCCAACCAACTCATCCCACCGAGTCTCGTGACCCTGAATGGGCAGCTCGGAGGGACATCATTCCAATGTTAGACACCTGTCATGTGATAGCAGATAGGCTTGACCTGCCAGCAAGCTGTCCTAATTTTTGGCACCCTGTGCCAACCATAAACTCACCCCTACTTTTTTCATCGCACTATCTGCCACAGCCAGGGGCTATTTATATGCCCCAGGCCTGCCACCCAAGCCGAAAATCTCAGCTGTAAGGCCCCTTTGCAGGTCCTTAAGAAAGAGGCCCACACCGAACTCCGACAAGTGAACACCATCACTCCAGTATAGGTCAAGTCAGTGACTCCTAATGTCAGGATGTGAAATCACAGAGCCCAGCCTCATTGCTCAGGCAATTTCTCTATTTACACCGCACCTTGACCAATCAGTCCTACTAGGCTCACAGTCCACTCTCCACGCCTGTTTGGAATAATATTAGACGACAACAACTTCATTGAAGGAAACTTATCCTTCAATACTGTAAGTCATGGATAACTTGCAAAATCAGAGACTTGCCTTTTCTTTTCATCAGGTCATTTCTGCCCAAATGAACCACAAAAATATTGGGGGGGGGGTTGCATCCTTAATGTTCGAGACGACAAGCGCCAAGAGCTCACGCCACAGCATATCCTTTTTTCCTTTCCATTCCAAGGCAGCTGAAGCCCCTAAAACCTAAATTACGCCCCCATCCAGTCTGCAGGGCGTGTTTCACAGCCCAGTGAATGTAGCTGTGACCATACCCGGCCACTCGCAACCGCAAAGAAGCTGCCCTGGGTTCTGCAAAAGAAAAAAAACAGAATCGCAACTATTGAAGGAGGGAACGAACATAGGTCTTAAACCCATGAGACAACCACCTCCCCACTTTATTTATTTGATCCTCACCATATCCCAAAGCTGTTGCCGTGGATGCTGCATCTATACGAAAGGAATGGGTGTCAAATTTCCATCCCACAATGTCGGCTTTTTGAAGCCCATGGGAAGTTACAGCCCAAATAATAATAATAATAAATGTTTTATTAAGAAACATAAAACTACATTCATACATCATATTAGATATCTCCTGCCTCCCTATCATAGGCCTTATCTATGGGCTATTGCAGCTTGCATAGAATGACAGAATTCTCATAGAGCCTGTGTGATCATTAAGGCCTCTACATGTATACCCCAATTTACAGATACTATAGCTGCACTTTGGGTGGAACCTTTTCTTCATGGATTTTGATTGCAGCAGCACAGAATTTAGCTACTTTTGTCAGCATATCTGAATTTTGGTTTAGCCCAGTATAACTGCCAGGACATCGGCCTATCAGCAAAAGCAGTGTGTAACATGCCTCTGATCATCCAGGAAATGCCCTTATGTAAGGGTTAACAAGGACTCCTCGAATGCCAGAATACAAAGCACAATGGAGTAACACATGGGAGATAGATTCGATCTCACCAGAGTTAACAGGGGGATATACACTGAATGTAAGGGGTGTTGTTATACTTCCCTTCCTGGACTGCTGACGGAAGTGCATTGAAGCGGGCAAGAGTAAGAGCTTTGCGTTGTTTAGGTGTTAAGGGTAAATAGAGATATTTTGCCGGTTTGGGTGGAAGCAGTATGTTGTCAAGTATGAGCCTATTTCTGATAGTACCAAAGTCCTGCTGCCTTTCTGTCTCAATAATACGCTGCCTAAGATTACTCTTGGCCTTAACGTATCCTATTTGTTGGATACTTTCTACCGAATAGCCGTATCTGTTGATTTTATGGTATATTGCTCTCTTCCAAGGTGACTGATGGCTATCATGTAATACCAGTGAAGTCAGTCCAGTTGGTTGAAAGGTTAGTTTTAGCCAAAAGTTAAAAATAGCCAGCCATACTCTGGCTTCAACCTTCAGGTAGTCCACGTCAAGTCTAAGGGCTGCATTGGATAGCCCTCTTATAACTTGTAAGATAGCCCTCATGCATTTACCATATTTGCCGGCATACAAGATGACTTTTTGGCCCTGAAAAACATGCCTCCAAGTGGGGGGGTCATCTTGTACGCCAGGCGCATGTCCAGCAAACCCTCCCTCTCTCCCAGCGAAGTCACTTACCTGGTAGTAAGCTCCTAGCCTGGGAATAGCCTGACTCTAGCGCCAAACAGCTGATTGTCAGGAACAGCAGAGAGGAGGCAGCCATTTTGAGATGCAACCACATGGCTACTGCCTCTCAAAATGGCTGCCGCCTCTCCAAAATGGCTGCCGCCTCTCTGCTGTTCCTTCTTCCAGCAAACCCTGGCTCTCTCTGAAAAGGAACCAAAAGGGGCAAAAGGAACTCTCCCCATGATGCAGCCAAAGCAGAATCATGCAGGCGGAAGAGGGGGTAGTCTTATACAGCAAGTATATAACAAACTCTACATTCTGAGTGGGAATGTTCAGGGGTCGTCTTATATGCCCAGTCGCCTTATACACTGGCAAATATGGTAGATTGAATTACTTCTAACTGGATAAATGAAGAATAGGGGCCCAACTGTGCTCCACACTAGAGCTGACTAAGGGATTTGGCCTGAAACAATCTAGTGCAGCTGGAACGTACTAACCTCCCTTTGTATAGAGGAATTTTAGTATAGCAAGGGTAGATTTTTGTGCTGCTTGTATCACATTGTTAACATGAGCCTTGTAGTTTTTTTTATATTGAAAGATGACACCCAAATATTTGTAAACCTTAATTTGTTCTATCTCGTGCTCATCAGTTAACCACTTATAGAACCTGGGCTTCTGAGTGAACACTAAAACTTTGGTCTTCGAGTAATTTATTTGTAGCATTTCCTCTTTACAGTATTGTGCAAGAGCACGTAATGCTCTCTTTAGTCCTATTGGTGTCTGTGAAATTAGGACTGCATCATCTGCATATAACAGAAGGGATATATGTCTATTCGCTAGTTTGGGGGTGGTGGTGGAAATGGATGGCTGAGTGCCGTTACCACTGAGTTGATATAAAAATTAAATAACAATGGAGCTAATATACACCCTTGCTTTACACCATTATAGGTAGGAACTTTATCAGACAAGTGTCCTTCCTTGTTGCATCTAATTCATAGTGTTGTATTTTCATGCAGTTTAAGCAGCAGAAGGCATCAATCTATTGTGAAAGAATCTAACTTACTACAGAGCCTATCTCGTGAAATTAAATCAAAGGCCAATCTAAGATCAATAAAGGAAGCAAATAGGTACCCTCAGGGTTTCTTAGAGTACTTATCTACTAGGTGCCTTAAAATAAGGGCATGATCCTGTGTAGATCTACCAGATCTAAATCCAGCTTGTTCATCTGCCAAAACACTCTGGGAGTCCATCCAATCTATCAATTTCCAAGATAAATGTCTAGCATAAAGCTTTCTAATTATGGGTTGTAAACTGATTGGCCTATAGTTAGCTGGATTGTCTTTCTTCCTTTTTTTATAAATGGGGATAATAATAGCTGTGCCCCATTCCAATGGCATGTGAGTGTTTTGGTCAATATAAGTCAAACGTTTTGCCAGAATTGGGGCCCATTTCTTCTAAATGAGTTCGGGAGGAATACCATCACAGCCCTAGGCCTTGCCAATTTTCAATTGGTTCACAAGGTCATTTATTTCAGAGATTGATACAGGTTGCCATTCTGGTAGATTCATATATAAATTACTCACATGAAATAAGGGATTTCTCTTTTGGCATAAAGTTCATGGAAGTGGGCTTCCCACACTCGAGCATTAATATAACAGTCCATCCTAACTGAAAGATTATTGGTAGTTAATTCCATGGATTCCCAAAATGATTTCATATCTTCCCCCCTGACTGCTTTGATGAATTTTCCCCCATTCTATCTGTTGAGCTTTCCTTTTTTAAAAAAAAAAAAATTAATATCTTATGGCCTTTCTTAAGTTGCAGCAGTTCCTCCACTTCCTTTGATGATGGATTTTTATGTTTATTTTGTTTAATTTTTTTAATTACCAGATTTTTTTTTGCATCGATACATTCCTTTTCAAACCAGTTATAGGACCTGCGCTTGTTAGTATGGGTTTTTGTTGAATTGTTTGAACCAGCTAAGTTTACTAGTTTTTTTATTAGTGTTTCATACAACGTAATTATGTTGCTACTTCGGCCCACTTTCAGAAAGGTGGAATGGATATCAGAGAACTGATTGTTATTAAGTAAATTAGTAAAATAAATGGAGGCCTTTCCTGACCATTTGATCCTGGAGTTGGTTAGTATCATCTCAAGATTCATAGGCAAGGCCTTCTCAATATGAGTATAGTGTTCTTGTAACTTCAGGCACAATTTTAATGGCAGGTGATCACTGTCAATCCTGCTGTTGATCACCAGACTGATGACAGTATTTAGTATGTTGCGGCTGACAATCATGTAATCTATGGTACTCATCCTCGTTCCCGACCAGAAAGATAATTCCCTTGGTATGTCACCTGCAGTGCTTCCATTTAATATATGTAGGTCAAGCTGATAAACTAGCTGTGCCAAGTTAAGACCTGCCTAATTACTGATGGTATCTTTAAAGAGGTGCCTAGTGACTATGGGAAGTATAGTCCATCAGGGGGGCATAAATTATAAGCAGCATAAAGAGCCAAGTCATTTGTATCCAATCTGGCATTAAAATCACCGCCAATTATTGTTTGGTCATTATTAGTTAACAAAAATGGTTGAATATAGGATTCAAGGTCTTGGTGAATCCATTCGATCTGGGCATTCTGCCTCTGTGGTGGTAAATATACATTGATGAACACTATTGCACAATGATTAAATTTGACCCTCACTGCTGCAGCATATTGATCAAGGGAGGGAAGTTTGGTCATTGTAATATGGAGCTTAGTTGAAACCAACATAAGAAGGCTGCTGTTAGCTCTACCCCTCTTTTCACTGGGAGTGACACTTATTTGATGGGCAGAGTAACCATTTACTTCAATTTACCCTAGTGCCCAAGTCTCTTGAAGCAGTAAGATATCGAACTTAGAAAGATACAGTGGTGCCCCGCAAGACGGGAGCTCCGTTTAATGATGAAACTGCTTGACATCAATGTTTTTGCTATCGCAAAAGCGATCGCAAAATGATGTTCCCTATGGGGGAACTTCGCTTTGCGATGATCGGTTCCCTGCTTCGGGAACCGATTCTCACAAAGCGATGATTTTTTAACAGCTGATCGGCGGTTTCAAAATGGCCGCCTGCTGTTTTCTGGGACGGATTCCTCGTTGCACAGGCAGCAAAAATGGCCACACTATGGAGGATCTTTGCTGGACGGTGAGTTTCCAGCCCATAGGAACACATTAACCGGGTTTTAATGCGTTTCTATGGGCTTTTTAAAATCGCTTTACGACGTTTTCGTTCTACAGTGATTTCGCTGGAATGAATTAACATCGTAATGCGAGGCACCACTGCAATTGATAAAGGAATTGTCATTAGTCTTTGCATTCCATCCTGCTATATTCCATGATAGAACAGAGATGGTGTCATTTATAGTTTTCTGTCAGTCCATAAAATCAGGAGATGGGGGAGGGATCCTGAGTGTTAAGGTTAAGAGGTGTAGCCATGTCGGTCATACAAAGGTGATGCATGTCTGCAGATTGAATTGTGTTGTGTTGCAGTAGAGTAGATTGAGATACAGTTTTTAAGTGGCTAAGATGGGTAGTCGTGACCTTCTCCAGAGTGGCTAATGTTCGAGGTTCAGAATCAAATGATTCTCATGAACTAGCCACCATACACTGTTTTCAGTTTCTTCACTATCTGAGGAAATCAGAATTAGAATATCCTGATGAAGTACCATCTGGTGCTTAGGATTTCACTTAGATTCTTGTATCATTGCTTGCTGTTAGATATCGGTTAAGGGGTGCAGTTTTGGCTTGTAAGCCCAAATAATCCATTTTTAGGTAACTTCTCAGTAATATGGTCTTATTACATACAGAAGCAACACTAGTTTTGACTTCCTCCCATTTGTTGTTAAGGTCAATCAAGGGAGCTTGAGTTTCTTCTCTATTACAAAGGGAAGACCTGTGATCAGATAAGGGTTAAGTTCTTTGCCTGTATCCTTATTGATTTCCCAGCAGTAGAATCAAATCTAAAGTTGGAATCTTCTCTGGTTACTCTTTGAGATTGCTCCCAAGGATCAAAGAAGTAGGCCTGCTTCGTAAGGGGGCAAAGCCGTTGGTTCAGAAAAAAACTCTTGAGGGAGTAATCTGAAATTTGCCCAGATAAGTTCTCATTTTTAGGAGAATGAGAGGGATAACAGCATGTTCAAAAGTGACACAAACTCTTTTATGACCATACTTGTATGGGAACCATCAAATATTCTTGAGGTCCAGTTGTGTTCAAAATTATTCAACCCCCACTGAAATTGAATGTTTTGGCCATTTTGACATTGATTTTGATCATTCAGTCATCTTGCTTACATTTACATGAAAGAGGCACTTGTAGGTCAGAGAAATATAACCTTAAGTTTATAATGAAATAACCACAAATGTCTTTTCTGTGCTCACATCATTATTAGTTTTATTCAACCCCCAAGTGACATTCAATCTTAGTACTTAGTACAACATCCTTTTACAGTTATAACAGCTTTTAAACGTGAAGCATAGCTTGACACAAGTGTCTTGCAGCGATCTACGGGTATCTTCGCCCATTCTTCATGGGCAAAAGCCTCCAGTTCAGTCAAATTCTTAGGCTTGCGCACTGCAACTGCTTTCTTTAAGTCCCACCAGAGGTTCTCAATCAGATTTAAGTCTGGTGACTGCGATGGCCACTCCAAAATGTTCCAGCCTTTCCTCTGCAACCATGCTCTAGTGGACTTGGAGGTATGCTTGGGATCATTGTCCTGTTGAAAGGTCCAACGTCTCCCAAGCCTCAGGTGTGTGACGGACTGCATCACATTTTCATCCAATATCTCCTGGTACTGAAGAGAATTCATGGTACCTTGTACACGCTGAAGCTTCCCTGTACCTGCAGAAGCAAAACAGCCCCAAAGCATTATTGACCCTCCGCCATGCTTCACAGTAGGCAAGGTGTTCTTTTCGTCATATGCCTTGTTCTTCCTCCTCCAAACATAGCATTGATCCATGGGCCCAAACAGTTCTAATTTTGTTTCATCAGTCCACAGAACACTATCCCACAACTTTTGTGGTTTGCCCACATGACTTTTGGCATACTGCAGTCGACTCTTCTTATTCTTGGGAGACAGCAAGGGGGCGCGCCTGGGGGTTCTGGCATGGAGACCTTCATTACGCAGTGTGCGCCTTATTGTCTGAGCTGAAACTTCTATACCCACATCTGACAAATCTTTTTTCAGTTCCTCAGCAGTCACACGGGGACTTTTCACCACTCTACGCTTTAGGTAGCGCACAGCAGTCGAAGTCAGCATCTTCTTTCTTCCACGACCAGGTAGCATTTCAACAGTGCCCTTTGCCTTGAATTTGCGAAGGATGCTTCCTATGGTGTCTCTTGGTATGTTTAACTTCTTTGCAATCTTCTTATAGCCATTGCCCTTCCTGTGAAGACAAATCACCTCTTCTCTTGTCTTCCTGGACCATTCTCTTGACTTCACCATGTTTGTAACCACACCAGTAAATGTCTAGAAGGAGCTGAGTATCACAGTCATTTTAAAGCTGCCTAATTGGTGCTTATTATGCTTGATTGGTGCTCGGTGACATCCACAGGTGTTTTCAATACCTGATCGAAAACACCTGAATGAACCTCTCTTCTTCAGAGTGGTAGTCTTTAAGGGGTTGAATAATTGTGGCAATGAAGAAACCACAAAAGAAACATTTACTACTGTATTACATAAACAATTGATGTTATTTTAGTTGCATTTGGTTCTTTAAAACGTCCTTGTAGGATTTCATTCTGAATACAATTCCAAATGTACACTATAGTCCCTAAACCCCTTTACAGCATTGGGGGTTGAATAATTTTGAACACAGTCTATCTTCCGTGCTTCTATATTTAACAGTTGACTCAAGGAGATCATCACTAATCTGTGCGTCTCCCATCTCTTTCTGTTGATGATAACTGGAGCAATTTGCAATATCACCTGAGTGCTCTGAAAGATCTTTGAGGAGTTTGTTTCCCTTTTCAGTTGGGAAGCCAATTGTTGTGGAGCTGGTTGTTGCATGCTGTCTTTACTGCTAAAGCTACCAACCGCCCTGTCTTTGAACCCCTTGGTTTGATTGAAGAAGGGTCTCAGCAAGTTTCCCAGGCACGTTCAAATGAGTTCATTTGATTGCAGACTCGTTGTAAGTTTTCAAAAATGGCTATTACTGTTTGAGCTGTAAAGAGACATTGTTCGGCTAGAAAGTTGGGATGGTTTCTTTCAGAGGGGAACTGTACTGTCTTGGAGGTGGGGGGGTGCAAGGAGTAGAAATTGCACATAAGTCACAAGCCCCCAGTGGGGATGAGAGGATTTCATTTCTCAATGAAACAAATCTGTTGTTAATAATAATGCTGGAAGCTATAGGTAATGTAGTAAGGTTACTCACAGGGCAGTTGGATGTTACAAACTCATCAATCTTCAGTTATTTCACCACCCTTGCAAGGGGCTGCTCCGGGCTCAATCTGCAGCAGCGTTTATCCCCATACAGTTCAGCCTTTTCTTTTCAACAACTAGCTACAAAAAAAAAAATCCAACTCAGAGCTACAAGTGTAGCAAAAACTCCTTGCTGCAATTAATCTTGAACGGAAGAGTGGGAGCAACTAAGCCAGAGATAACAGTGTCTTGTTAACTTAGCAGCAGCTTCAAGGTTTGTGAATAAGAACCTTAAACTCCCAACAACTAGATACTTTGACTCTGGAGAATTATGTCTGTTGGCAGCGCTATGAAGTTAACAAATATCAAGAGAAAACAAAATAAAACAAACTCCGTCACCATACCGTGGCTGCAAACGCACCCAGCAGTTAAATAGGAACTGCTGAAATGTATGCTTGGCTAAAAACAGAAAACCTGTTCAGGGAAAGCACAGAGGAAAAGAACCCTGGACTTGATTATAGAAACCCTTAATGCTGGTTTCTCTGCATCAGAAGAATGGCTGTAGCCACCATGAAGGAGATCCCATATACTGTACTATTACACACCAACCAAAGAGAACAAGAACTCTACTGACTTCCAAGAAAAAGTAGCAAACTGCATATCAAGTGGCGACTTAGAAAAGATGGAAGGAGGCAAGATGATAAAACCTACTAGGCAAAATTGGTACTGTGTAAGGGGTGAACCATCCTTGTGGCAAAACAAATCTCCTCTGGCGTTGCCCCGTGACTGAACAAATTCAGTAAGGGCTTTAATCGGGCAGAGTTCTTTTACAGAACAAGGCCGTAATCCTATAACCTGTCCCTTTCCAAACTGATCCATTTTAGATCAGCGGATATGAAACAAAACCCTGTCATTGGAGATCAAGAGGTCGTCCATCTGCAACGCCGTATGAGAATTGTCAAGTTTGGATGTTCTCACCAACTCATTGTGCATAGGGTAGCTGCCCTAAATAACTTAACCTTGTACTGATCTACACAGATGGCTTCCCAAACTTGACTCAATTGAACCAGAATCCTGGGTGACATAGGAGTACGCATATCATCTTGCTGATCCCTTTCCGTGCTCCACCCCTCTATCTTTTTTTTAACCTGGAAGTCACTGGCCAGATCAGGGCAACCATGTGCTTTAGCATAAAAGGCCAATGCAGACATTCCCCCGGAATGGTACGAGGGGCCAAACCTTTAAAATGAAGGTGAACTGCAAATTGCTGTAAATGGCCCACCGTTATAGGCCATGGCCTGCCCATGCCTTCGCTTTTGCAAAATGCAAAGAACTCTTCGCATGCTGCTGCATAGCTACACCTGGTGCTTGGAGCAATGGCTAAACTTATTACAGTGGACCCTTGACTTACAGACGGCTCGACTTACAGACTTTTCAAATTACAGACTTCTCTGGCCGCAAAATTTAGATTCGACTTACAGACGGAGAATCGACTTACAGACCAGAAAAAAACCAAAATGGAACAAAAATAGAATAAAAACTGCCAGTTATGGGATTAATCGGTTTTCAATGCATTGTAGGTCAATGGAGATTCGACCTACAGACTTTTCGACTTGCAGCCACCGTTCCAATACGGATTAATTCCGTAAGTAGAGGGTCCACTGTACTCTGTTGGCTTTGACCCGCCAATGCTCCATACCTTCTGAAGCAATATGTCCGGATGAACTTGAGCTTCCAGGGCCAACTCCCGGAACCTCTTGATCTATTGAGAGGACAGGCATCAGCCAGCTTGTTCTTTATACCAGGGACATGGCAAGCCTGGAACACAATGTTGTATTCCAAACAATGCAGTGTGAAGGCTCTCGTGAGTTTCATCACCTGCACAGATTTAGATGTGGTGATATTTACTACATGGACTACCGCCATATTGACACACCAAAAAGAGCCCGAAACTAACTTTGAAACCAACCAACAAATAAACCTTTCCGGGTAGACAACCACTCAGACAGTACCATCAAATTAATTAAAATGGGGGGGGCTTAGGAGGGTTGACCATTCCTGCTGCAGGTCTCTTCATCCTGCCTCCTGCCCCCACATAGGCGACACTGGTGTTGGTACCTGCACGGTTTACGGTTGCAGAAACCTTTTGCATTGAATTCCCAGCAAACCAGGTGGGGTTGAACCCCCTGGCCCACTGCAGCACGGGAAGCATTAACTGAGGTGGTTTTTTGCATCACATGCCTACTGTTGAAGTGCTCACCTGACATGGGGCAAGATGGGGTCATGGGTTGGAGCCACAGCCCGGGATGATGAACATCACAGCACATCTAGGGGTTTAGCATGGCTCTCATACAGAACCCCTCATCGTAAATCAACCACGAGGGGCCCAGGAAATGAACATGGGCCTGGTATATAAGATCAAGGTATTGTAAATGTGTGAAGGCCCAAGATGGGTAAGCCTTTATGACTGTATATAAAAAAACAGTTTTTCTATGGTGGCCAGCAGCGAGTAATCCCCCAATGGTAACGACTGATCCCCCCCAGGGGGCACTTCAAGAAACCTAATTGTAACCTGTATCTGGAATTGCAGGATAACCACTCAGTTGCCAACTCTCACCAAAAGTGGGCTTCTGGCTACGAGAAGTCCACTGTGAGTATGGCACCATCCATGGCTTTGAAGCTGAAAGAGGGCTGACCAGAGTGGGAGGGCTAGATACTACACTATTAGGCAGCACATTCTGACTAGCAGAAGACCACTGTGAGTACGGCGTCATCTATGGCTTCGAAGCCAAAAGAGGGCCGATCTGAGTGGCAGGACTAGGTCCTACACTATTAGGCAGTACACTACGATCAGGTGGGGAAAAACCCAGTGATATGACCTCATCCTAAGGCCAAGTCCCTTCTGTGAGTTCTGTATGTTGTATAGGTGCACACTCACCTTGGACAGCAGCTGCCTGAATCGCCAAGTTGGCAGAATCAGTTGCTGACTGGAGCCTGGAAGAATATCATCAGAGTTCTGCTACATGCCAGTCAAAACACCCAATCCTATGCCAGTTGTTTATTTATTTATTTATTTATTTATTTATTTATTTATTTATTTATTTATTTATTTATTTATTTATTTATTTATTTATTTATACCCCGCCTATCTGGACTACCAGACCACTCTAGGCAGCAGTTACCTCTCTCACCAGTTGATCCTGGGACTGGTCAGGTGTCAGCACCCCTGCGTCCTGCGCACCATCCTCCTGCACTCCAGAGGCAGTGTCTAAGGCGCCACTCTCTGTCGAAGTCACCTCAATCATCCCTGGAGCTGCAGAATATTCTTTTTCTAAGAGAGCAATGTGGGATGCCATCACGTCACCTAATTGTCTGAGTTCGGCCATCCTGCGTGCTTTGGACTCCCTGCTTGATCTCCTGGGTGTAGCAGCTCTGGAAGCCTCCCAGGCAATGGCACTTTTCCTCTCAAGCTCACTTAACTTAGCCAAAATGGCACTGTAATCAGGCCACTCCTCTTCCTCCAAAGAAGAAATAGGAGGTGTCACTCTGGCTGGAGCCTTGCGTTTCACAGGCTGCTTGCCTTTCTTCACACCTTCTCCTTTTCTGGGCCCCATAATTCTGGGCCACCTGTGAAATGTAAGAAAACTGACTCTTGCTGGATCACCTTCAATTAAAATATTCTCCTTATTCTCTCTCTCTCTCTTTATATTAAAATAACTATTCAGTATTAATGGATTCTATATTCCAACAAATTTATCCTTATTCTCTTCCTTTTTTAAAAATAATGTGCAGTCAACCTAGCAGGGGGCACAGCACCAGCCTGCTGTCCTGTTTCTCCCCTTTTTTTAGTAGCACAAAGTGACCAGCTGGTGGTGATGTGACACAATTCAAAATACTGGTCCCTTAACAATTAATGTATTTAATATAAAACACAATAAAACCGTAAAAAATACCAGCACCAAGTTAATTGGAGGGGGGTTTAGGGCATACCTTACCACTCCATCCTTAACGTGCCTGCCCCCAAATTAATTGCCAAATTAATTATCTAATGCTCCTTCTTTGTTTTCTTAATCCTTTTTTCCTTTTTTTGAAAAACACAACAAACACAACACAATGATGAAATAATTAACCTATGAATAAAAATAAAAATATAGAAACACTACAAACACCCCCCCCCCATGGTTGAGAAGCCGGTGGGGGGTAGAACAACCCCCCACTCATGATAACAAAAACAACTTTATAGAAACAGCAGATCAATTAAAATAAACTCAATTAAGACAATTACAAAGGAACTGAAGCCAAAGCTTGGGCCCATGGCTGTGCAAACGGGATCCAAGGTGAGGGAAAGCAAGCCACGTGTTAGAAATCGAAACCTCTTTCTCACCCGGCAGAACAGCTCACTCTTTGCTTGCTCAAACAGCAAAGAGGCTGAGCCAGAGGGACGGAGCTCTTTTAAAAGCTCAGTCCCCCTCCCTGCTGAAAGTGGCATCACCTGTGCGATGCCACCTTCTGAGCGGGACAGCAATGCGATCCCACCATGGCGATGCTGCACCCCGGTGGAGCAGACATATCTCATGCCAGATCTCCAAATCCTGTTAGGTACTACTCCCCCTCTATTCAACACTGGTTAGATCTCATCCAGAGTGCTGTATCTAGTTCTGGACAGCACACTTTGAGAGGGATGCCAACAAACTGGAGCAAGTTCAGAGAAGGGCAACAAGGATGATTGGGGACTAGAAACCAATCACTATGAGGAGAGACTGAAAAAAACCAACACTTAGCATTTTAGCCTTGAGAAAATAAGACATGTGAAAGATATGGTAACATATTTTCATGTACTTGAAACTGAGTCATTCAGAGGAGGGTTGAGACTTGATGGCCTTATAGATCCCTTCCAACTAATTATTCTATGATTCTATGATCTCCTTGCCAAACAGATTGCCAATGTACTTGGCTATATAGCTCAGCGAGATAGAATACCTGCCTGTGGGCATGAGTTATATTCTCCACTGTGTATTCTGGGAGAAGGTTGTGTGAGGTTAGGCAAGATATGCCATCCCAGAGTGCCCTCAGAATGAGTAGGTGAAAAATTTCCATATAATCTATACCTAGAAACTCTGAAACAGATCACCATAAGTTGGAAACAGTTGGATGGCATGCATGCAGATATATGTGTGTATGTACATGAGTATGTGCTCATATACACACACACACACAGAGAGAGAAATACTCTTCACTAGGAACCATTAGAACTCTGGCTGTTGTGGGTTTTTTGGGCTCTTTTGCCATGTTCTGAAGGTTGTTCTTCCTAACATTTCATCAGTCTCTGTGGCCGGCATCTTCAGAGGACAGCACTCTGTGTTCTGGTGTAGTTTGCTTGGGATTGGAGTATTTATGGCTGTGAGATAGGCTTTTGTCCTTTTAAGGAGATGGGTGATTAGTGTGTCTTGTTGTGGGTGTATTGTTGTGATAAGGAGGAGAGATTATTTGTCACTGTGATTGATGGGTGTCATTAGCTGGTCTTTTGTGTGTAGTGATCCCCGATCCTTGTAGCTGGGTAGAGTTCATTGACCTTTTGCATGCTGTATTTTTCAGAGCTGGGATACAAGTTTTGTTGAGTTTCAAACTTTCCTCTTTTTTGTTGAAGTGCTGCTGGTGCTTGTGGATTTCAATGGCTTCCCTCTGCAGTCTGACGTAATGATTGCTGGTGTTGTCCAGTATTTCAGTATTTTGAAATAGAATTTCATGTCCAGCTTGTATTAGGGCTACTGCAGATTTTTCTGGTTGTTTTAGTCTGCCGTGTCTCTGATGTTCTTTGTTTCTGGTGTGAACATTAGAACTCTCTTTGGGGCTTTGTATGTAATGATGAATGTATATGTGAAAAACAGCCAGAATTGACAAATCTAACGAAGAACCACAAGATTGTCACAAGGCTTTCTGATTGTTTAAGCTCTTCTACAGCAGGAAGGGCTGCATTGGAAGGTGATGCACTCTCTTTTGCTGCTGATTTTCAAATAAATGTTAGATGACTATCTGTCAAGGTTGCATTGGTTTTAGATTTCCTATATCAACAGGAACTGGATTAAATGACTCTCTTGGACCACCTCAGTTCAAAAAATTATTTCATTCTCAGAACAATCTAATCAGAGCTTGGAAAACATACTGTGTGTTTTGGATGAGAGATTCTAGAATCTTTCAGGCAGCTTGGTCAGTTTCCATGTCAAGCAGGAGATTCTCACAGCTGTTATGAAAAAAAATTAAATTTTCTCATCTCCAGTTCTAACTAGTTCATTTCTTGTTTTCCACAGTGGCCAATCCCATTCATCTGGGAAGCCTGCAAGGAGTGATGGAAAAGCATTATTTTGGATAAGATGATTTCAAGAACAGAAGTATATTCACACCTCCTGAGAAGTGTTGTGAAAAGAAACACCTTGCCTGCAGGATTCACACATCTACAAAGCTTACAAGAACTTTTGTAGAAATAAAGCATGTGTAAAACTAGGCACATATTTTAAAACGTATATTACTAAAATGTGTACCTTTGGAAAAAATGTGCACACACTTGAATCATGTGGGAAAATGTGTTAATAAAGTAAAATGCATAAATAAATGTGCCCATTAAAGAGAATAAATAAATGTGTATAGATTTAAATGCTAGAAGGAAAAAACAACAACATCATAACACAAGATGAAATAAGGACAAGAAGAAATTGCAGATGAGACTGTAAGAGTGGACTTTCACATCCCAACCATTGTTTTCTTTTTCATATCATTGCTGATTGCTGTTAGGACTTTGAGATGTTCCATCTCTGTAGCGTGAATAGTTATAGCAGTTTCCCATCTGGTCCTGCTGATCTATTTCCTCCTAGTGCTTTCGTACCCAGTGTGCTGTAGTAGACAGAGTGACCGACTAGGACTCAGGAGACCTGAGTTGATTCTTGGGCTCTGCAATGGAAACTCATGGGGTGGGGTGGGGACAGTGGAACTGGTAAAACCACTTCTTAAATACCTCACTTAACTTGAAAAGCCTATTCACTATACATCAGTTATGACCTGATGGCAAGTAGCAACAATGCTTTGGAAGCAACATTCACTTCATTTTCGAACATGCAGGTTCCTCATCATAGGATTCCTCTTCAAAGGAATTGATCACCATTGTCTCTTCTGCACAGTTCTTCAGTGTATTGTTTCCACCTTCTCTTTATTTTACCCTGGTCAGATAACATACTCCCCTATTGTTTTTTCAGCATGTCTAATTTTGGCTTAAATTTCACTCTTAGCCATGAAACTCATGAGGTGACGTTGGGTCAGTCACAGTTCTAAGACTGACTTACCTCACAGGGTTGTTGTGAGGGTAACGTGAGGAGGAGGAGGAGGAGAGCCATGCATGCTATTTTGAGCTCATGAGAGAAAAGGTGAGATATACATGGAGCAATCAAGCAAACAAACAAGCAACAACGAGCCAAGCAACTAGCCAAAGTCTTCTTTGTTTTCTTCTGTACAATTCTCTAATCCCTCAACAAAGCCACTGACCAACATCATCATATCTTGTGGCAGAGAGTTCTGTGTATTGATTATGTGCCTTTGAAAATGGATGCCCCTTTGTTAGTTTTGAATCTTCTGCCAATTAGATTGGACAGCCCAGAATTATAAGAGTGGAAGCAACTGTGTGTAATTTTATAAACTGCCATTAGTTGTCTTTTTGCCCCCTAACCTAGAAAGTCTTATTAACTGCAGCCAGTTCTCAGTTCATTGACTGAACCTTTCTATATCTTTAGCTAATTCTGAACTAGCTTTCTGGTGATGGATCAAAAATATCACCCACATAGGGTGGGGGTTTAAATTCACAGCTCAGTTTTAGAGTTCCTAGGTATAGTTTCAGAGTTTCTATGTATAGATTATGTGGAAAGAGCCTCGTGGCACAGTGGTTAAACCACTGTACTGCAGCTAAAACTGTGCTCACCCCAGGTATCCTTCCGAGGTGGGTAAAATGAGTACCCAGCTTGCTGGGGGGGGGGGAAGATGGCAATGTGTAGCCTGCATAATTAACTTGTAAACCACCCACTATGGGGAGGTATATAAGCAGCACGCTTTGCTTTGCTTTGCTTTTAGCCCCCACTCATCCCACAATAAACCCAGTGGATCATGCCAGTAAACAGCAATTCACTGACTTTTGTTCTTCTTGTTTTAATACCAGCAGCTCTTGATAGCAAACAGCATACTTTATACAAAACAACACCAGCAACTACAACTATAGTTTTCTTTATTTGGCATTATTAATTTTCATCTGCCAGTTATGGATAGGGCAAGTAACTATGCAGGACATTTGATTCCAGCACCATACTCTGTCACATTGATCCTGGAAGCAAGAGGGGTAGAAGTTCAATTTCTAGAAACATCAGATCTCTGATTCTTTGGAGTCTGAATTCTACACTAAATGCCATATTTTACAATTACTTTGAATGTCCTAATAGAGATTTGACTCACAGTTACAATCTTATATAACCAGTCAATTAGCTGCCCTCCCTTTTTGTAAAAACAAAACAAGCACACAAAACACAGACATGCACAAAACGAAAAAATGAAAAAAATCTCCAAACCTCGTACACTCAATTATTGAACACACATGTTCAAATTTTGATGGATGCTTTGGGGCTCTAGACCTTCCATTATACTGAAGTGGCCTTTGGTAGTGCTGTAAAAGGCTCCATTGATATTATCTATTACCAGACCCTGCCTTAAATATAAAGCATTGATCAGAAGAGAGTGGCAAGCCTAAAACAAAGAGATCATCATAAGCAAGTGTTACAGAGGGTTGTCACGCTATTTCTTCGGCCAATGCTGCATAATGTGGAATGTTTCTGGCCTTTAGCACAAAATGACAGTTGTTTAAAGGCTGGAGCAACTTATAAAATATATTGTTGACTTATGTTTCTTTGCAGTTTGAACTTGACTAGAACTTGAAATAAATAGGTTCAATTCTCTAAGGAGATGTGAAACTCATTGGGTAACCATGGACCAATCAGTCGCAGTTTGGCCTATTTCCCAGGGTTGTTGTGAGGATAAAGCAAGAAGACCTAACAGTATACACACAGCCTTGATCTCACTGAAGCCAAGGTGGGATTGAAATGTAGCTAATTCAATAAATTAGGAGGAACCCTGCTGGTTCAAAGATGCTTCTAGTTCAGGATCCTGTTTCACATCGGTGTCCAGCAACTGTAGGTACCTATGGCAATCCTTCCGTTAGGATATAAATCAAGGATGTATATTCTTGCCTGTCTTGTCCTAGTGCATGAGTGCGTGAGGAGTCAAACAAAAATTACTCTGTCCAATCCCCCTTTAAAGGCCTCTAGGCCAGATGCCACCACCACATCCTGAAAAGGAAGAGTGTCTTTGTTGGTGTGTGGACTCTATAGATCAGCATGAACCATAGAAAATCTCTACCAATAAGGAAATTAGTATAATGATTGCTCCTTCGTGGTGCTGACCCACCATGGTGGGGAGGCTTCGCTCTCCCACCCAGAGCGTGGCATCATGGTTGAATGATCTGAAGGGAGGAGGGATGGTGCCTTTAAAAAGGCATGGTCTCTCTGGCTAAGCCTCTTTCCCATTTTTTAAGCAATCCTTCCCTCCCACCCTTAAGAAAGAATGAGATTAGCTGGTTGCCTATTGGAGCCAGATGGGAATTTTTGGCCTGCATCCTAGATTGACCGTTGGATGCGGGTGAGTTTTTGCCCATCCCATTCTTGACATGATGGGTAAGGTTAATGATACTTAATTTCTAGAGTGAAAGTCGATTTGGTCACAGCTGCGGGTAATGTGAAGACAAGAGTAGGGGTAAGTTCACGGTGAACACGTGGTGCAAGAATTATGCCATCTCTCAGGTGGAGCCAATTAGGTATCTGACGAGAGGTGGTTTTTCCATAAGGGGAACCCCCAGCCAGCAGCCCACTTAGGGTCATGAGACTCAATGGGCTGAGATGGTGGGGGTAGCCTTAGCATAGAGCACCTGACGGTGTACTGTACGATATTTTATTTATTTATTTATTTATTTAATTTATATCCCGCCTATCTGAATCACATAGGACCACTCTAGGCAGCTTACAACAGCGACAATTTACAATAAAAATTAATACAATTTTAAAGTAGAGGAAAGGCAAGAACGAAGTGAAACGAAGACTAGGGCAAAGGAAAAATGGGGAAGGTCAGGAATTGGCTGTAGGGAAGGCCTGCCGGAACATCAGTGTTTTTAATTGTTTTTTAAAAATACCCAGCGAGGGGGCGGTGCGAATGTCAGGGGGAAGGTTATTCCAGAGGCGAGGAGCCACCGCCGAGAAGGCCCGATTTCTTGTCTTTTGGCCAGCACAATTCAGAAAATAGGAGCTTGCCCTACCCTATGAATGCTTCAGAGGTCTAGGCTACTCCAGATTGTGGAGGATATCACACTACATTCAGGCCTCCTTGTAGTTGGGGGATTAGCTTAAATAGTTAATAAAGTTATGGCCCAAGTTTTAACCCAACAACCTGTGTATTGCCTCTTTATTTCTGGGCTGGGGGGGGCAATGTGCTGGAAAGCAGAATGAGATTTCCTAATGTAGCTAGGAATCCAGAGAAGGAAGGAAGGAAGGTTATCATAACCTTAAGGAGAGATCACAGATCAAGATGCAAAATATGGCTAGGAATTTATTATGGTGTTACTGCTTGATTGTAGGAAAAACCCATTGGTAAGTGTCTACCTTTTAAAAATGTGTGTTTGTCATTCCTGCTGCAAAATGACTAAATAGCAGTGAAGCCAATGTTCTGAAATAAAATATCTCATGCCTCTTCCTCTCTAGATGGTTTTCTTAGCATGAATGGTAGACATACCATTAGAAAGCTGAAGATAATGAATGAAACAGACAATATTTTTATAAAACAGGCATATGACAATGACACCCAAATGCCTCTTCTTCCCAGGAGCAGCTTAGATTCTTCCTATTGGGCTTTGGTTTTTGCTTGTTTTATTTTGTTTTAGGGAGCTATCAGAGCCTTTCTTGCATCACAGCAGACATTGTTTTAATCCACTCTTCAATTTAAAATCTATTTATGTCCATTGCAATCAGTATGCAACACTGTAGGAAAGGACAAATAGAAATCAATCCTTCGCATGCTTAACAGACCTGGAAATAACCCTTGTGAATAAAGGTGGGGATACAGCGCTGAGAAAATCCAGCGAAGTTGCTTCATTTCCCCCGTTTGTACAAAAACATTTGGGAGCTTTAATCTATCCCCATTTCTCTGTTTCCATGAGCTCAGTCTTTCAGAGAGAATGTGGCGCTAATACAATAACTGTCAACCTACGAGCAATTGCGCAAGCGGTTTTCAACAAGGAATTCTCCAACAACTCATTGTGTAAAAGGTTCCTGCCTGTTATGTTTCCATTCAGAGAGGTTGACAGGTAGAATAAGCAAGCTTAAATGCCAGGCAGGTGCCCGTGCCAAACTCCATTCACACAAGGTAGTATATAGAAATTGTCTCTTGGAGAGATGGTTGTGCTGCCAAGCCAATTCTGATTCATGGCGACACTTTACAGGGTTTTCTAAGTAGAAAGTACTCAGAAGGGCTTTACCATTTCCTCCTTTTGGGACGGTGTGGCTTGCCCATTGGAGACTTGAACTCCCAACCTCTATCCCACTGAGCTATCCAGCCAGTGAAGAGATGGTTTAGAGCAGTGGTCCTCAACCTTGGGCCTCCAGATGTTCTTGGACTTCAACTCCCAGAAATCCTGGCCAGCAGAGGTGGTGGTGAAGTCTTCTGGGAGTTGTAGTCCAAGAACAACTGGAGGCCCAAGGTTGGGGACCACTGGTTTAGAGCAGTAGTTCTTAACCTTTGTTACTCAGGTGTTTTTGAACTGCAACTCCCAGAAACCTCAGCCAGCAGAGCTGATGGTGAAGGCTTCTGGGAGTTGCAGTCCAAAAACATCTGAGTAACAAAGTTTAAGAACCAGTGGTTTAGAGAACAATAATTCTTCAGAAAACCATAATTCTCTTGAGTTGGTGAGTGGCCATGGTTCTCTTGGAAGAGCACACAGTCTCTAGTTATACAAAATCAGTTTGTGTCTGTAGCATGCTCTAGCTGTTGTTTTCTACTCCAGTGACTTTTTTTGTATATCAAAGGAGGTTTGATAGGCAGTTTACTGTTTATCTCTGACTGAGGGCAGACCAGTTGCTTCCTTTCTCATTTGTGACTATCCTCCTTCATGCCCACAGAAGGTTAGAAACAAATACAAAACCCACAAGCCAAGATAGCCAGTGATTTGACCAACGAGTCCAAGAAGGTCTCAGTCAGCTGTGTGGGCATACTGAACTAAATTGAGATTTAGGGGAAGGCTTATCAGTTTTCAGGGTGTGTATGTTTGTGTGTGAAATCCAAAGACATTTGCATATTTCTTTGTACATACTAGCCATTGTCATAATACCAATATTAGAAGCAGGCTTTGGAACCAACAATAACAGAATGTTAGATTGACATGAAATGGGGTGATACTTAGAAAAGTCAGATGTGTAACCAGATGATAACCCCAGTGGTAACTTAAGGTCTGCCAGGAGCTGTCTGTAGACTTTGCCAAAGAGACAGCTGATGATGCCAAGATTGCATAGATTGGCAACGTTCATTTCACATAATGTGTAGTGCTGCCATAAGGAACACTTGAAAATAACTATGTCAGAAAACCAATGATAAGCCAAGGAATGTTGAGCAATTTTATATTTAGGTCATATCCATTACCAACTTCCACTTGCTTCTTATGCCTTTTGGTCTAGAAGATACATAGCAATACATGCAGTCTTAAAGCTGGTGCTGTATGATGCAAGTATGGAGACTGCACTCATAAGAATTTCCCATTTGAAAGCTACACTGCAAAGTTCTTCCTATGGGGATGTTATATATAGATGTGCAGGATTATGATAGGCATGGACTGTAAATCAGCACTTCAGGGTGTTTATGGAAAACACAGAGCCTAAATCCTTTGATAGTACTAACTGGAACTGAATCATTGAATCAATGGGTACTTCATAAATCAACATTTTCCTACATGCCATTGATTTGATGGAGATGCTGTAGGCATGATTAGCAAATGGATTTAGGCCTGGAACATTACACTTCTACAATACTCTCTCCTTTATGGAGTAATACAGATCTATTGTCCAGAATGCTGGTGTTCAAGTTAAAATAATTGCTTATCTACAAAAGACTCATAACTGTCTTAGCCCAACACTCCTTGCAGGAGATAAGATTAGTAAAGGTTATTGCATGGGAAAAAATGCTATAGAAATAATGAAGAACAAAAATAAAACAGAACTGCCTATGCCCCAACAGTGCAATCCTATTTATATTTATTTGGAATCAAGTTTCTGTATAGTCAGCAGGCATGCTACCAGCGGGGACGGAGAGTAAACTCTTAGAATTTAATGCGAACTTAAAATATGACTATCCTTCAGTGACTGTCCTTCTCCAAAAATTGCAACTGAGTTCTCTGATCAGAAAATGCAAACAAAATCACAAATTCTAGGAGAAATGTGTGCAAGAGTGCACCAATAAATATGCAGCCATGTATTTATTTTTGTTTGTATACATTATTGTTGGCATACCTTTCCTTGGTAGATGTATAAACATCAGGGAATGGAATACTGGAACAGCTCAGCCATATTTCCTGCTGACTGTGTGCGCTCCTTCTGTTTCTTTATGAGCTGTGATAGCTCCACTATCCAAGACAGCCATAGCGCTACTGTTCATATTAAGGATTGGTAAGTGGCAGCTTCTGCACCAGCAACGGCTCTTAAGGGGATTTTATCGGGCTCTTGGAAGTCACAGCAAAATTTAATCAAGTTACTTGGGGGGGAGGATACACTTGAAAAGAAACAGAAAAACAAAGAAAGACATGATTGTTTTAAAAAGATGGATATTCTGTGTTTGTTTCACCAAAATCTGTGTTTGTTATAGGTATGTCGTATGTGTATTGTGCACCACCCAGTTGGAAATGACTAGTAGAGACTTCAATAGGGCTTTCAAGGAAAGTGGGATATTTAAATAGTGATTTTACCAGTTCCACAGCCACCCACACAGTGAGTTTCCATGGCCAAGTGAGATTTGAAGCCAGGTCTCCTGAGTCATAATTTGTCACTTCATCTACTACCCTACACTGGATATTCCGTGGGATGAATATTCAAAAATATTCTTATTCTCAGCACTTTTCTGAGTCTTGCCATGCCAAGACTCCCTTCCGAGGTTTCCCCTTGCAAGACAAGACACAGGTAATGGATTTAATTAGGACAACAACTTCATTGAATGTTTACAGTATAATCTCCCACCTCCTGAAGGGGTGTAAGCTGCACCCATTCCTGTTGAGATCTGATCTGGCCATGATGAGACACACCTTAGTTACATCTCAGTTGGAATGCACTGCAGTACACAATTCCTGGGGTATGGTGTCATTTACTGAATCCCAATTGGGATGTATGAGCCAAAATCTTCAGGTGCCTTTTTAGGCAGTCTCAACAGGGACACCCTCAAATTGAGAACTGGGGGGGGGCAATTAAAGGGGCTTAATACCCTCCCTTCTTTGATGCTGCTCAGTGATTTAACTATCTGGCTGCAGAGGTAGAGGCTGGGGGTTCCATTCCCCACTGGCAAGGACGAAACTCAGTGATCCATAGGGTCCCTTCCAGTTCTGCAATACTAAAATAATTGTGATGAGGATGGTTCCCTCTTTGTAAATCCTTATTGCACACTGCAACCTCCACTTGCTTTACTGCTGCCTTCTCCCCAACAACCAGAATTCTAAAACCAAATGTGAAACCATCCAACAAGTACATCTTCCTTTTTAGGGCAAACTCAGAGCCAGTTGGCCAGTACCTTGTGCTTCACTGGGCTGGCATTGTTTTGGAAGATTAAAGGGCCCACATGATGGCTTTTCCCCTTCTTGGATGAACACCTTAATATGGTGAGGGGGTTTGAGTGTATCCAGAGAAGCTGAGAGCAATGTTTTCAGGAGGCTAAACTCCTAGCAAGGTTACCCAAGGCAGCTGAGACACTAGACTAAGACACATCCACCCTCTTCAGGGGTAACATCCGCATCTTTGGAGAGCAGTTGCAGAGCAGCAGCAGTAGCTGAAGGTGATGCTGGTCAAGGATCTTCCACAAACAACAGCAGTGACACTCAGGCTAACTTTCATTTGTACTACATAGAAAGCGGGAATGGTTAACCACTGCTGAACTTTTCTTACCTTGAAAATGCTATGATGAGATAATCAAAAAAATAAAACAAGAGATAGTGCTGGAAGATGAGATTTCCAGGTTAGAAAGCACTCAACCTGATACCGTAGAAGAGTGAAGGACAAGTATGAATAGCACAGTCACTTATGTCACAACTAGATTAAAGCTGAAAGGGTGTCCAGTAGTTGATATGCACAGGGGTGAAAGGAAAGTCTGATGCTGCACAACACATACAATTGGAACATGAAGTGTGAGATGCATGAATCAGGGCAAACTGAAAACTGTAAAGCAGGAACTGAAATATTTAGACATTGCTCTAAAGTGGATCAGATGGGCCATTTTCAGTCAGACATCTACAAAGTGTTTTACTCTGAAAACAGCAAACTCAGAAAAAAATTGTCACTCTTACGTATTAGAGGCAAAATGTATCAAATCAATTGGGGTTTACAATGCAAGGTCTGACTGAATAATATCAGACTTCTGGGAAGACACATCAACATAATCATCATTCAAGTCTATGCTCCAACTACAGATGCTGTAGAAGATGAAAATGAAAGCTTTTATGCAAGCATCCAGGAGGAAATTGATCACATATCGAAAGAAGACATTTGTATAACCTTATCTGTCCATCCCCTTAACATAGTATTTGTCTTTGTCCTTTTTATCATACACTCTGAGGAGGCAAAGCACATCCTTACTCAGCTCTCCAAAACTTCTCCTTAGTTTCTGGAAGGAGGTGGTCCCTCTGGGTCCTCAAAGAGTGGTCCTTTCGGACCAGATAGGTAGGGTATAAATCAAATAAATAAATAAAGAAAGAAAGAAAGAAAGAGGAAGGCTTGAAGAGGCACTCAATTGTGTCCAGTGTTTGGAAAAGATCAGTATGACCTGACATTGACCACTGGGTTAGCCCTGACACCTGATTAGGAAACGATGATGAAACAGAACCTCCACTCACGAGTCCTTGCCTTATAAAAGCTTCCAAATTTGTTGACTGATCTGATTCGACCTTGTCTGAGGAGCCATGCTGGATGAGGCCAATCTAGAAGTTCTAGATCCTGGGTACATTTTACCTCCTCCACCGTTGACTATAGCCTTCTTATTCACCTTTACTCTTTGCCCATGCCTTGTTCCATTGACTTCTACAGAGATGTTTTGGCTGAAATGTCATTGTTTGTGCACTACTTTTGGACAAATCCCACCTCCTGATTCAGACCAATTTGCATGAGGGTCTGGGATAAAGCAAAGCTGATTTACAAAGCACAGATCAAATAAGATGAAGCTCCCTCCCTTCCTTCCAGGGGGAAAAAAGCACTTTAAAGATGGCTAGTATAGAACCCCAAAAGCCAACTCTCTGAAATAGGAATTTGTCATGTCTCTGAATTATCCAGCATAAGATTCAGAACACTTCATGGGAATTTCGTAAAACACAAACATTCCATCCTGAAAGGAATTATTTAAGTCAATATAGTTATTATGAATGCAAAGACGTGTCAGAAATGTTAGGGATGTGTTTTACAATTGATAAGTGTTATAACACTCTATTATTCATTTGAAAAAAGAACCACACAATTCATTTTGTTTATTTCATCCAATTTGCATATGTTCTATTTTCTGTACTATCACATAAGTTGGGGATTTGATATTTACAGAGTGATGGGGTGGGGGTAGACAGCACAGCTTAATAGGATGCAATCTTTGAAGCTTTTGCTATGAACTAATCATAATATTATTAGTGGGTGGGGAATCAAGTGCATTATTACCTTTTGCTTGTTAGAATGGTTAATCTGCCTAAATTGATTTAGGCAAACAGAATGCCGACGTGTCTCCAACTCCCAGCAGAGCCCAGAAAGTTACTTTTAAAAGGAATTTATTGTGGTATTTATTACTTCTTGGTAGCCAGGTTGTAATCATTATTTTGACTGCATATGTGACTTCTTGTGTTGCACCTTGTTAATTGTCATTATTCTGTGTGTGCTGTGACTTCAAGTTGGAAATCACTTATAAGCAACACTAATAGGGCATTCTAGGTAGCTGAGATATTTGAGTGATTTTAGCAGTTCCACTCTCCTAGTGAGTTTCCATGGTCAAGCTGGGATTTGAACCCTGTTCTCCAGAGTCCTGGTCCATCACTCTATCTACTACACCACACTGGGTATCGCTGCTAGTATTAGTAGGACAGAGAAATATAAGCAAATACTCTCTGTTGTTCTCTAGTGGCCAATTCTAATGCTGTATCTTGCAAACATTTGTAAGAATTCAAAAAAATAGAAATGAAGAACTTTCCCATTTAGAATTGATAACAGAAGGGGACAAAATCTGAAAAATTAATGACAAATGGATCTGCAACCAACTCAAAGCACCCTTAAAACTTGACTTTTGAAAGTAAGTATAAAAGATTATTTGTTACAGCTAAAAATTACTTTGTCATTAATTGTTCCATTACTTCTGCAATAAGATTATAGTTAGTTTTTATGTTAGCCTTGAAAAAAAAAACTAATTAGTTACAGATAACTAGTTATTTTAAAACTTTAACCCAAAGGCACAGTAATAAGCTAGGAGTTGATAAGCTATTGATTCCTTTCATTCAGTAAGAGAGTCACAGTTTTGATGTACACATTTTCAATCACAATGTCACATGCAAATGTTTATACTTCCATATTTCATGTATGAAAAAGGATCCACATGAACTGTACATCTGCACAGAAGCAAGCCAATCAAATTGCATGGTTGCTCAATGTGTTTTCAGAAACATCCAGCATAAGTAAAGGAACCCCACTTTTCTCCTTGTGAAGGTGGAGGAAGGTGGCCTCAGCTTGGGGACCAATTGATGGCAGATGCATATCTGCTCCACTGCTGGTTGACAGGATTTCACAACTCCAAAAGCCAAGAATTCTGACATTTACTACAGAGAGTTTAGGCAGAGGTGTTCAAATACCTAAACAATTACATCAGGTGTTTCTTAACAAATAAGAGCACGTGTTGTCATCCACTGTCACAGTTGTTTTTGTGAAGCTTCCAAAATGATTAGGCATCCTTCAGTCTCGAGAGACTATGGTAACGTGCTCTGTATGGAGGACTTGGAACCGTGTCTAATGTGGCTGAGAAGGCCACTTGAGAGTGACATGCCTTCCAGACTGAATTAAAATACAGTCTGTCCCTTGTCCAGCTCCCTGATTTTGATGGTTTCGGGACTGTTTCAGTAATGTATATATGCTAAAAAATCCAGCTCATTCTAGGACTACTCTATTTGGAACTTTGTCCTGCCAGGTGATAAAAGAATTCATCGGAGACAACACATATGGAACATGTTCAGCTTCCTCTCCTGCCGTGCACAAAGAGTCCAGGACTCACTGCAATACAGGAGTGTGCTCAGGACACAGGCTCTATAAACCTGGATCTTGGCATATGCTTCTTCTTAAGCCATACTCTATGAGTCTAGAGAACATGGTAGCTGCTTTGCCAATGCCTTTATCCAGCTCAACATCTAGGGAGAGAGTGTCAGAAATCATTGAGCCAAGGTGTACAAAGTCATGAACAACCTCCAATTCTTGTGTGGAGATGGTAATAGAGGAAAGTGAGTCCATGCCCTGGCCCACAACTTGTGTTTTCTTCAGGCTCATTGTTAATCCAAAGTTTTGGCAGGCTTTGCTAAAGTGATTCATGAGCTGTTGGAGGTCTTCAACAGAATGGGCAACAACAGCTGCATCATCGGCGAAGAGGAATTCCCACATGTATTTCAGCTGGACTCTGGTCTTTGCTCTCTAGAGAGATGGGAAGCTCTTTAGTCTGGAGATAGACACCTTCTGTTGCAGTTCCAAAGACGTGCTTCAGCATAACAGCAAATAAAATCCCAAACAGGGTCAGCATGAGGACACAGCCCTGTTTCACTCCTCTTTGGATGTCAAAGGGATCTGATGTTGAGCCATCAGAAACTATAGTCCCTTCATTTCCTCATGAAAGGACCTAAGGAGTCGAGGTGGACATCCAATCTTGGGAAGTATGTTTGCATCCTTCATGTCCTGTGGTACTCCACCTTCCCTCCAGCAAAGACAAACCATTTCATACAGCTTGGTGGTGGTGATCTCTTTACAGCACTTCAGCACTTCAACAGGGATGTTATAATTCCCAGGTGTATTACACATCAGGGAGCGATCAATATCTCTATCAGCTCTCTGGTATCTGTGTGTGATCGTAATACTAGGAATGCTAGAATGTCTAGTGAGGATCAAATCAAGCTGATGCCAATGCTTCAATATTGGATGTTTCCAGGAAACTCTGTGTTGAAGCTTCATATTAAAGAACATGTTGCTGACACAGAGACCATAATAACAGCAAAACTCCAGCAAGCGGTGGCCATTTTTGTTCATCTTTCCAATGTCAAAACGGCCTAGAGAAGTGGGCTAATAATTGTGATCAGCACCAACTCTAGCATTAAAGTCTCCGAGAATGAGCAGTGGTTCTCTCTCAGGGATTTTTTTTTATATAATAGCTGCCACATCATTGTAGAATTTGTCTTTGACTTCTGCTGTGGATGACCGAGTTGGTGCATATGCACTAATGAGGTTGACCGGTCCCGCTGATGAGTGGAACTGCAGAGACAGGATTTTTTCACTCCCAGCAGTAGGTGGAACAATGGATTTCAGCAGAGTATTTCTGACCGCAAAGCCACTACCATGTTCCCTGGTCTCATTCAATGGTTTTCCCTGCCAGAAGAATAAGAAGGGTTGTTGTTTGTTGACAGATCCCATGTCTGACAGTCTTGTCTCTTGCAGGGGAACAATGTCCATCTGCAGTCTGCTCAGTTCCATGTTGATGACAGCTGTCTTGCATGTGTCATCTATTTCCTGCAGGTTGTCAGAAAAGCCAGGGGTGATTTTCCAAACATTCCTGGTGCCTAACTTTATGATTTTTGCATGGTGCAGGGTTATCGATCTGCTTGTTAGCCTTCACCCTAAACCCCACACACTCTGTTGAGTTATCAGACCATGGCGAGGCAGCACCTCACTGGTTGGGGGCTGCCCAGCTTAAGGCAGGCAGTAGCTACCTAGTGAGGTGCAATGACCTCTCCCACCATCGGAAGTAGCCCCGGACATCATGCTTTACACCAATCAAGCAAAAACTTATAACTGGTAACTGCTACCTCCCGTGTTGTTTCGATGCTGTATGTGAAGCTGGAGTGTCCTCTCCAATGCACGAAGCCTGGGTGAAATAATATGGAGGATAGGCTGTTACCCTAGCAGCAAATCCCTCCTCTCCACATCACAGAAATAGTCCAATGGAAAGGCAAGAGCCAATACAACTGGTTCCAGTGACATTGCAGGACGTTGCACCACCTCTGGGACGCCAGCTCCAGATTTTGCCTCGAGGTTCACTCCTGAAGCCTTTTCCATCAGTGGATATAGCCACAAGGCAGTGGAGGTTTGAAATCGGAGTTTTCCTTCTTCCAAGGCTGATGAGTCCCAACTACCAGGCCTTTTCCCTAATAGTGCGGAGATTAGAACACAGGCCTCCAGCTGCTGGGCCTTGTCTTCCAAAAGGACCACCAAGAAACACTTAGAACATTTCTACCCAGGCACCTCATTGGCAAGAAAACAAACATGCCGCAGGTGCTACAAGTTACAAGGTGTTACAGATCCTGCACTCTCCATTTTGACTGATTGGTCAGTGAATTCAAATTTTTAGCTTCCAAAAGAAGACATACAGAAACTATCTGATCAGAGAGGTGACAGATTGCTAGAGCTCTCATCCATATGTTTCTCCATACAGCCCTCTAAATGCAATGAAAGGTCCCTCTGACTTAAAAGTACAGCATCTGATTGTGTGAAGCTTACTTTGTTCAGCCCTCCAGAAGCTTAGTTTTAAGAGAGTACTTTTCAAAGTTGTTGGTGGCAAAAATAAACTAACAAGGGAACTGTAATTATAAGGTATTGTATTGATGTTCCAATGCAGATCCTCCCACACACTGAGACACACACAGAAACACCTCAGTATTGTAGACTACTGGGATTTAAAAATAGAGTTTTGAAACAAGAAGCAAGTAGTTGTGTATAAAGTACAGTTTTGATACAAGGCTGCTGTCAAATCTGCCCCCAAAAGCCATAGGCAAAGCAAATATGAAAATTCTTCCTTGGAAAAATGTAGGGGGTTCCAGACTGGAAATAGAAAGAGAACACTTTTTATAATCAGAGCTTGGAAAAGTTACCTTTTCAAATATAATACTCTGAATCCACCACTCTGGAAGCAGTAGTCCAGAAAGTAACTTTTCCAGTATCTTTTTATAGCTTCTTAGGATATTCAAGGAGAAGCAAATCTCTTGAGAAATTCTGAGGAAATCCACAGGTTTTAAATGAAGCTACAGAATGTGTGTTTGTGCGTGTGTGTGTTTGGAAAGGAGTCTAGGGACATGACAAAATCTTGACAGTGTTTTGTTTGGGCCACAACAGGCTTTCTTGACAAGGAGGCACAGTCTACTGAAGATTCTCCAGCCCCAATGAAATATCTCCTCTCTAGTGTGAGACCAAGACAAGCAATGGACTACTTTTTATTGTTGTGGTTTGCATAGACTGAGCAAAATGTCCGCAGTGTCTTTTCCCATCAGGAAGTTAAAAACACACACAGGATGCATAGGAAGACAAGCTGACTACTTAGAAAGATGCAAACACACCATCCAGTGCCTCTCCTTTCAGTCATTCATCCAATAATGCAACTGTTTCCATAGTTAAATTTTGAACATTTACAGAAATATGTGAATAGCTATATTGCAACTGCACAAGTTCTTTGAGAACATCCCTCGACTTACATTCTTAGAGAGATAAAGAATCTTTCATGTTATCTAGTAGTATATGAAACAAATCAGGTCAAAATTTATGCCCTTAAGCATATCTATCTATATCTATGTGGCTTTAATAATTTTGAATTCACAATTTAATTCTTTTCCATTTCCATATGAATACCTGTGGCTGGTACCATGTTTACAAATGTTGAACACAAGGATTCCATGAGGGAGTGCTCCACATTGGCCCCTCTAGTCTCTGCTTAGTAGAATCCCCTTTGTGAAAACAGTATTGAAAGAGGAAATGTTTGTAAAGCCAACCATTTTATGCATGGTTAAAATCAAGTAAGATGCTCAACACACATCAATAAGTGAACATTTGCCTTCAAACATGTATTTAGCTTTTGTTAAGATACATATAAACCACTGAGAAAGGGAGTACAATGTTTGAAGAAGTGCAAAATCTGCTATATAGTTACATTCCAATGTGCATAATAGTCAGAAAAACACAGAGCATCTCTCCCCCTCCCCTTCTTTTTGTACAAGTGTTTCTGAAGTAAAACGTGTGAATGGTTGGCAATAATTGACTCCTGGGGAGGTGTGTGTACTGAGAAAGGGGCTCCATTGTGGGCATATTGTTCAATAGCATTGCAAAACCCATAGCTGGCGGGAGCTGACTAGTGATGGATCAGTAGCAGTGAGAAATGTTACAGGCATATCCAGGCCTACCACTAGTCAGAGCAGTGGGGACCTCAGACAGCTTTTGATGAGAAGCAGGGAAGGCAGATGACTCCAATTTTCCAATAAATGATGAAGCCGTCCATGTTTTCGTCTGTGTTTTTCAGGAGTTCTCTAAGATTATGACCCTATTTTGAGGGTAGTATTCAGCATCTTGGGTAGGTCCTGAGATGTTTACAGTAAAGCCTGGAGCAGATTCGCCATGCCAAGATCATCAAAGTCACTGATTATCACTTCTAGTGCTGATGAAAGAGGGCTCATCCATTACTGGACCTCTGCTTATTCTCATGCTTCCATCCCAAACAAACCTTAGTGACCCAGACACACACACACAAAAAAAATCCACATGAATATGTGGACATTGGGGAAAGAAATTTAGATTCATTTGTGGACTAATGCAGATGGGCATTTAAAGGATATACAATTGGAGAAATGAGAAATTCAGCTGAACTCTATAGGTAAAGGTAAAGGTAAAGGTAAAGGTAAAGGTAAAGGTAAAGGTAAAGGTAAAGGTAAAGGTAAAGGTAAAGGTAAAGGTAAAGGTTCCCCTTGACAATTTTTGTCCCGTCCTGTTCGACTCTAGGGGGCGGTGCTCATCCCCGTTTCCAAGCCATAGAGCCAGCGTTTTTTGTCGGAAGACAATCTTCCGTGGTCACATGGCCAGTGCGACTTAGACACGGAATGCTGTTACCTTCCCACTGAGGTGGTACCTATTGATCTACTTGCATTTGCATGATTTCGAACCGCTAGGTTGGCGGGAGCTGGGACAAGCGACGGGAGCTCACTCCGTCGCGTGGATTCGATCTTACGACTGCTTGGTCTTCTGACCCTGCAGCACAGGCTTCTGCGGTTTAGTCCGCAGTGCCACCACGTCCCTAAACTCTATAGTCCTACCATTAAAAGAGAGAGGAGGCTTCTTTTATGCATGGAATAGGGTGGAGCCGTGTACTCGCATGCCGTTCACTTCTTGTTGCAAAATGGCTAGGACTGTCCTTAGATATTTTCATGAAAAATATTATTGACATCTACCTGGATCTTTGGTGATTTTTTCATACCATTCTCTCTCCTTTAAAAAAAAAAAAACTCTGAAAGAACCTATAAAATGCATCTATTGATTCATTTTACTTTTTTTCTTTTTAAAGGGAAATCTAATTATTTTTCTTAGTTACAAATCCAATTTGTGTATTAATCTCTCAAAAACGTCAAATGCATTTCTAATTGGGAATTAATTGCTTTTTGCCTTCCACAGGCCTCCCTGATTTTTATAAGCTTACTATCAAAATCCTTTGGTGATTTTTCACCTGATAGAGAAATAACATATCTAATTAATCAAGCTGTGTATTAACAAATCTCCTGTTTAGAGGTACAGTAATTAGATTGGGAAAATGCTAGGAAAACAAGAAAATTATTCCCCAAGGTGGCAGGATTGCAAGATCTACTTGAAAGAAGGCTCTGTGTTTTGCAAAGCTGATTAATTAGTTTTAAGGTGATCTCAGAAGGCTTCAGTACATTTTATTTTATTTTATTTTATTGAAGTGTGCAATCAGTTTTGAAAAGGCATTTTCTGAGCCACAAAGATACTTGCAACCAACTTTCAAAATATTATCTGCGACAAAACACAACATTTGCCTTTCTTTATAGAGCAACCTGTTTTCACTTCTGGAGACACAGTATGATAAATTCTGGCAAGGCAAGTGATTTTTTTTTCTATCTTCAATTCACTTGGCAGAAACTGACATGCTAAATAAAAAGTTTTGACTCCTTTTTCAAAAATTTTATTTCGGTAATATCCAATCCACATTTCAGCTAGGAAGAGAAAAGGATAATGTTTCAGGAGAAAGAAAAAGGACACATTTTGGTGCACAAATTAACAATACGTTCCTTGTGGTTATGCTGAACATTAACTAGAAGTCCTAAAAAATATAGGACCTAAGAGATCTGTATGAGTGGTTGGGCACAAATAGCACACAGAGATAGGAAGAAACATCTTCCATGTGGTCTATTGCAGAAAAAAAAACAGCCACACAGCAGTTCAGGCTCCAGGTATTGGAGAAACTTTGGAAAATCAGCTTTTAGGTGGCCGCCTGGAAAGCCTATTCTCCTTTGGGTCCAATCTGCACCATGCCCATAGGTGGAGATTTCAAAGGAAGATTAGGTTAGCCCCTCCCTATTGTGCTTCCACCAGAAAGAAAATCTCCCCCCCCCCCCCGCCGCTATACCAGGATTTCAGTGAATTGTCTGGCTCCTAAGAAAAGGGATTCGGTGGATTGATGCTGTGTGATTTCTTTATAAATTGCTTGTCCAAAAAATTCAGTAGTTTTTTCATATCATAAAATTGTTTCATTGCGTTTTGACAGTGATTTTTTTTTAAAAGTTAACGTTTTATAGTTATGTTTAGGGATCCCTTCAGTCTTGAATTTTTGGATGCAAGAGCAAGGGAGGAAGGAAATAGCTTCCCAGTGTTTTATGAAGATTCTTTCTCAACTCTGGAGATCCTGGGTTTCTCTGATTCTGTCAAGGAAAATTACAGGCCTGAGCAGAATGGAGTGTATTAATGAGAATCCATAATGATCAGGTGTGTTAAAACTGAGTCAGGGTGACTCAGCAGAGCTGATGCAACTCAGGGATGATGCAATGTGTGATCTGATTGGTCCTGTATATGTATATATGTGTGAATTGTACAGTCAGTTGTATCTTCTTCCTCCTTGAAGATCACTTCTACATGTTATGCTGTCAGACTACTGTAAATACTGCTGTAAATACACGTTGCTGAAAGAAATGCTGCTGGACTGTGTGTGAGTTATTTCTGGACTGCCTGGACTGCGAATCACTCTGCTAAAACCGCAATTTGCATTAAGAAAGGCTGACAGATTCTCTCCCATTCAAATACTAACCCAGCATTTCTGAAGTCAGATGATCTGAGTTGTACTCAAGGTGGTGTAGTGGTATGGAATGGAGAGACAAAGCAGATCTAAGATGCTATAGGCAGATCTTTATCTGTCATATCACTCGTGGTGTTTTCATTAGGATCAGCTTACACAGGAAGTCAACAGTTGCAAAGAAACCAAGCAGAGGATATACATATGCAGCATCCAGTAGTCCAGGATGTTGGTGTGCTATTCAGCAATAACAATGCACATGTGTGAATTCTACTCTTAAGAGCCTGCCAGATTAAGACCTCATTGGAGGGTGGCTTTTCCCCAAGCCACTTCCCACTTGCCTCTCTTTCCATTCTCCACTTGCATTTCTTCATGTCAAAATGACACCAATTTAAGAAAGTCTGCCTGATCGAAGCACAAAGTCCTATCACACTCAGACCATCTGTATGCCTTATCATATGCAGTGGTCTTGAAGAAGTTCTGAATTCTCCACTAATACCCAAATGAAAATCACTGCTTTTTATCAGATTGGAAGGCTGAGGGACGAGGCTTATTTTACACATATGCTTACAGGCAGATTAAGATATACAGGGTGGGGAACACACTGTGGAACAGAAAGTCATTCTGTTAACAGATTTAATCATTTCACACTATAAAGACTCCAAATTTCATTTGCTAACCTATATGCACTCTCTAATTACTATTCATCAATCTGGCATTTCAAAGCATTCCCTTGTGTTACCACTGTGTTTTCAATGGATATCTATAGTAGCTATATCAACATCTTGCAGCCATTAGAAGACGCTTTTTTCCTGAGCTCAGCTATTTTTGTGTGTTTTAAACTAAGAGGTGTGCAGAAGTTGGAATCCATTTAACAGGCACGTAGAAGAAACTGGTCAGGTCTGAATTCTTTTACTACTTAACATACTCAAACACACTGAACCTACAAGCAAACGGAAAAGGACTTATACACAGAAATCCCTCACCCCACTTTTTTCCCCAGAATTTGTACTCAAGCTTACATCTCCAATAAAACACATACACACAAATAGAAAACAACAACAAAGCATGAACATAAATGTGTATGTTCAGAAAATGTGGGCGAGAAATACTGCAGTGGAATGGGGGGGAAATGCAAATGCCAACTGTGGGTTTATTTATATAAAAATTCGTGTGGATATGTGAATTTTGGAGGGACATGTGCTATTCTGTTTGCAGACTAAGGCAGATGAGGACCAAAAAGATTTTACTGGGAAATTAGAAATTTAAGAAAAGATAAAAGTCAGCTAGACTCAAAGTTATAAATTTACAAAATCCAAAATTCATGCGAAGTTCTGAATTAATTAAACCAGTCTGAATCTCAAAGTAGTTTAATAATGGTATCACCCCACTCTTATGCCAGAGAAACAAACAAAAAAGTATAGTCCTTGGTTCTTTAGTAATAAAGTGTTCTAGTACTAAATTTATCCCACAGTTCAATGCTACTGGCATCACATGAATCTCTCCTCCTTTTCAAAGGTTTGGTATGCCTAGATATGCAGCAGCCAGATGCCTGGTGGTTGATGCAAATAAATTTGACCACATCACCCCAGTTCTGGCTCGCCTTCACTAGTTGCTTCTCGTGTTCTGGATCAGGTTCAAGGTTTTGATACATACTCTTCATTGTTTGGATCCATGTTACTTGTTAGAGTACCTTTCCGTCAAGTTATCCACCGACCCACAAGATCATTCCAGTTCGGGCTACTCCAGGTGACCACCCCAAGGGAGGCATTTAAGTCTTCTACAAAAGGTAGGACCTTCTTCACAGTGGCTCCAAACTTGTGGAACCAGCTTCTGTAGGAGCTCCTCCTAGCCCCCTCCCTGCTGACATTTAGGAGGCAATGAAAGATCTAGATTTGGAGGGAGGCTTTCAACACTGCCCAAGCTGATCATCAATTTCTTTTTTTCTTCCATCTGTTTTGGTTCCCAGTTGATTGTTTTGTGCCCCACTTTTTTGCAGTTGCTTCTAGTATTTTTATTTATCCTCCATTTTATATTTGTTATACCTGCTCAGAGTAGTGTCTCGGCACTAATGAGAGCAAGGATATAAACTGAAGAAGTAAATAAAATAAAACAAATGATCATATACTAAGCTGTGGCCGATTTCTCTTAATGGACCCTGGAATTTCTCTCTTCCTCCTATTAGCATAAAGGGTTCAGTCCAGCATTCTTACAGGGTTGCAACTAGAGATGAACCAGTGTTCTTTCCTGGTTTTATTGAGTGGTGTTTGGCATCTCAAAGCTCTACCTCCTGAAGTAGGCATCCACCCAGAGGAGTCAGGGTGTGGAAGCCAGGCCACTGCATCCTAGTGGGTGCCAACCAGAAGAGATGGGGCTTTGAAGTGCCAGACACCTGTTTGGCCACTAAATGAACCAGCGTGAACCTCTGAACGAGCAGTTCATGCCCATCTCTAGTTGCAACTAAGGATGTTCCAGTTATTTTTGAAAATTCCAATGAAATTCGATGAAAAGGACAAGGAGGGGAAGGGGTGGAAGAAGCATGAAAGGAATTGGGCTAATTGGCTCCCAGGATTTTTAATATATGCGGGTGTGATAATCAAAGCCCAGCCATGGAGAGCCCAATCACTATTACAATATTTAGATACAATATACAGGGCATATATCGACTTCACAGGAATAGTGTGGCTTCATTATGATCAAGCATTTAGGATGTGCAGTGCAATTCAACCCAACATGCGCTGGGATGAACCGCAACCTGGATTGTGACTGCAGCACAAGGCCCACTAGGCCAAATATAGGGGAGAGGTTCGACGGTGGGCATTTAAATAAGAAGTCTTCCCTTTGACAAAATCCCTGCCTTGGAGCAGGGCAGGAGGTTCAACCCCGCATGTTTTGTTGGGAATATAATTCCAAGGGTTTTTGCTCCAAAAGACCATGAAACTCCAAGCATGAATGTAGCACATGTGGAGGTAGGCATCCCAACTCAAGATGTTTTAGAGCCGGTGCCCAGACACAAAATAAAAGCCCTTGGAGGTGGGGGAAAACCCATTAATGGTGGGGCTTTGCCTGGTAAAGGGGCCCAGCCCAATTAGGGTAGAGGTTTTAGAAGCATGGCTCTTATACTACCCAAATAGGGAAGATGCTAAGTACTTACTAGAAGGATTTAAATATGGTTTTAGAATCCCAGCCTTTGGGGGTACACACTGCATACATTGCGTAGAATCTCCAATTAGTGCAGGGAATGGAAGGCATAGTACAAAGTAAGGTAGATAAGGAGGTGTCAGAGGGAAGGGTCCTTGGCCCCTTCCCAACATTACCTATGGAAATGTGAGCATCTCACTGTTGGGTATTCTGCCTCAAAAGGCACAAGGTGAGTTTAGGTTTATTCATCACCTCTCGTTTCCCGAAGGAGTATCAGTCAATGAGCGAGAACCTGTGGCCGGGGACTCGCCCATATTTATTTTATTTACTTATTTATTTATTGCATTTATACCCCACCTATCTAGTCATTTCGACCACTCTAGGCGGCTTGATTACTGATTTATCTGTTTTCACACTACAGCAGGTCCCCCTTTGCCAATTGATTGGCAAAAAAATTTCTGAATGATTATCAATAAAGTGTGGCCCGTGCTTTAGTCCATATCACTTGTCTCACATCTTTATTCTAGGGTTGGGGGCAATGATGAAGTTGCTGCCAAGCCAAGGCTTTGGGCAGCATGACTAAGCTTTGCCCCCCCCCCCCCGATGGTGTGAAACTTTAAAGTCTCAAGAGTGCTTGTTTCAAAGAGGAGGAGAATGCCAAGTTATAAAAGGGGCATTCTCCTCCTTAACTGTCCTCTTCTTTTTCTGGCACCCACTCACCAACCCTATTCTAGTATGAGTTTTTCTGGTCACCTCTGGGGCTGGATAGGAATTTTTGACCTTCATCCTGATTGGCTACTGGATAGGGGGATTTGCCTATCCCACACTGGCAAGGGTTGTTGGCAATTTTATGGTGGAAATTTATGGTGGAAACACTGGCACGTAGTGCGGAAAAACCAGGTATTTCTCGGTGAATCCCACTTTAAGATCAGGTAAGCTAACAGCGCATTGGACCTCCCAAGGCTGCAGATTGTGCGATTACAGCACTTGGGGGAAAAGATGCGCTGGGCCACCACCGGACAACAGTCATCAAGGAAAGATGACTCAAGGTCTGGGGGTGTTCATTAGCGGCCAGCTGGGTTCCTGCTATCCTTAAGACAGAGAGAACCTGGGGCCGGGGACTCACACATATGATTACTGATGTATCTGTTTCTGCACTACAGCAGGTCCCCCTTTGCCAATTGATTGGCAAAAAAAATTCTGAATGATTATCAATAAAGTGTGGCCTGTGTTTTAATCGATATCAGTTGTCTCACATCTTTATCCCAGGTTGGGGGGCAAAATATTACATATTCATAAATGAGACTTGTTTGAAGAATTGAATTCTCTCTTAATCCAATGGTAGTTTCAGCACAATATGTATGTTTGTTCCTTTTGTAGGTATTACATATGCTTTTTAATTGCTGCCAGAGTTGGAAACATTGAGTATTGAGCCAGTGTTTATTGGAATAACTCGTTAAGAAATGCTGTGTCTTTGGGCTCTTGCCCAGTAATGGTTGAAGTATTGAGAGAAAATTCTCAAAGCCTTTGACTCCCATCTGGGGTGAAGATTCATAGATACCAGCCTCAAAATCTTGGAGTCACTTCTTGGTTTTAATAAAAGTGAGGAAGTCCTCTTCTATTTTGCCTGACCAACTAATTTGACCACAGTTAGAAAACACTGAATTTAGAAACATATTCTTGTTTCTAAGGGAGTGAATGAAGATGGAAGAGTAACAAGGAAGAAGAAATTCAAGTGTGTGTGGAAGTAGGCACACATTTTGGTGAATCTTGGAGGGATTTACATACTCCCTGTGGCCAATCTTACCAAGATTGTTGGCAATTCTTCTGATGTTTGTATTATGAGTAAAACACTCTTTCCAGAATCATACCCTATGGACAATCTCGCTGAGAGTATCTTGATGCGAACAAACATCTTGATGCAAATGAAGAAAATAAGCTGAGTTTCCTTTTTATGTCATTTCCATGATGGTCTTTTAACTGTAGATAGATAGATAGATAGATAGATAGATAGATAGATAGATAGATAGATAGATAGATAGATAGATAGATAGATAGATAGATAGATAGATAGATAGATAGATAGATAGATAGATAGATAGATAGATAGATAGATAGATAGATAGATAGATAGATAGATAGATAGATAGATAGATAGATAGAATAAAATATGTTTGTTCTCAATTCTTGACATCCTTGTTTTTCATGGTATATGATGTTCTCATCAATGTCATCACCGCATACCCTGAAATGCTAAACCAGCACTAATATAGATGCCTCTCACACATATGGCCGTGCCACATTGGTTTAGACAAGCATTCATCATGAACTAATTAAGACTCTCTTTTTTGCTTAATTATTGGTCTCCAATGATATTAGATTAAGACAATGTATATTGCAAGAAGCTGACAGGCGTGTGTACTCTGGCAACAGAGATCGCTGTCATGCATTTACTGATTTCAATTTTCTTTCAGAATTATGCTGGAGGAGGCATTTCTGTAATGTCTCAAGGGGAAAAAATAAAGGAAAGAGAGTAAAGAACAGCTGCTGATATTGATTCTGTGCATCTGAAACTTTACAAAACCGGGGATGGTACATTTGACACCAGAATATTTCTGGAAGACTTTCAGGCGAATGCCAACAACATCTGTTAATATCAACTTTTGAAGTGGGGTAGGGAATTATAGTAGAATCTTCAGAAGAAGTACCATCAACAATTAAGTGGAAAACAAATCTGGTTCTGTGCCATATAAATGGGATTATCGAACACAAAACAGAAGGTTAAAAGGGCTGATTTCTTTTCAGCACATATGATTACATAGAAACAGTGCTTTACTCATAATACAGACAGGGTAAAGAAACAATGAGTAACAGTGCAAGCCTAGGCAGCTTTGCTCAGAAGTAAGCCCATTGGGATCCAATGGATCATTTTCCTAAATGCTGCATAGAGAAGGAGAAAATGCAGGTGTTGATTGACTGGAATGTTCCTGAATCAGATTATCTTTTCCTTTGAACTCCAAACAAAGGGCTTTACATTCCAAATCTCCTTCTCTTGTGTTCAAAGAAAGGATGCATTAAGAAGACAAGCATGTCCTGTTCCCTCCTTTTCCCCCTCTAAATTTTGACCAACATGCTCTGCATGGTGCAACTGGCTGTTTTCGATTCTGTTCTTTCCATTGTGTCAAGGCCCTGATCCAGATTCCCCCCCCCCCCGACTATGAAAGCCTTCGTGTGTCTAATAAGACTTTCATGGCGGCTTTTTCCAGACTCTGGAACTCCCCACCAAGAGAGGTTAGGCTGTTTTTTTCTCTTTTCTCTTTCCACCAGCAGACAACAGTCTTTTTTATTCAGGCAGGCCTTTGGGCAAACATCCTCGCTTCTTGTGGATGGAATTTTTAGTTAAGTGGGACATGGTGTGCTTGCTTTCTATTGCTTTCATTTAAATGGTAAAGACAAAAATGAGAATACAAAAGTACTGGGGCAGATTAAGACTAAAAAGAAAGCGCTGCACAACTTTTTCTTACATTGTACTTTACAGACACACTGTTAACATTATCAACATGTTGCATGCTCACTACCTGTATGAATATTGGTTTTGTTACTTTGGAAAATCATTACTGTCTTTGTTGTTATTTAGTCGTTTAGTCATGTTTGACTCTTTGTGACCCCATGGACCAGAGCACGCCAGGCTCTCCTGTCTTCTACTGCCTCCCAGAGTCGGGTCAAATTCATCTTGGCAGCTTCGATGACCCTGTCCAACCATCTCGTTCTCTGCCGTCCCCTTCGCCTCTTGCCTTCACACTTTCCCAACATCAGGGTCTTTTCCAGGGAGTCTTCTCTTCTCATGAGATGGCCAAAGTATTGGACCTCAGCTTCAGGATCTGTCCTTCCAGTGAGCATTCAGGGTTGATTTCCTTCAGAATGGATTGGTTTGTTCTCCTTGCAGTCCAGGAGACTCTCAAGAGCCTCCTCCAGCACCACAATTCAAAAGCATCAATTCTTCGGTGGTCAGCTTTCTTTATGGTCCAGCTCTCACTTCCATACCTCACTACAGGAAAAACCATAGCTTTGACTATGTGGACTTTTGTTGGCAAGGTGATGTCTCTGCTTTTTAAGATGCTGTCAAGGTTTGTCATCGCTTTCCTCCCAAGAAGCAGGCGTCTTTTAATTTCGTGGCTGCTGTCACCATCTGCAGTCAACGTGGAGCCCAAGAAAATAAAATCTGCCACTACCTCCATATCTTCCCTTTCTATTTGCCAGGAGGTGATGGGACCAGTGGCCATGATCTAAGTTTTTTTTTATGTTGAGCTTCAGACCATTTTTTGCACTCTCCTCTTTCAGCCTCATTACAAGGTTCCTTAATTCCTCCTCATTACTGGCTACCAATATACAATTACCATTTCCTGCTTCCTATTCCAGCTTGGTTCCACTCCCACTTCCAACACATGTACGCTGCACCAAAACTGTGGCCCAGATATTCTGCTTCATGGGGAACTGTAATTCGCAACATTTCACACTGAAACAAATTGGTTGGGTGCAAAGTTGCCACAAGATGTTCTTTGCTAAAAATTATGCTGGGAGAACATGCACTGAGGGTTTGAAATGGAGATTTTCCTCTATTTCCCACACACAGCCATTATGTCAAAAATTAGCTGCTTTGGGTAGCTTCTGAAGTCGTATCAGGCTAGCAGAGCGGTCTTCACTGAAACTGGGCCTGGGAGTCCAGATCTGAGGTTATCAAGTGGTGGCAAAAGCAGCAGTCAGCCAGAAAGCTGAACTATTTTAAAGAAATTGGCAGTTATGTTAGGCGATTAGTACACTGCAAATGGAACAAACAAAGCCAGAGGAGTGGTGGATCCTGGGACACCCTGGTGGAAAGGAAAGGAAAACTGGAAAATAGATTATTACCCATATGCTCTTATTATGCCCCTAATATAGGCCAAGCAAAATGTATGCAGAATCTGTTAAGAGAGGTTAAAAAAAATCATGGGGAGAAATTATTCTGGGGGACGGATACAAATTGTGTTTTAAGTAAAATAGATGGAACCTAGAGTGGTCGAAATGACTAGATAGGCGGGGTAATACAATTATTATCAACAACAACGACAACGACAACGACGACGACGACGACGACGACGACGACGACGACAACGACAACGACAACGACAACGACAACGACAACGACAACGACAACAACAACAACAATAATAATAATAATAATAATAATAATAATAATAATAATAATAATAATAATAATAATAATAATAATAATAATAATAATAATAATAAAACAGAAAGGTATCAAGTGAGAGTATCAAAATTGGGAAGCAAATCAAAAGATCAGATCTAGTAGAGGGATAGAGAGAGATAGAGATATTTAAACCCCAGAATAAGAGTATTTACATATGTTTCTAAAAAGTATACTACTTAAGAATAGATCTCTTTTTTATTATTTCAGAGAATTTAGCTGTAATTTTGGATAAAATGCAATATACCCTGGTGACAGCTTCTGACCCTGTGCCAAGAAAACTTTCTTGGGTGAACAAAATAAAGGACAAATTTAGAATTTGGAGACTAAGCTCCAACATATGTTTAAACACAGAAATTATTGGAAAAATAAAGAGATAAATAATTTTTATGAAACTAACAACAGAGAAGACACTAAGCCAGCACAGCTATGGGATACCCTAAAAGCTTATTTATGAGGCAAATTCATTATGGGAGCTTCTAGATGAAAGAAGGAAAGAAATAAGCTCCAGGAACAACTGGAAAACAAAATAAATATGCCATCAGAACAACATAAATGACCAGGATCAAATAAGGCACTAATTTAACTATCGAAAACTAGAGCCCAGTGAGAAGCACTAGATACAGCTAAGGTTTAGACTGCTATGAACTATTTAAAGAGAGAATATTATGAATATGGGAACAAAAACACTAAAATGTTATCACAGGCAGTTAAAAAGAAGGCAGTAAAAAAGGACAATTGTTTCCCTAAAAATGAAAGAATGAACCATAGTAAATTCACAACTACAAATAGTTAGTACATTTATGGAATAAATGGAATTAAATTTCATTAAATGGATAAAGGAATGATATATAGGGGCACGGGGCCACAGTGTTTATTAGTGGGTTAGAATCTAAGAAATTTACTCCTTTTCAGAGGAACAAGACAAGGTAACCTCTTGTCCCAAATTCTATTTGCTTTAACAATAGAACCCCTTGCAGAGAAAGCAGAAATTTAAAAAGTGTCTGATTTAGAGTTATGCTATTCAGCTTTTACATATTTAGGAATATGGGCAACAAAAAAATTAAATCAATTAATTTAAAGAAATTATTAAAAAAATTTTTCAAATAGACAAAAGAAAAAAATCATAAGGTGGGCCAGTTTGAATTTATCAGTGTTAGAGAGAATAGTTACCGCTTATATATTACCAATTTTTTTATTTTTATTCCAAAATATACCTCTACCACTGGATATATATAAAAAGAAAATAATGGCAAGGAAATTTAGAAATGTTTATTGCGGGAAAGGGAAAGAAGATAAGATTTTTAAATGGTGTTAAATATAGACAAGGGGCAAAAGGAGGATTGGGAATACCACATTTGCAACAATATTATGAAGCTTTACAAATAAATCAGATTACTAAATGTATGCAAACAGAAGAAATTCAAGAAATCCCTGACTGGGTTGAAATGGAGGGTGGTGGGAAAATGAATATTGTAAATATGCATATTTACGATGCAACAACATTATTTAGAAAGGGAGAACAAATACAGAATCCTTTTATTTTTGAAAGATTAAGGATATGGCAAAAAAATATTTGAAAGCTTGGGCTCCCCAATATCCCCTTTATGTCCTCTATTAGTCTATTTGATCACCCAAACTTTAAATCTCTTGAAAAATATGTACAATTTAAACATTGGAAACAAATTGGAATATATAGAATTAAGGATTTATTTGAATCAGGGGAACCAATTGCTGTTAGACAAACAGAAGAGAAAATGAGGCAAATAAGAACCAATTGGCTACAATTAAAACAAATAAGGAGCTTTGCAACACAATTATATCAAAGATCTGGCCCTACAAGACCACTAGCGGAATTTGAACAATACTGTAGACAAAAGGATAAAAATCAAAGGATAGCATTGACCTCATTAGAATATAATTGTATTATTGAGAAAGTACATGGTATGGGCAGAGGAGACAAAGCATCTTGGAAAATGAATTTAAATATTAATATACCTGAGGAGGTCTGGACAGGAATATGGAATAAATACCGTATTTTTCGCACCATAAGACACACTTTTTTCCCACAAAACAGGGGGGTGGAAAGTCTGTGCGTCTTATGGAGTGAAGAAAACAGATTATATTTTCCTGTTTTCTTCTCCTAAAAATTTGGTGCGTCTTATGGAAAGGTGCGTCTTATGGAGTGAAAAATACGTGTATCCATGTAAATATCCATATAAATGAGCATCAGCTAAAATGGGGGGGGGGACAAACAACGTTCTGAAAGTTGTTCACAGATGGCATCTATACCCTACAAAGCTACACAAAATTAACAGGGATATAGTAGATTAATTTAATTACCACCATACTTCTATGTGTTTTATCTCTCTAGAACATTATGCAAAAATAAAACAATGTCTGCCTTCTGACCTGCTTAGTCCATGACTAATGGATCACTGATTTCAACAGTGGCCCATGTACAAGGTGTAAAATGGCTTTGTTCGTATTACTACTTGTACACCAGTGGTAGGCACCTTATGGTTTTCCAGTTGTTGGTGAACTGCAGTTTCCAACAACTCCAAGTAATATAGAAAGTAAGGAGGGATGGTGGGAGTTGCAGTCCAATTATGTCTACATATCATAGTACCACTGCTAAGATATAGAATTTATGTGAACCATCAGTTTGACTCAAATAAAGCAACTATTTGTTTCTTATAAGCACATATGTGTTTAGCATTCTCCAATGTTGCTGGACACAAAGAAATTTAGACCCTAGCTTTGAACCACCTTGAATTGCTTAAAATTCAGAGAGAATCTCCAGTCAAGTCAAATATCTGCTTCTGTGAGAATCAGAACCAACATGTTTAAAATTATTTGCCATGGTTTAGTTAGATAACCAACCCATTCTAGCTGGATAAGTCTACTGGGTCATCACCAGATATGTTATTATTGTTCACTGATCCTTAATTGCATATAATTATATGACACTGGTTTTGTTGTCTTTGTTCTACATTTGCTTTCTGCTTAGTTTATGTATTTGCTTGTAATTATTACAGTTATCAGTGGTATTTGTTTGGAAAAAATGTGTGGGAAAATCTTGGCCAGAATCCTAATGCCAGTTATGCCTACCTAAGGCAAATCTCTTACTTCTTGGTAGCAATTTGCCATTCATCAATAAGGTGTTGATCAGCCACAACTGTGCTCACAACCCAGTGTTCAATCCCAGGTAGCCGGCTCAAGGTTGACTCAGCCTTCTATCCTTCCGAGGTCAATAAAATGAGTACCCAGCTCGCTGGGGGCGAGGGCAATGTGTAGCCTGCATAATTAACTTGTAAACCACCCAGAGAGTGCTTGAAGCACTATGGGGCGGTATATAAGCAGCACGCTTTTGCTTTGCTTCGGTTGTATTCTTGGCCATGCACCCAACTACATAATTGGCCATTGATTGTCACGTCATTAATGTGCAGAAGTTTTTCACCAGAACCTAATGCTGTTTGTCTTAATTAGAGGTAAGGAGGCAATAGGATTCTGGCTATTATTTGCAAATAAAAAAAAAGGTTTTGTTAGTTTTTTGTTTGTTTGTTTTAATTGTGAGGGAACTAAATTGGGTAGGATTGTTTAACTGTTCTACCTGCTGAAGCTGTCTGGATGAAAAATGTTTGGAAGTGGGAGGAAAAAAGAGGATGGTATAAAATGTATCTCATGAATCTCCTGCCTGTGTCTCTTATTTGTCCATGTCTCTAACTACACATTTGTTATGATTTCCTGGCATTCTGTCACAGTCTGATATATGCTGCTCCACCATGTCTAACATTTGTCCCTCTTTGCTGACTGAGAAAATGTTCATTCCTGTGGCAGGTCATTCAAACAACCTCAGCGCTGATAACTCTTTCTGAATCATTTCCCGCTCCCTGTAGATTTGGGATGACTCTCTGTCAGGCTAGCAATGATGGAAATCTGTCTTTTGTGCGACTGCTGTTGGGAGTTCTGCTTCATAGCTTCAAGCAGCTTATTTGACACAAAGACACATACAAGCAAATGCACATACCTGTGGGTTCAGATGAGGGGAGCAAATGACATTTCATCTGCATGCAGAATTGAGATAACCTGCCTATCACTTACGCAACAATGGAGGGTGACAAGGGAAGTGTTAGCAGGGTGGCTGTCTGTCACAGTGGATTTTCATTCTGATGCAGTTGCCTCCTAGGTGGAACACTTTGAATCAATCCTTAAACACAGCTTGGTGATGGGCCTAAAAAAAAAAAAAATCAGGATCATTCCACAATTTCTTTTTGGAGTGGCACAACACGTGTGTGTGTGTGTGTGCGCAAGCCTTCCTTTTCAGTGATCTTTCAATTAAAGAAGCAGGAGGTGCTGAAGAACAGTGTAATAAGTAGGGTTGCTGCAGCCAAAGAGGGAGACAAGTAATAGATTCTTTTTGCAGTGTTTATGAGTCAGAAACTAGAGCAGTATAATACAGTGGTGCCTCGCTAGATGATTGCCTTGCGGGACGAAAAACCCACAAGATGATTGGTTTTTGTGATCACTATGGTGCCTTGCAAGACATTTTTTTTCTATGACCGTGCTTCGCAGGACTTTTTTTTTGAAACCGATGCTTCACAAGACTTTTTTTTGAGACTGATGCTTTGCAAGACTTTTTTTTAAGGCTGATGCTTCGCAAGATTTTTTTTTTTGAGACCGTTGCATAGGAAACCTTGCAAGATGATTTTTTCACAAGATGACAATTTTTGTGGAACGAATTAAAATCGTCTTGCGAGACACCACTATAGAAACAATGACTCAGTTGCCTCTGCAACAAAGGTAAGGGAAGCAGACAGGTGGATGTAACCCTCTTGGTCTTCCTGGATCTTTTACAGACTTTGATCTCATAGATCACAGTATCCTTCTGGGAAGTCTATCAAGTTTAGGGAGTGGCGATGCCACTCTTCACTGGTTCCAATCCTTCCTTGACGGCTGATCCCAGATAGTACAACTTGGGGATGTTGTCTCCACCCCTTGGAACCTCCGCTATGGGGTCAAGCATCTCCAATGCCCTTTAACATCTCCACGAAGCTGCTGGAAGGAGCCATACAAAGATTTGGGATTCATTGTCACCAGTATGCTGATGGCACACAACTCTGTCTCTCCTTTGCTTATCTGCAGGGGATATTGTACAGGTCTTTGATAAATGGACTAGACCAGAGCCAATAAACTGAAACCTAATCCAGACAAGTCAGAGATCCTATTGTAAGGAGGATTTATGGATTGGATAGAAACAAAATCTACCTGGCCTTGATTGGATTGCACTCCCCATGAAGCATCAAGTCAGCAGCTTGGAAGTGCTCCTGGACCTGGCACTCTCTATGGAATGTGGTCAGGAGTGGAAGGAAGGAAGGAAGGAAGATTGAGAGAGAAGGTTGAAATTATTTCAGGTTCCTAGTCCCAAGCTTTCATTTCTCATTGAAAAGGGAAGTCCTGTCCATTCCATTTATGAGGAAATTTGTGAATTTTAGTATATTTTTATCAAACTGGTCTTATAGACCAACATGAATGACAATATTCAACCACCTCACCTGGCCAGATTCTGCAGGTACAGCTTTTTCCATCATGAAGAGAATTTTGTTGTACCTCCCTATAATGTAACTGTTACAATTGAAGATTCCCAAAATAGATGAAAAGGTGGTAACTCTCACTCTCTACTGTAAAAATTCTTGCATAAACAGGTATTAGAACTCAGTATTTGATACAGTTTGTTGTGAATAGGGTTTTGCAGTAGGATTCAGGGGACCTGGATTCGAATCCCTGCTTGGCCACGGAACTCACTGGAGGGTAGTGATGGCATATCCACTCCTAGAAGATTTAATATCTCTTGAAACCCTATTCCGACCACCATAAATTGAAGCAACTTGACAGCACATAGGGACAACCATTTGAACTCTGACTTCTAAAAGTGATTCACTCAAAGTTCTCTGTCTTGGTAGGTGAATGTTAGTTAGGTTAGGCATCCTTCAGTCTCGAAAGACTATGGTAACATGCTCTGTATGGAGGACTTGGAACAGTGTCTAGTGTGGCTGAGGAGGCCAATTCGAGAGTGACAATCCCTTCCACACTGAAGACAAATGTATCCATTCCAATTTCTCATGCACATCTTAACTTCTCTCCCACTAGTTTATGACAAAATAGTCAGATTTGGGAAAGTACTCATTAAAAAATAAACCAACAAACATTCTCACTCATAAGCAATATGCAAGCCTGAGTTAAGAGATCAAAAATGGATAGAAAAATAGAAAAGATATTTGCATTGAGTCTTTGAAGTCTTTAATATTGTGTCTTGTTTGGAAAAGGCTTTTCCTTCACAACAACAGCAGCAACAACAAGCTGCTATTCAATTGTACTAAGGAATTCTTTAATGCATTCTCTTGGTCAGCTCCTAAGTTCTTTAAAGTTCTTTAAAGACATATTTATCATTCAAAGCGAGTACCCTGAATGCAGTGTTTTACTAGCAAGCCACATAACACTTGCTGTGGGTTTAAACAAAAACAAACTAGTGCATTTCAGCCCTGTAGAAAACTTGATCCAAGTCCAATTGAAAAAGGCAAGATTAATCCTGTTTAGTGGGCGTAAAAGTAGCTCATTGCATTTAATTACATTTGTCTAGACATTTATGGGATGTTACACAGTTGTCGAAAACACACGACATCAAACCACTGTGTGTGTGTGTGCATCATATTAAAGGGCCTCCACTTGGCTCAAGAATAGTGAAAAATGCTTATTTACTTTTTAAGAAAACATCTGAAGCCACAATTTTTTTTAAAAAAAAACATTATTTCCATTATCAAAGCTTCTATTTGGGACAAATCCCTTTTTATTTAAGAAAATGGATACTTTTTTAAAAAGCGAGAGAAGTAAAATCTGCAGAAAGATGTTGGTTGAAATCTTCAGAGGGGCAGAGCACGTGTGTGCCAAATGAGTTTTGCTTAATGTGAACAAAGCATTTCCTCCCTCTGCCACAACATACACACACACACTTTCCCTAAAGCAAAAAAAAGGAAGGAAGCAATTACATAAATTCCACAAAAATGCATTGGCACCATTGTTTCGAAACTACTTCGCAAATACAGCTTGTGAAAGGATGGGCTTTAGGATAAACACAATGAGCAGATCACAAAAGAAACAAGCTGTGACAGCATCCGAGCACGTATCCAACGCATTCTGCACATAAAACAACAAGTACCATGAAGACTAACACCATTTGTTTGGCACAAGCTTTCATGCTCTGGAGCTACTTCCTCAGATGCAAAAATGGGTAATGGAATTTACTCTCCGCTCTTATTAAGTCTGAATTATTTGTCGTACAGATAGCAACTTCAAATTTGCTTGAAGTTGCTTTGTACTGTGTCCGATTGGATTTGTACCCAGACATTTCAAAATATTTATACATATTTATATTTATCCAAATTGTTGGGGGTTTGAAAATTGGTAAAATAATGGGCTCTGATCTGATGAGTTGAGGGGATTGAAACTCAGTGCTATTAACTCAGGTAAAATCTCACTTGTTCCCTTCCCCTCCTTCCTTTGAGTCCAACACCAGAAGCCATGCAGTTTACATTTTATTCAGCTCTCATTTTGACATGAATCGATTCTGCATTTTCTGGGTATGGTTCTCCAGCTGTATATTACCCTGGATCTTCTCAAACAAAAGTTCTGCTCTGGATTTTGCAAAATGCAGCAAAATTTGGCACTTTGGAGGACCCTGCTTTGATCTGAATGCCACTTCAGGTTTCCTTACTTTGTTACAGATCATTTTGGAAATAGACAAATACTCCTGCATTGTTTCATTTTTTGAACAAGAATTATGAATCTGAAGGTGATATAATGGGAAAAAGTTTGTGGCCCTTTGGGACAACTCTGAAGGGCAAGCGTGGAGGTGCAGAGCCAATTCATATTTAGCTCTAAGTTCTATTCTTCTCATTTCTATGGTAAACATACACACCAGAAAAGATTCACAAACGGTTTCTGCCCAGATTTGAATATGAGTATTACCAACGTGAGAGGGACTAAACTGGGGCTATTGTAGGAGACGTATTATTAGAGGAGAAAATTCATTACAGAACACCAGAATAATGGGAAAAGTTGAAGGCAACGGGATATGAGGAAAACAAAATATGAGACAGATTGACTCAAAAAGGGAAGCCATAGCCTTGAGCTTGCAAGACTGCAGTAGTGCTGATTGTTAATTACTGGGCTTTGGGAGGTCATTGATTCAAAGGCTTATCACAGGTCAAAAGCAACCTGATGACACATAACAATAAATTACTACTGTCAGAAATTACCCTGAAATTGTCATTATCACAAAACCCCTTTCATCTGTTCCAAATCTCATGGCAATTAGCTTAATTTGATGATTTTGTCTTCTAACATTATAAGAGTGGGAGCAAGAACGTTTAATGAATTTTGTTATGGTTTTAGTGACCCATTCCAGGGTGTTCCAGGTAGTGAATATACAGAAGTGGTGTATCTTCTGGATGCATCCTGGGACTTGGCAGTTTGCCCAAGGCCACTCAGGCTGGCACTATTCACAAGAGGCATAGTGGGAATTGAACCCCCAGCCTCTGACTCTTCAGCCAGATACCTAAACCACTGATATTCACCACAATGAGGTGTAATTGTAGGTAGCTCTGTCGTTAACCTTGCTTTGAGAGAAAACAGCAGGACTTTTGTAGTTCTGTCCTCAGTTGCCGACACTCCAGTTTCCTAACAGGGTTCACCAGTAATACCAGTCGTTCCCTTTTCCCTGTTTTGCTGGTCTTCTAAACAGGGGCAGGAAGCTGTATCCAGCAGTTCCTGCAATGTCCTCATCAGGTGTATCTTTGGAGAATAAAAAGATTAGTAGTTAATGGCTGGATAACAGGCTTTGATGTTCCACATCCTTTACATTTTAGCTCCAAGAATCCTCAGCTTTATTAACTGGAGCTTCTGGGAGTTGAAGAAGAGGTTCCACCAAAGGAGGCCCACATCCTCCTTAAGTTCATGGAGTTGTGGCTTGTAGTGTCCCCAACTGACAATTCTACTCCATTGAGCAGGAAAGGCTACGAAGCAAGGATCCTGTACTCTTGGGTCAACCTACAGGCTTAGTACTGCCCACCTGTTGTAGAAGGTGGCTTTAGCCATCAATATGCTATTGTAACACAAAGGTCTGGATGGCGTACTCTGGTTAACTAAAAAAAAAGACTTCCATTACACCGTTTTATCAATTTGATATCACTTTAGCTGTCATACCTCTATCCTATGGAAATCAGAGGAGGAATGAGTATTCCTTTTGTGAGAACTCAGTTGTTCCAGCTAAGGAGAATGCACTAGAGTTTGCTAGCAAAGCAAACGATAAGTCACAGAAATCCACAAAGTAGAGCCACAATAATTAGTGGCAAACTGATAATACTGTGCATCTACTTTCTGACTCAGATCATAAACTTCCTAGTTCACGCTCTAGCTTCTGTAATAACCTACTTGGTTAACATTCCTGAGAGAGAACAGCTGTCTCGTACTTAACAGTAAAATAGATTTCATTTTGGAAGAAATGAAGTCATTTCCCTGGCCAATGAATTCCAGTTCGGCTGCCCAGTTTCAAATATGCCCTGTGAGTATCTATACACAAACAACATTAGGATGTAGCTTTTAATAGGTAATTTATTTCCTCTTGGATCTTGAAGGACAGCTGAAAAGCACAAAGGTGAAAGGCAAGCTGGCTGATTAATGTTCAAAAGGTTCATCCATTACAAAGCAAAGCAAAACAAAACAAAATGATGAAAGCATCATAAACAAGACAAGAGGACTTGGGTCTGTCATACAAACATCAAAGCATGTGTGTGTCTCTCTCTCTGTGTGTGCACATGCACACACACATGAATGTATCCATGAATGAGCCAGGGCAGGGGGGTCAACCATCTTTGACAAGACCATACATTTGAACATTTCAAAATCAAAAGCTAAATTATCTCCCAAATCCCCATCAAAGAGATTTTGGACTGAATGGTAAGGGGAAATATGCATTATGTATTAGGTAATTATCATTAATCCTGTATATAGCAACTTCACTGAATAACTTTGTCTAAAATCTCTTTTCTCCTTACAAATCTTGTGAAATCAGTCATTTTATGTGCTTTGCAAATCGGGAAAATGAGGCTGAGTCATGTTGAGCTGTGCCAAGTCGGAAAAGGAATCAAAGGCTAAGATTGGTATCCATGTTCTTGCCATATAAAGTGCAGAAAGGGACATCAAATTGACCTTCAGATTTCACTTTGCTTCACATTTTATGATGTGATTTTGTTTTCAAAAATAGAGCTAGATACTGTATGTTTGGAGTTCATTTATACTGTATATAAATATGTATATTCTGAGATAAACTGCACTCCGACATGGTAACTTGAGATATCACACCTGAAATCCAGTACCAAGTAACAACTAGAGTTATTGTTGTTATGTCCCTCTGATTCTTGACAACTGCGTGAATGAGTGCCCTTCAAAATATCTTGTCCTCATCAACCCTGCTCAGCTCTTGTAAACTCAAGCTTGTGACTTCCTGCAAGGAGTCAGTTCATCTTCTTTTCCTGCTGCCTTCCAAGTTTCTCAACATTATTGATTTTGTTTTGTTTTTCAGAAAGAGACCTCACTTATGATGTGCCCAAAATAGGAAATCACAGATTCAGCTTTTTTTGGTTGCTTCCAGACATAGTTAGGTTTGATTTGATCTAGGACCCACTGGTTTGTCTTTCTGGCAGTCCAGGGTATCTGCAAAGCTCTCCTCCAGCACCATATTTCAAACGAATCATTTTTTTCCCTACCAGCTTCCTTTATTGTCCAACTTTCACATCCATACCTGGTGATCAGAAATACAAGAGCGGATGATCTTGGTCTTAGTCTCCTGTGACACATCCTTACACTTGATATTTTCTAATTCCTTCATTGCTGCCCTTCTTAGTCTCAGTCTCCTTCTGATTTCTTGGCTGCAGCCTCCATCTGGGTTGATGATTGAACCAAGATACAATAGGACACCCATATCCACAGGATCAGTATCTGTGGTTTCACTTATCCATGGTCTGAAAATATTGAAAATATTAAAAGAAAAAAAAAACCAGAAAAAACTATTACCAGAAGCAGTCACTAGAGGGAACCATAGTCTGTGCTGTGAATGCTTGTTAGTGAAGAATACATTGCATGGCCTCTGCCCCCCTCTATTGGCCACTTCTGGTGGGGCTTGGTACCAATCCCCAGTGAATATGGGGGTCTTACTGTATTCAAAATCTCGAATTATTTCTATTTCTTCATTGTCAACACTAAACTTGTGTAGTTCTTCTGTAGTCATGATTTTTATCTTTTTAACATTCAACAACTAGAGTGGGTCCATTGAATCAATGGAACTTATGGAGGAGCTGACTCACCAACTCCCCACTGATACATTGTGCCTACTCTAGTTGTATCCTACTACTGAATTTCATCATACTGATGCCTTTGAATTGTGGTGCTGGAGGAGGCTCTTGAGAGTCCCCTGGACTGCAAGGAGAACAAACCTATCAATTCTAAAGGAAATCAACCCTGAGTGCTCACTGGAAGGACAGATCCTGAAGCTGAGGCTCCAATACTTTGGCCATCTCATGAGAAGAGAAGACTCCCTGGAAAAGACCCTGATGTTGGGAAAGTGTGAAGGCAAGAGGAGAAGGGGACGACAGAGGACGAGGTGGTGGTATAGTTTCATCAAAGCTACCAACATGGATTTGACCCAACTCCGAGAGGCAGTGGAAGACAGGAGGGCCTGGCGTGCTCTGGTCCATGGGGTCACGGAGAGTTGGACATGACTGAACGACTAAACAACAACAACAATGACTGAATTTCAGCCATTAAATTCATGAGTATCGATTGTGAGTGATTCGTATTAAAATATATGTTTAAAGAAAGATTTGCATGCACATTGTTCCTGAAATCTGCAGAAGTGGGGCTGAGCAGAAGTATATGAAAGTGACACCCATCTTGAGTGTGTTATCTGCCTTCAAACTGAAACCAACTTATAGCAACCCTTATAGGGTTTTGAAGATAAATGAGATGTTTAAGGAATGGATTTATCAGTTCCCTCCCAAATAAATGAAAATCTCTTACTCCTGATTTTGCTGTATATTTCTGAACCCATCTGCATGATCTTCTTGTCCTTTTATCATGTTAAGTTGCAAGATTTGGAGAGGGGGTTGCATGGAAATTAATTCATATTTGGGTGTTTTTCCTAATGTATCTGTCATTTAAAATTATTTTTCTTCATGTGCGCTTTTTTGTTCATTTTGTACTCATCATTGATTGTCAGATCCTGATTTAGACAACTGATCCTCCTAGGGAGTCCTATAAGATTTACAGACCTCCCTGGTAAAGAAAACAGATTCTATGATTTTTCATAACTGACATGATGTCAGTAAAGGGTTAATACCAGAATGAAACCAAATAATCAGTCAGAAGCTGTTTGTAAACTCATCTGGGTATCTCATTATAAGTATCTTCATTGCTGCAGTAATTCCAGGCCACTCCAGAACTTGTTACTTCTGTGGCAATCTCCTCTGAAGCCCCTATCCCCTCTGAAGCCCCTATCCCCCCCAGGCCTTCATGAGGTTCTCCTCTTCTTCCTTCTTCGCTGCCACCAGATATTAATTCTTTAATATCAATTACTTATAGAGACAAGTGTGCTGTTCAAAATTTAAGTCTTTTATTTGATCAGGGAAGTAAATAAATGATGAATATTCAGGGTATAAATCACAGGCTGCCAATCATTTGTATTTGAATCACATCTGATATAACTTTAAGACTCTTTTAACCCTCTGTTTCAATTATCATTCTTACAGATCTCTAACTCACTTTCCAGATACTTTTAAGTTACCCACAGTTTCTCTCACTCACAGAATCTCCCTCAGACTCCTTCCACCAGTCTTTATATCCAGCTCCCCACCTTGGCTCCGCCTTCCGTCCACTCATAGGCTCCTTCTCCAATGTTCCGCAGTGACGGACAGGTGAGGGCAGGGCTGTCCGCTACACACCTGCCCCCTTAAAAAGTTGTTTCATGGGGTAAACCCTATAGTGGTTTACCCTCATGAACAATGAGGAGCTTTAACATATAGACCATAAACTTTACAACAGTACAATCAAACCTTGCCACCCTTGAACATATGTAATAATTAATCAACCTATATGCTTGCTAAACATTAAACCTTGTAATTCAATTACTAGTTCAATTACAATACTCTCCGTTTCAATCATATACTCAGGTGCCTATTCAATAAAATCAATAAACATTAATACATACATTTTTTTCCATTGAACACACCTCATATAACATTTAACACAGTACAATTAACATTCCATTGCATTTGCCATTTTACCAAATTTGGGCTTAGGCCACTTGCTGATTGCTTCTACTTTGGCCTCTAGAGGTCGGATTTTGCCTCCTCCTACAATGTGGCCCAAATACTTCATTTGAGAGCCACCCAGCTGACATTTGCTGGCCTTCACTGTCAGCCCTGACTCCTTTACCCTCTGCAGCATAGTCTAAAGGTGACCCAGGTGGTCTTCCCACGAATGACTAAAGGTCCCTATGTCATCAATGTAAGCCACTGTAAATTCCCTGAGCCCTTGCAGAGTTTGGTCCATGAGTCTCTGAAATGTTGCAGCTGCGTTCCGTAATCTGAAACTCAAGACATGGAATTCATACAGCCCAAAAGGACTACAAAAAGCCATCTTTTCCTGTCTTTGGGATCTAGCCCCACTTGCCAGTAACCTTTCATTAAATCTAGACATGAAATGAATTGACAACCCCCGATGGTCTCAATTAGATTGTCCAGTGGAGGCATCGGATAGGCATCTGGCTTAGTCACATGGTTCAGCTTCCTATAGTCTACACAAAAACGGATGCTACCATCCGACTTGTCTACTAACAGAATCGGAGCTGCCCAATGACTGGATGAAGGAACAACGATATTCTCCTTCAGCATGGCGTCCAGCTCTTGATGAACCTTTTCAACATAGGGCCCGGTAACTCTATAAGGTGTAACTGCCTGTGGGCATGCATCCCCGGTGTTAATCCTGTGCACTACACCCTTGGCTACTCCAGACTTGTTGGAGAAAACCTGCTTGTACTTCATAAGCATGGCTCTGACTTCCCTTTGTTGTTCTGGGGAAAGAGAGAGACTGATTTGGATGTCCTCTGGGTTGTATTTGGGTTTGCCCCTCCCCTCCCAATAAGGCAACTCATGTCTTTTGTTGTCTGTCTCCTTCATTGCCAATAAGACAACGTTTTCCCCCCTATATTAGGGTTTGATCATAGGAGTGCCCACATCTCCCGGGTGCCTACATCCCACTCAGGCTTAACGTGGCTGCCCAGGCCAAGGGCCTTGTGCACCACAAGGTGTAATTTGTGGGCCATGCATACGATGCCCTCAAAGCCCACCACGTTCAACGCCGACAACATGTTACGCCCAGCATCTGTGACCATGTGGCCATGGGTCACCTCCCCCTCTTGTGCCCGCTTCTGCAGTGGAGACAGGAACTCATTGGTGATGTTCCTCCCCATCGCCTGAGCTTCCATGTGCTGTGCCTGCAGCAGGCCGGACCTGTAGCCTGGGGACAGGGCAAGGGCCTCCCCCTGCAGCCCTGTCACCGATGCCCTGCCACTCCTCAGGTCCTCTGGCTGCTACCAGTGGGCTGTGAGCGAGAGGTAGCCATGCTGACCCCCACTCCACAGGTCCACTGTGAAGTGCATCTTGCACCCCTGTAGCTGTGAAAAATGGTCACGGACCACCTTCCCCACAGAGTCATAGAGCAAGGGCAGAACCCTACAACTGAGAGTTCTCCATGAGGGGAGGTCATACTAGGGGGCAAAAAAATGCAGCAACTGGCAGAAGGCTAGGGATTCCACAATGGACAGTGGGAGTCTGAGCAGGGCAATCATCTCGGCAATGAGATGAGTGGCTGCCTGCTGGGCCTTGCCCTTCGAATGCTGGCTGAGGGTCATGGTGGACCCAACAGGTGCCACTTCGTGGAGCATGGCCTGCCTCATGCTCCCAGCCCCAGAAACCCCTGTGGCTGCCCTTTTGAAAGGAGGCACCTCCTCCTGCCTCCCCTGGAACTGCTCTTTTCTCTGTCCCAGACGGCACAGATGAAGTGCCTTCCCTGGACAGGAGCCTTAGGTGGTGCCTCTCCAGATGTTGATGGAGGGCAGTGGAGAACAGATGCTGCAGCCACTGGAGGGTCCCTGGACCTCAAACAGCATGGCTGACTTTTTGCCCTTCAGCCTGGATAGAGCAAGACTGTTTGGCCTCATGATGCTCGCAAAAGAGGAGGGAGAAAAGCCAGGTTTCTTAAGAGCTTTTTCCCCTCACGCCACCCTCTGCTTTTTCAGGCACCCCCACCCTCCCTATTTCTAGTGTGAGTTTTTCTGGTTGTCTTTTGGGGGCCAGATAGGAAGTTTTAATCTTCATCCTGGTTGGCCTTTGGATGGGGGGATTTTTGCCTGTCCCACACTGGAACAGGGTTGTTGGCACTCCGGTGGTAAATTTTGGTCACACCGGCAGGTAGTGTGGAAAAAACAGGTATTTCAAATGTGTAAGCCAACAGCACATCCAACCACATGGCACTGCAGATTGTGCGATTACAGTGCCTGTGGTGGGAAGATGCGCTGGGCCACTTCCTGACCAAAAGTCATCGAGTAAAGATGGCTTGAGGTCTGGGGCTGTTTATTAGCAGCCACCTAGGTTCCTGCTGTCTTTATGACTGCTGGAACCTGGGGGCCGGGGACTCACCCATTTGTAGATTAAGGGGTATTTGGGCACCGCTGCCATTTACCTATTTCCACAGTATAACACATCCCCTCCTATTGCCAAAGGATGGCAAAAAACTTGAATCTGAATTTAATTTAATAAAGTGTGGCCCATATTTAACCCATATCACTGTCTCACATCTTTGTTCGCCTGAATAAATGCTTGGGATCTGCTCCCCTCTGAATAATCACGAGGCAGGCATTGCAGCATTGAGCATTGTGAAATGATCCCAAATGGCCCCTCTGTGATGTTTGCCCAAATGAGGACCCACTGCCTGCCCCTGACTGCTGGCCTGGGAAGAAGTCTGCATCCCAGGGGTGCTGCTGGTCTGGGAGAAGGGAACAGATGGCTCTGGGGACAGGGGTGGGGGAAACTGTGAAGCCTACCCTGCCATCAGGCAAATCAGACTGGGGATCTTCAGAAACAACCAGTAACTCCTCAGACTCCTCTAGGAGGAGGAGGGGCAGTTCTTTAGGCACCTCTAGAAGCTGTGCTTCCGTGCCTTCCTCCAAGGCTACCAGAGGAGGAACAGTGGTGGTGGTAATAGTAGTAGACATACACGTGGTGGTGATGGACAAGTTGCCACTGCCTAGTCTACATAGCTTCACAGCCTTCTTCCCCTTGGATTGGCCATGAAGAAATCCCTTCATTTTCTACTGCCCGCCTACCAAACCAACTAAACCAATAATAATAATAATAATAATAATAATAATAATAATAATAATAATAATAATAATAATAATAATAATAATAATAATAATAATAATAATAATAATAATAATAACCATCATCATCATCTAATTAATAAAACAGTGGAGAGAGGGAGTGTCTGTGCAAAGTTTATTTTTTGAATGGTGGGGTGATGGACTAATTCTTATACTAGAATGTGACCTCCCTATCTAAACAAAGCCCCCCCTCAGTATAATGTAAATAGTAAAAATTCCCCCCTGACCCACTGTGGCTGAATGAAAAGCCAAAAAATCCAAAAAGAAAAGACACACGCACGCACGCACACACACACACGCACACACACACACACACACACACACACACACACACACACACACACACACCAATTTTGTTTTGGGTAAAAGGAGAAAAAAGGTTTGATCCAGCTACACCCCCCACCCACTGTGCCTGAAATGCAAGCCTCCCAAGTCCAAAACTAAACTTTTGAAAACTGATTGAATAATGTATTCCTGCCAAGCTAAACACACACACACAAACAAACAAACAAGCACACACACACACACACACGTCACACCAACAAATTCCCCCCACCCACTGTGCCTCCGATGCAAGCCTCCACTTGCCTGAAGACGACGCACGACACAAGCCTCCAGAAAAAAAAATTAAAAAAGTCCTTCCAAGTAGCCTAAGCTACCTGAAAATCTCTTCCCAAATTCCCAGTACAGTTGATGATGATGAATGATAATTTTGAAAAAGAAAAATATAAGCGGCACATTCATTTGTTTTGCTGCCACAAAAGTGAAACCAAACCACCAGAGCAACAGCAAGCGAGCAGCAGTAACTGTTCACACTCAAGAACAGAAGTGTGCAATGCCTGGAGGGGGAAACCTTATATACAGCCTCTCTGCACCTTTCGACAGCACTGTTGGCTGCCTGACATGCCAATCCACGATCTCTGTCCTGATTCGCCAAAGCCTCTAATTGGCACCAGCAAGCTCAGAGACCCCCAAAACAGTAACTCACATATACAAATATTAACGGATTGACAGATCGACGAATAAAACTGAGGAAATATTCATCCAGCCATATTTGTATAGATTTATAATTTTATGAATACAGATCGACAAATATTTGATGAATCATCTTTATTAGTCAAAAAAAACCAATCCGTTGTTATATTCATCCCTATCTCTAGTTTGGACATGTCCGGTAATACACCTATTTTGGGTAGAAGTTCTTACTAATGTGCAGTTTGGGGAAAATCTCTGATATTTAATGATATTCACATTCTTTTAAATTATATTCCTGTTGTATGGGACCTAAAAAAGCATCAACGAAATTGGATGCTGAGAGCACTCGTGGTGGCAAAAAGACTTGTATTAAAAGCCTGGAAAGATGATCATCCTCCACCTTTCACACAATGGTTGGAAGATCTGCGACAATTAGCCTCATTTGAACGAATATCATACAGAAAGCAACTCCATGAGGATATCTATGTATGAGGATATATGGAAGCCCTTCATTGACTCATTGTAAATGCATTAGATGGTTTATTGTGAACGTATGTATTGCCATACTATTTTGTATTGTATTGACCTTTTGTCTGTTTGTTTTGTTACATGCCTTTACATTTAAAAAGTTTCACTCATATAAATGCTACAGAATACTATTATATGAGTTCATACACCACACTGAATTAGGGAATTATTTATTACTTATTTTGAGGTTGAAGCCTTATGAAACAATGAGCATTTTGTTTTTCTTTTCTACCTTTTTATCTAGAAACCAATAAACTTAAATTCATCCTTTTCTTCTTTTACACTGTTTTGTAAAAAGCTTCTTCTTTAGACTATATGGTTATCCTCATTAGTTTAACACAGGTTTCCACATCTATTTCTTTGTTAATCAACATTTAGGCAAATGTTCCTCAAGCAGCAAAGTAAATGGCACTATATTTTTTCCTCTTTGTTATTGCATCTGTTCACATAATGTAAGCATCGTTGTTTGCTCTTTCATCGCAAACATTGGCACAAAACTCAATGAATGAACTACTGCTGTCTTTTCTTATTAGTTCTTGTACCAAAACAAACAGGTTGTCTTTGGGTTTTATAACCCACCTGTAGTTTTTCAATAATGCTTTCACTTTTTAGGCACCTCTCTGAGGCACATTAAAAAAGAACTTTTCATTTTTTAAAGCCACACCTTTGCACTCCATTCAAATTATGTATTTATTTCCCACCACATGTTTCTGTTACAAGTCCATATTTGACAAGGTTGAGAACCATTAATCAGAGATATCTGAGATGAGTAATAGTCCACTCAAAACTGAACAAGTTCATTTTGGCTCGAACTCCATGGATGCAGCACTGCTGACTGATGAATTTACACCCAATACCACTAAATGGAAACAAGAGTGTTTTGCATAAAGCAAAGCAAATTAAAAAAGCAAAGCGTGCTGCTTATATACCACCCCATAGCGCTTCAAGCACTCTTTGGGCGGTTTCCAAGTTAATTATGCAGGCTACACATTGCCCTCACCCCCGGCAAGCTAGGTACTCATTTTACCGACCTTGGAAGGATAGAAGGCTGAGTCAACCTTGAGCCGGCTACCTGGGATTTGAACCCCAGGTCGTGAGCACAGTTTTGGCTGCAGTACAGCAGTTTAACCACTGCGCCACGAGAGTACCATAAGATTGATAGAAGGAAAATTAAAGGGTGCGGCTGCTTGAGGCAGGGAGAAAGTCTCAGGGCCATTCCCCCTGGGAGCCCATAAATGAATTTCCCAGGGACACAGGCAGCCTGTTATCTTTAACCAAATCACCTGTCATGCTGTCAGCTTTATGCCCCATCCCCTTAGCCTATAAGGATCAGAGGGCAGTCCTATATCTTTGGGAGGGTTTTACTCAGGGATTTAGAATGCTTTATGAGGGACAGAATGTGGCAATGGATTCAGGGGACTCAAAGTGAGCCACAGACCTTCCATGTATAGTGGAAAGAAAGATTAAGAAGGAGTTGCTGGCAGGGTGAGTAGCACAGCCATTTTGGCACCTACCTCTTAATAATTTGCAGGTCTCTCCCCATGGAGGTGGCACCTAAGAAGGCACCTGAAAAGTACTACCTCATCCACCACCTGTCATGCTCTCAGGGGGCATCAGTAAATGATGCTATCCTAACAGAGTACACTACAGTGCGCTAGGTATCCTTTGACCATGCAGCAAACCTGATTAGAAATTTAGGACCTAGGGCACTCCTTGCAAAATGGAACATACGATCTGCCTTCAGGCTGCTACCAGTCCACCCAGGGGATTTCTCCCTGCTAGGTTTTAAGTTTCAAGGTCATTGGCACATCGACAAGGTGAGGCCCATGGAATGCTTTCCTGTGCAGCATTTGAGGCCTTCACCACCCTCTTGGAATGGGTGCTCCAGAGTAAGGCCAACTTGGGGGGTGCACAATCTATTATCTTGATGATTTTTTGTTTATTGGGAGGGCTGGGAGAGCAGAATGCATTGATCTCTTGAGCCTTTTTCAGAACTCGGCAGCCAACCTAGGTGTTCTATTAGTGAAGGAGAAAATGGAAGGGCATGGGATTTCCCCACTTTACTTGGGTATTCGGGTGGATACTGTGGCTGGCACCTCTCAGCTGCCACAAGGCAAGTGGGTGTGCTTAAGGGGCCCAATCACAACTCTCATGCCATGAACGAGGTGCACCCTAAGGAAACTGCAGGTACTCCTGGGGCACCTTAAATTTGTGTGCACCATGGGAGGGTATTTTGTGCCAGGCTTGCTAGAGCAACATCAGGGGTGAGAGCATCGCATCGCCACATTAAGTCGACAAAAGGGATAAAGGAGGATCTCCAAGTATGGTAACCATCCTGTCAGACTTCAGTGATTCAGTCGGATGCAGCTGGAAGCATGGGATTTGCGGTGTCCTTCAGTGGCAGTTGGTGTGCACAAAAGTAGCCATCCCTGGAATTATTCCCAGTCATAGCCACAATAACTATTTGGCAGGCCAAATTCCAGATCAATTAATTTGTTCTCTTTTGATAATCCCTTTTTGAATATCATGTCAGCTTATCATTGATAGCTAACTCTCAAAGTTCATTATACCAATTTATTAATTGAAATGTATACTTCAGTTTCCAATTTCTTGCAAACACTAGTTCAGCTGCCATTACTATGCTCATAATTCACTTTTTTTGGTCCAATCATACTATTCTTCAAAAATAAACTGATGGTGGTTGTAACATATAGGGAATATTTGTAACATATAGGGAAACTTCTATAGTTAAATGTATTTTTCCCCATTTCTTTAAATACTAATTTCAGTATCTATGAAAATAGACACCAACTTCTTGTCCACATCTCCAACATAGTTTAGAATAACTGGAATCTATAATATTTAATTTCACCAGAGTCCATATTACTTTGTAAAAAATTCTTTTATTTTAACAGATACTGACTTTAAAATTTTCTTTTGCCATATACTATTCCACATGTTGGTACCTATTTCCTCACCCAAATCAATTTCCCATAGTGCTTAAAGAGCTTCTTGATGGGTGTTTTGTTTTTTGCTTTTGTTTTTGCATCTAAGAATGCATTATAAATCTTAGCCACCATCCTTTTCCTAGGCCTGTTCCTTTCCTTCTCTCATTATAATTTTCACAAAATTTGTTGACTCTCAGCAGCCACCATCATGTTTTTCCCATTTTTTTTATCTGACAATTTATGTAGTTGATTTCCATAAATATAAGATATCCTTTCACCCTCTAACATCTTCTTTATTTTTCCCCCTGGAGTTCATTTTCCCAATCCATTTTTTCTATATACCTGTTTCCTTTTCCATATATTCTGAAAAATTATTTTCAAGTTTTCTGGGAAGTTCTCTGATTCAGATACAGGTATTAAAGGAAAGATTGGTGGGGAAATTATTTGTCTATTTTAAAACCAAATTTGAAGAACATTTTACAAAAAGGGATTTTCCAGTTCTTTTATACAATTTTTAATGTTTCTCTTAAATATCATGTTCTGTATAGTACATGCCCAAGAAACCAAGCTGGCAGAAGATGGTGGGAGTCCGGATGTGACCACAAAGGGAATTAGATTGCATTTTGGAACACTTGTGGAGTGATCCAGTGCAATCTATTCTCCACAAATCACACAACACATGGAGTAATGCTCTCCACCCTGACCCCAATCCAATCTGCTTAGGGGGGGCTGGACTGGAACAATTCCCCGGCAGACAGCAGGGTCACTTAAAGAGAGATTGCTCCCATTAGAACAATCCTCTTCACTGTTATCAGGTGCGAGCCTTTGCAGCTGCACAATCACACCATCCGATTCCGAAAAAGAAATGTTTCCAAACCTCATAGGATGGTTAGCAGAACAAAGCGGAGAGCAGGCGAAGTGTCTATACCACCTTAAGTTTGCTGGGGGGGAAAGGTAGGCTAGAAAGGCAACTAATAAAATAAATGAAAGCGGGTGAGAGAGAATGAAAGAGGGAGAGACGCTTAGCCTGTGAGGTTGTTGGATTAAATGTGTTTTGTGGAAGACAAAATAAATGTTCCAACATTAAAGGCTCTGGCTTATTGTGCCGTACACATTCAATTATTGTTTCCTGAGTCCTTTCTCCATTTCTGCTTCCTGCCTGCACTAGAGTTCTTTTCAAGACATCCACATGTGCTGTCAGTAAATCTTTGTGCTTTAATTGCATTCATCTGGGGACTTGTTATAGCAAGATTTAATAGACTTTGGGGTGTTCTCTGCTGAGGCTTTAAATGCACTGGTGCCATCCTGCTTGTAGTGAGATTGCAGAGAAAAATAGGACCTGTGGGAATGACGCCAGCCGTCTGGTGGCTAAGGAAATGCATGTGCTGGCTCAAGAATGTTGCCTTTAAGTGCCCCTCACTGACTAGTAGGCGCTACAAAGGGTGGTATGACTCACTCACCGCTTCAGAGAAGAAATACAGCAAGAGCAAATTGACTTGGCAGAGGGGTTATTTATCACTATCACTGAGATAGACTCCTTCAACCCAAACACGCTGTGTTTTCTCCTGTATCCTACCAAGAAAACATCTGTTGTTGTTTGCGATCTAGATGGTCCAGTAATGCTATTTACTGAGTGCTCATTAAATGCTTCCACAATTATTCACAGGGACATAATGAACAGAATGGCACACTGAAAGTTTATGGGCCGTAATAACTGCCCCGGCATATTTTGCTTTTGTTGTAAGCTTGTATTTACGATGCAACAGTTGTGGACATGAAGCAGTTTTTACTCAACGTACAGACATACACGGTGGTTTCTACTGTTTCACCCTCAGGATCAGTAAGGATGAGAAAGATAACGTCTCATTTTACTCAGCTGATTCATCCTAAGAATGTAACAAACAAACAAACCCTAAATTCTTCATTCTTGTTGACTTAGGCTGTCTTAACTGGAGAACGATCACCAATTCCCGCAAGATTCCTCCCTTCCAGGCAAAAAATTTTTCTTAGCCATAATTAGCAGAGACACTCAGCACAAAATTAGTGTCCATATCCTTTGAGAAGGAAAGAACACACAATAACACACCCAGAGATGACTTCACACCAACATGTAGTATGTGGGCTAATGGTTAAAAAAATGACATAAGCGATTTATCAAATGTTTCTAATCTTTAAAAACCTATTGTCATGCTTTCACAGATGCATTGTTCATGGAGGGTGGGGTTGTGAGTCAGAACATCTCCAATGCAACAAGAGTGTGTATTGTATCTAGCAATACCTGTTCAGGTGATTTAGGAAGCTCTCCACCTGAAGTTGTAGTTCTGCAAAGAGAAGATCCCATGTGAATTCCCTGATATCTCCACGTAGGATTAGGGAAGGATTCTACCCGTAACTTTGGAGAATCTCTCCTGGTCACTGATAGCAATGTTGCCCTAATCTGAATGAGGGTCTGACTAAAGCAGAATCCCACGTTCATCAGGGACATTTTAAATTACTCTCCCTTTCTCACAATGCTGGGTGTTGGCATCCAAATTGCATGAATATTTCACAGAACTGACATTGAAAACAGAATGTAGAGAGCCTGGTCTAGTGAGGCAGTGTAGAACAGTAGGACTAGTTGAGGAACTTAAAGAAGCATCAATATGTTGAAGGGGGTCCCCTAAATTTGCCACTCAACACTCATTGGAAGGTTAGGGATCAAGTTTAGGGCTTACTCATTGAACTCATATGGAGTGAGCCGAGTGGGGCAGTGTACTGAGTGAACATGACTCAGGAGATCCCACCTTCTCACCTGAAGAGGTATGGGAGCATGTGGTGTAATTTATTGCCCCTTTTCTGGGTGAAGATTTACTTCAAGCACACTGGCCAGTACTCTTGAAGCAAATCTAGTCTACAGTGGTGCCTTGCTTGACAAGGATAATTCGTTCCCTTCAAATCGCTGTTAAGCGAAATCCTCGTCAAGCGAAAGCCCATTGAAATGCATTGAAAACCGGATCAATGCATTCCAGTAGGCGAAATACCTCAGCGTCCAGTGAAGATCCTCCATAGGGCGGCCATTTTCCGGTGCCTGTAATGCAAGGAATCCATCCTAAAGCACAGCGGGGAGCCATTTTGCACAGCGGGTGGCTATTTTGAAACCTGATTATCAGCTGTTTTTGATCATCGTTAAGCGAAAAATCGGTTCCTGAAGCAGGGAACCGGTCAACGTTAAGCAAAAAAGCCCATTCAGTCATTATTTAGCGATTGCAATAGTGATCGCAAAAAACTAATCGTCAAGTGATTTCCCCATCTAACGAGGTAATCGTCAAGTGAGGCACCACTGTATATTCTAAATAGCCCTAATGAAACAATTGCTGAATGGTGAGTCAACACTTACACCAATGGAATGAGTCACTGTAGCCAGAACTAGCAATAGGATACACGGCCTCAGACATGGCTGCCTGTAGGCTAAGAAATAGGTGCTACACACCTGTGTGAATCTTTATTTAAAAAAAACTGCAAGATAAAATGTAACCCTAGTTCAACCCCAGGACCTTTGTCTCCTTCCTTTATTTACAGTTTCTGAGTGCAAATGCAGAGCTTCTAGAACTTATCTGCGTTCAGACTTTTTTGTGAAAACACCAAAGATTTCTTGTTCACTTTATCCAAAGAAGAACTGACCCCATAAAAGGGCCTTTGAACTTTTCAGTGCTTCAGGAGGGGGGGGAGTATAAAGACATAGTTAATACTTTGAAGAAAAGAAATATGAATGTAGAAGAAAGAGATCATTTCAGGTGAGGGTTAAAAACAGATAGAGGCAAGGAGATGCCATCTTGATTCTCTATTGTATTTGATAGGTGGCAAGCAGCAGTGTTAGGACTTGATCCTTTAAAGTGCTGTGAGGATGATTTTCCATTTCCTGGACATCTTTGGGCAAGGAGATTGAAACACTCATTCCAGGACTGCTCTATACATTTTAACTGTGTATAGTCAAAATGGGATTCACCGAATCATAGGATCATAAAATAATTGAGTTCAAAGAGTATAAGACCATGGAGTCCAACCACCTACCTGCTCAGGGCAGGAATCAAAATTAAAGTAGATCTGACAGATTTTCTCTTGAATGCCTCCAGCATTGCAGCATTCACCATTTTTTCCAAGGTAACTGGTTCTACAGTAGTACTGCTCTAAAATTTAGGAAGTTTTTCCTGAAAATCTGAGAATTTGGCTTCTTATAACTTGAACCTATTATGTGTCCTATACTTTGGGATGACTGCCCTTGTTCTCTATTTGAAAAGTGTTATCATATCTCCCCTCAGTCTTCTTTTCTCAAGGCTAAACATACCCAGTTTGTTCAGTCTTTCCTCCTAGGAAAGTTGAACATCTTTGTTGCCCTGATCTCGACTTGTTCCACTTTGTCAGCATCCTTCTTAAAGTGTGGCATCCAGAAATGGCCACGATACTCTAGATGAGGCCTAACCAGTGGCAAATAGAGGGGGACTAGTACCTCACAGGATTTGGAGGTTATGATTCTGTTAATGCAGCCTAAAATAGCATTTGCCTTTTTTTTCTGCAGCCACTTTGCACTTTTGGCTCATATTCAGCTTGTGATCTATAAAAAAATCCAATATCCTTCTCATTTGTAGTACTATTGGGCCAAGTATCCCCCATCTTGTAACTGAAAATTTTGGGTTTTTTTTCTCCCTAGGTGTAGAACTTTACACTTATTTCTCTTAAATTTCATTCTGTTGCTTTCAGCCCAGCGCTCAAGCTAATCAAGATCTTTTTCAATTTTGTGTCTGTTTTCCAAGTTATTAGCTATTTGACCCAATTTTGTGTCATCAGACACACAAGCCAGGAATTTCTTGAATGATCCATATGTGGCAGAATTTGTCTCCCAACAAATATCAGAATAATTGAAATCTCCCATTACTACTACATCATGCCTCTGAAATTCTTGCATTTTTTTCCAGCATCTTTTTGCTGATTAGGTGGTCAATAGTAAAGTCCAACTACCATGTTCATTTTATTTTCAACTCCAATTATATTAATCCAGATTGATGGGGAAACCAAGCTCCTTCCCCTTTATTTCTATGCAGGTTTTTTACATATACTGCTACCTCACCCCCCTTTCCATTCTTTTCATTCTTTTTGAACAGATGGATGATATACAAGTTAAACTAACTAACCAACCAACCAACCAACCAACCAACCAACCAACCAACCAACCAACCAACCAACCAACCAACCAACCAACTAACTAACTAACTAACTAACTAACTAACTAACTAACTAACTAACATTATCATGCATAAGTCTTCATCTGTCTATCTTTACCTTTGAGTTTGTGTCTCCCTTTGCCTTCCAATTCTGTACACATGAGAGGATATAACTTGTACACAATTAACAGCCATGCCAACTTCATATGGATTCTATGGAACTCCACTTTACCACGGATTTTTGCCATTCATACCCTTAGGAGTGAAAATGTTCTACTGGAGATGAGAGAATTTTGTTCAAAGTCAGAGCTTAACATTTATTTGATAGTAACCCTAACTGACACTCTACAACTTTCGGGTTGCTAGATCTCAGCAGCCAACTGAAGTTGCAGGGCATTGTTATGTACCCCTAGATCTCCAAGTGGTGAGATAAATCTCAGGGTGAGCAGTGCAGAAAATGAAGGTATTCTGTTTTATTTGTGTGAGCTGGTTTTAAAGCCTCAGCACTTATCTTCATCCACTCCTTGGAGGTACCGGAGGTCAATGTCAAGGTGTCTCACTCTGTGTTTTCCACCTGCCTTATCACAAGAGCCCATTCTGATGTTTCAGGATTTGACCCCGAAGTCTTAGAGAATGGGACACTGCTGGTCTGGCAATTACATTTGCTGTTCTGTTTCCTGAGGAGTTAACCACCACCGCCGCCATTCCTCCTTACACATGAAGGAGGCAGTCATAAGAATAAGAGATATTGCTGTTTTTCTTCTGTCAGGTTCAGCACGGATACCAAAATGCAACAACCAAAGATATGAAATACTAGTATTAAAGCAATATTCAGTTGGATGGGAAAACCTCATACTCCAATATGCGGCTGTCCATCTCTTGAATAGATTTGTATTGGTTTTTCATTTCTAAAATTGCAGAGCATTTGCTGACAACGTTTGTTATCGTAGTTGATGTTTTGGCTGAACCAATTTTTGATTTAGTCCTCTTCCTTTTCTTCAAATCTAGACTGACGTCTCCAGGGAAACGTCTGCTCATTAATATTGTAACTCCAATACCAGCATAATACTATCAACTGTATCTCAATCCTGCCCTCAGTAGGATGAAATTTTATTCATTTTTCTCCCAGGAGGCCATGGATATATGTATGCATGTGTCCATGTACACACAAACATACACAAACAAACATAATACCTATTAGTATATTATGGCAACAATACAAACAGAAAAAACAAACCTGTATTTTTAAAGAAAAATATATATTACCACTCCTTTTCCCTCAGTCAGTTGCTCAGGCTGACACAACCTGTTTAAAACATGACTTGAACTGCCATTGAATTTTACCTGTAGTGAAATGTGAGATGAATTGGGAAGATGTTTGTTCTTCCTTGGAGAAACATATGTGGCATTCTGAGGCACAGTAAAAAATGCATTTCTGTGAGGTTAATGTAGGTTCTCAGAGTCAGGAATGTCAGAGTAGCCACTGAATTTAACATCCTCTGTCCAATAAAACCCTGCAGGTAGGTTTTGACAGAAGACACGCTGAGTCCTCCAAAAGTGGCGTAGAAGTGATATGTTTCCACTTACATGGAAGTTCGTATCATTCACGTCACCGAGTCTTCATTCTAAGTATATGTACATAAGCTTGAACTCTCAGGCTGAAATTCTTATTTCTTAGGGAGAAAGCACTACAGAATACATAACAGTTATTGGCAAGTCAAAATGCATGAAGACCAGATGTGAGATCTCAATGATAGCATTTCTCTTTATGATTCGGCCTGAATTTTAAGATCATCAGTGGATGCCTTCCACTCGGTCCACAGATGCACTTGGGGATCCACACAGGGGAGGGGCTTCCCTGTCACTGCTCCCAGGTTCTTTGCTATCCTTTTCAGCCAGGCTTTTTCATAGTGACTGGCTATCTCATAGTTGTTTTTTTTTATGGGACTGCTTGATTTTATTGTTATTGTTAGTTTAAAGGTGTTTTACTATTATTGACTGGTCCATGGGGTCACGAAGAGTCGGACACGACAAAATGACTAAACAACAACAACTGATTTTAATATTATATTTGTTTAATTCTCTTTAAAATATTGTAATAATTTATTGTTTTAGCATCTAATACTGTTTCTTCTAATGCTGTAAGGTGCCTTGTATCCTTTTTAGGAAAAAGGTGGCAGATAAGTATTTTAAATAAACAAATAAAACTTTTGGAGGTCACTATTTCATATGGGGACAATAAGCCAGAATTTCATTATTTCTCATGCATAATGAAAAATGACCAAAACACACACACATACACACATGTACACACAAAACCTATTATGGCATTAGTGAGTAGCAGAAAACTGTGTTCAATATTTCCTTTTTACTTTTAGTGATGAAATAAATGGATGTTTACATTCTTATTGCACATGTAGCATCTGTGTTAAATGTTGTACTGATCCATGAGGGAAATCATTGTGGACCTGCTCTCTCTTCAAAACAACAAAATAGTTGGATTGAAGGACCATGTGCACTGGTCTTATGCATGCATACATACATACATACATACATACATACATACATACATACATACATACATACGTACGTGCGTGCGTGCGTGCGTGCGTGCGTGCGTGCGTGCGTGCGTGCGTGCGTGCGTGCGTGCGTGCGTACGTACGTACGTACATACATACATACATACATGGATTTATCTTTGACCCCGTTGTCATGGTCGGACCATTTTCTGGTAAAGTTTAGACTCTCTGCCAATACTACCCTTTGCAGGGGTGGGGGATCAATTAAAATGATCCACCCCCGGAGACTTATGGATCCTGAAGGATTCCTGAACGGTCTAGGGGAGTTTCCAGCTGATATGGTCGATGCTCCTGTCGACGCCCAGGTCTCCTTGTGGTACAAGGAGATGGCCCAGGCAGTTGACACGATCGCACCTGGGCGCCCTCTCCCTGCCCGCAGAGCCTATATTGCTCCATGGTACACAGAGGAGCTTATGGCTATGAAACGGTTGGGGAGACGGCTTGAGCGCAGATGGAGGAAATATCGCTGCGACTTTGACCAAACACAGCTTAGAGCCCATTATTGGGCCTACTCTGTGGCAATATGAATGGCGAAACGCCAGTATTTCTCCAGTCATATTGCTTCCTCGGCGTGTTGTCCAGCAGAGCTATTTTGAGTGGTCCGGGACCTTCTTCAACCTAATGGTTTGGTGGAGTTCCTGGACTGCTTAGTGGCTCGCTGTAATGAATTTGTTACACACTTTGAGGGGGAAATTGCTCAGATTCGCAAAGAGTTGGATTCCACTGTTGATGCAGAGCCTATGGTTGTGTCCAGTGCTCTGGACTTATGTCATAATTTATTGGATGAGTTTCAGTTGTTGCGACCTGAGGATGTGGACAGGGTGCTTGGATCGGTTTGTGCCACAACTACACAACTCGACCCTTGCCCATCACGGCTAATAAAGAAATCTGCCAGGGGAGCTTGCACCTGGATCCTGGAGGTCATCAACTCCTCATTAAGAGAGGGAGTGGCTCCTGCCCCATTAAAGGAGGCAGTGATTTGCCCACTCCTAAAAAAACCTAATCTGGACCCAGGTCTAGTGATCAACTATCGACCAATAGCAAACCTCCCTTTTCTGGGCAAGGTGTTGGAACGTGTGGTGGCTGAGCAGCTCCAGACTCTCCTGGATGAAACGGATTATCTAGATTAATTTCAATCGGGTTTCAGGCTGGGTTATGGGATGGAAACTGCCTTGGTTGCCCTGTTTGACAACCTTTGCCGGGAGAAAGACAGGGGCAATGCATCCCTGTTGATTCTCCTCGACCTCTCAGCGGCTTTCGACACCATCAACCATGGTGTCCTTCTGGACAGATTGGCTGTGATGGGAATGGGGGGCACTGTTTTACAGTGGTTCCACTCCTACCTGGCTGATCGAGTCCAGAAGGTGGTGCTGGGGACAGTAGCTCTGATCCATGACGGTTGCATCATGGGGTTCCTCAGGGCTCTATACTGTCCCGCATGCTATTCAATATCTACATGACACCACTGAGGGAGGTTGTTAGGAGGTTTGGACTGAGGAGTCAGCAATATGCTGACGACACCCAGCTCTACCTCTCATTTTCTACCAAGCCAGGTGTGGCAGTCACCATTCTGAACTCGTGCCTGGACTCGATAATGGTCTGAATGAGGGTCAATAAACTAAGGCTCAATTGAGACAAGTCAGAAGTGCTGCTGGTAGGTTCCCCACCAGATAGGTTAAAGGGCCATTTCCCTGCTTAGATGGGATTGCACTCCCCCTAAAGGACAGGGTCCACAGCTTGGGGGTGCCCCTTGACCCTGGTCTGACCTTGGAAGCCCTGGTGGACTCGGTGTCCAGGGGTGCCTTCTTACAGTTGCGGAGAATATATCAACTTTGCACTTACCTGGATGAGCGGAGCCTGGCAACAGTCACTCATGCACTGGTAACAACCAGACTGGACTACTGCAATGCGCTATACGTGGGGCAGCCTTTGAAGACGGTCCAGCAACTGCAACTGGCACAGAACCGGGCAGCGCAGCTAGTAAGTGATCGTGCCGCATGGACTCATATCACGCCGGTTCTGAAAAATGTACACTGGCTGCCGGTTGCTGCTCGGGCCCAATTCAAAGTGCTTACTTTGACATATAAAGCCCTAAATGGCTAAGGACCTGGTTATCTAAAGGACTGCCTTCTTCCATATGAGCCTGCCTGTCCTCTAAGATTCTGAAGATGCAATCCCTGAAAGAGGTGAGGGGGATGGCATGTCGAAATAGGGCCTTCTCGGCTGTTGCCCTCCAACTTTGGAACACCCTGTTTATAGAGATTCGCCTGGCTCCAACACTTTTGGCTTTTTGGTGCCAGGCAAAGACCTTTCTGTTTAGCCAGCATTTTAATTAAACAGTATTCTCTAGCTGGCCACGTGAGCAGCAGGACTTATTAATGTTAATGTTTTAAGAATTGTTTTAATATAGGATATTTTATATTGTCTTTTTAATGTTTTTAAGTTTTAATATTGTTGTACACCGCCCAGAAGCATAATGGTGCGGCTAAAAATACTGTAAATAAATAAATAAATAAATAAAATAAAAATGTAAAGGTTCCCCTTGACATTTAGTCCAGTCATGTCCGACTCTAGGGGGGCAGTGCTCATCCCTGTTTCCAAGCCTTATAGGCAGCATTTGTCCATAGACCCTTTCCACCATGTGGCCAGTGCGACTAGACATGGAACGCTGTTACCTTCCCAGTGTGGTGGTACCTATTTATCTACTCTCATTTACATGCTTTTGAACTTCTAGATTGGCAGGAGCTGGGACAAGTGATGGGAGCCCACTCCATTGTGTGGATTCAATCTTATGATGGCTGGTCTTCTGACCTTGCAGCACAGAGGCTTCTGCAGTTTAACCCGAAGTGCCACCACGTCCCTACATACATACATACATACATCCATCCATACATCCATCCATCCATCCATCCATCCATACATACATACATCCATACATCCATCCATCCATCCATCCATCCATCCATCCATCCATCCATCCATCCATACATACATACATACATACATACATACATACATACATACATACATACATACATACATACATACATACATACATAATTTTTTCAAGAGTTCAAACCTAAGACCATTGCAGAAATATGTTTTCTTCTCAATTTCATTATGTTTACTCAAATCCCACCTGTATTTTCCTCCTGGGCCAGTTTCCAGTGGAGACAAGTGGCTTCAAAGTGATGGTGCACCTGCTCCAGTTCTTACTCGCAACTGGAAAAGTCCTCTGTAAGCTGAGCTTGCTTGGGGGATAAAATCCAGCACCATGGAAAGCTCCTGGAAAATTCAGCCTCAAACATAGACTGGATCCACCACTTCACTGGCCACCTTCCTCAACAGCTTGCTTTGTATTGAGTTTCCTTTCCACTCCCTTCTCCTTCACTTCCTGCACCAAAAATCTATACACTTTTAATGTATTTTCCCTACTGTTTAAAGCTTTTTTAAAAACCTATTTCTTTTTTCACCATCTTCTGTGCATTTCCTTTCTCCCCATCAGCTATGCAAGTGTGTGACTTCTCAGTATCATTTGCATTTTTTTTCCTCACAAGAAGTCTCAAGAAGACTATTGGACTCAAAGAACCTATTTTCCATCCATAAATGGTAAAAAGTAGTTTAGCAGAAAATATATCAGGAGGTTTTTAAGACTAGATGGCCTTGAGCTAGTCAATGTTCACGAGCTGCTCCCTCTGCAAGGTACAGGCTCACCCTTTGGGTACTTAAAACAAGGTATCCTGAGGTAGGCAGATATGTGTAGGTGTGGGTGTGCACGTCAGAGAGAGACTCCGTAGGTCAAACTGCAATTCTGTCACCTATAATTCTGTCATCACGCCAGGGTCTTCCTGCCAGTTGCTCAGATGGCACTGTGACAAAATGGAAGAAAATTATCAAAGGACTTCAAAGTGCCAGAGCACTTTACAAGCTGCTTCAGTGCCAACGTATTTAGTTTCATTTTGCAAGTCAAAGAAGGCATTAAGGATGCATTTGTCAGAAGGCAAATTTTCCTATTTCTCTCTGTAAATATCCCGCTCTCTCTTTTTTGGGTAGGATAAGGGGGGAAAATGATTTGTGAGCTGAGACACCATCAAGAAAGTATGGTAATACTGGTTTTCAGAAGAGAGAGTACGATGGAAAAACTCTGCAATGAGACCCTAAAGCAAACTCTTGTGCTTTTGTTATATTAGTTTGTGACAAAGTTTCCAAGAAAGATGGAAAAAAGAAACCTTGCTGGCTAAGGTATTCCGGGAATTCTACTGCAGAATAGTAGAACTCTTTCCATGTTCACACTTTCAAATTAATCATTTTTAAAAAAAAATTTCGGTGGGACTTTTGTGATGTTTGGAGTCAGCTAGATTTTAGTGTAAGATAAAAAGAGAAAACTGGCATGGTTCCACAGGAACCCTGTTTATAAAAGCCCAAAGAAAAGGCATTCTCCAAAAAGGGACATTTTTGTAGGCATTGCCTCTTCTATACGTTGCTCAGGAACAGTGGGCATTTTTAGTTTTGTTTTTTGAAGCCAGTGGGGCCTGAGAAGATTCTGTAGGCAGGTGCTATAAATCAGAGGCCATAAGAGGTGACAATTGGATATACTGTATGTTTCATGTTTCCCTCTTCCGTTTAACCTTTCTTTCATCTGTCTGTCAAATTCCCCTGGGAATTTTTTTATCCAATCACATCGAAGAGGCTGCTGTCAATCAGAACATCAGAGAGAGGAAGCTGGGATTTTGAATCAATTTTAAAAAATGGATTAATTAGCACCTAGAGAGGAGAATTATTTTCCATTGGTAATTCTTGTGGGTGGGATTACTGTGAGTTCTTGGTGCCCCCCATCTTAGTATGTGCCACCTGCCTGCCTGTCTCTGTGTCTCCATTGCAGATTCTTTCTTTCTTTCTTTCTTTCTTTCTTTCTTTCTTTCTTTCTTTCTTTCTTTCTTTCTTTCTTCCTTCCTTCCTTCCTTCCTTCCTTCCTTCCTTCCTTCCTTCCTTCCTTCCTTCCTTCCTTCCTTCCTTCCTTCCTTTCTATCTTTCTTTCCTTCCTTCTTTTTTCCTTCTTTCCTTCTTCCTTCCTTCTTTCCTTCCTTCCTTCGTTCCTTTCTTTCTTTCTTTCTTTCTTTCTTTCTTTCTTTCTTTCTTTCTTTCTTTCTTTCTTTCTTTCTTTCTTTCCTTCCTTCCTTCCTTCCTTCCTTCCTTCCTTCCTTCCTTCCTTCTTTCTTTCTTTCTTTCTTTCTTTCTTTCTTTCTTTCTTTCTTTCTTTCTTTCTTTCTTTCTTTCTTTCTTTCTTTCTTTGTCTTTCGGTCTTTCTGTCTTTCTTCCTTCCTTCCTTCCATTCTTCCTTCCTTCCTTCCTTTCCTTCTTTGTTTCTTTCTTTCCTTCTTCCTTCCGTGCTTCCCTCCTTCCCTCCTTCCCTCCTTCCCTCCTTCCTTCCTTCCTTCCTTCCTTCCTTCCTTCCTTCCTTCCTTCCTTCCTTCCTTCCTTCCTTCCTTCCTTCCTTCCTTCCTTCCTTCCTTCCTTCCTTCCTTCCTTCCTTCCTTCCTTCCTTCCTTTCAGCCTTTTTCTTGATTTTTTTCCCCCTAGGATTTCTCCCCTAATTTTCTTGGATTATTTTTGCTGCTGCCTGCCCTGCCTGCTGCTGATTGCTGGGCTCAAAGGAAGCAAGCATCCCTGTATGGGGGGAAGAAATCTCCTCATATACTACTAGTTTTGATTTGGGTGGGCTTTTACCCTCTCTTGCTTGGATGCTCTTCTTGGGTTTTTGGAAGAGATTTTTGTTTCCTTGCTGATTTTGCTCTTTTTTTCTCCTCTATTTCTGTGGTGGTGCTTTCCCTGTTTGATTATTATTTTAAAAATATTATTTGTTTAATATACTGCACTTTTGTTGCTGCTGTTGTTGTTAAAGCTGTGTATCTTGGTGGGTTTGGGGCAGAGTGTTTTGCGTTGCTGTTGGTGGCTTTGATGAATGGATGCCTCTGTGTGTCAGCCAGGCAAGCCAATGCTTCACTGACCAGCTGCTTTATCACTTTTTCTCCTGTTCTTCTGCCAGGCCCAGCTGGTTTCTGCTGTTCTGTATGTGTGGCACCAAACTCATACCATTCTCTATTTTATAACTTTCTGATACTTTATTGCTTTTTGTTGTCTTGGTGTCCAAGTGATTTGTTGTTGTTGTTCTGTGTATAGGACTGGAGGTAGTGGTGTATTGTGGCCGGAGGAGCATTTTTTTGGTAGTGGTGTATACTGGGGGCGGTGGCATGTGAAAACTACCAAAGGCTTTCTGTCGCTATAAACTACTGCTTGCATAGGTCTGATGGTTATTTTTGTTTTTCATGTACAGTTGCCTGATTTTGGTATAGATTTATTCTCTATTGCTTTGCCTCTGCTTTTGGGGGGTAGTTTTAAGGATTCCATGGGGATTTGGGGGTAGTAAAAATACAAATGGGAATCTCAAAATGAAAGAAATCTTTTTTAGTTACTCAAAAGGACCAAGAAACAAAAGGAAAAATGGAATATGAAATAGGCACTTGCAAAAGAACCTGAACCAAAAGGAACTAAATTTTCATCATGCATTTCCCTTAGCATGAAAGTGCTCTTAGCAGCTCTTCTGCAGCATGAAATCTTATCCAAGTCACCTGAGTCAGAAAAACTATTTTCCAACCACCACCACTAGCATCTTTCTCCCACCACAGATGTAAGAAAAATTCAGCCATTAATAAGAATGAGCTGATCTATCACAACACTCCAGATCTGCTGCTTAAGGCAGCTGTCTCACTCTGCCTAATGGTAGAGCCAGCCCTGTTCCTGACTATAGGAAGAAACAGAGATATTTTATTTCCCTGTTGTCTTATTGTTCCATGGCGGTGGTCTCCAAAGTACAGCCTGTGGGCCACATCTGGCACACTTGGACTTTTTATTCAGCCCGTCCATGCATACGTGCATGTGTGCTTCCATGTGGACAGGTGGGTGGGTGGGAATGCATGTATGTAGGCAGGCAGGAGTGCATGCATGCATGAGAGTGGAAGTGCATGCATGCATTTGGGTGGGAGTGCATGCGTATGCACACATGTGTGTATGCACACTTTCCTTCTGCCCTTGAAAATATTACAAATATATTATGTGGCCCTCCATGTGAAAAGAGGTCTAGAGGGGTGGGGTAAAAATCAAATAAATAAATAAATAAATAAATAAATAAATAAATAAATAAATAAATAAATAAATAAAGTTTTGAGACCCCTGTTCTAAGGGATGGCTGAAGAATTCATTCATTCATTCATTCATTCATTCATTTCTGTTGTTGTTGTTGTTGTTGTTGTTGTTGTTATTGTTTATTATTATTATTATTATTATTATTATTATTATTATTATTATTATTATTATTATTATTATTATTATTATTATTATTATTATTATTATTATTATTATTATTATTATTATTATTATTATTATTATTATTATTATTATTATTTATGAATTCAAATATGAAAAAACCTAATCCATGTCAGAGAAGGAAGTAATTATTCTTCAGATTTCATACTTTTCAAAATGCAAGTATGCAGTTCTCAATTTCAAAAAAGGCTGTTAACCCTCACTTACCAGGATGAGCCATGAATGATAGTCCTCAGAGTCACCTTTTGCAACACAATCTGCACGTAACTAAACCTACAATGAAGGTACTCTATGACTTCGTCACCTGATGAATTATAAACAAGGTCCCCAAATTTTAGCCACTGGCCAAACAAACAAACAAACAAAAAATCCAGAATCTGCTGTTCGAGGTCACTGTTTCATTCTGCCCACTAACAGAGCTGGCTCTGTTCAGAATGTTTATAAAAATGACATTATGACACTCAAGATTTCTTTAGGCAACATTATTACAAGCACACAAAGAGAAAACTGTTCCCTACGATGACCATGCTTTTTTCAACGAAGTCCTATGCCATTTGGTTTAGTTTGGACAAAAAAGTAGCCACATAATCTTATTCTTGAGCTTGCTCCCAAACTATATTGGTCCTGTTTTTCCTTCTTAAAATATGCAGCCACTTTGACCTATCCTTAAAAAACGTTTTAAAAACAGACAGTATTTATTTTAATATTCTATGCATTTCTGTCCTGTTTTTTCATGTGTCAGGAAGAGCATAAGGGCTATATTACATACAGCAGGGGTGAGAAACATGTGGCTGCATGAGGAACACAGGGATCCGACATGTCCCCCTCTGGATCACAACACAAACACACGCAACACAACTGTGCACACACATGCACATATGAAAATCACCTTTTTAGAGGGGGAATTTGTAAAATTTCCCCTTGTGTCCTAAAGGCAATTTAACTATGTTTTAAGCCCAGCCCACCCCCAACACTCCAGGCCTCTTCCTCACTTTTTAAATTTGTAAAATATGTTTGACTTCGAGAAGGCACAATTAAATTTCAGTTTTAAAAAGGTGTTTCTTTTTTGATGTGGTTAGTAGGAGTGAGTGCAGACATAAGACACCTCCAGATCTCTGGAAACTGCCCACCTTAGACACATCTTTCCAACGTTACCTGAGAAAAATTTTGATCTTTGCGAACTGAGAAGTGGAATTGTTCCGGGTGGTCCATGACCTTACCAGTTCTGGCCATTCAAGGGCTTGTTTTGAGTTCCCCCGCGATCAGTTTGCAGCCTTTTTTAGAACAAATGTTGAGGTCATTTGTGCCGACCTTGACTCCACAGCAGTCTAGCCGATTCAAGAGTGACCATTGCTGCCTCATCTCCTATTGCCCAGTTAGTTCAGTTTGACCGTGCAGTAAAGGAGGAAGCCTCCAGGATGATGGCTAGTTGTAGGCACACTGTCTACTTGCTCGATCCTTGAATGGGGCTATGATTGATTCGGTTTTGAACGTTATCACTGAGGGAGGGAATGCTTCTCTCCTGCTTAAAAGAAACCATCATCTGACCCATCATAAAATGCCCCCAGTTAGTGTCAGACAATCTTAACAAATTCCGTTCGATCACTAACATACCATTCCTGGGCAAGGTGATCAAGAGGGTGGTGACCAATCAGCTGCAGTCATACCTGGAGGAGCAGGATTGCCTTGACCCATTCCAGTCTGGATTCAGGCCACAACGGGGTACTGGGACCAATGTCTCATTACAGCATTCACATTGGGCCAATGTCCCTCCTTAATGTCATCTGCTCAGCCCACATGATCATCCAAGTCCAGGCTCCTCCAGGGGGCCACCCTGAGGAAGGCTCATAAATCCTCTACAAGAGGTAGGGCCTTCTTTGTGGTGGCTCCAACTTTAGGGAACCAGCTTCCAAAGGAGTTTCGCCTAGCCACCTCTCTGTGGAATTTTAGGAAGCAATTGAAGACATTGCTTTTCAAGGAGGCTTTCCATACCAACCCCAGCTGACCACCTTCCTCCCCCTTTTTCTCTCTGTTCCCTCCTCTCTTTTCCTCCATCTGCTCTGAGATTAGTCCATACCATCTGTTTTGCGTTTTTTTTTTTGGGGGGGGGGGGTTATCAGTTTTAATATTTCTATTTTCATTTGTGTTTTCTGTTTTATGAGATTGTAATCCACCCAGAGTAGCGCTGCAACTAATGGGAGCAGGATACTAACTAACTAACTAACTAACTAACTAACTAACTAACTAACTAACTAACTAACTAACTAACTAACTAACTAACTAACTAACTAACTAACTAAACAAACAAACAAACAAACAAACAAACAAACAAACAAACAAATTTGAGATTTCTTCTCTCTGGAAAAATGAATGCTAGTTTGTAGGGTTTTCTCTTTTGTTAAGTACTTTGGAGGATACCTACCATTCCCCCCCCCAACCTCAAAATGCAGGAAAATAATGCAAAGCTGAGGCAGCCACATAGGGAAGAATGCAAAACGATGATCAAAACAATATCTTTATTACTATTTTCAGAAAAGAAAGAAAGAGAAAATGGGAAGAAAGAAAAATAAGAAAAAGAAAAATCTTAGGAGGAAGGAAAAGAACCACGATGCTGACATAAATTAAATTGTTGGATTATTTTTTGGGGGGGGGGTGTTGCAGAATTTGGGTGAAATGGTCTCTACCATTAGAATACAGTACGTGCATTTCCCCTAGACAACTTGATTGCTGTTTTCACAAAGGAAATCCTGTGGGTTTTTTTTCTCCCAAGACTGCTGTCATCTTTTAAATGTCAAACAAAGGCATTGTTTCTCGCCTTCAATTATTTTCCAATGAGAACAACTAACAGTAATATCAATTAGGAGCTTGAAATTATGCCCCCCCCTTCTTTTTAATAACCCACTCTATTTTGAGAATAATACAACTCCTGCAAATAAATTATTCTGTGATTTGAAATGAAATGAAATGAGCAGGTGGGCTCATTACAGATATGAGGCATATTTTGGATGGAGGGGTTTCATGTGAGAGACACACTTATTAGCAAGTCCATCAAACGGGGAAGAAAAAAAGGAGAGGGGAAACCGAGCAGGTATTTATTTGCATTTCCTAAGGAAATGGGCAAATTATGCTAACATGCAATCAGATATATCCATCCATCCATCCATCCATCTCAAGAAACTATAGCTAGTATAATGATGACATACTGTGTAGCCTTCCAAATTCTGTTCCTTTGTTACTTGGAAGTTTAAACCAGGAGTTTCTTGATAATGCCACCTGTAATGAGAGATGTGAAGTTGAGGCAACCATCAGGAAAACACAATTCTCTGAACTTTTGTACTCCTGCTAATTAGCACATTAGGGCAATGGGATATGAGGAGATGTAATCCCCATTTCTCCCTTCTCTCTATAGTGGCCACCACCACTGCTCTTGACCTTGCTTCCTGTGTGAGCAACAAGCATGAAGGAAATACATTCTTATTTTAAGGAGTCAGGAATCAATTTCCCAGAGCAAGTTTCTGGTCTATATTTCTGTTTCGTAAGACTAAATGTTGTGCTTGCCACATTGTGGTACAAATATGGTGTAATTATTTCCAGAGGAATGGTAAAAAGAAAAGAAATAAGGCTTAAATCACAGCTAGAGCAGAGTGGACATTTGCTGAATGACAAGGGAATTCATATGTAAATCTAGTTTATTAAATGGGTCTACTCCAGTTGGGACTACCTATTGGATCTTGGTCCATGCCTGTGCCTGGACTGTGAACATTTACATCTTTCTATCTATCTTGTAATTATGACCGTGTGGCCAATAGAAAGAGGTGTGTACATAACAAAGACATTTTTTTCTAAATCTGGTCATGATGCAGAAAAAGAAATGAAAAATATTCATTTGAAGTGGTTATATTCTGCATATCCATATTGTAAATGTTATTTCTGGGGCCATAGCTATGAGGAACATATTAACTGCAACAGAGAACAGTTACTTACTTTTTGTCAGAACCTTCAAATATTTTTTTTAAATAAAGTGCCAGGCTTTATTATGTTTGATGTTCAAAGATTTCCTTACATGTTTGTTATCAAGAACAATTCCTTTGAATAACACTTTCCTTCGGACTCCCTGGGGGCATATGTGCTTTTTATTCCTTGATTCACTATGTCAAATGGATTTGACAACTTTGCCCCATGCATAGATCTATAGACTCAGACACACTCTTTCTCCTACTCTTGCATAAAATGTACCCTTCCCATGTGCCTTTCACGAGGAAACTTCACTGAGTAGATTGGAGTGCGGCCTTTCAGATATAATTCCCGTCATCCCTAAAAACAGCCACATTGCCTTGGGATTGTCTAGGACTGGTGCGAATGAGAGTCCAGTGACATGGGGACAAACCAGGTAATTGAAATTCTTTGAAAAACTGGCTCCTGAATAGACATGGGCACAAGGAAGTTCATAAAAAAAATCACTGGTTTGTTGGTTTGGGTCAGATGGGGTCCATCAAAACCGATGAACCAAAACAAACCGAACCAACAAACTTTTAAAGTGAATTTTGATTGGGTGGTTCTGTTCTGCCCATTCTCTCCCCCCTCTCTCCCACAACCTGCCCCCTGCCCCCTTTCCCCTTCTTGTTGGCCCCCAACCCCTAGCTGGCCCTGCCACCTTCTACTCCTACTCCATCGTTGTCCTGCTAATGGCAGTGCAGCCTTCCAGGAGCCCAGCACTGCCCTCTGCACTTCCACAGGAAGGAAACTGGCCCACAGTTTATTAAGATGGCAGTGGTGGAGGCAATGTTCCTTTCAAGGTGTGCTGACACGTGGCCACGCAGCAATGGATCGGGGCCATTCGGCACTGGATCAGGGCCACCCATTTGCTTCTAGTCACAGCCAGAACCCTGCATGCCTGGGGAAGGGCTCCACCCAGTGCCCTGGAAAATTAGAGGGAATGTCGGGCAGAGGAGGAACAGGAGAAAGTGGCAGCACAAGAAAGGGAGGCAACAGGGGTAGTGCGAAGGGGAGCAGGCAGTTGGCAGAGGGGGGGTTTAGTTTCCCTTCCCCCCCAGGTATGATTTTTTTAAATTAAACCAGTTCATGGTTCTTTTTTTCTTTCTTTCTTTTTAAATGTTCAGAAAGTCTGTGGTCCATGGGTGTAATGGGTTCAGCCAAAGATCTGGAATCTGAGGGGTTAATTACAGCTGAGGAAAATGCTGAGCAATTAGAAACACAGACAGCTGAATCACCACCAGATTCTCCTCCCCCAGTAGCCAGAGAAAGGGAGAAGCTTCAGCAAGGACTCATGACACAAAGGGCAGAGGATCGCATGAATGCTTCCCATAGGAACATCAGGGATGGCCAGCCCTGAGTTTTAGCAGGATGAAGTGTTTAGATGACTGCTGTTGCTATAAAATCTGCACCCAGAGGCTTGGAAGTTTGTGGAAGCAAGAAGGCAACACTCTGGCTCGCATCCACGCTCCTGCTTACCTTGGGCCTTGTTCTCTGGACCCTTGGCTTTGGACTCTGACTGCTGATTACAGTTTGTGTTTTGGGTTTGGCATTTTGGTATCTGCTTTGCATCTTCTGGACATCTGATATTGGACTGGTATATTGGACTTTTGCCTGTTGAAACCCCCTGGGAACGTGACCATGGGTAGCCATGAACAACGAACCACAATTTTTCTGTTTCGTGCCCATCTCTTTTCCTGACTAACAGGGGGGGAAAGTTCAGATTACTCCGGACCTGGAGCTGATTTCGCCTTTGAAAACTTATGTAAAGAGACTGTTTGGTCTTGAAAATACTGAGAGAATGTTTACTGAAAGTGCTAAAACAAAACACAACTGCTATCTGTTTTTCTGAATGAAAGGAATATACTTTGAATATGCCTTCCAAAATTGTATGCTAATTATTGTATGTAACATGTCCTGTTTCTAGAGGACTGTCACTTCATCCCTTTTTTTAAAGAACCCCAGGGTTTTTTACACTTTAAAGCAAGCCTGTATTTTCAGTCTGTTTCAGTAAACTTTTGTTGCCCTGCAACTCTGCTGCTCTCCAAATATCTGCCTCCCCTGCCTATGAATGTATACAGTGTTTCATTTTGCAAAGCTTCTGCTGGCAAACCTATATGACACATGCTCAGTCTTATCACAAAGTGGGTGTTTTTCTCTTTTGAAATGTCTTTTTTTAGGATCAGTCTTTCAGCCCCTGCAGCCTGGAATCTTTCCAAATTAAAAAGACAAAAACAAAAAAGAAGTAGAGCCAGCCATTCTCTCTCTAGATAAGCAGGATTGGTCTTTTGAATTTATGTGATCTGTTTTAAATCTGGGGTCATGTGGGGTTACCTAATTCTTAATGAGGGAGAGACAATTTTACTTTTTTTTAAAAAAAAAATCATAACTTGAAAATCCTTTGCCCAAACTCCCCAAAATTTAGCACAGAGCAAGTCCGGACCATCCGTTTCAAAGTTAGAATTTTATGTTTTGTCTGTCCCATTTTTAAAATTGTAAAATGTAGATTTGCTATGCTGCACAGTATCACAGATGCATTTTTGTGCAGTTTTAATATGTGTATCTCTTTTTCTTTTGCAAAAATTCTCCACAAGCAGTGAAAGAAATGTAGATGTCAGGGTGTATGATATGTTTCAGGTATCTATATCTTTTATCTATTATGCTTTGTTATGGATGGCAAAACTCAGGTTTAATGTTCCTTTTTGATATCTTCAAGAAAATCTTTTGTGGCAGGGAATAAAAGGAAAATTTGCAGGGAACACACATGTCCCTTAGTTTGGCAAATAGATAATGGCAATATAGAATTACAAAGCAGATAATGGGAAGAATCAGAAACTTCCTTAGTTTACTGCAGTTTCAGAAAAAGTAAAATGTATCACTTATCCTTGGTGGCAAATCAACTGTATAGGAATTTTCAGGAAGTAAGATTGTGGGAGAAAAATATATATGAAATCACAGAATCTTAGAACAATTAAACAGCAAAGGAACTCGATGATCATTCAGTCCATCTCCATACTGATACAGGAAATTGACCCTTAAAGTGTTTTAGACACAGTGGAGGAGATCCCACACCCTTCTGAGACAATTCATTCTACCATCAAACCAGTCTAAACATCAAGAGATTCTCTACCATTTTGCTGGTATCTCCTTTCTTATAGCTTCGGTCTGCTGTGGAACAGCAGAAACCAAATTTCTCATTCTTTTACTTGCAGTCTTTCAAGTATTATCACCTGTCTGTCTTTTCTTCTTAAAATTAAGGTCATCTTCCTCAACCATTCTTTATGGGGCTTTCCTTTTCTGTATTTGGATTGTGCTTTAAATTCCTTTCAGAAAGACTAGGATCAAAACACAGGTGATCAGCCCCCCAGGGATGTATGAACAACCCCGAGAGTTCTTTGCTAGTCCTCTTAAAGGTCTCTTGACATCCTTCACAATTCCTCAGATATTTCACTTGAAGGTGGAGGGCACATTTGAATTTTGCTTCAAGTGTATCTGTGGAGAATACTACATTCTTTTTTCTTTCCAGGAACAATACCTCTTCAAAAAGGTACACGGTATGAACATATTCTCCATTGACTAGACACTTATTCCATTAAAGAAAAATAAATTTTGATAATACTGTGGAATTATTGGCCAGAATCCTGTTCATATTCATGTAAGGTTCATATGACTGACTGCAGCTAATTGCAGCTAATTGTAGAGGTGGCAGAATACGTCCTGCTTGTACAATTAGGCACACGACAGGCAAGTAATATGTCCTGGCACTGATTAGCAACAGCACGTTACACAAACCTTACATGAACACCAGCAAGATTCCAACATTGATGAAATCATGTTGTCTCAGATATGAAAAGATGTCCATTTTCTCTCAATAAACAGTCATAATTATGTACTGTCAAATCAGTTCTAACTGTGGGTGACCTTTCAGGAACTTTCTAAATATAAAGTACTTAGAAATGTTTTACCAGTTTCTGCCTCCTTCTACTGGCACTTGGTATCCATGCAGCCCCTTCAGATATGTATCCCCATCAGCCACACATGTTCCAGGTGTTGGCTGGCACTTTTCATGAGTGTGGTACAATTGGGACTCAAATGCCTGGCTTCTGGCTTTATATCCAGTTGCTTTCACCAATTAAGCTATAGCAGCTGTTCCTGGCCATAAAGAAATGACGATTTAAATGTCTGGATATGGGAATAGCAGAGATGGTTAAACTAAAAATTATAATGTATAGCAGAAGTAGTAATAACTGGAGAGCTTGCTCATTCATTCATTCATTCATTCATTCATTCATTCATTCATTCATTCATTCATTCATTCATTATTTAACCACCCCCTTCTCTTTAAAAAAGACCAAAGGTGGCTTGCATTATTTAAAGACAATATTCAAAGCTAAAAACAATAAATATACAAATGGTAAAAAGGACTGAAGAAGTATCACACTAATAAACAAAAGCAACACCACCATACATTCAAAATAATAAGGAATAATGATTTATTTAAAAATCCCACTCAGGCAGTCGGTTACTGAGGGAAGGCTTGCCTGATGAGAAAGCTTTTTACTTGCTGAAGGAAAGACAACAAAGATGGGATCAGTCGGATCTCCTGTGGGAGGGAGAGCCAAAGTCCACAACCAACAAGAGAGATGCAGCTCTTCCATGTGTTTTCAGAGGGAGTGTAATCCCATGCAGCACAGGCTGCATCCCCATTCCTCGATCTGCCTTTCGATTGACCAGGAGCATCTCTGTCTTGTCTTGATTAAGGTTCAGCTCATTCACTTTCATCCAATCTATTGCCGATTCTGGACACTGATGTACAGCTGAAAGAACTTCCTCAGATTTACATGGCAGGGAGAGATAGAGTTGAATGTAATCCAAATACTGCTAACACTGAATCCCAGCAGTTTTATGTGGATGTCAAATAACATAGGAAACAAAGTAGAACCCTGAGGGATCCCACAGGCCAGCAGCCAGGGTGTCAAAAAGGAGACCCCCAGCACCACCTTCTAAGTTCTCTCCTCCAGGAAGGACCGGAACCACAGTAAAACAGTGCCTCTTGACGTCCTTCAAGATGGGATAGAAGGATACCATAGCCAATAGTGTTGAGAGCAACTGATTGGTCTGGGAGAACCAACAGGGTCACACTCCCCCTGTCCAGTTCCAGGTGTAGGTCATCCATCAAGGTGATCAAAGCAGTCTCCATCCTGTAACAAGGCCTGAAGCCAGATTGAAATGGATCTTTATAATCCATCTCATCCGGGAACGCATGGAACTGAGAAGCCACAACCCTCTCTAGCACCATGCTGAAGAATGGAATAATAGAGGCAGGTTGGTGATGATTCAGTATTGCAGGATCCAAGGAATGCTTTTTCAACAATGGTCTTCCTATTGCCTCTTTTAAAAATGCAAAGATCCTGTTGCACAAGGCACTCAACCACTCCTCATACCCATTTGTCCAGGTCCTTTCTGGCAGCTTTTATAAGCTTGGAAGGACAAGGGCCCAGCAGACATGTGGGAGCTTTCACCTCTCAAAGTGCCCTCTCTGCATCATCGGGCAGGAGAATAAGTGCTGGAATTTGAGTTTCTTTGGCAGATGGAACATGTGACAGGAATTTATTTAGTTGTCTAAAATATCCATTGGTATGGTTCCTTTTTAATCCTGTCTTATTCCTCCTCCATAATTGGACATCCTAATTGCAAATGGAAAAGCTGAAATAAAATAAATTGGAAATCAGAATAAATAATTAATAACACATGTTCCTATTATTCTACTTTTAACATCTGCAAGACTGACCAAACCTTACTGATATGGCACAGAAGTTAGCTTATTTATTGAACCCGTGTTTTTAGCGTGGTTCTGTAGCGTATGTAATAAATAGTATATCTGTTCTTAGATATGCCAAGCATATTCTTCTGAGAGTATGATTAATTTTGATTTTGGTTTGAGGTACTTTATTTCTTTTTTAAAAAATGTAGGCAAAGTGCCTAAAAAGGTTTAATCAATGTTAACACAGACATTAACTATAAAAATAAACATAGAAATTAAAACAAAACAAGAAAACTGCAACACATTATTTTCCATACAGTGTGCTTGTATTTTCCAGGGGCATGCAATATGGAACTGTACTTCTCTCCAGTCTCTTGGGGTTCTTTGTATAATCAAATTGTCTTGTAAAATGTTAATACAACAATCTTGTCAGTTCATTTAAATGGCAGGCAGCATATGTTATCATGATAGGCTGTATACATGGTTTTCAGTTTTCGTAAACCTGCTTTTCTTGTCTTGTCTCTTCTTCATATCTTGTGCCTCCAAGTTGAGGAGAACAGATTCACAGATCACTCTACCTGCCTGCCTGTTTGTCCGTCTGTCTGTTATATTCATGCATCTTCTTTTCTCTAATGCCACGGACAGCACACATAACTCTCCTCTTCCCTCCTTTACCCCTACACCAAACCTGATGGAGGTATTGGTTAGGCTGAGAGGCAGTGTCTACCCCAAAGCTGCCATACTCTGAAGTACCTGCCTAACATTCAGTTCAGTACATGACATTACATCCTCCCATGTTCTTGAAAGGAGGAAGGAGTAGTTAAAAGATACTGGTATAAGGCTCAAAAAATTGGAGGTTTAGGTATTCCTAATATAAAAAAAAATGTAGCGAAGCAACTTAGGTTTATTGGATATATTATATATAACAAAGGAAGGTTAATTTGGTGGGATATGGAATCCTCAGAAATAAATGGGAATATTGAAAAATATTTGTTTAATGTAGTAAAAAGAAATACAATAAATCAGGTGAACCTTTAACATGGTTCTTTTTAAAGAAACATGTTAAAGGTCTGGAACAGATATAAAAAGAAGTTATGTCCCTTTACTTCACCACTAAAATTGGTGACCGAAATAGAAAATTTCCCAGCAAACTTGAAAGGTTTAGCTGATCTTTTTAAAGATAAAAAAGCTGCTAGATTGACGGATTGGATGATTAAAATAAGATTGAAGGATCTGATTATAGTTAAACTTCAAACTAATAAACTATCATGGTATAATTATATCCAATTAAATAGTTGGACAAATGAATTGTTGAAGACTAATGGCAAATGCAGAGAATTACTAAGTATGAACAATTTCTATCATCACATAAAGACATGCAGAAAAATGCTTTGAGGAAGGGAGTAGTAAGTAGGATTTATAACCTAATTTTGGAACAAGAGGAAAAAGATACTGAAATAGAAGGTTTGAAATCAATTTGGGAACATGATTAAAAGACAGAAAGTAAAACAGAGGATTGGATAGAAATTTGGAAGATGAGAATTTTAAGATTAATGTTGGTAAGAAGAAAGGGGGGGAATTTAAATTAGTTTAAGGTGGTACGTGACTCCGGTGAAATTGAACATAATAAATTCAGACTAATCTAAGGTCTGTTGGAAATGTGATGAAGAAATTGGCACTTATTATCATATGTGGTGGGAGTGCAGATTGATTCAGAAATTTTGGAAATTGATTTTTAAGGAAATATGTGATATATTTGAAAAAGTTATCGAACTTAATTCTAAAATTGCTTTGCTTTCAATTTTTGATAAGATAGAACTTGATTATTGCTCAAAGGAATTGATTTCTAATTTTATGACAAGTGCTAGAATATTAATAGCTAGTTTCTGGAAGGATAAAAATGATATTAGAAGATGGGTATAATGAAGTATGGGACAGTGCGTTAAATGATAAATTGACTACGGAACTTAAGATGAAAAGAGGGCAAATAAGTTTAAATATTTTTTATGCTATTTGGGGTAGATGTACTGAATTTGTATTAGTGAAAAGAAAGGGGAAAGCCTCTAAGCAACAATCAATGCAATTTTGGAAAAGAGGTACGTAATAAAAGTATTGCTCCAAAGGAGTCTCATGGGTATGGGGGTGCACTGTGATTTAGATTGTATTAGTAAGTATTTTGTATTCTTGCATTTGCTTTGAAATTTTAAATAATAAAATTTTAAAAGGACATAAGGTGGGGCATACAAGCACAGCCCATTATTTAGATGACTTCCTTTTCTGCAGGGAAAAGAGGTTGGGTAGGTATCAGCTTATTTTGGATGCATTTCAGACAATGGCTCAGGTGCTTGAGCTCCTATTGGCTGATGAGAAAGTGGAAGGTCCTTCTTCTCTATTGACCTTTTAGGACACAGAGTTGGACACTAAGTTGCCAGTGGCCCACATCATCCACAGAGCATGTGATGAACCTAGTGGGAGCCTTCAGCTTGTGCTCACTGCAATTTAACATTGCAATGCAGACACAGCACATCCTGGGGTTAGATAATAGCATAGCTGACGCCCTGTCCCATCAACAGATCGAGCGGTTCAAGGCATTAGCACCAGGAGCCTGCAAGTATTCCAAGGCACTACTGCCCAAGGTGTGTCAAATTGGTGGAGAGATGCTGAGCAAGCAATAGGGTTGGCATTGGCCCCAAGGATACATAAGAGATGTGCTGCTGTGAGTACAGAATTCCAGGAATTCAGAGGTAGAGAAGAACTTGAGGCCAGTTGGGCAGTGTCCGTGGAGCACTTAGAGCAATGTGTGTTTTATTTATATAGGAAGGGGATCTCACCAGGTTCGATTCAAGGATGTATGTCAGCCTTGGCATTTTATGCCAAGGTTCACGTTTACCTGGACTCCATGTTGGATTGTCATAGACAGAAAATGTTAGAGGGTTGGAGCAAGGAGAGGGTTAGGGCCACTGATACGCAGGTACCTATTTCCCCTGCAGTCCTGGTCAGAATCAATGAACAGTAAGGTAGCATATGCAGCAACAACTATGAAGAGGCATTGCTTCAGGCAGCATCACTGGTGATATTCTATCGGGCGCTGAGAGTTAGTGAAGCCGTAGTGATGGGAAAAGGGGAGAGTTCTCAGGCAGAATTACAGATGAGGGATGTATTGCTGGCAGATAACACTGGACATTTGCATGTTGAAAGATCCAAGGCAGATCAGGCTGGGAAATGAGCTGACATTGTATTGGGTCCCTGTTGAATAGAAGGAATATGCACCATTATATATATACTGTATATTAGGTCATTGAGAGGCTAGCCTTATGCAAATATATATATATTCTATTATAACTCTGTTACTGATGTTTAATGTTATATTTTTATATTGCTATTAGATATGTCGGAAGCCACCCAGAGCAGTCAGTTGACTAGATGGGCGGGGTACAAATGCAATAAATAAATAAATAAATAAATAAATAAATAAATAAATAAATAAATAAATAAATAAATAAATAAATAAATAAATAAAATATATATTTGCATAAGGATGGCCTCTCATTGACCAAATAACAGGTTTGGAAGCTCACAGATATGGCACTCGGGCAATTGGATTTAAAGGGCTGTCGCTTTGGAACTCACTCCTTCTGAATAGAGGCAGCCTCTGCTCTGGCATCCTTGGGAGATGGTCCTGAAGCAATTAATAGGCTGGGCCATTGGTCTTCAGGTAATTATCAGTTTTATGTGCACCCGCTACCACACATCTAGGCTGGTTGCTAGCTGTTTTTATTGTTCTCATTACAGGTCCAGTGCTGGTCAGGAGACAACTGCATATTCTGCTAAATGGGCACAGCTACATCTTCTGGGCAGCTCACTTTGCAGCCACGATGGCCTGGGGGAATAATTTAGGTTTGGAGATCATGGCATCTCTGAAGTGAATGGGTCGGAGTGGTATGCTATGGGGTGAATTCCTCAGAGGGGCTTCCCATGGTGCTCAGTGCAGGCCTCCCAATAAATTGGTCATCCATCTTGGGGGTAATGACTTGGCCAAGCATAACAGCAAATCATTAATAATTGATATTTTGCATGATCTGTGGGTATTGAGAAGGGAGCATCAGTCAATGTGAATCGTATGGTCCACTATTATACCCTGACAGGTGTGGAGAGCAGAATGTAACACAATTTGCAGGAGGGTTAAGAGAGAAGTCTTCTATGCAATTTGTAAGGAATTTGGATCAGTGATTTGTCACCCAAACATTTCTTTGGACAGGCTGGAGCTCTTTAGAGGTGATGTGATACATTTATCCAACTTGGATTTGGATTATTTTTAAGGGACTTATGGAGGGGCCTCAACAGATGGGAAACTTTGACTTCTGAGCGTTCAGCCTGGAGGCAGGTGGTGCACCATGGCCTCTCCCAATTTGAAGAGACACTTCTACAGCAGGCTGAGGCAAAGAGGCAGTCCCGAAACAAGCAAAACCAGGGAGCTGGACAGGGGACAGATTGTATTTGTCTTCAATGTGGAAGAGATTGTCACTCTCGAATCGGCCTTCTCAGCCACACTAGGCGCTGTTCCAAGACTTCCATACAGAGCACATTACCATAGTCTCTCGAGACTGAAGGATGCCTACATGGAGGGGCCTCTGTGTTCAGGTTGAAGGACTGATGGCAGGCATGAGACATAGCCAGACTTGACCCATTGCTGTGGTAAGTGGTGCAGAATGAAGATAGATTGGTGTTACGTACACCCCGTGCCCCTGTTTGTTTCCTTCAACCCAAGGATCCACGCTGGCAACATTCCTTCTTTCTCTCTCGCTGCCACCAGTGGATTTCTTTTATCCACACTGTAAAGCACTTTACTCTGAGACGTGCTGCCAACAACAGAACTTGTTTTATTAAAGGGTATAAAAGGATAACTCAGAATCACAGATGGTCTTTATTCATTTTCATTAGATCACACTCATTGACATATTATATTTTATGTTCCACACTAGATCACTTCTTGTTTACTTATTTTCAATTTAACCAGTTTATATTTATTAGTAACAATTCTCTCTCTCTCTCTCTATCTCTCTCTCTCTCTGCAAACCTTACTCCTTCTTCTCTCCAACTGACTAACTGACAAAACTCTGCCTCTCCTGTCCTCTCATTGGCACATGAGGTTCCGCTGTGATTGACAGGAGCGACTTGGGCATCCATCACAATTGGTGAGTTCCCTTTCAAGCACGAAGGAGGTTGTAATCCATCTGACCTCCCAGCAGTGAGGACCATGAAATTACAATGCAAGGGGAGGATGTGTTGGGGCCAGAATCTGACCAAACTGCAGGAGGCAGTGTAAGACAGGAGGGCCTGGCATGCTCTGGTCCATGGAGTCATGAAGAGTTGGACACGACTTAATGACTAAACAACAACAACAACCACATGGAGTATCTCCATGCATTTGAGCATCCTGATTTGTCAGGGGAGTCTCCACATCCAAAAGAAGTTTTATGCTTCAGATTGTCCCACTTCCTGCAGAGACAGTGACAGAAACAGGATGTGGGACAAGAAGTCACTCCATGTACACACTTTCAAGTTAAACAATTTTTTAAAATGGCTGTATAGGGTTTTGGTGTTGCATGCCACACTTGATCAAATCAAGAAGACCTAACTTAAGATGATCAGCAGTGAACCAGTTGCAATATTTTTATCTGACCACACAGTAGTAAGATTGAAGTAAATCCTGAAGCTGAGGCTCCAATACTTTGGCCATCTCATGAGAAGAGAAGACTCCCTGGAAAAGACCCTGATGTTGGGAAAGTGTGAAGGCAAGAAGAGAAGAGGACGACAGAGGACAAGATGGTTGGACAGTGTCATCAAAGCTACCAACATGAATTTGACCAAACTCCATGAGACAGTGAAAGACAGGAGGGCCTGGCGTGCTCTGGTCCATGGGGTCACAAAGAGTCGGACATGACTTAACAACGAAACAACAACAACAAGTAAGATTTAGGGATTGAGTGTGAATTTTGTGTGATTTTTTTAATTTACTGAGTGAAAAAAGAGAGTACCTTCCTTTAAAAATGATAATAAGATGACATGTCTTTTCATTTTGACACTAAAGGAAGGGAATGAAAGTAGGAAAAACTGAAAGTGACTGATTCATATCTTCAGCACAAGCAGTTTGACTGCTTTAACTCCAAAAACTCTGGCTTTTGAAACATTGTTCAGTCAAACATGTTAGTGCCAGACTAAGTTTATCACATTGAGATGCTATCATCATTAACACCATGTGACATGAAGGTACTTACATGATCCTGTTCTTACTGGAAATAGTTGTACTTATTGAACTTAATCAATGAAATTGAAGGAGAATTTTGTTTCTCTATTTTGGTAGAATTGATCAAGATCCACAAATTCCTTTATATTTAATATTGTAAAGAACATATGGTTTAAGGAACCAGAACATGGGGCAAAGCATAACTGAGAGGCTGGGTCATCACTAGCTATATTTTAATTCATGGGACTTGCAGAATCCAAGTGTCATTGAGTCCCAAATGCTGCTGCAGCTAAATTTGCCATTGTGCCAAAAAGCTTGGCTTTTTAAATTTCAGCCAAGATGTTTGAAATAATGTGTCCGCCTTGTTTTCTTACTGAATTTTTTCTCCTTGAAGCCTCAGAGAGGTGTGATTTAGCTTAAAGTCCATGCTCCTTATTTGTCTTCTTTTGAGTGAAAGCAATGCTTCTTTTCCCCACACATTAAACTGGGCAGCACAACAAAAGTGTAGTAGAGTGCAGTGTCTGATAGTTTCAGTGAACGATGTCCCTGTCATCTGCAAAACTGAAAAATCCTGCTTTACAAGGAGGTTATGCATGAGAATGAAAAAAACCCAAAACCCTCCATGTTCAAAGGATGTTTCTGTCATGAATGTGTGATCTGATTTCTTACATCTGATGTTTGAAGCCATGGATTCATAAGGAGGTATCAGTCTTGGATGTTCCTACTACCCTAGAAATGTCAGTGCAAGAGGAGCGGAATACTCAACAGAGTCTTGTGGTGCAATGGTTAAATTGCAGAATTGCACCACAAACTCTGCTCACAAACACGGGTTCACTCAGCCTTCCAGCCTTCCGAGGTTGACAAACTGAGTACCCAGTAGCCTGCATAATTAAATTGCAAACTGACCAGAGACTGCTTTAAGCACTATGAGGTGATATATGAGCATGTTCTTTTTTCTTTTTGTGTGTGTGGCTATGGTGGCTATAGGTGATGAGAATTGCAGTCCAAGCAGCATCTGGAGGTCTACGCATTCATCACTCCTATTTCAATTGGTGAGCTTGCTCTCAAGATTTGTGTAGCTCTCCTGAAGGTGGAGCAGTGGGTCTGTTTAAGACCCAGGCAGAGATTGCTGGAACAACATTTGAGCTCTTATCTTAGAAACTCTCTAGTTTGAACATCCCAGAGAGCCACTAAGGTTGCTATCTGAATCTTAAACTTGTGTCTCATCTTGGTACTTAGATTATTCCTTATATTTTCCTAACTTCTGCTTTTCTGGTGTTGTCCAACATCCAAAGATTCTCGTGGGTCAGAAAGAAGGGAAACTTCCTCCATGCTCTATGTATGAATTCTCTGCAGAGATCTGCATGTCCCTTAGATATCATTCAGAAAATTCACTTCCTACATTCTTATTTCATGCAAACTGTACATTGGCATTTCAAACAGGCAAGTAAACAAGAGAGGTTTTTATTTTTGCAATGTGTAGTTGAGTAAAGCTGAAAATATCTGAAATTCTTGTTATGTTCCTCCTCTACACTTAGTATGTATTGGTGGAGAAATATACTAGGAGAAGCAGCAACAACAAAAATCTTGTAAAGGATACTGACAGCCAACACAATCCGAAATCAGATAAAAGCTGTGTTTCCCCCTACCTTTTGATAGGTTGGAAACTTATGAGTATGTCACAAGATAAATCTCTCTTCTATCCCCACCACCCCCAACTCTTATAAGTTGCTTTCTTTAAGGAACAAAAATATTTGGAATGTATTTCATGCAGGACCTGTCAAAATAATAGCTTTGTGATGTGAATTCAGAACATAAAAGACTTCTATTAGCAATCAGCCAGAGACAAGAGATAAACCAATCTGTGCTGGATACAGTTTTGTTATCAGACCTATTTGTTATCCTTTCTCAGACTGTTCCAAATCCATAAAATTTACATAAAATTTACATCTGCCACTAGGAAGATATTCAAAGGGAAATTTCTGTGATGTTCATCTTAGAGGAGTTCATAATTCGGAAGCTCGCCATATTGATTGATTTGCGGTCTCCAGATTACAGTGATGAAATTGTTGAGGGGGTAGCCTTATTGATTTGTCGGCATGGAAGGAGGAATTGGGGAAAGTATTTACACTTCAGTGTGTTCAGAGTTTGCAAGAGGAAAATTTCTATACACAGTTGGCAGACTCTGCTAGCAAAAATGGCCAACACTATGGGGTTTCTTAGAGGAGTTCAAGAGGGGCAAGTTTGGAAAACCCAACAGTGGTCAGAGGATTGGAAAAGATCAGTCTACATCCCAATCCCAAAGAAAGGCAGTGCCAAAGAATGCTCCAACTACTGTACAATTGCACTCATTTCACACGCTAGCAAGGTTATGCTCAAAATCCTACAAGGTAGGCTTCAGCAGTATGTGGACCGAGAACTCCCAGAAGTACAAGCTGGATTCCAAAGAGGCAGAGGCACTCGAGACCAAATTGCTAACTTGCGCTGGATTATGGAGAAAGCCAGAGAGTTCCAGAAAAATATCTACTTCTGCTTCATTGACTATGCAAAAGCCTTTGACTGTGTGGACCACAACAAACTATGGCAAGTTCTTAAAGAAATGGGAGTGCCTGACCACCTTATCTATCTACTGAGAAACCTATATGTGGGACAGGAAGCAACAGTTAGAACTGGATATGGAACAACTGATTGGTTCAAAATTGGGAAAGGAGTACGGCAAGGCTGTATATTGTCCCCCAGCTTATTTAACTTATATGCAGAATACATCATGCGGAAGGCTGGACTGGGGGAATCCCAAGCCGGAATTAAGATTGCCGGAAGAAATATCAACAACCTCCGATATGCAGATGACACCACTCTGATGGCAGAAAGTGAAGAGGAATTAAAGAACCTTGTAATGAGGGTGAAAGAGGAGAGTGCAAAAAACGGTCTGAAACTCAACATCAAAAAAACTAAGATCATGGCCACTGGTCCCAACACCTCCTGGGAAATAGAAGGGGAAGATATGGAGGCAGTGACAGATTTTATTTTCCTGGGCTCCATGATCACTGCAGATGGAGACAGCAGCCACGAAATTAAAAGACCCCTGCTTCTTGGGAGGAAAGCGATGACAAATCTTGACAGCATCTTAAAAAGCAGAGACATCACCTTGCCAACAAAAGTCCGAATAGTCAAAGCTATGGTTTTTCCTGTCGTGATGTATGGAAGTGAGAGCTGGACCATAAAGAAAGCAGACTGCCGAAGAATTGATGCCTTTGAATTGTGGTGCTGGAGGAGACTCTTGAGAATCCCCTGGACTGCAAGGAGAACAAACCTATCAATTCTAAAGGAAATCAACCCTGAGTGCTCACTGGAAGGACAGATCCTGAAGCTGAGGCTCCAGTACTTTGGCCATCTAATGAGAAGAAAAGACTCCCTGGAAAAGACCCTGATGTTGGGAAAGTGTGATGGCAAGAGGAGAAGGGGATGACCGAGGATGAGATGGCTGAACAGTGTCTGCGAAGCAACCAACATAAATTTGACACAACTCCGGGAGGCAGTAGAAGATAGGAGGGCCTGGCGTGCTCTGGTCCATGGGGTCATGAAGAGTCGGACACGACTAAACGACTAAACGAAACGAAACGAATGGAGTTTCTACTGAAAGGTTAATATTTTGAGATCTGAAATACCGTGGTGCCTTGCATAACGATGCCCCGTTTAATGACGAATCTGCAAAAGCGATTGCATTGCGATGATTTAGACGGGCAAAAATCACATTGCGAAAATCACATTGCGATGTTTTCAGAACAGCTGATCAGCGGTTCCAAAATGGCCACTGGGTGAAGAAAATGGCCGCCCGCAGCGTTTTCGCACGATTTCCTTGCTTACTGAGGTGGCAAAAATGGTGGCCGGATAGTGGATCTTCTTTTACGGTTTTTTGCCCCGTATAGCGACGATTCCGGATACCACTGTATCTGACAAAATGGACCTGCAAGAGAAAGTTGGTCAAGCCGAAGGCTCTAGCTAGGTGTTCAGCCAGACGACCATGCTCTGTTACAATATCATCTGTCTAGAGACTTAAATCTTCCTTTATTTAAATTGGTTTGAGGTGAGACTTTAAAAATTCAAACGTTTTCTCAACACAAGAAGAGATTACATGAGATTTGTGTTGTTTTTATTTTGATTATTGTGACATCTTTTGATGAGGAATTCACCAACAAGCTCTGCTTATTTAAATCTTTACTTATTTAAATCACTTCCAGGTGAGAATTAAAAAATTCTAAAGTTGTCTCACCACAAGAAGAGATAACAGGAAGTTTTCTGCATTGTATTTTGTTATTGTGACACCTTTTGGTGAGAAATTCACCAGCCTGTGTTCAAAATTCTATGTGGTAAGCAACATTGTTTTCAAAATATAAAGCTTGCACTGTGTAAGGAAATACAGTAACTCTTGTATTTTGTATGCAAAATATTATGTTTTCTCTTAAAAATGTTATATTTGTGTATGTTTTTTCACATAATATACTGGTTTTGTACAAAACAGAACCTTCTTCCAAATGATTTTTTAAAAGTAACTAATCCTGCTACAGACCCAAAAAGGAAGGAAGGACGATGCTAATAGATTTCTTGCTCCCATATGGGAGAGTAAGTCTGTGAATATGTCACCATTTTTTCAAGACACTCTTTTTCATCTGTGGACAAGAACATCTGTGTGTGGTTGTCACACCATTCCTTTCTTATCACCCTCATGTGCTGGGACTGTGCCATCTGGGCTATAAAGGAATGAATAAATGGTGAATTGGTTGGTTGTCAGTAGAGATGGGGATGACTCACTATTTTCGCGAGTTGTTCTCTTTGTGAGTCAAGTCGTCAAAAGTTGATGACTCACGAAGTACAAAGTTGCCCCCATGAAGCGACGAATTACAAATTACGAATTATTAATCGATTTGGGGGGTTATTAAAAAACACCTCCACCCCCACTGCCACTGCCATCCCCACTTCCCTCTGCCATTCCCTGCCGCACCACCACCACCCCCTCCACCCCCCATCCCCACTGACACCCATTACTGTAATTGCCGCCACTGCCACTGAGGCAGGCTAAGGGAATCCAGGCTGCCCTTTGCAAAGATGGCAGTTGCAGTTTCCCTACCCTAAATGAAGCCGCAGCCACCATCTTTGCAAAGGGCAGCCAATCTCCCTTTTTACATGCCGTGGCTACGGAGGCCTGATGGAGACCTCAGCAGTGGCTACAGCGATTTTGGTAAGAGGGTAATCACCGGCTGATGGAGACCTCAGCAGTGGCTACAGCGATTACGGTAAGAGGGTAATCACCGGCTGATGGAGACCTCATCAGTGGCTACAGCGATTACGGTAAGAGGGTAATCACCGGCACCGCTGTGGGGGCTGCGGTGGGGATGGGGGGACTAAGGTAGAGAGAGGAAGGGGTGGGGGTAGGCTGTGGGGGTGGGTGGCTGTCTATCGGGCTGACGATCAGTTGATCAGAGGCTGGTAGGCAGAATGGTTTCTTTCTTTAAAAAAATTACGAAGGAGAAATAAAAATGGGAAATTATTCATTGATTCGTATACGTCAATACTTAAAATTTGAAAAATACAGATTGATAAATATTTAACAAATTGGCAATTTTTGTTGAGAAAAACAGTCCGTTTTTATATTTGTCCCCATCTCTAGTTGTCCGTAAATAGCAGTTGTCAGTAAATAGCTGGCACACTCCAGAACTGTGGGGGTGGGGGTGGTAAATTATGGCCCTCCAACTGAAAACTTACTTGTAGGTCTGTAAAACTCTTCTTAGATGGTGTTATAACACAATAGACAGAAGTATGCACGTGGTTTTGGCCAAAATCACGATCCCTATGATCTGGGAGGCCATGGAGAAGCAACAAAAAAGATTCTGGAGCACCACAGGTTTCTCACTGTGGGTATTGCTAATGGTTGATGATAGAACATGCCAATGAAATATGTGCTTATTATAAACTTGAAAGGTATTTAGACACATTCTCCTTAGCTTTGAAAATAACTCCATGGTTTTGGTAGCACAGCACTCCAGGATAGCATGCTGAAAGTCCCAAACGTTGGTGTTTTTTTTTAAGCAGGCTTCAGGAATTCATGGGCAACAGCCTTAATTTCATACTCAGGGGTGATAAAATTCTGGGAAGGAAAGTAGAGAATATGTGTGGAGAGACAAAATGAACATGGGTATCTGTTAAGCATAGAAAATACAAACTATGATTAAACCTTAAAACACAATGGAAAAATTCTTGCAATGAGAGGTCCTTTATCTGGAAACCCTATGAAGTACAAATAAGCCAGTAAGAGTACTTGGTAATGAATTCCTGGAGAGCAAATTTTACTTAAGGAAAACAAATCACTCTTATTGGTAATCCATTTCAACTGGAAAGGTAAAAAGTGATGTTAGTTGCTGACACAGGAAAACAAAAAACAAAAGAAGCTTCTTCACACTGGCTCAGAAAATTAGTTCATCTAGCCCAGTATTGCTGAGTCATGAACAACAGCTCTTCAGGGTTTCAGGCAAAATCTTCACCCTTCTTGGAGATGATGGGGAATTACACATTGTATGTTTTGAAAGTAAAGCAAGCATTCACCCACTGAGTATGGTCCTCCCTCAAAGCAGCCCTTTTAAACCTTGAAAAAGCTATTGGCAGAAACACCCATATGCGCGATCATTCTCTTGCCAGTGTCTCTGAGTGAGTTATTGAGATACTGAATAGATAAGAATAATCTGAGTTAACCTCTAGGCAAAATCAGGAGCCGGAGTCCCAGAGGCAGTTCATGTAATTCTGGCAACTCCTGCAATGTCACTGGAAACAACACGGAAAGTAGCAGTTACCGGATATAAGTCTTTGCTTGATTGGCATAGATCATGATGCCAGGGGTTATTTCCAATGGTGGGAGAGGTCATTGCACCTCACTAGGTAGTCCCCATCCACTATGGTGCTACCTCACCACGGTGTGTTAACCTCATGAGGTGCGTGGGGTTTAGGGTGAAAGCTAACAAACAGATTGATAACCCTGTACCATGCAACAATCATAACAAAACGTCTGACCTAAAGTTGGGCACCTGGAATGTTCGGACAATGACCCCTGGCTTTTCTGACAACATTCAGGAAATAGACAACGTATGCAAGACAGCTGTCATTGAAGTGGAACTGAGTAGACTGCAGATGGACATTGTTGCCCTGCAAGAGATGAGATTGCTGGATGTGGGATCTGTCAAAGAAAAAAACCTTCTAATTCTTCTGGCAGGGAAAACCATTGAATGAGATCAGGGAACATGGTATTGGCTTTGTGGTCAGAAATACTCTGCTGAGAGCCATTGTTCCACCTATTGAGGGGGAGTGAAAGAATCCTGTCTCTGAAGCTCCACTCATCAGCAGGACCAGTCACCCTCATTAGTGCATATGCACAAACACTGTTGTCCACAACAGAAGTCAAAGACAAATCCTATGACAATCTGGCAGCTACTATTAAAAAAATCCCCGAGAGAGAGCCACTGTTCATTCTCAGAGACTTTAATGCTAGAGTTGGTGCTGATACAATTCTTGGCCCACTTATCTAGGCCATTTTGGCATTTGGAAGATGAATGAAAATGGCCAATGCTTGCTGGAGTTTTGTTGTTATTATGGTCTCTGTGTCAGCAAGACATTCTTTAATATGAAGCTTCAACACAGAGATTCCTGGAAACATTCAAGATAGAAGCATTGGCATCAGCTCAATTTGATCCTCACTAGACGTTCTGGCTGCAGGGACGTGGTGGTGCTGCGGGCTAAACCGCAGAAGCCTTTGTATGCTGCAGGGTCAGAAGACCAGAAGTCGTAAGATCGAATCCATGCGACGGAGTGAGCTCCCACACTTTGTCCCAGCTCCTTGCCAACCTAGCAGTTCAAAAGCATGTAAATACGAGTAGATAAATAGGTACCACCTCAGTGGGAAGGTAAACAGCGATCCGTGTATAGCCGCGCTGGCCACGTGACAATGGAAACTGTCTTCAGACAAACGCTGGCTCTACGGTTTGGAAACGGGGATGAGCACCGCCCCCTAGAGTTGAACACGACTGACTAAATGTCAAGGGGAACCTTTACCTTAGACGTTCTAGCCTTCCTAGTATTACGCTCACACGCAGTTGCCAGAATGCTGATTGTGTTACTGATCACTCCATGGTGTGTAGTAGAGTAAAATTGCAAACAAAGAGATTGTATCACAGACAAAAGGAAGGAAGACCACGTGTTGATATCAGCAAGACTTGCAATCAAAGAAAACTGGAGGAATTTGCCCAAGTTCTTGAGGAAACCCTTCCAGGCCTGAGGCAAATGAACCTAAACAATGGGAACATTTCAAGAATGTTTTTTATAACACCGCCTTTTCCACATTTGGCAAGAAGACCAAAAAGACGGCCGACTGGTTTGAAGCCCATTCGGAGGAGCTGATGCCAGCCATCGAGGATAAGAGGAGATCTCTAGCAGCATACAAAGCCTGTCTTAGCGAGTACAACTTGTAAGCTCTTCGAGCTGCTCGTAGCCAAGTCCAACAGGCTGCCAGGAGATGTTCTAACAATTATAGGCTTCAGCTCTGCTCTCAGATACAGATATAAGTGGACACAGGTAACATCAAGGGAATGTATGATGGTATCAAGCAGGCTTTAGGTCCAATACAGTGGACCCTCGACTTACAGACAGCTCAACTTACAGACTTTTTGAGTTACAGACTTCTCTGGCCGCAAAATTTAGGTTTGACTTGCAGCCAGAGAATCGACCTACAGACCAGAAAAAAACCAAAATGGAACAAAAACGGAACAGAAATGGCCAGTTACGGGATTAATCGGTTTTCAATGCATTGTAGGTCAATGGAGACTCGACCTACAGACTTTTTGACCTGCAGCCACTGTTCCAATACGGATTAATTCCATAAATAGAGGGTCCACTGTACAGAAAAAATCTGCTCTCTTGAAGCCTGCTACAGGTGTGATCATCCAGAACCAAGCACAGCAGATGGACCACTGGGTGCAGCATTACTCTGAGCTATATTGCAGACAGAATGTGGTAACCGAAGAGGCACTAAAGAACATCAAGTTCCTGCCTGTCTTGGAAGAGTTGGATTGCTAATCAACTTTAGCAGAAATAAAAGTGGCCTTGAAGTCCCTCTCCTCTGGCAAAGCACCTGGGAAGTATAACATCCCTACTGAAGTGCTGAAGTACTGTAAAAGGATCATCACCACCGAGCTGTATGAAATCTTTTGTCTTTGCTGGAGGGAAGGTGGAGTACCACAGGACATGAAGGATGCGAACATCGTCACATGTATAAGAACAAAGGAGACGGGGCAACTGCAATAACTATCATGGTATCTCTCTTCTCAGCATAGTAGGGAAGCTACTGACCCATGTTGAGCTGAGGAGACTCCAGGTGCTTGCAGACAGGCTCTACCCAGAATCACAGTGTGGATTTTGAGCTAACAGATCCACCACTGACATGGTATTCTCCCTTAGACAGTTGCAAGAGAAATGTAGGGAACAACAACAGCCATTCTTTGTGGCCTTCATGGATCTCACAAAGGCCTTTGATTTGGTTAGCAGGGACGGCCTTTTAAAAATCCTTCCCAAGATTGGATGTCCACCTTGACTTCTTAACATCATCAGGTCCTTTTATGAGGAAATGAAGGGCACTGTAGTTTTTGATGACTTAGCATTAGATCCCTTTGACATCCGAAGTGGGGTGAAACAGGGCTGTGTCCTCACGATGACTCTATTTGGGATCTTTGCTGTCACGCTGAAGCACATTTTTGGAACTGCAACAGAAGGTGTCTGTCTCTGGACTAGATCAGATGGAAAGCTCTTTAATCTCTCTAGATTGAAAGCAAAGGCCAAAGGCCAGCTGAAATGCATGTGGGACTTCCTCTTTGCCGATGATGCAGCTGTTGTTGGCCACTCTGCTGAAGACCTCCAACAACTCATGAATCATTTTAGCAAGGACTGTGAAGACTTTGGATTAACAATCAGCCTGAAGAAAACACAAGTCATGGGCCAGGGCGTGGACTCACGTCCCTCTATTACCATCTCCACACAAGAATTGGATGTTGTTCATGACTTGGTGTACCTTGGCTGACATTCTCTGACATTCTCTCCCTAGATGTCGAGCTGGATAAACGCATTGGCAAAGTAGCTACTACATTCTCTAGACTCACAAAGAGATTATGGCTTAATAAGAAGTTGACGGCATATACCAAGATAGAGTCTGGGTCCTGAGTACACTCCTGTACTGCAGTGAGTCCTGGTCCCTTTGTGAACAACAGGAGAGGAAGCTGAACATGTTCAATATGTGTTGTCTCCGATGCATTTTTGGTATCACCTGGCAGGACAAAGTTCCAAATAGAGTAGTTCTAGAACAAGTTGGAATTTTTAGCATATATACATTACTGAAGCAGCAATGTCTACATTAGCTTGGGCATGTCGTGAGAATGGCTGATGGTTGGATTCCAAAATATTTCCTGTATGGAGAATTAATGCAGGGAAATCGCCCCAGAGGGAGACCACGGCTGCGATACAAGGATATCTGCAAGTGGGATCTGAAGGCCTTAGGAATGGACCTCAACAGATGGGAAAACCTGACATCTGAGTGTTCAGCCTGGAGGCAGGTGGCATCATGGCCTCTCCCATTTTGAAGAGACCCTTGTCCAGTAGGCTGAGGCAAAGAGGAAGTCCCAAAAGCAGCAAAATCAGGGAGCTGGACAGGGGACAGATTGTATTTGTCTTCAGCGTGGAAGGGATTGTCACTCTTGAATTGGCCTTCTCAGCCACACTTGATGCTGTTCCAGGCTCTCCATACAGAACATGTTACGATAGTCTCTCAACACTGAAATCTAATAATTTTAAACCTAAATCTAATAATTTTAAACCATTTTTAAAAAACCTTTAAAAACACATTTAAAAATACAATACCGAAGATGTAAGGGAGAATCCAACTTACATGTTCACTACTGTTTTAAAAAGCCTGTTTAAAAGAAATGTCTTTACATGTTGCCAGAAGAACAAGAGGGAAGGGGACCCCTGAGTTATATAGTCACAAAGAGGACCCACCAGGAAAGCTCCCTCCAGGTGCTTAGAGACTCCAGAATCACCAGGGAGCTTCCTATGTATTTCCCCAACAAGCCTGCCAACTTTGGTGAAGATTGATTATTGGACATCTCACAGTTATTGACCCACAAATTGGGTTCCCCCAGGAGACTTTACCACATGGCACAGAAGCCCATTCTGCCTACCCACTGCCGATCAGCTGATCAGAAGCTGAGAGGCAGCCATCCCCCCCACACACACAGCCACCCACCCCCAACAGCCTACCCCCACATCCCCTTCCTTTCCCTACCTTAGCCCCCACCCCACTCCCATCGACACCCCCTTACCTTAATAGCTGCTGCTGAGGTCTCCATCAGGCCTTTGCAGTGTTAAAGAAAAACAAACGGCTGCCCTTTGCAAAGATGGTGGCTGCGGCTTCATTTAGGGTAGGGAAGCTGCAGCTGCCATCTTTGCAAAGAGTAGCCTGGGTTCCCTTAAAGCAAGCTAAGGGAAACCAGGCTGCCCTTTGCAAAGGGCAACCAATTTCCCTTTTTACATGCCTTGGCTGGGAGGGCAGAAGACCTCGGCATCGACGATTAAGGCAAGAGGGTGTCGGTGGGGGTGGGGTGGGGTGGAGTGGCATGTCTAAGGTAGGGAAAGGAAGGGGACGGGGTAGGCTGTGGTATTGGGTGGCTATGTGGGGTGGTGGCTGCCTTTCTGCAGCTGATTAGAAGATTGGCGGCCGCTAGGCAGAATGGTGTTTTGGGTTTTTTTTTCTTTTTAATACAAAGGACAAATAAAAACGTGTAAATATTTGTCATTTTGTATTCATGGGGGTTGTCTCTGGAACCCACAGATAAGGATTGATGAATATTTAATGAATCGGCTATATTCATTGGAAAAATTGATCGATTTTTATATTCATCCTGATCTCCAGTCATAACCAGAACTCTGAATTGGGCCTGTATACAAACCAGCAACTAGTAAAGCTGTTGTGATAGGAGAATTACACATTCCTTGTAAACAGGCATGGTCAGTTGCCTGGCTGCAGTATTCTGAACCAGCTGGAATTTCTGTACCATCTTTAAAGACATTCCCACAGTATGTAACTAAGGTATGGGTCCCCATAGCCAACACGAAATCTCAAGGAATGAGAGCTGCTGGCACTCTAACATCCAATTTTATGTAAGCCAGAGGAAAGGGGATAGAGCAATGAGAAATAAATACATAAAGTTACATTTTGACTCTGGGAATGAGCACACCTCAGATGGACAGCCACCACAATGGCCAAAACCACAATGGTCACCACAATGGCTTGTGTTGGTTTTTTTCCCCCTACAGTCAATTTTTGTGAATTTTGGTAAAAACTAATTAAGAAATGATTTTGAGTGAAACTTTCTCCTATCCCGACATAAAATGCATATGAACATGCAGACAGGCAATATCCACAAGAATGGCAAAATCCAGGACGGCTAAATCACCAGTTTGCCTACATGCTGAAACAGTGCTAATTTGTCCTGAATGTGTTGCAAGTGTCTAATTAGCAGTACTTTGTTCTCCAAACAGATACAAATGAAAGACACTTTGATTTCAGCTAGGAAAGGCTTAACCAATTTTTACTCAAGTGTGAAGTGAACAACCTTTTATGAAAAAGGAGAAAGCAAGAGAGAGAACAGGCTGTTGGATTTTTGCAGCGCTCCTCTTGCATTTGTTTTTGACATTTGAGTGACTCTCATGTAAGGAGCTGGGCATGCATCATTAAACACAGCCCTTAATAAATCTCCCAAGCATCTGAGCCTGAAGTAAATGACAAAAGGCCTGAACCTTTGACAGGGCTTCTAGCACTCAAACTTAAAATAAAAGACTGATCACCAAGACATTCTGAGAAGCAACGTGACATCCACAAGGGGTAACCAACATAATTGCTGACAATCTCAGCCATCTGAATTTGGCTTTTGGAGGCCTGCTATTTGGGCACAATTTCACAGATGCCCTCTTAATCACATCAAGTTTAGGGAGCTATGCCATGATTTGGAACACTGGATTCCTTCTGCAGATATACGTAAGCAGGTCAGGAAGAAAAAAGTGAAGAGGAAGAAGAAGGAGATAGAAAAGGAGATGGAGACCTTAGTCCTTTGTGATTTGAGCTTCATAAGCACTTCTGCTTAAAAACATTGATTACAACAATAGTTCCCAAGACCTTAGGTAACCTAAGTGTTCTTGGACTGCAACTCCCAAAAACTCTGGACAGCACAGCTGGTGATAAAGGCTTCTGGGAATTGCAGTACAAGATCACCTGGGTTAAGCAAGGTTTGGAACCACTAGATTACAATCTAAATTGTGGCATGATAGACAATGTACTCTTCCATGCCATACCACTAGCTGTGAGAAGCAGACCAGGAGAAGAGATGTGCTTAGAATAATATTTTCAGGATATGGGGCAGAAGACAGCACAGGATTCAGATGGGAATGCAAACAACAGGAGATGCTTAGGTAGTGGTGGCAGCAGAAAAGCATTTCATATATCAGGTTATGGATGGGGTGTGTGCAGGCTTCTAGGTGTTGCTGTACTCCAACTTCTATCAGGCTTGACCACTGACCAAGCTGGTTGGGAGAAGCATGGAGATCAAACAACATGTCCATGATACTTTGAGTTATCCACTACATAGGTAAAGGTAAAGGTTCCCCTTGACAATTTTTGTCCAGTCGTGTTCGACTCTAGGGGGCGGTGCTCATCCCCGTTTCCAAGCCATAGAGCCAGCGTTTTGTTCAAGGACAATCTTCCATGGTCACATGGCCAGTGAGACTTAGACACAGAACGCTGTTACCTTCCCACCAAGGTGGTCCCTATTTATCTACTTGCATTTGCATGCTTTCGAACCGCTAGGTTGGCGGGAGCTGGGACAAGCAACGGGCACTCACTCCGTCGCGTGGATTCGATCTTACGACTGCTTGGTCTTCTGACCCTGCAGCACAGGCTTCTGCGGTTTAGCCCACAGCGCCACCACATCTCCTCATGCCGCCACATCATCCACTCCATAATACACTGCTAATTGATGACTAAGCACTTTTCTTGTCCTTGTAAATTACAAACCTTAGTTATCTTTTTAAGACATAAGACATAAGACATAAGAAATTTATTTGTCATTGCGCTCACAAGTGGGTGCAACGAAATGAGGTGCTCTTCCCCAAGGTAAAACTGGACAACACTACAAAAAAAAGTTAAAATATACACAACTTTCATCATCCAAATATAGATACCCCGTTTTCTCTCAGCAATTAAAATCCACCAAAAACCTATGGCCCCACATTTAAACTCAATACTGCACTTGGGTAAAAACTGTTCTTGAATCTGCTTGTCCTTGCTTTCAATACCCTGAATCTCCTTCCTGATGGTAATAGTTTAAAGAGCTGATATCCCGGATGAGAGGAGTCTTTCAGTATGTTAGATATCTTCCTCTTACATCTGTTCTTATACAATTTAAAGATACCTTTGCCCATTCCACTGAGTTGTTCCAATTTTCTTTGACCAAAATTTGTTTCCCCATCCAGGCTCTCAAGAAATTCAATCTCTGCAAGTGGGAGAGGTTGCTTCCCCCCCCCTCAGACATGCAAATGTATACACATGAACATTAAGCTGTCCTGCAATGCAACACAATTATTTCCTAGGGATACACAATCTCTGACCTCCTTTTGTGATAGCAGGATGTCTATCCAGTAATTTTGGGGGGAGCTGCATATGAGCTGACCTTACATGACACTCTTCTCCACCTATTGCATTCTCTGTTTGGCATGTAGGAGGAGATAAAGCCAAAGATTGCAATGTTGATTTAGCTGTTTTGACACGTGTACTTCACACTTCCATTGGCCCCGGATGGGCCATGAAGGGTTTAGAGCTTATTTGTAGGGTTGGCAGGTCTTAGATTTTGGCCCTGAGGTTCATTTTTGAGGGTTCATTCTCCGGTTGTATCCTTTTACAAACCAGTTCTTAGGCTCTGACTCCAAAATAGCAGTGAATGGGATGCTACTGAGCTGGTGAGTCTGATCTAATTGGGGTTCACTCTTGATCTACCAATTGAACTGTCTCACAAGCAAAGCACAAGAAATTTAATCACAGACAATGAATATAAGTGATTGCAGCCCTAGTATCAAGTCATCTTCCAGTCATATATCTGCTGCTGGAGATATGTTAGCTGGCCATGTTTGATAACCAGTGAAGAAGCATTTATGATTGTGTGGTTAAAGACACCGAACCAGCTAATAAACTGTTTCTTCTGCATGTGTGAAGGGGGAAGTTATTTGAGTCAATAAAGTTGTATCCTTTTACAAGCCATTACATGACAACATGTCCTGACTCAAGTCATTTTCCTTTCTTGTTTCCTTGAAAGTATAAGCTTTCTTTGGGGAACACTGCATTGCTCACCCAGCCTGGAACAATGAGGTGAGACACAGGAAGTGGGTTAAACTAAGGCAATAACTGTATTAAACCTTTAAACATTGAACCTTCCCCTTTCACAAGGGGGCCTATCATAGTGCAAAACCTGATCTGAAACCAGAGTCAACCTGACCTCCAGCCCATCCATTCACTGAGCAAATTCCCTGCTTTAAATCCATGCTGTCCTCTCTACAGAATGATTCAGCCAGCCAAACATTTTGGCCAAACAAACAAAGCAGGTGTTGCAAAGACCACTGTCCACCCAAGCTTCCTGAATCTAGGTGCCCCGCAGCCCATGGGACCCCCTTGCCTCCCCATCCCGTCACCAAAACCTCTGGTTCTGCAATTCTGAGAGGTGGGATGTCTTGCACCCCCCAGGTGCCCCCATGGAACTCACCCCAAACACTTCTCTTTTGCACTACAGCATAGGGGTTACTAAGTATGCCCCATGCCCCCAACCCAGCTCAAGATTTCAGTCTTAAGGGCCTTGTAAATTGTGCAGAAAGATGCCCAGTCCCCTGTCTGACAAATGGGTGCCATCACCTCTAGATAGATCAAGACACTTTAATGTCTGGATACATCACAACAGATCCAGTGCCAGCCCACACGGCCCTACCAACCTCAGGGTTTACTCCTCAACACATTAAGGGTCATGTTCAGCCCTCCAGACCTGTCATGGCATAATTGCTGAGCACACTATCCTCATTCCATAAATGTGCCACCAAGGCCTGCAAAGTCATTGATGATCTCCACAATAAGTGACTTACCTGTCCTTCAAGCTAAGTCATTGCTGTACAAATGAATCACTACAATGTCAGGGGGCACATTCAGAGTACCCTAGGATGCCAGCTGGAGGAACCTGTCCCAGAGCATACCTCTCCATCCCTTCCATTACAAAGTGGCCCAAGCATCCAGACCCAAGTTCCATCCTCAACTGCTCTGGCTGGCATACTTGACAGCCCACAACATAACTTGAAACGGGGACAACAGGATCACCAGACCTGAAAAGAAACCCCCCCACACACACAAATGCCAGTAACCTAGCACTGTAGCAAGGGATGCACATAAGTGCAGTACCTGTGGGAAGATCACCGACCCACTTTTTAAAATCCCTTCCACTCCATATCCAAGAGCAGCTACCAATATGAAATAACTGTGTGCCAAACTTCCACCATTGAATGCCAGCCTGTCATAAAGCTTGGCAAAATTAGTGCACTGCTCATCATCATCATCATCATCATCATCATCATCATCATCATCATCATCATCATCATCATCATTATTATTATTATTATTATTATTATTATTATTATTATTATTATTATTATTATTATTATTATTCAAAAACTCCAGGAACAGTCAATCGAAACTATAAAAACATTGACTGGTATTATGTAACAGATGCTATCATGAGTTCAGCTGAAAAAGTCCTGGAATTGGAGGAGTTAATTGCAGCAGAGGGAAGTGTAGGGCAATTAGTGGAACTGGAGGCCCCTCTGTTGTCACAGACAGCTGCAATTAGTGATGAATCACTGCCAGATTCTTCTCCCCTGCTGGCCAGAGTTACAGACAGGCTCTGGCAGAAACTTACAATACAGAGATCTGAAGCTCGCATGCATACTTCTCATAGAAACAGCGGATCAACCAGTCCAAAGTTTTAGCAGGATGGAGTTTTCCTGGAACTATATGATTGTTGTTTCTATAGAACATGCACACAGAAGTCTGGAAACTTGTGGAAGCAACATGTCATTTCCCTGGTTTGCATCCACACTCTTGTTTATCTTGAACTACCTGAATCTTGCTCTCCTGACCCTTGGCTCTTGGACTCTGACTTTGGACTATGGTTTGTGTTTTGGTTTTGACAATTCAACATCTGTTTTGATCTCTCGGACCTTGGAGTGGTTTGTTGGACTTTAGCTTGCTGAATCCCCTGCGAATGTGACAGATAAACCTATGTATCTGTCAAATATTGGCACAGTATATATGCTGTTCCTAATATTGCCATTTTTCTAGCTCTGATGGTGTGATTTCCCAGATCTGCAACTGCTTATAGTACTGTGTGAAATTTTTTGATCTTGTTCCCAAAACTCCAGTGACTGCGGGGACCAATGAAGTTTGTTTCTTCCAGAGGCAAGATGTTTTGATTGCTAGGCCTCTGTATTTTGTTAGTTTCTCCAATTCTTTATTTTCAACTCTTGCATTCCCTGGAATTGTGATGTTAATGATGCAGACCTTTCATAATTATATTACTGCTATGTCTGGTGTGTTATGTTCAAGGTATCTCTCTGTTTGGATCCAGAAATCCCAAAATACCTTGACTTTGTCATTTTCTGATGCTTTCTCTACTTGATGTTACCATGGGTTTTTAGAGACCAGCAAGTTAATTTTTTTTGCATAACAACCAGTGCACTAATTTTGCCACTCTACAATGTCTAACTTTGTAATCTGTTTCTGCATTCTTTGGACATTTACAGATGAGGTGTGACACAGTGTCATGTTTTTCTCCGGAGAGTCAACATTTGCTGTTAGCAGTAATTCCTTAGATCTTAGCTTTCATCATGTATGTTTGGAGTGCTTGTTCTTGTGCAGCAAAAATCAAGGCTTTGGTTTCTTTCTCAGTGGTTCCCAGTTTAAGCCATGCCCATGTTAAATTGTTATCATGCTTTCTATCAGTTTTTCTCAGGTGTTGTCCATGTAGTGGGTTTTTTCCCAACTGTTTAATTTATTTTCAAATTGTTGTTTCTTATATTAGGCTTTTGTTTCTGTTAATTTCAAAATATTCTCCGTTTTCACAGCTTTCAGTAATTTTTCTCTGCTTGTACTGATATAATCTTTTAGGGTTCTTTTTTCCTCCTCTACTACCTCTTGCATTTGCAGTGATCCACAGCCTCCGATTTTTTTTGTGGAAAATATAATCTGTCCGCATAGCTTTTTGGATGTAGTATGTGATGCATGTTCATTAGTTTCTGTGTTTTTCAATCCAATTCTTCTAATTCATTTTGATTCCAATCTATTGTTCTAGCTGGGTATCTAATCACTGGAACTGCCCATGTGTTTACGGCTTTGATTGTATTACCACCAATTTTGTTTTTAAGATTTTCCGCAGTCTTTTGATATATTCACTTTCTTTCAGGTCTTTAATTTTTGGGTGCACAATGTTATCTGCCTTGAACTTTTGTGTGCATGATGTTATCTATTATTATTGTTGTTGTTATTGTTATCTCCTTGCCCTGCTGAGCAAACCCTCGTCTCAATCTTGGGCAGAAGAAGAGAGAACTAGGCAAGGGGAGGTGGCCTCATAAAGGATCACCTCTAGGTCTGCCCCCTTCCTGTGCTCGCTCTCGTCCAGGTGGCTGGGCAGGTTCCAGAATTGCTAGTTATGGTTCTGATGAGAAGGCAATGGAAATGGAACCTAGCTATATAAAATCTGTGTTTCTCTTAGGGTTCCAACACTGTTCCCAACTATTTAAACATACCTGACATTGCACCAGATCTTACACCTTTCTTAAAGATGGGCAGGCAGAAGCTATGTCACTGAAGCAACTTCCCCACTTCAGTCATTCTCTAGAGACTCAGCCTTCACATCAGATGTGGGTAGAGAACAGCTTCTTTCCACTGATCATTTTTAAACATACACGTAGGCTCATTTAAATACAAGTTTGAGACAAACAGTTATGCTTTAATATGAGGAGGAATTAAATTCTTGGTGGGCCAGCATTACTCATAAGTATGGGTTTGAAAGAAGAATGTGTTCTGAAACAAGTACTTATATACTATTTTGAGGACATTATATATTTTTTAACAAAATCAGGCTATGCTGAAATGGAACAAAATGGAATTATGGGTAGCTGCATGTGAGAGTGTCCCCAACCAGAAATAGATAGGCTTGCCTGTATCTTCATCCCACTGACACATTACTATTTAAATATCGACCTAGAAAAACTCACTCAATTACATTGAATTGACACCGGTGAATATTCCATGAAATCTTACAATATAAATGCCTACGTCTGAAGAGTGATAATACAAACTGTATTAGGTTTAGCTGACAAATGGATTTTGTTCTAACTCAGCATCACTTATGCACTGACTAATTCGGCACAGCTGTCATCGTCACCAGCTTTTTTTTAATAATAAAAAAAATTAGAACTCATTCTTTTGCTGATTGTCAGTTCTATTTCTTATGCAAGCCAAAAATAAAAATAATTTTATTAAAATGAATATGTGACATTTCATTACAGACCAAAAAAACTGTTGCTGAAGAGGCTAATAATCAGTTATATTAATTTGTGCATATTTCAAAGTGTGCCAGACAATGCAACCAAATTCTGATCTCAGCTAAACATCTGTAGCTCTGTAGCGTCTGAGAGGCTATAAACAGCCTTTCTCTGATGGATAACAAAATTCATGCCAATAATCCTGATTTCCATGGCCCAGTTTAGGATTGTGAATGCATTGAGTTGCTGTCAGGCACCATACAGGTGGCTGCCTGCCTTCAGATAGTGAGGGCTGATGGCAGCTAAGTGGCCCCATGCCTCTTGCATGGTGTAGTTCCACTAGCTTGGCCAAATGTACATTTAGCCAGCCCATAAATGATGCAAGCTAGCAGCAACATTCAAAAGCAGCCTCCAAGCGCCTTAAATGATGGGTGGCAATAAGGCTAGGATGAATTCTGCTTGAATTGTTTTATTTAATAAGAATTTTTCAAAACTGAGAGTATTAAGGAAAGTGGTTTGTCCATCCAGGCCCAAACATTAGAGTGCTTGGTTCTCAAATGTCTGAGTTTCAAACTGGGTTTGAAACTCCTTCCGGAAAGGCGGTCTTGAAAGGCTGCCCGCTTTTGACTTGCACATCTATGGCAAGAGATATAGTTGCACGTGACAACTCAGCTTGCACCAAAGAGTCATCTTTTTGCATTGGACAGGAGTAGATAGAAAATCTTAGACTGTTGTAGCCTATGGTAACTTTCCATGATACATCTCATGGTTGTTATAGGAACGAGTTTTTGAGCTGCCTTGAATCTTGTCACAGGGAGAAAGTCAGCATAATAATGCATTAAATAAACAATAAATAAATAATTACTAGTGTCTCCATTTTTAGCTTTCTGCCTTAACCCTTTCTTGGAGGTGAGACATCTTGTCTACTTATATTTCCAAAAATAGCCCTGGCTTCCTTCATCTCCACCTTTGTTATTATAACGGGGATTCCCAAAATCTTTTTTATTCATTGTATAAAAAGTAGCTTTTTATTCATTGTATAAAAAGTAGCTTTCTTGTACAAAAACTGTGTGTGTGGTTTCTTTCCAAAGGTCAAGCATGCCCTGCTCACCATTCTCATATTAAGAGGGTTGAATCTTCCAGTTTACTCATCTACAGCTCAATCTGCTGACAGGTACAATATGATCATCTTTCTTGGCTTGAAGAAAGCCCCCCCACACACACACAGAGAGATTTATATAAAATTTTGAACATAGAAATATTTGAACGTATAAACAGTTTCTAGTGTTGTGCTGAAAGTCACTCACAATGCCAGGTCTCATTCACAGGCTCCTCAGAATGACACCGTGGAACTATGTTGTATTTGCCTCCCAGAGCAGCAGCTGCCACAGTCAAGCTGGGGTGGGGTGGGAGGCAAGCAGTGAGTTTTCATAGATTAAGATAAGATAAGAACCTGGTCCATAGAGTTGGAAAGACTCCTAAGAGCCACCTGGTTCAACGTCCTTGCAATGCAGGAAATCTACTGATAAAACATCCCCAGCACATGACCCTCCAATCTCAAATAAAAGGCAGCCCACCGCCTTCCAAGGCAGCGATTTCACTGTCAAATCATTCTTACCATCTTTTCTAATGTACCATCAAACTATTTTTTCCCTGTAATTTGACATCCTTTCTGCACGTCCTATTCTGTGGAGCTCCATTTTTCACATGAGAGTCCTTCAGATACCCCACCCCACACCCCCAAAAAAGGCTATTACATCTTATGAGTTTTCTTATGAAGTTAGGTTACTGCATTACATCCTAAATGCCATCCGGTGTGTTCCTGGTTTTGCAACTGGCTCCAAGACTACAATCTGCACACTGAGCAATCCCTTGAAGGCACTAGCTCTTATTGTATCTCTTGAAGCAGGGATAGTAATATAGTCATTAAATTATTTTTTTACAATAGATGATCACATTTAATAATAAGCTCATGGCAAATCTGTTGAGAGTCTAATTTTCTGAGACATAGAGATAGACAGTTAACCCAACAGGAAAAAAAGGGTGAAAAGAAGCCTGTTAAGATACTCACTCGCTCTCATTGTAAGAGCTGCCATAAAATTGTGATAGATAATGAATGCAATTTCGCATAGAAAAATTATAAGCATGACACTTTGCAGAGATAGAATATACCTTCATCTATTAAATAAGTGTTTTAGAGTCATTCCAGAATTGAGATGTGCTAGCAGATTTAGAGAAGTGCAATCAGAGAATAGGAAGAAAATGTGGAAGGAGAAAGGAGAGTGAGGAGAGGTAAAGTTATAACCTTTTGATTTAGGTATGTTAATAATGAACCTAGGCTTCTGCTCCTGAGGAAGTTTCATCTTTCAGCTGTTTGCTTCCTTAAACTAAATGAAAGTTTAATTATTTTACAGAAGAGACTCTCCCAAGGATTGCTTATCAATTCATCCAATATAGTTAACATTAACACTGCAGATATTTTGTGTCATTGTCATACAAGAGTGCCAGCATTAGATATTACATATTTATCAAACTTTGACAACATAGGTCTAATTTTGTGTTTAACTCAATTGCTGTCTCAATGATGCAGTTTAACAGGAATTGTTTTAGTCTGGCACTTCACTTCAAATTATGCTACAAGAACAATAAGGGTGTCTACATTTTGTCTCACAAGTGCCAAAATGTATAAGTATCTGGTTGTCTTATTTGGGTAGAGATATTTATGGGAAAAAATTCAAGCCAATATGTGTGTATCAGAGTTAATGTGATTGGGATGTTGAAGCTGTATGAGCCCCAGCAATTGTATAGATTAATACACAGTTATGGTGCATAACGACATGAAACATCTGATGGAAGTTCCCAAGTTGTTTGGTCATTCTGGATGCTCACCATGGAATAGCAGAAGACATGAGTAGTTGTCTCACAGCTGTCCCTCAATTAGGGTGTATATCATTCATACTGTTCTTATGCTTTGTCTAATCACTATACAAGGACTCAGAGTGGAAAATAATACATTGGTGGATCATGGTACATACTATATGCATCCCACAATCCATGCTTACCATGCATTATGGGATGCATAAATTCCCAATATTTTCATGTTGTAACTCAAGCATCATCCTTCATCCACGGGGATCTTAAATAGATAAACATGTTTGTAGCTTGGTGGGTATTGCCATCATGTCAGTTTCACTATTCAAATATAGGAAAACAGTTTTTGTTGTTTAGTCGTTTAGTCATGTCTGACTTTTTGTGACCCCATGGACCAGAGCATGCCAGGCCCTCCTGTCTTCCAATGCCTCCCAGAGTTGGGTCGCATTCATGTTGGTAGCTTCAATGACACTGTCCAACCGTCTCATCCTCTGTCATCCCTTTCTCCTCTTGCCTTCACACTTTCCTAACATCAGGGTCTTTTCCAGGGAGTCTTCTCTTCTCATGAGATGGCCAAAGTATTGGAGCCTCAGCTTCAGGATCTGTCCTTCCAGTGAGCACTCAGGGTTGATTTCTTTCAGAATGGATAGGTTTGTTCTCCTTGCAGTCCAGGGGACTCTCAAGAGTCTCCTCCAGCACCACAGTTAAAAAGCATCAATTCTTTGGTGGTCAGGCTTCTTTATGGTCCAGTTCTCATTTTCTACAGTCTCAGTTTGTACAATTCCGAGACTGACAGTCTGAAGAATTTTCTTGAGCTACACAGAATTCTAGTTAAAGCAAGGAAACCATCCACCAGGCATAACAATAAGTAGAAAAAATGTGGATTTTGTTACAGTAATGCAGAGACCCTACTTCCCACGTGTGCATGATCCTCAGTTTTCTTCTTAATGTTAAAGAAAAAGGACTCACTTAATGTTTCCCTTGTGTGTGAGTTCACACATTCGTTGCTAAGTATTTGACCAATGAGACATCAACCAATATATATGTAGAAGCCCACTTGTAAGAACAATTTCTGAAGCTCTACTAAAACAAAGTATAGCATAGTAAGTCACTGTTAGAACAGGTTCATTTTAATTAAGGAAACTTATGCACGGGTTGACTTACTGAATCTCCATTGATTCAAGGGGCCTGATCTAGTGAGATTTACTACCCTAAGCTACAGAATTTTACCACTATGAAACTTCTGTTTCACCGTAGGGTGCCGCCTCTCTGTGGGCCATTATCTGTGATCATCACATCTTCTAAGCCTTACACAGGCAATTGCTTGGTGGAGTTACAACTCAATTTTAAATCTTACTGCATGAGGAGGTAGGGTGGACTACACAGCCATGCTCGAATGCCCAATGGATGTTTAAATACCAATTCACTGTGCACAGGTACCTTTGTGATTTCTGAACACAAGCATAGGACCTATATACACAAAAACAGCTATGTATTCATTGTATCTGCTAATCTACATTCAGGTTGCAGTGCTTGTTGGGTCCTACATCTTGCTCTTGATGTAAAATATTTCTCAAGCTGAAAAGGCCTAGACATATTACAAAATGACACCGGCCTGGATTAATGGCTGACACATCCCTCAGTATCTCCTGCCTCCATACCTCATAGGTGACTGTGCGAGTAGCAAGTCAATATGGCTTCCATTCAGCGTTATTAAAAAATAAGTGAAAGCCTGAAGCAAATGTTTTCCTGTGTAAATTAAAGTACGGATAACTAGCTTCCCCCCAAGCTACTGTATCAGCAGACTACGAAAGAATATCCTTCCCCACAATCTGTGTATCTGTTCTGGTTACCGGTTCAGCGTGGTCTAAATCCATTTTTTTAGGGCGAAACCAGATCACAGCCACTGAATGTAAATTTATTAAGTCCCATTGATTCAGTAGGTTAGGATTAAGATTTGACTTCAGCCCCATGCAGAGGGACGTGGTGGTGCTGTGGGTTAAACCGCAGAAGCCTCTGTGCTGCAAGGTCGGAAGACCAGCAGTCATAAGATCGAATCCACACATCGGAGTGAGCTCCCATTGCTTGTCCCAGCTCCTGCCAACCTAGCAGTTCAAAAGCATGCAAATGCATGTAGATAAATAGGTACCACCATGGTGGGAAGGTAACGGTGTTCCGTATCTAGTCATGCTGGTCATGTGACCATGGAAACGGTCTTCAGACAAACGCTGGCTCTATGGCTTGGAAATGGGGATGAGCACCGTGCCCTAAAGTCGGACACGACTGGACTAAATGTCAAGGGGAAACTTTACCTTTACCTTATCTCAGCCCCATGTTGCCTTTTCTTTCTCATTGTCTTCTCCTTCTGTCTTCCAAGATAGTTCTGCTCTGTGCTTCTTATCCCTCCCACCTACCTATCTCAGGTTCTTTATTTCCATGCAGACACGATTAGCAGATGAATCTGTGTTACCGAAAGAAAAAGTGACTGACAGCTCATCCCACATAAAGCCTAAGATCTCCCTTGGGCACTCCTAACTATCAATGCAGTGGGAAGGGGTCTGAGGTCACTGCACACTACATATTCGCTTGCAGCCTACTACCGTGCGATAGTGTGTGATTGTGAATGAATGTTTGTGTTTTCCTTGTGTGTGATTTCATTGGCTAAGTTAGAAGTTGTGTTAGGGTCCGTCTTGTGAAATCGGTGCAATTTACACCATTTATGAAACACTGTCTGTGCAAAAAAACACGACGACTTCTGATGAGACTGGTAAAACGTATCTCACTGTGTGTCTCACAGGTAAGGACATAAAATTATGTGGCTTTTCATTTTTGCACCTGAGAACAATTCAAATAATTTAAGAAGCTGACATAGAAGTGTGGTTTTATTGGTACGATAATAACATGGTATATGGTTGATGAGCCACGGGGTCCCTTCCAGCTCTGTAGTTCTAACATAATGAGGATGATGAATTGCCAAGAAATGGGAAGAAAGGAAGTTGCCTCATAGCAGGTCATCCTGACTAGTATTATCCACTGTGACTGACAGCAGCTTTCCAGAGTTTCAAGCAAAGTGTCTTTGCCATTATATCAGTATCTTCATCACTACCACTACACAGGACCCTTTTAACCATAGATGCCTGGTAATCAAACCACGTGTCTATCTCTACATTGCAAAAAAAATTGCCAGTTGCATACCCCTGTCAGGCAAAAAGCCCAAAAAGACTAAAAGGGGGAAAATAAAAACAAGGCACAACACACCAACTGAAAGTAAAAGCTTTATTCTTCACAGAATGAGGACACACGGGACCTCTGAGCCCAAATCAGTGCCTCTCCAAACAACTTTTCTATACAGGCTGTATAGACAAAAATTGCACACACAGCATTGACTGTAATCTCTTCTAATGATTTTGCTTGATTACACTTGCTTTTTGGTAGCTCTTCTAATGATTACACATGGTTACAATTGCTTTGTTGTGAGAATATATGTTACACATTGCATTCGTATTCCCCAGGTACACATTTCTTACACTCTAAGTTTGCTTTGAACAAACCTCCTTTGAGTACTTATGGGTCCCATTCCCACCCTTCCTTTAAATCTCTCTTTACTGTTCTAGCCAGCGGTAAAGATCAGCAGAATTTTGCTCATTTATCTCCTTCTACATGTCCCAGCTTGTGTACTTTGCCCTTTGCTCACTTTCTTCATTAATATAGTTTTGCTAACTTCAAACGAACAAATTTTTTACTACGTCTACATTTTGATGAGCCACACCCACTTCCCCAAACCCAATTTCCTTGTATTTCCTAACGCAGAAGCTCCTTCTGTACCATTTGACCTTTTTGTACGGTGTTGCAATCACTAAGGGGGGAAAGTACCTGTAAGCACTCAACCATGGGCTTAATCACACCAGTCAAACGTATCCCAGTTCTAATGATACTTTTCCATACCTTTGTTATACTGAATTGTGGTCATGTGGTATGTAGTTGGGTGAATGATCCCATTTGTTTTCACGCTACGGATTCATTTCTTCCTATTTGAAATGGTCTTGCAAAAGTCCACTCACAATGTCTCCCCCTCATTGGAGAGGGTGAGGACCTAGTCAGGAAATGCTTGGCGGAGTGCTTGTGTGTACGCAGGGAGATGCGCATGACTTGAGGGGCGATTCCTTCTTTTACATCCTTTACTGTTACAGAAGTCAGGAGGTGGGGAGGGTGGAGAAGGTGGTGGTATCTCAGTGCCAACACTCTCTGGAGCCTTTTTTTGGTGGGCCTGTCTGGGAAGTTCCAGTTCAACTACAGTAGCTTCTCCCCTCCAGTCTCCACAGGCGAGGTGGGGGGAGGAAGGAGCACATGCACGAAGACCAATAGTGGCACTAAAAAAAGGTGACAGAACCAGACTGCTGGGTGGTGCAGCTGCAGCAGCCTCAGCTTCTACTGCCACAAGGTTAGGCAAGCAAGCCACGCTGGCTTCGCACTTATGCCTTCAAAGAAAGGAAGAGGCTTTAAGGCTCTGTTTCTGCTATGGCCACTACCATTGCTACTGCTGCTGCCAGCACTCCTAGTGATGAAGACACCTCTGGTTCTGGGCATCCTGCTGCTGTTGCTGCATGGGGAAAGAACCAATAGGGAGGTGCACACATCCTGTATCGGTAAGGAATGCATCGATACAACATAGGTACAAAATTTTTAAAAAACCCTCCTGGTGAGGGGTAAATAAACAGCGGATCCACTGCTGGATGGGAAAATGATTGGATCATGGCCATGAAGCACGTGACTGGAAATTGATGCAATGATTTAAATGGAGCATAACCAGGGTACATTTGGCTGGCATGATCAGGCCCTATCTTGATCAAATTTCTCCTAAGCACTGTATTGTGTTGGCAGCTGAATTTATAGACAGCTAATTTGATGTTTAATAAATGGAACTCTATTTATTTGCTTCTTGGTAGCACAATTTTCATTTTTTTTAAAATAATGGATGCAAACATCAATGCATATTTTTATAAAAACTCAGTGTGCATTTATAAAAACTCAGAGGGTAAAAGGAAAAAAAATACATACGTACTCTCCATGGCTGCTCTTCAAAACAGCTAGAATAATATTTTTCATTATCACAGCATTTGCATCCTTAAATGTTTGGCATTTCATGGGCAGCTTTCCAAATTCCAGGGATGTGTTTATAATTACTGTGTCTTCACAGCAAAGTGGCATAGTGAAATACCCAATTTTCTGTTTGGAATCCTTTTGAAAAAATAGAGATTATCTCAGAGTAATTCATAATTCAGAAGAATTGAGAGTGAACAGCTGTTTTCATGGGGCAAAGATACACTCATGTTAAAATCATGGTTGCTATGCTGTACGATAACAACAGGGCAGATACGTTTATTGACATGTTTACATCATGAGTAAAATGTCTCAGCAAGATAGCCTCCGCACTGTCAATCTATCTGATACTATCGGATCTATCTATCGGATAGCAGAGGCAGTGAAGGCAGCAATGGGTGTTGAGGAGATCAGTCTCCATTCTGGGGAGCGACATCCTCCATTTTGAAGGCTGAAATTAAAGGTATCAATGTATAAAAGTAATTTCTTGCCTGAAAAAGTGCAATTATGTGGATGAAAGTCAAGAAATCTTGCTGGAAACTTGTGTCATTAGGTGAAACAGTAATTAAGACATTTACTGGAACTGAGGAAGTTCTGTTAGGCCATTTACTGGAAATGAGGATGTTTCACTGGAAAAAAAGGAAATATGCCTATTTTTATAGTTTGTGGTCTCAAATATGGGTGGTTAGACATGTTTAAAGGTCACACATGCTCAGTGTTACCTCTGAAAATCTTATGCTGACATGTCTCTCCTACAAAAAAAGGATCTGTAGGTTGTTCCTCGTTGAGAAGCAACAATGAAAGCTTCAATGAGAAAGCAACAATGTCTCTCAACCACCTTTTGGAAAGTGTAAGGTTTTTCTCCCCACGGTATGTATGTATGTATGCATGTATGTATGTATGCATGTATGCATGTATGCATGTATGCATGTATGCATGTATTCAATTTGTATCTTGCTCCCATTAGTGTCACAGCACTAATCTGGGTGGGTTTTGAGCATAACCTTGCTAGCATGTGAAATGAGTGCAATTGTATGGTAGTTGGAGCATTCTTTGGCACTGCCCTTCTTTGGGATTGGGATGTAGACTGATCTTTTCCAGTCCTCTGTCCACTGTTGAGTTTTCCAAACTTGCTGGCATATTGAATGTAGCACCTTAACAGCATCATCTTTTAAGATTTTAAATAGTTCGACTGGAATGTCATCACCTCCATTGGACATCTTTGTATATCTGTCCCTGAAATTTCTTTACTCTCATTAAAAACAATCATCCATTCCTTCTGTCTGTCTTTACAAGACTACCACATATGATAATATGTTCCCCTTTCTTTTTATATCTCCAACATATAGATGGTACCTCTTTTTTGTTGGTGTCAAATGCCATCTCCTTGTTACTTTCTAACCATTCTATGTACCCTAACTGACATATATTTCATCATTTTTTCCCCAGATAATTTTCCATGCTTCTGCACTTTCTTTATTTAAATCTCTTGCTGTATCTCTTTCAAAGCTATTCCTTTATATTCATCCTCTACTAACATCTTATATGCAACACTTGTTATCTCTTTTCATTATTATCTCTGTCCATCTCTTTCATATTTTCAATGATTTCGTCAAATTTAGTCATTGCCTTACATTTGCCTTCCTTTCCCCCCATTCCTTTGCCCAATTATCTAATTGTCTTACACTCAACTAGGTACTTCCTGCTTCTCTTAATGTGCCTTTTATGCTAGAGAGGACATTCGATGGTTTGTTTGTATCTTGGTTCTCAAGGAGATTTAATTTTGTCTTCTGCAGATGCATGCACTTAGCTTCACAAAAGAGGAAATAGCATTTACAGACAGACAAATTGTGGAAGGTGCAAGGAAAAAAAAAACTTCTTGGCATCTCTTTTTTTATTTTTATTTTTTATTTTTGCAATATATTCCAGACTTCCTGTGCGGACTGAAGATTCCTTACTGTAGCTTCACCATGCCGAGATTGCATGTCTCAAGTAAAATCTCAGTAAGACTATTCCACATGCCTATTCTGATCTGCCTTCTCCTTTGGAAACCAACATATCATGCAGTTTTTCAAAGACCCAACCAACCTAGTAGTTCATTAGTGGCAAGAACAGCAATGAACAGCAACAAACTATCTACCCTCTTGTGCTTAAACTTTCATTGACTTAACACCATGTAAACATTCTAGAGACTACAGACTTATTCCAGCTCTGTTGACTGTGTGTCCCAAGATAATTGCCTGCCTCTGGTAAGAAAACTGGCTGCACAATTTGAACATTTTTCATGTCCACTTTTTATTGCATAATGTTACTTTATTTAGGACATTACCTAACCCTCCTTGAATGCACCTATATTCAAAAGGAAGACAGTTATTCTTCACAGGCAAGGCATAATGCACATTAAATGATGCTCTAAAAAGAATTTTCCATGATAATTCAAAGCAAATGGCAATGCATAAGGCAATTACAGATACAATAATGCCCCTGCAGTTCAATCCATCTCCAGGAAATCTCATACAATTGTGTGCCATTTGCTGACTGCTAAACAAAATCGTATCTACTTGCATCAATAGTGCCATCAATCTAGTGGCAATCAGCCCCTTCCTAGCTATAAATCCTGTGGCAGAAAAGCAAACTCCATCCCCCCTTAGATTGTCACGTTCTTTAATGATGATGTCACTTTTATGCAAATTTGTCTATATATGTGCATGAACAATTCCTAAGTGTTCTATTTTATTTCTTCTTTTAATTGGCTGAATTACCATTTTCAATTGGATCCAATTTTCCTCAAATGAGTTCAAGCTAACATTCTAAAATGTCAATACAACATCTTCCCAGCAACGAACAGTGTTTGTTTTCTAGAAAGGGTATGAAAGATGATCCCAAAACCCTGGATCCTTCTTGCAGCATTTGAGTATAGTGGGTGGTTGTACGAAACAGTTTTGTAACAAAGAAGGCAACCTGATATTCTTCCAGGAGCCCCTCTGGGTGGTTCGTATGGTGTTTCCTTCTCATTTGATGCTACTTCAACAATGACAATGAAATAGCGTCTTTCATCTCGCTTGATGCAGCATGCTAGTTTATGTTTCCCATAAGATTCTGCAGCATACCCAGCATTCTTTCGTAGGGAATTGTTGAAATGTTCTGGGAGAACAGCTGGGGATGTGAAAAGCTCCCCATCTCAATTGTGTTAGCTTTTTCTAAATTCCACCTCTACTGCATGCATTTCCGCTAATGAACCCCTTTTTGTGCCCATTTCCTCCATTGACTAAAGTATTTTGTATGTATTTTTCAAACACAGTGTTTTTTGTCCTGCAATGAGTCTTAGAAGGTGTCAAATGGATAATTCTGGTGAGAATTAGGGAACAAGAAAAATCCTCTTCTGTTTCTGATACTGCCATCGTCTCACAAGCATTTGTTGCCTGGGGGGCTCTCTGGCTTAAAAGCAGAGACAGCCTTGAAGGGGGCATTGGGAACAGGAGCGATCCCTGCAAGTAAGGGTACCCTGTGCTTACAAGTCTTCCCTTCAGAGTAGTTTCTACAGTCTATGTGCTAACAAGCATTTCCTTTCCCCTCTATTTTCGTTTTTGCTAGTTATTCCTTTTTTTAATATATGCAGTTCAAACACAGTTATTCCTGGTCAGATTTTCAGATCAGGCAAGCAAGAAATAACATGGCACTCTTTGATCTAAAAAAAAGGGGGGGTAGAGGAAAAAAAGCACACCACTACATTTGTTTGACCCTGATACATATATAAAAAAAACCCTTAACATCACAGATCAGCTTCACATCTTTTATTCTTTTTCATGAAGACATGCCAAACAACAGGATAAAAATAATTGATCAAATAAACTGAGACGTGTGTATACAGAGCATAAAAATTTAAGATGCTGAATAATCTGGGAATTATTCCAGCAGAAGCAATAATTTACACAACACAAAAGTTATGCCGTCTTGTAATGATTTTTTGATGATATTTAAACCAAGCACCAGGTTTTAAAGAAGCCAAATCCACAACATGCACTGGGTGTAATGCTAATAAGATGCATTTCTTTGCTCTCATCTTCCCAGTGCGGGTGCTTCTCTTAAGCAACTTGATGGTAGAGCGGGAAGGTGAGAAAGGTACACAGGAAGCCTTCTGCAGGATAACCCAAACAAGAAGAGAAAAGGACTGATGTAATGTAATGTAAGCCATATCTGGGCTTTGGCCTGGGCAGATTCCCTGTGAAAGGAGGGTCCATCATGTGCCAAGGAGAAAGACTTTGCCAGAACCGATACTTTGTGCATAGAAGACCCTTGCTATTTTTAGGTACTAAGGAAGAAAATTACTCTTTGGGTGTCCTCCAGCCAAATCATGTAGAGAGTATGAACTTGATGGCCCACAGGTCTGAGATTCTACTGGAATCCAAAATTCTTGACTACAAGGGCATCCATGGTGGCCATGAAAAACATCCCTTGGATGAGGAGTAGTGGCTAGATAGACATGATGCAACTGTGGAGCAATCTTTTATATCTGTCCATTATTTGTTTCATTTCTGTGTTGCCTTTATCCTGGTTAAGAGAAACAGAGATGGATGAACCTGCTTAATTTTGGTCTGTGTCAGATACAGAAGTCTGTTCCATCCTGTTTCGGCAGAGGTAGATATGGGTTGAGAGTCTGGAAGTGAAAATAATGAAAAAAAAACATTTAATGTGTTTGATTATAAAATATGCAGCACAAAATGCACCTCAACATTGCATTTTACCTTTAAAATGGTTTGAAATTATTGCATGGATTTAAATCTATTGCAATGTGTTTCATACACATTTGCTCCTTTTAAAAAAAAGCTCAAGACAACACTGAAAAAATAAGAGGTTTGAGCAATGGGGGGGGTTTACTGCATTTTAATGTGTACATTAGTTTGGGAGGCAGTAATCGTATCACTTCATTTCTGAACATGGACAAATTAAGTGCTAAAGTATCCCTACTTAAAGGACAATGGAAATACCCCCTACAGCAATCTTAATGTGAATTTTCATATGGTTGTTTCCAGTTTCTTGGTGCTTTACCATTGTCCACGTGTACATTTGTGCATTAATAACTCAGTGCATGAACTGTTTATTCAGTAATGTGTGTAATCACATTGGTAATGATCATGAAAGACAATTGTGTGACAATGCATGCTTGCACATCAATAATATAAAGAGGAGGGAGGGATGAAAAAGTTTCAATGAAATAGAGGAGGAAAAGAAATGCATCAGTTCTTGTGAAAATCTGCCCCCTCTTGAATGCACATCTTAATGTGTTGAGGGGGGTTAAGTGTGTCAGAGAAGGCTACAGCAATGCCCTCAAGAGGCTAGATTCCTTTATGAGTTTGGATTCCCAGCAGGGTTACCCAAGACACCAGACTAAGATCTACCCAAACCCTTCAGGATTAATGGTCATATCAGCAGAAGAGAATGGACAGTTTGCTTATTTATTTGCTTATTTTTATTTTTTATTTACAATATTACAATGTAAATATATAATAGAACTACAGTGGTACAAAGAAAACCATATCTCAAAATAGAAAATGATAAATATAATACAAAGGTACAATGGATGGTGACAAAACAGAGACAATTATTCCAGAATTCATAGAACATAGGTGGCCACAGGCAAAATTAGTCTGGGGTAAGGTCTATGGTGCATGGAAGTGAGAGCTGGACCATAAAGAAAGCAGACCGCCGAAGAATTAATGCCTTTGAATTGTGGTGCTGGAGGAGGCTCTTGAGAGTCCCCTGGACTGCAAGGAGAACAAACTTATCCATTCTGAAGGAAATCAACCGTGAGTGCTCACTGGAAGGACAGATCCTGAAGCTGAGGCTCCAATCCTTTGGCCATCTCATGGGAAGAGAAGACTCCCTGGAGAAGACCCTGAGGTTGGGAAAGTGTGAAGGCAAGAGGAGAAGGGGACGACAGAGGATGAGATGGCTGGACAGTGTCATCGAAGCAACCAACATGAATTTGACCCAACTCCAGGAGGCAGTGGAAGACAGGAGGGCCTGGCATGCTCTGGTCCATGGGGTCACGAAGAGTTGGACACAACTAAACAACTAAACAACAATAAAATGTCTATGGAAGGGCTGTGTGACCTAATAGAGAAGACCCAGTTCTGAGATGTTGATTTCCAGTTCATCCTTTGGGGAAGGCACTCAGTATGTGAGGTTCTTCTGAGAGACAGGCACTTAGATAAAGAGCAAGGTCGTAAACCGTTTTGGGCTTTAAAGGTCAACATAAGTACCTTGAACTTGATCTGGAAGACAGTGATGGTGGTTGTGGTGGGTGGAGAAACTACTGAAGGGCAGCTACTAGGTAGCAGCAATAGAAATGATACTATTGGATGATTTTTCACAGATAATAGCAGTGAAAACTACACATATACTTGATGTACTCAAGAGGGAAAAATGATACGTCCGTTAGAAAAAATCCATACAGAAACACGCACAGATTAGCATGATGTCTCAGAAACCTTTACATAACTGGTATGAGATATAAATGTTGATAAGCTTCTGAGAAATGTCACAGAAATGACATCATCTGGTTTTTACATTCTGGGAAGAAACTGAAAACTACAGCAAATTGTAGAAGCTGCTGTTCCAGAATTAATCTATGGATTCTGCTGATTAAACCACAATTAAAGAGCAGTAGAACACAGTGGGAAATGAATGTCCAAATCAATGTAGAGACAAAATGGGTTGGGTGGTGCACTCTGTCTTTAATACTAGATTAGTAGCAAATGTTCTTCAATGTCTTCATTCTCATCAATGACCAACTAGGCTAGGTAGGAGGGTCCAAACTTCCCATTGATACCTTCCATGGTCCTGCAAGATAGCTGCTGATTAAAAAACCAGTGCTATATCTAGGCCATTGTTTCAGACTTGCAGAGCAATATTTCAACAATATTTTGAAGCACACTACAATAGGCTTGGGGGAAATCACTTTTTTTTCATTGAATGGGTGAAGTTTCTAAGGCCATGCTGCCCTGCCTGCCTGCAGGCTGAACGCTCAGATGTCAAGGTTTCCCATCTGTTGAGGTCCATTCCTAAGGCCTTCCTATCCCGCTTGCAGATCTCCTACTATTGTAGCTGTGGTCTCCCTCTGGGGCCGATTTCCCTGCACTAAAACTCCATACAGGAGATCTTTTGGAATCCGACCATCAGCCATTCTCACAACATGCCCAAGCCAATGTAGACGTTGTTGCTTCAGTAATGTATATATGCTAAAAATTCTAGCTTACGTTCACAGTAAGCTTGCAGAAATATCTGGACTATGGAAGAGAAGTGGGGAAATCCTTCACAAGGAAGTTTTAGTTATGTGCCCTCAGTTTACAGACAGACAGACAGACAGACAGACAGAGAGAGAGCTAGAGAGACAGCTAGAGAGAGAGCAATTAAAATACTATATCTATCTAATATTGGAAACTAACAAAACTGTACAGTGCACAGTAGAGTGCCTTAAATTGAGCCCAGTTTTTAAGACTGTATTGAATTCACAAGAGCAATCCTTTGCAGTATGAAAACAAGGAGGCTATGAAAATTCTCCCCCAAAAAACATCTGGACATGTTCCCTATTTCCCCTTTCTTTGCTACTTCTCTTGGCAGATTTTTTGGCACAGGTATCATACAGCTAGCAAAATGATGCCAGATTACAGCTATTCAAGCACCAGGAGCCCATCCTTAGAGGGGAGCACTCTAGCCTCACACACACCCCATTTCCTGTTTCATCTCCTTCCCACAGGTGGGAAGACAGAAGTTTGCATCTCCACCCAGCACTGTTAGCACCGTGATTTCCACGGAATTTCTTGTGAATGATATAGACACTTTCTGATCCATTCTGAACATGAATAATATTGATGTCCCCGTTTACTTTGGAGGAGGAGGGATAATCAAAAGAGAGTAAAGTAATAAATTATCTTATGGCACAATCTTTAAACAGAGGAAAGTAATGACTGAAGGGCAGCTTGTACTATAACTCATTCTGTGCAACCTGGATGAACAGACTGTGATGGAAAGACATCATTAAGTTCTGTGGACCAAAAAATGGAATAATACCTTCTTGCAGCCAGTAGTCTAGAATGGGGTTTTGAAGTCTTCATATTGCCGAAGACAATTAATTAAGGATGAGGTGTTTGGGTTAACTCCAAACTATTTTTTTTAATATACAAAGGAGACTCCTATTTTTGTTTTCAGTCATTTCAGTGATTCAAAAGAGCCTCTTAAAACCCAAATGCTTCCCTTTTTTAAAAAAAGAGAGGAACTAGATAAAAAGTGGAAGGGAACAGGCCAGAATAGGGACATCTTAATAAAAATTGATGCCCAAAAACAGTGGGATGTGCAAACATTCAAACAATATTAAGACCTCAGACCCAATGAATTTTCATTAACCCTTTATTGCCCCCAAACTTGCCAGAACGTAACACAATGGCCTGGAATGTCAACTTCTGAGTAGGATAACACAACCAAATTCACATTTGATTAGATGGGACAGATGCAATAAGCCACAAATCATCTGCAGGAGCAACTTTCAGTACTTGTTCCAGTCAAAAAATTGATACTGAGAGAATTATTCCAGCACAGAGAATTTTGAGTAGGACAACCCAGACAAATTCACCAGTCCCATTGTTACTCTCTCATCTGATGAGAAAGATGAATATCATTGCTCCAGCCTGTTTTGTGCAATATTGATTATTTGCCTGGAATGTGGTCCCTGAGGCTTTGCAGCTGGTTGTGTTTGTCCCATCTAGTCTGATAGGACAAGTGAATTTCATTGAGGTTTCCTACTTGGAAGTTGCTGTTCCAGGTTGTTTCATTTCTTTTTTTCTTCACAATATTGGTTTTCTGTCTGGAATAGGTATTGAAAAGTTGAAAGAACTGGGCATGTTTAGCTTTGAGAGAAAAGAAAACTGAGGAGAGACATGGTAGCACTTTTCAAATAATTGAAAGGCTGTCATACAGAGGAGGGGCAGGATCTGTTCTCAATCAACCCATAGTACAAGACATGTAACAATGGGATCAAGTAAAAGGAAGCCAGACTTTGGTTGAATATCAGGAAAAATCTCCTAACTGTTAGAGCAATAAGACAGTGGAACCAATTACCTCAAGAGGTACTGAGGACTCCAACACTGGAGACATTCAAGAGAAATTTAGACAATCACCTGGCAGATATCCTTTGATTTGTATTCCTACCTTGAGCAGAAGGTTGGACTTCATAGCCTTATAAGCCCTTTCCAACTTCACTATTCTATGAATATTATCCTGGGGGTGTTTGGGGCTAGTTCCATCAGTCTTCTCTATTTCAATGGGGGGGATGGATTTGGCTGGGCTAGGCTACTTCAAAGTTGCCATTGTGGTCTCTCTTTTTTTGGTCAATATTGATTTTCTGCCTGGAATAGGTACCGGAATGTAAATTCTGGAGACAATTTGTGGCTTGCTCATCTATTCACATGTGTTGTGAATTTGGTTGGGTTCTCCTACTCAGAAGTTGCTGTTCCAGGCCATTGTGTTCCATTCTGGTGGGGTTTGGGGCAATAAGGAAAGATTCATATTCATTGGGTTTGAGGTCTAAAGTATTGTTAAGATGTTGGTTTAGCACATTCCACTGTTTTCGGCCTCAATTTTCATTTAAGTCCCCAGTCCAACCTTTTCCATTCTGTTCCGGCTTTTACTGAGACCCATTTATTTGTCCTCTCCTTCCTGTCTGATCTATCAAATCGCCTGGGAAATAATTAATCCAATAGTGTTGCTAGAGCTGCTATTGGCAGAATGCCCAGGAGTCAAGGGGCAGGATTTTCATTTTTTTTTTTTTGTTTTTGAATCAGTAAAGGGGTTCGATTTGGTTGGGACCAAGTGAAGAGGAGTGAATGCTGCTCCTTCTTTGCTTCAGCATGATTGTCTGCCAGCTCTGTCAGGACACTGAAGTCCTGCAAAGACTCCACTGCCACTTCAGTCACATTCTTATTTGTCTACTAAGCCCTTGTAGATATGTGCACATGGATGTGTGCACAGACACATACACAGAGATAACTGCTAGTTGCAAGAGTGAAAACTTTTCCTTTGCCGCAGCCAAGCTTTTAGTGTTTTGCCTGCGATGCCCCAGCGTTCAGGCAGCTCAAGTTCCCTCTTTATTGGGAAAAGGCATACACAGCAAGCAGGTGAGCACCTGTGTGTAACCTGCTCTCCCCTACAGCTTCTACTAGCATGTATGTTGCAAGGAAGCTCAGGCATCTTAATTGGAGCATACTGATGCCCATTTGAAGAAGGGCAGCCGGTGTGAACAAGAGAAAGGCAGAGAAGAAGCTGAAGGAAATATAATAATAATAATAATAATAATAATAATAATAATAATAATAATAATAATAATAATAATAATAATAATAATAATAATAATAATAATAATAATAACAACAACAACGACGACGACGACGACGACGACGACGATAAAGATGGTGATGCCAGTGGTGGATGCTGTCCCATTGCCTATATCTTACAGAGGCTGATGCTGCTGGGAGGAGGTTAGGAATGATGACCTTCTAACTTCCTCAAGTTAGTCTTGTAGGAACCCCTTAAAGGGGGCCCATGTGCCATTCCTTCTCCCTCCTCCTTCCCTGCCTCTCCTCCTTCCTCACATTGCATTGGTGGCTCTCACTTCATTTGTCACATTTCTCCCCCGACTGTGCAAGATGATTTTATAGAGTGCATGGATGTGGGAAAACAAAATGAAAGAGTTTGAAAGAGCCAGTCCTGTTCACGTTTCATGAAAGGACTAGTACCCCCAAAAATCCAAAACTAAGGTGGCACTCTGCCCTAAAGATGTATGAAACTTGAATGTTTTCTCCATGCACACTCTAAGCATTCATTTCAAAAAAAGGGGCCGCAGAGGAATGAAAATGAATACACTTGGATTGCTACTATGAACATTCTGCCCCATCATAATTATATAAAAGGAGTTTATGGGAAATATAATAAACAAAAGAAAAACACAAAAGCCAAGTCTAGTGGGTTCTTTTCCTCTTCCTTATTTGGGGAATTCCGAGCTACGTGAACCGAACAGAAAGGCAATGAACAGACTGGACTATTTCTTTAAAAAGGAGTTAAATGTTGTTACATCATAAAGGAAAAGGGTTAGAACACATTCAAAACAAAAGTTCATGTTATTTTTTTTTCAAAACCGTGTTCACAGCTGAGAAAGTGTGGGGCCTCCAGATATTCAGTCTGTGTGCATGCATGCTATATGCCATCAAGTCAGAACTGACTTATAATGACGCCAGTAGGTCTTTCAAGATCGATGAGATATTTAAGGAGTGGTTTTACTGGTACCCCCCTTGGGGGTTTCCATGGCTGAGTGAACCCAAGTCTAGTCCATCAATCTATTTACTGCACCACATTGGGTATAATCTTTTATCATTTGTAAATGTTCATAATTCTTTTCAGAATGAAGTGAACAGATTTTCTTTCTTTCTATTCTCCACTGCCCTACTCCTGAATTAAACCTAAGGTGAAAAGTAAGCTAAGCAGCTATGACAGCTATATGATAGCTGTCATTTGGAAGGCGGAGCAGGCATGGGTTATTTGCAACTCAAGAGGGTAAGACCAGAAGTAATGGGTGTAAGTTACAAGAAAGGAGATGTTGACTAAACATTAGGAAGAACTCTAACAGTGAGAGCCATTCAGCAATGGAAATAACTACCATAAAGGGTGGTGGAATCTCTTTCACTAGAGATTTCTGAGCAGATGTTGGATGGCCGTGTATCTGGGCTGCTATTTCCTGAACTGGCAGGAGGCTGAACTCAATGACTCTTCCAGATGAACAGATCTGTGATTCTATAATTGCTTAGACTGCTACCAAGCTTTCAGCTAATCATCACATGGGTTTTAAAGTGGAAAAGAAGGGGAACATTGTAAAAACCCACTGTAGGTCTTTGTGTGGTGGTTTGAGAACTCCATGATAGCATTCAGATATCTGGCTGCAGTATATAGAAGGGAGCTGAGAAGGCACAAGAATGTGATAATAATGTTGCATAGATACCTTCCAATTTATTCTCATCTCCATGTTTAAAGCAACAGCAGGCAGTATCCAGGGAGACACTTTGTCCACAGAGGAGACAAGCAAATAGGCTGGAATAGTGACATGCAGTATGGAGAAAAACTACAGTGATGGGCTGAAAATCAATCACAGTGATGGCTAGAACTGGCAGGTGAACAGCTTCCCATTTCCTGAAATTTCAGGCCAAAAACCTGAGTCTAGAGGCTCAGCTTTTGTGATATTATGGGAACAACTTCAAACCAGTATATCTGTATATAAGTGTGTAAGACAAACTGGAGCTTTGTGTATTTCCTGCATTGTCATCATGCTGAGACTCTGCATCAAGGAGATTTCTCAACTTCCCATGAAAAGCAGCCCACAGTCCTGTCCTTTTTCTTCTTTCATTATTGTTTTCTCCCCCCCCCACACACACACACCACCACAAATTTTCACATTTTGCATAAGAAACTGCCAAATCCGGTGAGGTTCAAAGCCCTTTCCAGGAACTGTTATGTAGAAGATGTGCAGTTTTGTGTCGAAATCATTATAATTCTGTGCAAGCTGATGTTTCTTCTGGGGGAAAATTGACCGTGAAAGATTAAATCCTGAAAAAAAAAACTTTATTAAAATATATTAAACCCTCATCGAGAGAAATCTCACTGTGAAGAGAAAGAGGAATTGTTCCTCACTCAGTTTATCATAAAAAGCAAGAGCTGTGTTTAAGTCTAATGGAAAAAAGAGAAACAGAGAGAAAGTGGACAAAGTAACTTGACAAGGTCAGCAGTTCCCTTTGGCCTGTGGTTCTCAAACCTATACATCTGAGTTGAGTAAAGAGTAATTTTTGTGGGTCTGCAAAGCTGATACCAGACAATGAATTAGCTTTTTCAAAGAACATATGCTCCAGAACACCAGCCAGACCATACCATAGTGTTCCCACAAATAAATTCCATTTACTAAGACTGTTGCTAACTATAACTACCATTATAAAGTATAAAAAACATGAGGCCGCACAGAACCATACAAATAGAAAGCAGAGGACATTCTGCCCCGCTCCTTAGAGAGGCTAAACACCAAAGTGCTCTTGAATGCACCCTCCTTTGAACATTAGTTCAATTTGATTTAACATGTACACCTTTTATGTATAGATCTGAAAAAAAGAAAGAAAGGGGGGGATCCATTGTTGTGGGATCTTTCAAAAGGCTCCTTTTACAGCCAGCTCCCACAGTTGAAGACTAAGCAGGAAACTACAGTACATCATTCATCAAACAATGTGGAACAAATTGCACATGCCCTCATTAGCAATTACCTGAGAAACTTTCCTTCAGCCTACCTTACTCAATAATGACAGCTAATAATGGGTTCCATGACATGGCCGACCTACGAGTGACTTCTCACAGAGCTGTTCAGTAACCTTTTAAAGCATAATTATACCTACCTTTGCATTGTATGCTATTATTTCAGAGAATATGCACTAGGAACTTGATATGCATGCCACCTTAAGCCAGGGTGGTCTCTCAAATTCTCATACAATGCTCAGAATATGCAAAGTTGGGTGGAAATATGAGCTGTGGAGATATTTCTCACTTTCTCAGTCCATGCCCAAAGTATGCCACATAGGCATGTGTTGACGGCTGCCCCCCCCCGCCCTGCAAGCTGTGCTTTGAATGAAGGACATACTGACTGTAGTGACTTCTCTGCAACTTTTAAATGACATTCCATTCCTCTTATATATGAAAGCATGATTTTATTTCTGTATTTCCAGATCTCCATTTTAAAAGGAAAAAAATCCACCTTTTTTCACAAATGGAGAAATGAACGTGGCTATGGACATTGACATGGTAGTGCTGTGGATTAAACCGCAGAAGCCTTTGTGTGCTGCAAGGTCAGAAGATCAGCTATCATAAGATCGAATCCACGTGACGGAGTGAGCTCCCGTCGCTTGTCCCAGCTACTGTCAACCTAGCAGTTCGAAAGCATGTAATAATTGTGAGTAGATAAATAGTGGGAACGTAACAGTGTTCTGTGTCTAGTCATGTGACCACAGAAACTGTCTACAGCCAAAATGCTGGCTCTGTGGCTTGGAAACGCCCTAGAGTCGGACATGACTGGACTAAATGTCAAGGGGAACCTTTACCTTTACCATGAATGTTCAGTGGAGGGGCATGGCCTATGCAGCACCAACAGTTCACAGAGCATAGTAGACCTTGAATGGTGAATACTGGTGTGGTGTATTGGGACATACCATAGGTATGGAGTAAGGGGTCTCAGGTATGGGGTCACTTGAGAAAGAGGATGTTACACAGAGCATGCTGGCTTCCTAGATATTTTGTGTCACAAAATGTATGAGACAGTGCTATCTGAACCACAATAACAAGCGTAAATAGAGAATAAAAATTGAGCAGGGAGGGAAACAGATCCTAATGCCCAAACATTTGTAACCTATCCATTCAATGGCCATACAAGCATTGTTGTACAGTCACGCACACAAACGCACACACTCTTAATAGTGTACAGTTTAGGAACAGGACAGCTTAGGAAAGTAAGCTGACCAGAAGCAATGACTAATCTACTAAACGGCAGAACTCCCTCACTTTCTAAAGGGCCAAACCCCCTCTCTTTCACCTGTAACTCCATGAAATGGCGGTGAAGCACCTGCAATATCGCAGAATCCTAGAATAACTGAGTTGGAAGGGGCCTGTGAGGCCATCAAGCCCAACCCCCTGCTCGATGCATGAATCCAAAACAAAGTATATCTGGTAGGTGGTTATATAAATTTCTCTTTGATGCCTCCAACAACTCACCACCTCCCAAAGTAATACACATCATATTATGGCCTTAGGCTGAGCTCTCCCTAACGCCTCAGTAGCTGGATTGTCAAAAGGGAGATCTTGGGCTTCACTGGGTGACGGTTTAGCTGCCACTTGCCTTGGCTTCTAGTGCCAGGAGCTTAGTCTAATCACATGGTGTATATTTTCAAAATCCTTTTTCTCAGTTCAAATTGTGGAGCTTTTTTTAAAAAAATCTTTTAAATGCACAAATGCTGGACAGAAAACAGAATATCTGTAGGCATGCCTGAAGGTATCCAGAGATTATTTGCCTGATTCCACAGGGGCCCCAATATTCCACAAATACTCTCAATTTCTACCAGTTCTGCATATTTTTCCAAAGATTGTGGGCATGCTTAATGCAGATGAGGCATTTCCATTATCCAACCTATTGAGATGCTAAAGAGTAATCTCACAACCTTCGACCTATGAATGGTAGGTACTCTAGAGGGGGCAGAGAGAGAGAGAAAAAATCCCCAGTGCAAAAATAGCAGTGGAAGGGACTCCAAAATGCACTTTAACACATGAAAAAACATCAATATATTAAATTCTCTTTGCTGGTTCTGGAACACAAGAAACCACACAAATATCAGATTTGATCACAGAGTACAAGTAATATGATGAGGCTCTTGAACAACTTCAAAGAATGTAATTTCAAAATGTTGTGATGCAGAATCAAAAGGATATGGGCTGTGTGTCTCTTCTTTCCTCATATATTCAGCGCCAAGCTCCATATCCCTTTTCAGTCTGCCAGTCTGACATTTCTTCTGCTGCTAAACGAAAATGCAGAAATGTATGCCCTGATCTCTCCCTGCCCCTCCCTCCAATCTTTTAACAAGGGCTATACTTAAATATTCTCTTTCTGCAGTTTGTAGGAGCCTTTAAAGCCGATTACCAGGAAAAAAGCCTAAGGAACTCATAATGATGTAAGTAACTTGCCACGAGCATCTTCTTCTCTTTCCTGTGCCCGCCCTTTCTCTCTTTCTTATGGCCTGTCCCCACAGGGAAATCTGGTGTGGTCCAGTCCATGCTTAAAAGTTTTTTAATCTTAAATGCAATCTGCTTGACTGATCCTTCCATCTACTCTGGAAGTCATGCTACAGGTCCACATAGAGCACATTTTACCCTTTTTACTTATGAGTAAGTTTACCCAGTTTACTCACCTGAGGCCAGCATATGGAGAAAATGTTGGGTGAAGGTTGGGGAGGCATTACCGAATAACATAAGCAGAGGGCAAAGTTATATTCAAAGTTGCATCAAGTACACCATCTCCGTAAGAGCAGATCCAAGCAATTTTGCCTGCAATGTGTTCAGCAAATTCTTCACAGCGGGCTACAGTGTGGTCTGTATTTTCTTCCTGTGGGCCAGCATGTAATAGACACTTGATTATTCCCCAAAAGCCCTCTGGATAGCTCTGTGCAGATGTAATGCTGGTGTAGAAGAATGGCGGAGTAGGTCTTCCAGTGGGCCCATGTTCAGCTGGATTCACTTTTAGTTTCCCACCATCATCACTCTACTCTGTCCCCACTCATTTCATCACCACCAGCTACCCAGCAAACCAGGGGCGCAATCTGACTACTTCATGAAAGAAGATAATTAGGGGTAAAGGCTTTTTTTCCCCAATTTCATATTCCAGAGTCAAGCAGAGTTTCAACAGAATTACTTCCTGAGATGAAAAGAAACTCCACAAAATTGTTTATTTTTTTATTGTATTTTAATTGTTGTAAGCCGCCCAGAGACCTTGGGGTAGAGTGGGCAGCATATAAGTTAAATAAATAAATAAAAGCGGTCAGGACACCATTTGGATCTACCAGCCTCTGGGGGGGGGACCGTCTTAATTGACCCCTTATCCTTGCAGAGGCTGTGAACTTCAGTGAGTCCAAATTCCACCAGTAATGATCTGTCTGTGACAATGACACTGCAGAGAGTTTCTCCACACTAAGACTACTAACATCTACTCCAGGAAACCAGGCCTAAAGTTTGCCCTGCAGTGTGAGAGGGAGCAAGTACCATTTGGGACAGACCCCTGGTCATCATGGAGGACATGAAGACCTTATCCACTCCTGGCACAGCTTCTTTGGCATGGGACATTGAAGTTCCCCAGCATAAGAAGCTGATGGGACTCCACCATGACTCCTGAGACAAGTTTGGTTGGCTGAAGAAGGCCATTGAGCAGAGGGGTGGGCTGTACCTCACAGAATCCCTATTTTGTCCTGAGCTCCCACCCTCGGATATACACATCCACACACTTGGTAGAAGGGGATGGAGTCCCAATAGTCTACTGCAACCCCTCCTTCCAGCCACCTCTCCTGGATTTGTCAGCTGATGCACAGAGAATCCTGGCGGACAAATCTGAGTGAGATTATCATCCAACCTAATCTCTCTTATCCAAACCAGGTCAACCTACTCCTGCAGGATCAGGTTTTGAATGGCTGTTGTTTTCACATTTACCAACCTGGCATTTAGCGGCAGCTCTTTCAACCCAGGGGGAGCGAATGTCAGTGCTATCCAACCTATTTAAATCTGGAGATAACTCAGGGGAAACAATATCCAATTTTCTCTCCCCTCTCACATAGTGCCATAACTGCTGTCCCCCACCATGTCTCCCCTTGTCTGTACAATTCTGAAAACTACTCCCTCACTCCCTTCATGACTCTCCTTCTTATGAAAACACATTCCTCCATGAGCAAAGACCTTCTGTTTAAAATATCTTTTTACATATATAGAAGAGTGCTGTTAATAACCGCAACATGTATTTTCTAGAGTTTATATACAGTATGTGTAATATGTTTAAAGGAGAAATTACATTGAATATAATCATCTCTCCTGTTTTTGAATCAAAACCAAATTTAGTGGTTTCCCTACGCTATTGTTTTTGCTAATCCTTATTATTTCAAAGGAAGTCGATGTCCCTACATGGTGTAGTGATTTTCAGAAAATACTTGATCTGAAGAAAGGACTGAGTTTCTATTTGCTCTGAACAGCGCCGTGGTACAGAAAGGTAGGAGAAATGACAGTTTCCGTGGGATTACCTTGATGTGGGGTTATCCAGCTGTGTACATCATTGGAATGTCCACAGGGAAGCAACTGCAGGATCAAACCACTATCATTTCAGCGAAAGATTTGAGCAACTGTGCAGAAATGATAAAAATCAAGATGAGGCCAGAGTTGCCTGAGAAATATCTTCAGCGTGAACGTGTGGAGAATGGAGGGGAGGGCCACCAAAGTGTTCCCTATTCACCCCTCTTCATTCCTATCTACAGCTTAATCAGCAAATGTTTCGATACCATGCATGGCTTGGCTCTTCTTTCAATTTGGCTACCTGATGATGTCCTGTGGGAGGTAAAGCTAATTCAACGCGAGAGCAAGAGGATCCTTTGGAAGGCTAAATAATGGAGATGCTGTAGGCAACTTCAGTACAGAAGCGAATGCCAAGAAACACAATAGAGAACATGAATGTCAGAGAGAGGGAAGGTCTCAAATTGTCAAATTGTGGACCATAATCAAAGGCCACACACTGTCTCCTCTTCTTGCCTCTAGGGTACCTTACCCTTAAAATAAATCCTCCCCAAAAGTTGAGAAAGTTACTTTATTTTTTTAATACCACCCAGAAATCTTCAAAACTGTGGCTACAGATCATAATGACTGTGGAAAACGTCCCATGAGGTGTTATTTCCAACTACTAAAATAAACGTAAACACAAATTTATTGTTATGGGTGTGCTTTGAATTCAACCAGACCTCGAACTAAATAAGGCTTATTTAGAAAGATATAGAGAGAGGTGGTGAAACCGAAGTGTACCCATCGTTTGTTAGCTACCCACAGCAGAACATTTGCAAAAACTGGCATATCTTTCCCTAAACACTTCGCATAAACATGGAGGAAAAGGAAAGAGGTACAGTAGTTTTGTGGTTGGTAGTTGTTGCTTCTAATCACTGCTGAGACTTCTATCAAAGCTTCTGATTCCAGAGCTTTGAAGCAAGGATGTTGCATTGCAAAACTGTGTTCAGAGGTCAAAGTGGTTTCCTGTTACTGTCTTGCAGATGCAAGATTATTTTTAAAAATTCAGTGGTCTCATGGTGCCTGGGATGGCACTCCTTTAGGTGATTCCTTCAAAAATACTAAATATTAAATGTTTCCTGCCTCATCCATCTCTGTCTTAGATGTCCCATTTGGGTTCAATATGAGGCCAAAGGAGCAGAAAATAGCAGTCTTCACTTGCTTTTCATTCATCCAGAGTCACTAGGTAAGTGGGGCTTGTTAGCCTGGGAAGGAAGCCGATCTAGGAGGAGGAAAACTCCGATTTCAGACCTCCTCTGCATTGTATCTATATCCACTGATGGAAAATACTTCAGGAGTTAACCTCGAGGAAAAATCCAGAACCGGAGTCCTAGAGGCAGTTTGTGACTGTCTACAGTCACACTCTGGCAACTCCTGCGATGTCGCTGGAACCAGTTGTATTGGCTCTTGCCTTTCCATTGGACCATTTCAGCAATGTGGAGAGGGGGGATTTTCTGCTTGGGTAACAGCCTATCCTCCATATTATTTTACCCAGGCTTCGTGCCCTGGAGAGGACACTCCAACTTCACATACAGCATCAAAACAACACGGGAAGTAGCACTTGCCAGTTATAAGTCTTTGCTCGATTGGTGCAGAGTATGACTCCAGGGGCTACTTCCAATGGTGGGAGAGGTCACTGAACCTCACTAGGTAGCTACCGCCCACCTTAAGCTGGGCAGCCCCCAGACAGTAAGGTGCTACCTCGCCATGGTCTATTAACCTCATGAGATGTGTGGGGTTTAGGGTGAAAGCCAACAAGCAGATCGATAACCCTGCACCATGCAACAATCATAAGAAAACTTTCGCCCTAAAGTTGGGCACCTGGAATGTTCGGATAATGACCCCTGGTTTTTCTGATGACCTTCAGGAAATAGACAATGTGTGCAAAACAGCTGTCATCAACATGGAACTGAGTAAGCTACAGATGGACATTGTTGCCCTGCAGGAGATGAGATTGCAAGACTTGGGGTGGCATATACCAAGATCCAAGTCTATAGAGCCTGTGTCCTGAGTACACTCCTGTCCTGCAGTGAGTCCTAGACACTTTCTACATGGCAGGAGAGGAAGCTGAACACATTCCATATGCATTGTCTCCGATGCATTTTGGTATCACCTGGCAGAACAAAGTAGTCCTAGAACAAGCTGGAATTTTTAGTATGTACACATTACTGAAACAGCAATGTCTACTTCGGCTTGGGCATGTCATGAAAATGGCTGATGGTCGGATTCCAAAAGATCTCCTGTATGGAGAATGAGTGCAGGGAAGTCACCCCAGAGGGAGACCACAGCTGCGATACAAGGATATCTGCTAGGAGGATCTGAAGGCCTTAGGAATGCACTTCAACAAATAGGAAACCTTGACATCTGAGCGCTCAGCCTGGAGACAGGTGGCACATCATGGCCTCTCCCAATTTGAAGAGACACTTGTCCAGCAGGCCAAGGCAAAGAGTCAATCTTGAAATCATTAAAATCAGGGAGCTGGACAGGGGACAGATTGTATTTGTCTTCAGGGTGGAAGAGCTTGTCACTCTCAAATTGGCCTCCTCAGCCACACTAGACGCTGTTCCAAGACCTCTCTATTCAGAGCATGTTAACATAGTCTCTCGAGACTGAAGGATGCCTACACAAGTCACTAGGAAGGATGCAACTCTTCACTTATTTAGTTGTTGCTTATGCAGATTTATAAAAAATCACAAGTTACCTCCCTACTGGATGCAATTGTGAAAGTTTGTTTTTATATTTTTAGACACATCAGTATTTTTTTTTTCAAAATAAAGAACAAAAGATGGTACTCAGAATGTGGAAACTTTTTGTTTTGTTTTGTTGCATCCCCTCCGTTTTTATAGAAAACGGTATTTTGCACAGACATTCTTCTATTTTGTACAGAAAACATTGCATTTGTAGAAAGTTTTTAATGTAAAATACAAGCTTTTTGCACAGAAAAAATTATGCATGAAAAAAATATTCACCAGTGATTTCCTCAAACATTCCTCTAAAATGCACTTTTTACCCCCAGTGATTTGCTCAAATATTTACCTCTTTTGTTTCCAGATTTCCTGAATGGAAACATTTTGGAATGTTATTCTGTCTCATATCAGAGATATGCAAAGTTTAGATAAGTATAAAGCCCAGGAGCCAAGAGCTTTTGAATTTATTGTTTGGGATGTTCAAATTCCTTATAATTAAAGCCAATAAGACCTCTTTCCCACCCCTATCACTAAACATTAGAAAGTTAAAAGTTAGATCTAGGCTACGTCAAAATTGATTCTCCCATGGAACAAAATTTCCCCAGCTGTTTATATAACCAAACCGAGCTCCAGATCCCAGCAGCTGTTTTTGCTGCTTTCATTCTTTGTATATTTGATTCATGCTTCCCAAACACAGTAGTGGTATTGATTAAAGATTAGGACATAATTTGGAGTGGTACTCAGCGCACTTGAAACCCAGATGGAACTTTTAAACCCTAAAGTTATAGGAATCCAAACAACAGATGTCGCGGTTTTTGCAAAAACCTTGAAATATTTCTCTCAGACTATAGAGGTTTGCAAGAAAAACCTTGCCGGGATCTCCCCCACTGAGATCAACTTGCTGAGCGCAGTACTTACAAAACGTCTTTTTCCCCCTCAAGATCTGCACATGCTGAGTCACTTCTAGCATATATATAAAGTATCCCTCCCATTACACATAATAGCTAGGTTTCTCAAAAAGCAGTTTGTATCTATTGTTCCCTTTTGCCTCGACAACTCTCTTGAGAGACGACTCCCCTAAGAGCAGACTTGCTCCTACTGCTTATATCACTAGCAGGTCAATTTAGATCTAGTGCAAAACGCAGAGTGGTTATTTGACATCGTGTTCCAAGTACTGTTCACAGTCAGAAATGCTGGTTAAAACACTAGTTTTGAGCAGAGTCAGTACGCTGACCCCAAAAATACCTAAGGCTTTGAGCAAGGTGTCTCTCCCTTTCTACTTTTATCCTTTTCCTTCTTTTTATAAGAATCGAACTGCAAGATGAAAATATGTATTATCTGGTAAGAGATATAGGCTGAAGTTCAGCCATAACTTATGCTGCGTAAGGCTGATGACATGAACCGTCCTGGAATATTTTTCAGAAATTAAACATTCCCAATTCCTCAGCTGAAGGTCCCAAAATCCCTGTGAGATCCCTCCGGTTTGGGGGGGGGGAAGGGGAGAGAACTATTGGGCGGCCAGAGGATGGGAGAGTTTTCAACTTCCAAAAGTCCCTGATGATGACCTTCTCCCCACAGCAGTGATTTTCCGCAGTTAAAGATTTCACTCTATGCCTCCCCGCAACCAATGATGAGGTTTTCAAGTGAGCCTCCGGACCTTTGGTGGGAAATTGGAAAGATTTCAACTTCTGAAAACTTGCCAAAAAATGGCTTCAGTTTTGCTGCTGGATTTCAGCCATAGAATTGTAAAGTAATTAACCACAGACTGGCAAGAAAATGTGGCTCGGCGTCCAACCTTGCAATTAAAAAAAAAACATTTTTGATTCAACTTAGACTGAAAACCTGTCTACACTGGTATGTAGTTATGATATATAGTTTGCTGAAGGCACAGTTTAGATTGGAAGGTTAAAAAGACTGTCCACTCATGTTGCTGCTTAGAACAAGCCATCCTTCCCCTTTGAGAGTTGTCTTGTATCTTTCTGGACCATTGCTGGGGTAAGTATTCTGCAGTATTTGGCACTACAGATGGGCACAAATTGCAGTTCAGTGGTTCGGCACCGTTTGACTGCTCACCTGCACAGCTGTTCTGTGGGAACCCTGGTTTCCCTTGCCCCACCTCCTCTCGTGTGCATCCATTCAGAGATAGCATCTGGAGGAGGGAGGGTGCCTGGCCAAGGAGGTGGGTTAAGGGAAGGCGGAGTGCCCACAGAACAGCTGTGCAGCCAAACAGTCGAACTGTGCTAAACTGTATGGAAGCGAGGGCTGGACCATAAAGAAGGCTGACCGCCAAAGAATTGATGATTTTGAATTGTGGTGCTGGAGGAGACTCTTGAGAGTCCCCTGGACTGCAGGGAGAACAAATCTATCCACTCTGAAGGAAATCAACCCTCACTGGAAGGACAGATCCTGAAGCTGAGGCTCCATCTCATGAGAAGAGAAGACTCCCTGGAAAAGACCCGGATGTTGGGAAAGTGTGAAGGCAAGGGGACGACAGAGGACGAGATGGCTGGACAGGGTCACCAAAGCTACTAACATGACTTTGACCCAACTCTAGGAGTTAGTGGAAGACAGGAGGGCCTGGCGTGCTCTGGTCCATGGTGTCACGTAGAGTCAGACATGACTTAACAACTAAACAACAACAAACTGCCAAAATGCAGTTCTGGCCTATCTCTATTTGGTACTGTTCAGTGGGATTCAAAAGGTGCCTTGACAGCTATTGAAGACTGGCGAAGGCTCATCAGAGACTGCTCCCTGGGCAGGAAACACTAGGCATTGTCTTGCCACTGGTTATGCTGCAACTTGAGGGCTAGTGTCACTGCCGCAGTTCCAGTAATCACCTTTCCCACCTTTTGCTGGATACCCAGCAGCTGCAGCTGTAGGGATCAGCTGGGAGAATGGACAAGAATAGCTGAAAGGCAAGAGTCTCAGATGCAAAGCTCTGAGACTACCTGGCGCCACATTGGCTTCCACCTCTTTTGATCAGCTGTAGATGGGCGTGAGGCTGGAGCAGAAGCAGCAAAAAGGGGCAGCAAACCTTTCCAACACCGGGGCTGCTTTCCAGATCTCATCCATAGCTGGGAATCAGAGTGGTAAAAGGGGTAGCGCTTGATTGATCAGGGATCAATTGACATTTGAATGGGAGGAGCGTGTCAAATGGCACATCACTCCTTCTCCTGACCTTAAGATGCCCTGTGTAGTCCAATCTACCCAACACCCAAAACAAACAGTTTGGACAGGCTCTGACACTAAACCTGCTCCATGTGACTTAAAATTTACACAGGTGCTTGAAATTCCTAAAGGATAACTCTAGATACAGTGGTGCCTCGCTTAACGATGATAATCAATTCCAGGAAAATCGCCGTTAAGCGAAAACATCGTAAAGCGAAAATAAAACCCCATTGAAACGCATTGAAACTCGTTCAATGCATTCCAATGGGGTAAAAACTCACCGTCCAGAGAGGAATCCGTCCCTAAACACAGCGGGTAGCCATTTTAATTACTCAGCGGCCATTTTGAAACTGCCGATCAGCTGTTCTAGAAACATCGTTTTGCGAAGAATCAGTTTCCAAAGCAGGGAACTGATCATTCGCAAAGCGAATTTCGTCATAAAGTGGATTCGTCGTAATGCGGGGGAATCGTTAAGCGAGGCACCACTGTATGTTTGAGATAATCTGGTGCAATGCATTTGTCCAACCGCAGCTATTAAAATTCAGAGGGAGAAGAGCTAAGACAGAAACAAAAAGGAGGAGAGAAGAAAATAAAGGACTTGTCTGTCTCCCCATATTTTATAGACAATTCTTACAACTTTACAAGGGAGCACACCCAACAGAATGATAGTAGCATAGTACAGCACATCAAAGCAGCATGACATAGCAGCCTAAAACAAATAACAAAACACACTGGAGTGCCTCATATAATACACAATAAAGCAGCTTAGTCTCCCAAAGCCAGAAGTGCTGCTAGAATAGAGAGACGTGAACCTCAGAGCTTCTCACTATTGGTTTGAAGCCAAGAAAAATACAGTGTTTTTTGTTCCTTGAAGCAAGACTTCTCTGATTTTTTTTTTCCTGGAGAAATCTTATAGGATTTCTGGTAACACAAACAAATGCAAAAGATTAATGTCAGCTGCCTTGGATCCTTTTTAAGGAGAAAGGTGGGGTAAATAATTTTAAATAAAGAATCAAATATTTCTCCCTGAGGGGTGGGTGGGGAAACAACTTGCACAGAATTATACAACTCCTGTGCAAAACAACATATTTCCTACACACAATTTCCCCCCCCCCCATTGAGCTTCACAGAATCGGAGCAAGGGGGAAGTGATGTCTGCCTGTCTGTCTGTCTCTCTCTCTCTCTGTGTGTGTTTGTGTGTGTCTCAAAATGGAGGTTCATTTTTTGTAGGAAGCTGGGGTGTCTTCCTGGTGCTGGGGGAAGTCTTGTGCAAAAAATGAGAAACCATTTCTTTGGTTAGTAGACTATAACTCAAACAGGTGAATCTTTAAGGCCTCTCTGAATTCCGCACTATAAGGATTGTGCATAGATCACTTGGCAGTTCCATAACCACAACTATTAAGAGGGCCCTGCCTTTTGTGCCTTCCAATCAATCCAGACAGCCTGGGCAGTCAGGGCCTCTGAAGAAAGCTTTCGCAAATGGCAAACATATCCTGCAGTTCTTAGTGGAAAGTTGTGTTGCTGTTTTCCTTTGGCTTGACCCTCTACTTAATGGATCCATGTGGAAAGGTCACACCACAAATGAGGAGCCCAACACTGCTATTACCAGCCCTTAAGAACTGCTGCACAATTCAACTACTGCAAAGAATCTTCTGACATTTTTCTGTCATCTCCCCTCCATGAAATATGGAAATTAATATTTGAATTCGTCTCTATCTATCTATCTATCTATCTATCTATCTATCTATCTATCTATCTATCTATCTATCTATCTATCTATCTATCTATCTATCTATCTATCTATCTATCTGTCTGTCTGTCTGTCTGTCTGTCTGTCTGTCTGTCTGTCTGTCCGTCCGTCCGTCCGTCCGTCCGTCCGTCCGTCCGTCCGTCCGTCCGTCCGTCCGTCCGTCCGTCCGTCCGTCCGTCCGTCCGTCCGTCCGTCCGTCCATTTTTGTTACATTTCTATTTCACTTTTCATCACAAATTACCTGGATCAAATGGCAGCTCCTTGGTTTACCTTTAGTTGAGACTTGTCTGCAATCTCTTTCTGGTGATAGGCCCCATCCCTAAAATGGGAACTTTGGAAAAGACATGCAAAGAATATTTAAAAAATATCTCATTCTCGGTGATTTCCTAAATCTCTCCATGCCAAGAATTCCTATCAGGATTTTCCCCTTCACCAGTTAAACTCCTTGGTTTCCTATGAAAGTAAGATCCTGGTCTTGTGTTTCCTTTCTCTCCCTCTTTCCTTTTTTTTTTTTTTTTAATTTCTTTTGTACAAGAACCTCCCAAATTACGTGCAACTCAGTGCCCTTTCCAGAAAATCATGTGCTAAAAAAGATGTTCTTTTTCACAGGCATTACAATAGTTCTCCTCAGATTGGTGTTTTGTATAGGAAAAAAAGATGTCCACAAAACAGCAAAGAAATCCTATGAGATTTCTTGGGGGAGAGGGCCACAAACAAACAAACAAATCAGAACAAAATTTCACTATTAATTTCACAATTAATTTTCCCCTCTGCTTTTCATAAAGGACAAAAGGCTGCAAGATTCATATCCCTTGTCTGGATCATGTTTCTCTCTTTTGCTTTTAAGGTATCAAGTGTCACTGTCTGCCACAAATATTTAAGATAACAAAAAAGAAAAAACACAAAGACAAAAAAGGAAAGAAAAGAAAAGAAAAAGTATCCATTTCAGCTGACAAAAAGTTTTTTTTTAAAAAAAATCACAGATAGGGGATACCCTCAATGAGCCAGCCTCTTGTAAACATTAGCTATCCAACCATTGATATCCACAAATACTGGCCCTCAGAAACGGCAATCTGTTTATGACTCAATCTCAGCACGAAATTCCCTCTTTTACTTTCCTATTTATTCTGGAGTAAGTTGCAGCTAAGCTCATAGAAGTTAATGGTGCTTGACCAAGCTAAATCTTCTGTTAATGAGAAGTGAATTGAGCCATTTATCTTTGTGATTGAAGAAACATGGTGTGAACTTTGATGTGCTCTAAGATCACACGCTTACTTCAGCTTCTTCCATTTCTATTTTGCGGTGGAAGCGGAAACATATTTCTCTCCAGCCCTGACAAGGATGATAACTTCTTTCTACACCTTCCTTGGCCGGCCTCTGCATAAATGGTGAGATGCAGAGATCATAAAGAGTAAGATTTTTATTTTAGAAGTATCTATAATTACGGTGAACAGGTGGTTCAAACTAGCAGGAGCAACTGAGCGAACAAACCCACTGAGAGCTAGAATGGGTTGCAACAGATGGTATATCCTTTGTACCTCTTTTAATGAAGATTGTGCCTGATCTCTCTGTCGGCCTTAGCAGGACACCAATCTTCCTTATTTGTACACGTTTCTGCAAACCCACTGAATAATGCTTGCTTCGGAGATAAGGCCAGATGATGGATGCATAGCAAGAGAATTCCACAAGGAAGTCCGATGAAGTAATACATTGTTGTGATGTTGTTGTTGTGTTTCCCTACTGTCTCCAATAATGGGTTAAAAATAGCAGCCTCAGAGATGAAGGGAACCATTATAAACACTATGTCAACATATATTTTTTTGCAAAAGAAGAAAGCCAAAGCAATAGTTTAAATGAGACAGCATTCCATGTTCAGTATTCTTGTCTAAAGTAAGCCATGTTTCACCTAGCACAAAGCACAGATAAAGGGAACTTGTTGAATTACATGCTATTTTTCAGAAGCCCAGTTGGTGCTACCATTATTGTTGTTCTGACTGCACAAATAGTGTGTTGCATTGCACATTACTTATACATCACAATGTCCTTACTAGGGATGTGCACTGCCTCTCAATCTGGCCCATGCCTCATTAAGGGTACACAGACTGATGCCTCACCACTGCTGTGCCCTTTCTATGACCTGATCCTTCTCCTCCTCTCATTTAAAACCCCATTCCGCTGAAATGCAGCTGACTGCGAGATGGGGTTGGAGCCACAGGATGCCATCAGAATTATGGTAGAAACTCTGAAGGTGAGAGAGCAAAAGAAGAAGAGAAGCAGGACACACGTATTGTGAACTTTGGCAGTGGCTCCACAGAAACAGAGATGAAAGTTGAGGGGAGAAATACAGATCCTAGTTTCCAAAAACAAAATCAATGCAGGAATGCAGGCATCTCTCAGCACACTCAATCCTCGAAATGTAAATTAACTATGTTTTAAACTGTGAAGGGAAGGGAAGGAAGGAAGAAGATTGAAACTCTAGGTTGTCCTTTCCCCACTTAAATTGCATGGCTTCTTCTTCTTTTTTTTAACACTTGTGACCCTACAAGTGCCAAATTTAACAGCAAGGATAGGGGATGCGTCTCCATCCTGTTAGTACTTGAGGGTCCTTTTTCCACTCTGTGGTCACTGCTAAGACACTCCCTCCTCCCCCTCCCCAAAAAATAACCATGATTTATTTAGTGTGTTGGCATTTGATCATATACTATGTAAATCTCTAGCCTTTATCCGCCAGACCAGGAAAACACAAGGATCACTCTCTAGTGCCATCTCATCACAAGTTCTGATGTTGCGCCTTGGACAAATTTATGAAACTGCAAAAGACAAAACCAAATAATACTTCCCTTACTACATAGGATTCTTAAATAGGTGCCAGGAATCCTGAAAAATGCCACTAAAGCCCCTGTAAAAATTAGTGTATAAGTAACTTTTGAAAGTAGCCAGAGTTATCCATTACATGTATGGAACTTAGATGTTGCTGCTCATAATGAGAGGTGGGGATGAAGCTGGGATGACTCATGAACAACAAATTGCACCCCCAGTGACTCAACAGTGAATCAATTTGTCATTTGTTGGGTCTTCCCCCCCCCTTCTTCCTCTTGCGAAGCACAACAGGGCTTAGCAACAAGAGGGAAAGCAGGGATCAAAGCAATCCTGCAGTGCTTTGATCCCTTTTCCTCTCAAGGCTTAGCAAGAGGAGGGAAAGCAGGGGTCAAAGAGATCCTACAGCAGCTGCGGATCCCTCTTTGATTCCTTCCCTCCTCTTCTTATGCCGCACGGGCATAGGAAGAGGAAGAAAGGGGAACCAAGTCATTCCCCAGCCCTGGGGGTGGGATTCCCTTTGGGCAGGCTTTAGCAAGCCACCTGAAGGGAAAACCCCTCTCTGCTTATGCCCCCAAGGAACAGCTGATCGGGGGGGACATAAACAGATAGGGACGATTATAATATAAAAGGGTTATATTTCTTGCTTCGTATTCATTGGGATCTCTAGATAACTAATATCCTGATTCATTTTTATATTCATCCCCTTGTCTACTCATGATACTTAAAAGTAACTAACTATTAGTTACATCACTTGTCACCCAAAAATGTAGTTAGCTATGTGTTACTTTAGCACCAAGCTCTAAGCTAGGAATGTGCAAAACCTACAAAAGAAATTTCATAGTTCTTCCACACTCAAGAAAGAGGAAAACCCCTTGAGTAAAAGAGTTCTTTGTGAGCTTCCTGTTTTCAGAGGTTTCTCATATTACAGAGTTCTTTGTGAGCTTCCTGTTTTCAGAGGTTTCTCATATTAGGAGCATAAGAAGAACTTTTCAGGATCAGATCAAAGTTCTTCCTGATATAGCTATCTGTTTCTGAGATATAGAGATGATTTCTCCATGAAGCTAATAGGCAGGACTTGGAAGATTTTGGAGAAGCAGGCACATGCCTCAATGCTGAGACCAGCCTACACCACCTTGCCTTACCAATGGTGTCAATGGGGACAGCCACATTTATCATTTTCATTTTTCCCATCCTAGGTTCTGACCATCCACTTTAACAGAAGTTTGAATGCTCCTTTTTTGTATGATAGGATATGTTTCCTATCATATCAATGTATTGTGCAAGTACTGTCTAGTATTAATTGTGTCTCCATCCTGTCTTTCATCCTGCAAATCAGGGTGTCCATGGCTATCCTCCTCCCCACTTCAGCTTCACAGCACCCCTGTGAAGGATCATATTCAGAAACTATGACAGACCTAGGGTCCTGCAATGACTTTCATGGCTCCTTACACAAGTGTGTATAGGCCTGTCACTAATTAAACAGCTAGATTAAAGCTTAAAGGACATTTAGTGGCTGACATGCACAGAAGTGAAAGGAAAGACTGATTCTGTACAACAAATACAACTGGAACATAGAATGTGAGAAGTATGAATTAAGGTAAACTGGAAGCTGTAATACAAGAAATGGGATGTATTAATGTATTGGTTCTTAGTTTCCTATAATGAAAGTGTAACAAAGGCTTTTGCCTTATACGGAGCAAGAAATATCTGATGTTCAAAGCTGGATTTTGAAAAGGAAGAGGCACTCAAAAATACATTACAAATATCCACTGGTGACTGGAATGCATAAAAGAGTTTCAGAGGAAGATCAGTCTGTATGAATCATGGGAAACTATGGGTTACTCTGAAATAAATGGGTGTGCCTCAGCATTTTATTGTCCTGAAGAGTAACTTGTATTTTGAACAAGAAACTACCATTAGGACAGAATATGGAAAGACAGAATGGTTTCCTATTAGAAAGGAGTGAGCAAATGTGCATTTTGTCCCCTTATCTGTTCAGTATGTATACAGAACATATCATACTGAATGCTTGGCTAGATTCAGATGGAGGAGGAGTGAAACTTTGTGGCAACAACATCAATATGCAGATGATACCATAAAAGAAGAAAGTGCCAAACCAGGAGTGCAGTTGAACATGGAGAGGATCAAGTCATGACTACAGAAGAGCTACATAATTTTGACAATAAAGAAACTGAAATGGTGAAAGAGTTTGTATACTTTGGTTCAGTCATCAATCCAAACCAAGACTGCAACAAGGAATTAGAAGAAGGCTAAGACTGGGGGGGGAAACCCAGCAATGAAGGAACTAGAAAAGATAAAGTGTAAGGATATGTCACTGGAGACCAAGACCAAGATGATCCACATTCTTGTATTTCTGATCACCATGTATGCACTGATAGCTGATAGGATAAAAAAAATTGAGTTACTTCACATCTCGTGCTGGAAGAGACCTTTGAGGACACCTTGGGCAGCAAGAAAGACAAACAAGTGGGTGCTAGATCAAATCAAGCCTGAATTCTCTCTGAAGGAAAAAAAATGTTGAAACTGAGGCTCTCCGACTTTGGGCACATCATAAGAAGACAGGGTTCTTTGGAAAAGTCAATAATGCTGGGAAAGGTTGAAAGCAGCGGGAAAAAGAGGGGAAAAACAACAACTCTGAGATGGGCTTGATTCCACAAGAGCTGAGCAAGACTGTTGAGGACAGGACATTCTGGAGATGGCTTATTCATAGGATCACCCTGTGTTGGAGGCAACTTGGTGGCACATGGCAATAATAACATATTTATTGCACATTAGGCTGAACTGCGCATATTGTGCTTGACTTAAATGTGTGTGTTATTTTTCCAGTTGCATACATTTTAAAGTCATTCATATTCTTAAAATGAATCAAGGACTTCATGCCTATGGCACGTAGCACAAACCTGACAGGTTCTACTGATTTCTGGGGATAAGTATGTGTGGCCACCGACACCCGTAGGTTGAGGAGGTGACGTAGATCTTTTGGGTTATGGCTTTCAATAAGGCATGACTCTCCTTACTGCTTCAACTGGACTTTATTAAGGTGGGGAAACAGGTTATTAGGATTGGTTGATGTTGCAATCTCTCCTGAGAGTCTGCCAGGGGCTGAACTAATTCCTCTAGTCCCCATTATATCTACTTCTCATCCTAGCCCAAGGCCCAGTCACTTCAGACTCTACAGACTGTGACTGGGATTTAGTTTTCCACACTAACCCTAGCCAAGTGATTCCCTTTATGGAGGACTAGTACTGAGGGGCTCTTAAAGGGTCTAAAGTACCCCAAGTCCTTCTTGCTTCTAGAGGTACTGCAAAAGGTACTCCTTTTGGTGCCTACTCTGGGATGTGGGTCTTCCTCATCTCTTAGGGGGTCAGCATCGATTGAGAGAAGAGTAGCACATCTCACTCTTGTCATTACAGTAGTGCCTCGCTTTACAATTGCCCTGCATTATGACGAAACCGCTTAACGACGATATTTTTGCGATCGCAATTGCGATCACAAAACGATGGTCTGAATGGGGGAATTTCGCTTTGCGATAATCGGTTCCCTGCTTCAGGAACTGATTCTTCACAAAACAATGATTTTTCAACAGCTGATCGGCGGTGTGAAAATGGCCACCGGGTAACTAAAATGGCTCCCTGCTGTGTTTAGGGATGGATTCCTTGCCATACAGGCAGCGAAAATGGCCACCGTATGGAGGATCTTCGCTGGACAGTGAGTTTTTACCCCATTGGAATGCAATGGAACGGGTTTCAATGTGTTTCAATTGGGTTTTTATTTTTGTTTTACGATGTTTTCGCTTAATGGCGATTTTCCTGGAACGGATTATCGTCGTTAAGCGAGGCACCACTGTATTCCTTTGAAGGCTGAATCTCAAGCCATCCACAGTCCAGGGGGTTTTGTCCATCAGTGGGTAGTCCTATCCAAGACCGCAGAATATGAGCTCTGCTCTGCTCTGTCCATCTTGGTCAAGGATGGTGAATCCCTGAAGCCAGTGCCCTGCCAACTCATCATAGCGTCCACCTCCACACCCGGGTGTAGCTTTCGCTTCCTTCGTCTCCCCACCAGGACCTCCACCTTCCTCTTAGAGTTATGTTGCTGCCCTGCTGTTAAAGTTTCCATCAGGTCTGCAGGGGGATACAGAGCAAGGGCAGATAGGCTGTCAGAGATGGTTGAAGCATCATAGCTCTGTCTCTGAGCTTTTTGGAGGTGTAAAAACGGTGCATTTCATCAAGAATCTCAAAACCACTTAAATGCTTTCCTACTCCAGTCCCTTATATATTTCAATGTATAGTTTAACTATCAATTCTATCATCTTTATTGATAATGGCCCCCTCCAGATAGTATCACTATCTGCCGTTTATAACCTTAGTAGTTTAACTGGAATGTATCAGAGATGTGTGTCTAAATAAATGTTCAATATCTTAAGACATCATTTTGTCCCCCCAGAACATTTCTTGCCCATGCCATTTTTATACTTCTCCAGCATAATTCATGGGAAACCTCCAAACAATTAGTTTGCAAGCACATACTAAAGGATGAAGATTTTAGTGTCATTGTAATGCAAGATAACTATAGATCACAAAATCTGTCACGAAAAAAATGCAGTCAAGAACAAAGCAAATTAAGGCTTTGTTTTGAAATGATAAGGAGACATTTGGAATGCTTAGCAAGTGTTCCACATTTCTTTTGCTGTCTACTTAAATGAGACCCCCTGCTTGCATATTTTCAAAGTCATTGGTTAATTATGCTCCAATGTCATCACTTTTTGAGCATTATGGTTTGAACATGGATATCTTTAAACTCTGGTATTTGAATATGCAAAAGAGAATATTCTGCAAAAAATTCTGTCATTATAATAACCATCTGGCATCAAGTGTTAACCTAAATAGTGATATATATATATATATATTACTACTTTCCATTCTTACTCCACTTAGACTATGCAGAATGTGTTATAGTCTCTTTTCACCAACTGCTTAGCAACCCTGCTAAATAGGACTTAGTATTGCTGTTTTACAGATGACCAACTAGGGAATAGAAAGGCTTATTTTTCCTGGACACATCCCCCAAATTTGAGCTAATGCAGCTGAATTATAAATGTCTCCATGTTTCCTGCATATCCACTAATGGCACAGTCAGTGTAAGCACCATTCAATTATAGTGGATTTTTTAAAAAGTAAATTCTTCGAAAAAAAAATTCCTTTGATTTCTAGATGGGCGATACTGTGCTTCTGCATCCACAATTCAAAGTGCCAGGGAATGGCCCAATATGGCTGCACAATATTGAGCCTACAATATTTTTCCAGCAAGAAAAAGGATGCCAAGCTTTACATAGCAAAAGGCAGTCTGAATATTGACAGACCCTATGGCAGCAGAAAAAAATGGTCTACAGGAATACCTTTTTCTGCTCACAAAGTGATGCAAGGATAAGTCCCTGTTGCTGAATCCCTTTTTCCTCAGTTAACCACTTCTCACCCAAGTACAAACCAATGGTCAGGGCTGGCTTTCTACATGTGTGAATGGGCATGGAACACTTCATCCCCAAATTGTCATAGAACTGTTAAAGGATGAAATTGAAGCACTCATTCCCCTCAATATGGCCTACTTCGCAGGGCTGTTGTAATCAAAGTGGTGTTGTGTTGCAGGAAAGTATGCTACTGAGAGCCCTTTTGGGAGGAAGGGTAGAATCAAAGTGTAATGCTTATTAATAACAGTGTAAAGTGTAAAATCTGTGAAGGCAAAAGGAGAAGGGGACGGCAGAGGATGAGATGGTTGGACAGTGTCACTGAAGCAACCAACATGACTTTGACCCAACTCCAGGAGGCAGTAGAAGACAGGAGGGCCTGGTGTGCTCTGGTCCATGGGGTCATGAAGAGTCAGACACGACTAAACGACTAAACAACAAGTGGAAAATCAATGAAGAGCTTTATTGTTGTTGGTACATGATCAATGCACCAATCAGTGACTTTATTTTGGACTACAGTTACCAGAATCCCCCTGCCAGCATACCTAATGGCCAGGCTGACTGGGAAGTTATGGGAGATGTAATCCATCTATAATTACTTTTCTAAGCTTTAGTTACAGCTGGAGAGGACAGTTATGCTCATATCTTCACAGCATATCATGATGTTCTTTCTGTTCTATGAAAAACTACTGTTTATGACTTATGGACTAATTATAATTACTGGATTCATTTTGTTAAAAAAAACACTAAAACTGTGAGAGGACAAAAAAGGACAACACAAAGGCTGTTATTTCAAATTCCCTTTTTTGAATTTCAGCAGTTAAGCACCAGATGAATAGGAATCAGATAAGGTCCATTACAGAGACAACCCATCCAGAAAAGTAGAAATGGTGGGGAAAGGGCTGTGGTACATTAATTTTTACACTTGTTCCCCAGTAAATAATGTTCTTGTTAAAGCAGTTGACTCTCCAGGTCTCAGCTTATGGAACGTCTATGTGCATTTGAAATAGGAGTTTCAAGGGGTTGGAAACACAAAGATTTAAAGCTCTTTTAAAGAGAGCAGAGACTCACTTCTCCAAAAAATTGCCCAAACACTCAATGCTCATGTAGGATTTCAAATTTTGGGGGCTTCTGATGATGACTTCGGAACGAGGACACAAGGTCATCAGTCAACTGGAAAGGGAGCCAAGTGGAGAATCAGATTTGTGATAAAGCTGCCATGCTTCCATTTACTCTTCACACATGAAAGGCACTCGGTTCTGAGTGACCATGCCTCATTTAACAACTTGTAATTCAGAATCCAGTGCTGACACTGAAACTTTAGCAGCAGGCAGGGCCTTTGCTGTCTGTTATGTCATTAGTACTGCTATCCTATATCCAATTACCTGGGAATGCTGTCTATTACGTTCTTTGGATCTTACTTGGGGTGGTAGACACAGACTATGCAGCCATCAAAATAAAAATAGGCATGTGTACTGTCTTCACAAAAACATGTTTAAATAATGACCAAAGCAGGAGTAATTTGTAAATTCTTTAGGGTGGGCCAGGGCAAAAGGCTGCTAGTCATTCGCAAGGCAAGCACCCCCCCCCCGATCATTTGTGTTAAATCCAGCATTCATGCATAATGATTAGAAGAGAGGGAAGGGAAAGAAGAACTGAGGAAGATGGAGAAGAGTACATTCTTTACATAAGAAATGAACTGTCCTTGCCTTCCATACTGAAATGTCATTGGAATAATCAGGGTCTTTCAGTGATTGTGTCACTGATTTCCAGTCCATGAAACAGGCCAAATGGGGGCACAGAGAATGGATGGAACTTGTAGGTATTCTGCATTTGTCATTTAAGATGGAACCAATGATATCTATTCTTATTGCACTTGCAAAATCTTTCAGCCACTCCTTTCTTCATTAATTAATTGAGAAGCTAACTGGGATTTTCTCCTGGTGGCAAGAAAAAGAAAGAGGAGCTATAGAAATTTTAAAAAGTGTGCAGTTCTGCAGAGTACTAGGGGTGCTCACCTGTCCTACCTAAATTATTAAGTCTGTGAACTGGATATGCTGTCTGGATTTCCCCATTCATAGGAACTGGGTCTTGAAAGAGAACTAGAAATACACAAATACTATCATGGACCCAGAAAATAGTTGACTCATAGTGTCACCAAGGAGGAACAGGGTGGGTCAGTCGTGATATGCGTGCCTTTTATTTAGACTCAGGGTGGGTCAGGAGAGACATTCTTCATATCCATGTGGAGCCGGAGCCCTTGCTGAACTCTAACACACCACACTAGAGATGTACATAAATTAAATATGTGCCATTCAGAATTTTCAGACTACAAATCCCACGATTCTCCGTTATGGGGATTCTGCCTGACACACAAACATCAAAATGGGGATCGTGAGCAATATTCTTCTTCTTAGTGGCAAGAGGAATGCAGAAGCTTTGCACTGAGTTATGTCTAAGCCAGACCTCTCCTCTTCTTTGAGCAGATGAAAATCCTATTATCAAACCTGGCTGGAAACCATGACCTCGAGCAAAGCTTGAATGGCTTTATATTGGTGCCAACAATGGCCACACTGGCTGGTGAATTCTAAGATTTGTAGTCCTCACAAAAACTAATATTTCCGAAGAGCAAGGCCTTCTACAGAAAGGAATGTGATAGCATTAAATCTTTCAGATTTGAACACTGGAATTGAGACTGGATCCGGAGAGGAACCCTAGCATCCTTGTTTTTTATTCTTTAAGGGCTATGCCTCTCCCAAGTCCAAACACACAGTTAGCAGAGATATTAATGTATTGGTCATCTGAACAGATGATCTTTCAAAATCTTTGTTATGCCTTAAAGAATTTCCCTGTGCAGCCTGAACAGCAGCTATATCCCAAGCTAATATGAGTCATTACAGTTTAGGATCATAGTGGCAATAGATAAGATAACTCTGTTTTATAATAACCTATAAGGATTTCTGAAGATTTATTCACCTTCCTTAGGTAACAGGCTGCACATTCCCAGTAGACCCATCGTTTTTCTGATAAAAGGTCACTGAAAATAAAGAACTCTGAAATGGCAGAAAATAAAATCACTAATTGGTACATTTATAACATAAAATATAGTGCTTGGCAGGCCCAAAGGGACATCAAACAGCAACAGTTTTGCATCTCATGTGGTACCTTTTCTTAAAAGAATAAGCAAAATGTTTTCTTCCTTTCTTTAGCCATCAGCCCTTCCACATTATATCTATATCTGGTATCGTCGTCGTTTAGTCGTGTCCGACTCTTTGTGACCCCATGGACCAGAGCACGCCAGGCCCTCCTATCTTCTGCTGCCTCCTGGAGTTGTGTCAAATTCATGTTGGTAGCTTCAATGACACTGTCCAACCATCTCATCCTCTGTTGTCCCCTTCTCCTCTTGCCGTCAGACTTTCCCAGCATCAGGGTCTTTTCCAGGGAGTCTTTTCTTCTCATGAGATGGCCAAAGTACTGGAGCCTCAGCTTCAGGATCTGTCCTTCCAGTGAGCACTCAGGGTTGATTTCCTTCTGAATGGATAGGTTTGTTCTCCTTGCAGTCCAGGGGATTCTCAAGAGCCTCCTCCAGCACCACAATTCAAAGGCATCAGTTCTTCGGCGGTCAGCTTTCTTTATGGTCCAGCTCTCACTTCCATACATCACGACAGGAAAAACCATAGCTTTGACTATTCGGACTTTTGTTGGCAAGGTGATGTCTCTGCTTTTTAAGATCCTGTCAAGATTTGTCATCACTTTCCTCCCAAGAAGCAGGGGTCTTTTAATTTCGTGGCTGCTGTCTCCATCTGCAGTGATCATGGAGCCCAGGAAAATAAAATCTGCCACTGCCTCCATATCTTCCCCTTCTATTTCCCAGGAGGTGATGGGACCAGTGGCCATGATCTTAGTTTTTTTGATGTTGTATCTGGTATATCTATATCTATATTAGAGATGGGCACAAATTTAAAAAACCAAATCACCACATTTGGTCAAAAATCACTTATTCATTGCTTCGTCATTTTACTGATTGTCCTCCACCCTGATATGTTCACACATCAATCAGGATCTGAATGAAAGGAAACTAATGAATGAATAAAAGTGATGACAGAAAGAGAGTAACCAAGTGGCCCCATCCATATTTGATTCTGGATCCATCCTCATTGGCTTCAGCCTTTCCTACCAATAACGTGTGGACATCAACAGATTACTCCCAAGGAAATGGACCCCCCCACCGATTGCCCGTCGCTAATACATACACTGACCTAGAAGTAAACCCCCATGGAACTCAGTAGGGCTTACTTTCAGTAGACCTATTCATGTTTGTATTGTTTACCAGTCTGGTTTGCTTTTCTGATTCATGATTATCACAATCATCCAGTATGCATTTTTGAAGCTTACCAAGCGGCGAGGGCTACAGCTGCTTTAGAATTCTCTTATGTTCCTCGTCAATGGCAATGCCATGATAAACTGTTTAATATTACATTGTGAAAATATTAATAAAGAATGGGGAAACATCATTGAGTCAGAGTGCTCATTTAGTGTTCAAGGAATCCTTGAACTTGCATTCCAAATGTGGGTGAGGCCAAAAGGAAAAGTTTGGGACAACACATATCAGCATATTTTAGTGTAACTGCCTTAACTGCCTTGGAAGAATCATTTCAACATTTTAGAATGAGAAAAGCCCATAGCAAAGCTGGGGAACCACTAAAAGGTGGTGCTATGGGAAGAAGAGAATCTCAATTTTGGAGAATGATTTTGAATAATCTTGTCACTAACAAATTATTTTTGTTCTCAGAATATAGATGTAATATAGAAGTCCATATTATTTTTTTTAACATGCTTCTCCCCCCCCCCCAGAATAATAAATTCCATTGGGTAGTTAAACTGAAGCATATATAAAAACTGCAAATTCAGTATCTGTCCATCTAGGGTGTCCACATTCCAGCTATTGAGGACTTAATTACTTCCAACAACCTAATTCACTGGAGTTTATAATTGATGTTTCGATTTCAGGTGGAGATGGTTTCAGAGAACATGCTTTCTTAGCAGTTTTGGTACTTGATATGAAGTGTATTAATAATCTTCTAGGCTCAGAGGAGGGCACTCAAGTCCATTGATGTCTCCATATTGGGAAAAACTTCATCTATTGAATTTGGCCAGTGCAGGTTTTTAAAATTCCAGATCTGTTTCCTTTTAAAGAATGTACCTAATTTTGAAAAGGAGTTAAAACTTTGGCAGAAAATGATTAATGAGTACTGTAATGGAAATAAGAGACCAAGATTAAACAAAAAGTTATGTTATATACCACAAAAATAGGGGGGACTAGGTTTACCCTACATTAAAATGTGTTGTTGTTGTTTAGTCATTTAGTCATGTCCAACTCTTTGTGACCCCATGAACCAGAGCACACCAGGCCCTCCTGTCTTCCACTGCCTCCCGGAGTTGGGTCAAATTCATGTTAGTCGCATCGATGACACTGTCCAACCATCTCATCCTCTGTCGTCCCCTTCTCCTCTTGCCTTCACTCTTTCCCAACATCAGGGTCTTTTCCAGGGAGTCTTCTCTTCTGATGAGATGACTGAAGTATTGGAGCCTCAGCTTCAGGATCTGTCCTTCCAGTGAGCACTCAGGGTTGATTTCCTTCAGAATGGATAAGTTTGTTCTCCTTGCAGTCCAGGGGACTCTCAAGAGTCTCCACCAGCACCGCAATTCAAAAGCATCAATTCTTCGACGGTCAGCCTTCTTTAACTTTACATTAAAATGTATTACATAGCAAATTGGTTGTGGCCTATTCCAGACATTATAGCAAATAATAAAAATGTAAGGAAATCAAGGGAGTTGATTTGAATAGAATGTGGAATAAGAGGATAATGAAAAATATGAGTTACAGAAAATTGTTACAAAGTTGTGTGGAGATGGTACCTAATGTCTCTGAAAAAAGAATTTAATAATTGCAACAACATCATTTTTTTGCTGGTGATGCAAAAAAGAAAAGAGGACCTATTTACATATCTGGTGGTCTTATGAAAATAGAAAAAAGGGAGTGGTTATAAATGTACAAATGTATTCAGTGATAGCCCTGTTGAATATGGCTAACAATGTTTGTTTGTTTGTTTATTGTTTGATTGATTTGATTTGATTTGATTTTTATACCACCCATCTAGCAGTCAAAGCCATTCTGGGCAGTTTACAACAATAACCAATTTAAGTTGTGAAGAAAAAGAATTAATTGTTATTATGGTGACTTTGGCAAGGCTAATTATCACAAAGAACTGGAACTACAATAGCCAGTTTAACATGGAAGATTGTATACAGAAATGTGGAATATGACTATCAATGATAAACCAACTTGAAACCTAAAATAAGGAAAGTAGTATTAAGCACTAATGATTTTAAAGACACATGGAAACCATTCTTGTTACATGTATTTGAGAAAGGGAAAGGTTTTACCTCGGGTGAAAACTAATTGTATTTCTGGAGAGAAATGGGGCAATAACACAACGGGTCAAAACAAGAGAGCAAATAATAATAAAAGTAAATATGTTAATAGAGGAACAGTCCTGAGTAACGAAGGAAAAAAAAGGGCATATAAGGATGTGCACTTCTTTTTCTCCTCCCCCCTTCTTTTACTGTGCTTATGTGATCATATGATAATTTGAAAATGCCTTATTTTGTTTGTTATTATTTTTTTTAAAAAAATTACTACATTTGTCCAAACAGACGCTTGGGATGGAAAGAACCCGACATTTAAAAACATTCAGATGCATAATGGATAGACTTCCCCACCCCTGATGGGTGGTTTTTTTGTCTGCTTCCTGATAGACAAAAGCATACACTGCGGTGTTGCATTACTGCTTTTAAAAAAAGAAGACAAGAAACACTTCTCAAGTATTTGCCCTATCTGGATGTTAATCAAAATCTAGGATGATTATTTCTCTCAGGGATTTTGCCAGGAATGTGGTCTTTTCAATCAAAGGGAGAAGAAAATAATGAGCTGAAGTCCATTTAAAACACACACTATCTCAACGATGTAAGCCACAAGTATGATTGCAATATCCTAAAGGATAATCGCAACTGTATGTCATTTACTGGATGACACTGGAAGTGTTTGCCATAAACTTCTTCTGCTATGAAACTTTGCAACCACATAAAAATTCCTGTCAAGCACAGAATAAGAAATAACATATTGGTTCTGAGCAGTTCTGGTGAATCAGAAATGACATTTTGGGGAGTATATTTTATTATGCTTTGGGAAATGGCTGGGCTTTTCCTGATTAAAACATAATTATGAATTAAATAGCATGCTTAATATATAACATTGAGATTCTCTGGTTTGGATGAACTGCCTGAGGCTGCAGGTTACAACTAACTTCAATGATGGCTCTTTGAAGGGAGGGGCAGAGAACAGGTGCATTTAAAAGAAAACAGTACTTAAGTTATTGGAGATAACATGGATCATTTGGCACCACTATGTTGGGAGGAGAAAGCTGTCCGCTATATAGTTTTCAGATTCTGCCCCCAGGTGGGCCAGAGGATGTTCTGCCATTGTCACTGCTGAACTTTGGTCAGCTACCAGTCCAGTTGGCTGTTGATGCTGAATGGAAAGGACACTGTCCTCATTTCAAGCTGCAAGATACACCCAAGAAGTATGTCTCTGCACGGGTAATGAAAGGGGGATCCATAGTCAGACTTAATTGATGCTCAGCACAAGGTTGATGCTAGTAAAGAAGCTATAGAGCGGGTGACCGAATAGTCAAAGTGCAATCCCTAAAACAAAGGCGTATCACTTCATTAACCCCCACAAAGAAGGACGAGCAGCAGCAGCAAGAACAAGGTACAGTGGTGCCTCGTTAGACAGTTACCCCGCATGACAGTTTTTTCGTTAGACATTGGCTTTTTGCGATCGCTATAGTGATTCGCAAAACAGTGATTCCTATGGGGGAATTTCGCTGGACAATGTTTGGTCCTTGCTTCGCAAACCAATTTTTGCTAGATGACGATTTTGACAGCTCCCTCCGCACTCGCAAACAGGTGTTTTCAGGACCTAAGCTTCACAAGACAGTGATTTAAACAGGTGATTGGCGGTTCGCAAAGCGGCTTTCCTATGACCGATCTTCGCTAGAGAACGATTCTTTCCCATTGGAACGCATTAAACAGGTTTCAATGCATTCCAATGGGGAAATGCTTTTTGCTAGACAATGATTTCACTAAACAGCAATTTCAGTGGAACGGATTATCATCGTCTAGAGAGTCACCACTGTAAATGGGTAATATGGGTCAGGTCCTCACAAGGTCATCTGAGAAGTAGTGGAAGGAATGTTGCCAGGAGGGAGCAAGGAAGGCAATGTCATAGAGGTCTTCTCAACATTAACTTGAATTTGGAATGCAGAAGCAGGTGATATCTTTATTAGCACACTAAAATATTCAAACAATTTGCGAGCTTCCTTGATTTTTTTAGTGGTCTAATAAAACTATTCCTGCTCCTGCATTTGTATTATGTAAGGATCACATGGCTATCTTTGTTGTTCTTGTTGTTTTTAATATTTGAACTGCATTTTTATGAGTCTGGGTTGTGGCTAACTGCCTTCCACAACTGCAGCTACTCGGGTAAAACTAAAGCTAAGACACCCTGTGCAGGAGGATTATATCCCACCTCAGATTAACCTGGGTGTCATGCACTTAGATGCCATCATTTGCTTGGGGTTTAGGGGTATGCTTAGCTTCACAAAGGGGAAGACACACATTTTGCACAAACTGTAGAAGACTTGAGGAAAAACTGCTCATGACTTTCTTCTCACATTGAAGGCACAGAGTCTCTCAGGGTTCAGAGCTTCCATATTGGGATGTCTTGTCAGGCAAGACAGCCAAACCGAAGAAAGTTAATAATATAGTAAGAATTATTCACATTTCCACTTTCTTGTTAAGGACTATTTGTTTCTGCAGGAATGCCCTGTTTATTATTTCTGCATTATTCATTGTTTTCAAATTGTTTGATTCATAAGCTTCTGCTTTGAGGTATTTTGATTTTCTGGCTTTAAAAAGGAAGGTGATTCTGGCTGAACAAAGAGTGTGATTTTGCAGACCTTCTATGATCTTTAATGTTAGCATAATAGATAACAGTAGATATATTGCAGATATCTGTGGCTTTATCTTTGGGGCCTTAATTGTGATTCTCCTTTCTAGACCTTGAAGGGACATCCATCAATAGCTGACCTCAATCTTTCTACAGTGTATTCTATTATATTTGCCAATCAGTGAAGGAAGTTTGCCAACTTTGCGCTTTCACCTCTATCAATTGAAGAATAAGTCAGTTTATGATCAAAGGCATTCTCAGGTCAGGCCCTCTAATCTTGCTTTCTTATCTTGAACAGGCAAAAAAGGATAACAGAGTCTTCACATTTTACTCCCTAATGAGCAAATCTACACCCAGCTTCCCAGACAGAATTAATCTCATGTGAAGTTTGAAATATTTGTTCTGTTCTGACTGGAATATAATGGTAGTGACAAACGAGCACACTTCAGTTCATACCAAGCAGGAAACTCATTGACTCAAGCTAAGAAACATCTGGATAAGAGGGTACAAAAACTAGGCACACAGTAGATAGGGATGGAAGAACAACGGTTCAGCTTAGTCTTAAGGAGCGCTCACTCTTCCAAACCAGCACATGAAACGAAACAGGAGAATATTTTGATATTTACACACACACACACATCCGATTTGGCAATATGTTCAGTTCTCCAGCAAGTGACTGAAGTCAGACGCTTACTAGGAAAACTGAAAACCAAAAATACAGGTATACTGATGGAAATATTCCATCTGAAGGCCAGCTCTTCACAAAGGCTTCTGCTGCCCAAGTGAAACTATGTCTTCCAATCCATTCATTTGGCCTCCGGACACTAGGCCCTTTGCCTTGCTTGGTAAAAGGACAAAGCACATGAGCATGAGTGGCCATTCAGCTGTTGATGCCTCTTTTAACCTATCATCGTGATCTACTGCAGATGTTCATAAACTGTGTGGGAGTCAACAGCCAGTTTAACACCAAGCAGTCAGAGCTGAGGTTCAAGAAATATGCAAGAGCCAAATCAGAGATAGCAGCAAATAGCAATCATGTAATCGTCATCATCATTGTTATCAAATAACTGTACAGCTGGAAGGGACTCTATTGATAATCATGTCCCAACCTCCCAATCAAACTCCCAACCTCTGACTCCTACTTATACTACTGAACTACTCAACAATTCATATTTACATTCCGTTCCAAGACAGCCAAGAGGGAGTAAACAGGAGCAGGTCTAGAAGAAGGCTGGAATTCAGGCTAATAGAATGCAAAGCTGAATGTGGTTACAAATGTTGCTTCCTGCAGTCTGGATTTTGACTGTGTGGTGATGTTTATTCACTTTGGCCTAGGAGCTCTCCTTTCCTTAGCTGATTCTAATTAGCTATTTTTTTTGCAAGTATTTGATCTTGAAAACAGCTCCACTACCTTTGCTGTTTTCTTTATTCTGATACTCAGAACCACTTCTCCAGGATTGGTAAGTTCTTTGCTCATCAAACTGTCATCTCCAGGCAGGGCCAGGCACCTCCTCAGCTTCCTCTTTTGCTGGTAAAGGAATGCAAGGTGGGGCCTCAAGATTCTCCTCGGTGCTGATGTCCCATTGCAGAGGCAGGTTGTCCTCAGCTTTATCCTCAGAAGAGGGTTTGGCCATGATAGTTGGATGCATTCATTAGAATGACTGCAGAGTCTTACCATATATAAAGCTGCACAGATGCGACTAATTGTTCATATTCTTATACAAATATGTACATTGAGGTGGAGTCTTCATATACCTTGAATCCCTGAAGAGAGGTGGAAACATACAGTATATCACAGAAGTGAGTACACCCCCTCCCATTTCATAAATATTTTAATATATCTTTTCACGTGACAACAATGAAGAAACGGCACTTGGCTACAATGTAAAGCAGTGAGTATACGGCTTGTATAACAGTGTAAATGTGCTGCCCCCTCAAAATAACGCAACACACACCCATTAATGTCTAAACTGCTGGCAACAAAAGTGAGTATTTGCCAGTCCCTGGTCAGGAGACTATTTGGGCATCAATACATTACTACGTTAAAGTCCATGGAAGAAATGTTGCTGTATAGATAAATTAATGTATCAAGAAATACATCTGTTAGCTTTTAAGAAAAATGAGTGAACTTCCATGTTTTTGACAATTTACTGTTACACAACACTACACAGTTATGCCACTGCTTATACTACTGCCATTGCTATGGCTGCATCCTGGGATTTGTAGATTGGTGAAAGACTTAGAATTCTCTGCTGTAGTTGTGTGTGAGAGTGTGCGGTAGCTCTTCAGCAAGGAATTGCAAGTGGCTTACAAAACTACACATTCTTGTATACTTCAGATATTGCAGCTAATGTGATATTAAAGTGCTACAACTCTTTTTCATCCATGCACTCTATACTTTGTTTATGAATATGCTTCAAGAATCTTGGAAGGTTTATTAATATTTAGAAGTGAATAGTTTTATCACAATAAAAGTGTGAGAAAACAATGAATGCCATTGAAGGATAATGCAGCTTTGGAATTCATAAGCTTGAGGCGTCCCTCTGTGGGCAGTCTTCAGTCATTGAGAACAATAATTAAGAGTCTTACTAGATTGTTGGAGTTGCTAAGATACAATTGGTTATCTGGCTCAATCTGAAATAGCCACAAACACCTGCACACAAGCGTTACCTCTGTTCTTTTTCTTGCATATGCCAGTGATTGTAAATTTGTGCAGACAAAAGTCAACCATCTGACAGCCAAGTAGTTTAGATTTAGGATTCATTCTTTTCCTACCTTAGACGATGAATTGGGTTCTATTCATTCTGAACAACAAAAAAATAACCACAATTATAGGGACAAAGATATAATCAACAACTTACCTTGTAGCAAAACAAGCAGCCAAGAAAGGCCCCATAATAGGGTGATTACCTTTTAAGTGCTACTGAAAGTGGTGGCATTGTCACAGCATGATGTTCGCCATTGCTTGGCTCTGCTCAGCAACTGGGTGTTGTGCTTTCGAGTCACCACATTTAGTGCTGAGAAAGAAGGATCAAGAGAAGTTTAGACAATTCAGCAAAATTAAGAATTACTGTCTAAGTTCTGGCTTTAGAAATAAGTAAGGTAAAAGGTAAAGGTTCTCCTTGACAATTGTCCAGCTGTGTCCAACTCCAGGGGATGGTGCTCATCCCCGTTTCCAAGCCATAGAGACAGTGTTTGTCCATTTCCGTGGTCATGTGGCCAGACCCCTTCCCACTGTGGTGGTACCTATTTATCTACTTGTGTTTACATGCTTTCGAACTGCTACGTTGGCAGGAGCTGGAATAAGCGACGGAAGCTCACTCCATTGCGTGGATTCGAACTGCTGGTCTTTTGAGGCTTTGCGGTTTAACCTGCAGCGTCACCATGAAATAAGTACCATAGATCAAAATCCTGTTGAGTTTATGCTGTTATATTGGACCTAATGTCATCCTATAGGGGAAGTTCCCCGTAACTAAAGAATACTTGCTTCAGTACTGAAGCTTTTGGAGTTTTTATGCTATCAGTCTCATTGTGCACTAGCCATGTGAGTGCCAGACTGGAAGTAGAAATTCTTTAATGAGTCTGCTGCTGCCTGTAATGCCATCCAGCTGAGGGAAGCAGCTCGTAATTGCTTCCCTCGTGTGGTTTGTAACAACCTGTGCAGAACTGCAGTAATTGTGCACACATCTTGCAAGCCCAGGATTATAGCAGGTAAATTCTTAATTCTCAGCAGCAACCCATGCTAGATGACAGCATCACCCTGGCCTTCTCTGCTGACTCAAAAATGTTCTGAAAAAAATGTTTCCCTTAATTTTTGTGTGGGATAGACAGAAAAGTGTCTAAAGAGTGGATGCACATTTGGTGTATTAGCTGCTATCTCTATCTGTATGTCACTGATGAGATGGATTATCTAGATCTACAGTATCTAGATAGATTATCTAGATCCCAGGCCTGATTATAGGACAGAGACTTTGGCCTCTTTGATGAATCACCTACACCAGGAACTGGACAGGGGAAATTGTCCATGTTGGTTCTGATGGACTTTTCAGCAGCTTTCAATACAATTGATCCTGGTATATTTCTGGATCATCTCTCTGGGATGGGAGTTGGAGGCACTGGCTTACAGTGACTTTAATCCTTCCTGGAGGGGAGTGTCAGGACTGGGGCCTTGCTAGAACCCAGCAACCTTAGTGCAAGCAGGATCGGCCCCATCCCTCTCAGGAGAACTGCTCTAAGGATTGCAGGACTGGGCCATCTCCCTGCAGCTGTTACATAGCTCCTCAGGAGTACCACCTGGGGAAGCTGAGGACTGGGCTATATAAGACCATGCCTTCCCCACAGACCTTTGATGATACTCCTGCCTTGCCTTACCATTCCTTTCTTGCCTGGTGATTCCTGACCGCCCTACCTGGTTGTTCCTGCCTTGCCTCTCCTGCATCCCTAGACCCACCTGCCTTGATATGGTTCCTCCTGGCTTTGACCCCTGGACTGTCTGACCATGATTTGCATCATCCTTCTACCTGGCTACTGTTTGAACTTAAAACCCCAGCTGATTGGTTTCTGTTTGGGCTGTGAGGTTGGCTCTGCCTTGTTCCTGTAATCTTGCCCTGGGCTGGACCCCGGTGCTTCTCCTACTGCACCCTGACAGGGTGGTTCTGGGAGACTTCTCTTTGATACTCTGCCTGTGGTGTCCCTCAGGGTTCTGCTTTGTCCCCCTCTGCTATTTCGCATCTACAAAAACCACTGGAAGGCATCCAGATGTTTTGGGTTCAGTGCCAGCAGTATCAGGATGACACATTTCATCTCTCCTTTCCATCTAAATCTGAGGAGGTTGTTTCACTTCTAGATCCTTGTCTGGTGACAATAATGGTCTAGATCACTGGTTCTCAACCTTGGCTTACTCAGGAATTGTGGACTGCAACTCCCAGAAGCCTTCACCACCAACTGTGCTGGCTGGGGTTTCTGGGAGTTGCAGTTCAAAAACATCCAAGTACAAAGGTTGGGAACCTAGGGCCTAGATGAAGCTGAATAAATGGAAACTTAATCCAGACAAGACAGAGGTGCTCCTGATCAGCTGAAGGCAGACCAAGGAATAGGGAAGCAGCCTTGCTGGATGGGGTTACACTCCTCCAAAAACACAGGTGTGCAGTTTGGAGGATGCTTCTGGATTTGTCTCCGAGACTGGATGCCCAGTTTTTGGTGGTGGCCAACAGTCCCTTTACTGTGCCCTTCCCTTCCAGGGGTCTGATCCGACCATGGAGACACATGCCTTAGTTATATCTCAACTGATTTACTGTAACATGCTGCGCATGGGGCTGCCTTTGGAAAGTGTTCAGACACTCCAGCAAGGCCAAAATGCTGCAGCCAAAGTGTTAACTGAGGCTGATTGCAGGAAACATGCAGCGTCCTGGTTCCAACAGCTCCACTGTCTGCCAATCTGTTTCCGGGCACAATTCAAAGTGCTGGTTTTAACCTATACAGCCCTCTAGAGCTGAATCCAATAGATTGAATGCAATTGATCTAAAAAGACTGTGTCTCCCTCTATAAGTCTGCCTGGGAATTAAGATCATCAGAGGAGGCCTTTCTTTCACCCAAGGTGTGCTTGGTGGGGACACAGGAGAGAGCCTTCTTCTCTGTTGATGATCCCAGATTCTAGAACTCCCTCCCACAGGAGGCCAGACTGGCTCCATCTTTGCTGTCCTTTTGCAAGGAGGCTAAGACCTTTCTCTTCTCTTTTCTTTAAATGGCTGCTTAACCGAGGAAATTTTTTAAAGGAACATTATTGTGTGTGTGGCTAATATTGTTTTTATTTGAGCTTTTAATATGATAGTTGTTTAATGCTTTTTAAATATTTAAATAATTTATTATTTGTCTTTTAGCTTTGTTTCTTTTAAGTACTGTAAGCTGCCTTGGATCCTTTGGGAGAAAGGTGGCATATAAATATTTTGAATAAATAATAAACCCACTCAATTCTGAATGTAACTTGCTAATAACAAGTGTACTGTTGTATAATTTTAGTTTTCTAACTTTGTGATATGTCACCTGTTTTCCTCTTCCTTTTCAGCGTTATTGATTGCTATACATGTTCAAACAAAATGGACTAGAAGTTGTTAGAAAACTTTTATTAATTCCTCACTATATTCTGCAAATGATGTCATCATGATAGACTTTCCCCATTTAGAGGAGACAATCATTTTTAGATACACTGTCTTATTTTTATACTAAGCTTGTCTTTCTTTTTCTTTTTTCTTTCAAGTTAATACCCAAGATCAAAGACTAATTCAATTAATACTAATCTCTAAAGCTATTAGATCTTTGGTTTATATATATAAATTTTCAACATTTTCCTAGGCTTTTAATCCTTTGGACAACGGCTTAGGCAGTTGCATAGTATCCCAAAAGATAATAAGCACATTGTAAATGCTGATAAAATGGTATCAGGCACGAATCATATATAAAGATTGGCTCCTTTCTTGGTAGGAAATAAACAGTAGAACCTGAATATTATGTAGGAATAAGCTAGGAAGAGATAATTATTATCTCCATCCTTCATTGGATTGAGCTCCTTAAAGAAGAAAAAAATGTTATTCCATGAGGAGCTCGATCTAATGAACAGTTCGATCTTCCTTTCTGATTCAAAAATAAAATAAAATAAATTTAATATCTGGCTGGCTGGCGATGACCTTTTTATCCTGTGCTGAAGCAACAGCAGGCAGTGCTAAGGACATGAACATCAAAATGCCTAGAGATATTTTAGGACAGAGATAAACAACCTATGTTTCTTAGTTTAATTTGAAAAGCCATTTACATTTAACTAGAAGTTTGTCAAGCCCCAGTGTGGTATAACATACAGAGTGATGGACTAGGGCTCTGTAAAAAAAGGTTTTGAATCCCCACAGCGCGTGGGTTTAGGGCCGCCACCCTCACCTGCCTCAGGTGTTTCCTTCAAGGCCAACAACCCATCTGCCCTTGGCTGAGGAGGCCTGCCCACACTGGGACTTAGCTCCTTCCCCTCAGCTGGCTGTAGTTGGGTCACAACCACATATTCTGGTAGAGGTTCAGACCAGGACTGGTCTCCAACAGGGCACAGAATGGTTCAAGACCAATATGTCTGCCCGTCATTGAGCACAGAGTAGATCAGAGAGGACCACAGATTGGTGCGTATCTATTCCTGCTTTTGATTATTGGTTTTCTCATTTATAGGCCACTTTTATCCTGATGGGGGGAGTCAAGGCAGCTCACAGTGTTTGAAATATATTAAAAACACAATCAATTATGCGTACATTAAAAACCAATTAAACTAGCAAAGTAATTAAATGCACTGAATGATATTTAAAACATTTAATACTTTGAAAACAACCTTTCTCAACTGAAAACCAGGATCCAGGGACTCCGTTGTGGTTATTAATTTGTAAATTGTATATTGGTGTGCAAACTGTATTTACAACACAATCACTCAGACTCCCTTGTTACATGAAATGTTACTAAAGCAATTACTATAATTTGCCCAACCTAATACTCAAAGTATATACATAGGTTCCTGCTAGGGCGAAGTGTCCACTGAAGGACTATTGACTAATAAATTTCATTGGGAGACTTTGCAGCTGTCCATCAGGCAATGAAATTATTATGAAAATTATGTAGGAGGAAAAGGATTGATTTTTTAAAAAGAAAATAAGTGGGATTTATAGTTATACTCACAACTACAGGGAAGCAAGACTAAATATACAGAAATGGACATGGAACATTTAAACATAAAACCTGACATATGTATCCCTCTCATACCACTGGCCTGTGAAACCATCTAATGGTTCCAGTGGATGATGAAAGTGATGTATTTGCCTCTCACTATTCAGCCATTCTCTACAAGGGTGTTAATCTTCTGATGCAAGAATAAAAGCATTAAGAAAGCAGTCACCCAGGCAGAGAGCTAAGGAGGTCTAATGTGCCACAGACGGATGCACCTTTCAAAGTCAAACAAAGTCACTTTCCATGCTTCATTTTGGTGCGTATTGGTTAGATCAAAATGCATCCTTTCCCTTTCTCAAATAGAAGGCACCTTCCACCTAGAGATGGTATACTCATCTCAAGCCATATTGCATTTGATACACGAACACACATATTTTAGAAACATAAATCTACTAACGATTTAGTTCATCCCCAACTGGCAAATCACACAAATATTTTTAAAAAATTACTCATTGACATGAGCCAGCACAAGGAGACTGACCTGTTTTCTGATAATTCGCATGTTGATAATGGATGTCATATATCTTATAGGAATTGAAAAATGTGTTCACTTTTGTGTTGTACTAAAACTAGTGGCATTTACTGGGTTGCTCGTACCTTCTTCATCAATCAGTCCCCCACCCCCACACCGCTGTGCTTGCTGTGTATATGCTTAGCTTTCCAAACAAAAAGGACATTAGTTCTGCAGGAACAAAGGAATTTTATATTTTTAAGCATACTCTGTGCAAACTGCAGAAACCACTATCACCACAACTAGAAGCAACACCTTGCTCTTGAATGGCAGGCACAATCTCTTAAGGAGATTTTTTTCTTACTTATAAAAGCCTTCGTGATTTGGGACCTTAATACTTGTTGGAACGTCTTTCCCTAAAGACAGCTACCCACAACACCCCATCAAATAAGGCTATGGTCCTTCAGGTTGCTACTCTGATGGAGGCCAAGACGTCACCTACTAGAAATGTGGACCCATCCCTTTGGACTGGTGTCCCAGTGGAGCTGCACCTGGTGTCCGCCCTTCCCAGCCTTTAAAAGGATGCTCAAAGCAAGGCCTTTAAGCCTTTGAGAGCACCCCTTCTTGATTTTGCATGGTTTGGCGAATTTTATTTTGTTTCCCATTCGCCATCATTTGGTTTTCCTTTGATTTATTAGTTAATTGTTCCCATGTTTGTTTACATTTGTTATAGCCTTGCCAAGACTCTACTCGGGACCTGAGCTTGATCGCAACATATTCAAGGAGCTGGCTCAAGACTGACTCAGCTTTCAATCCTTCCAAGGCCAATAAATTGAGTACCTGGCTGGGGGGGGGGGGAGGGAAGAGCCAAATGAGTAGTCTGCATTATTAAATTGAAAACCACCCAAAAAGTGCTTTATATGCTGTGACCCAGTATATAATCAGCACACTTTGCTATATGTGGTTTTTTTTTTTTCCTAAATGGATTGGTTAAAATCTATTTTATTTTATGCTCATTTTACTCTGAATGTAAACTGCCAAGAGTAGTGCCTAGCATTAATTGGGCAACATACAATATAAATGAATGAATGAATAAATAAATAAAAATATAAATATATCAATCAATAAATCAATGCCCAGTAAATTCCTGTTACCAGTTTGTGGCCTTTTTAAAACATAAAGTGGAGGCCATCTGCCGGGACCTATATATCTCCTCTTTATCAGTAGATCATGTGATGAGATGGGTTTTTGAGTTAAAATCTTTTAAGGCATATGGGTTTTCTAATTATGAAATGAGCCAGAGAGGTTCCATCTTGTTTCTTTGTATAAAGTATCTTTGCTATGCTGACAAGTTGTTTTATAGGCGAGCCGAGAGAATGTTATTCTGAGAGCCTGAGAAAGGACTCTGTGTGATTAGATAGATGGGAATTGTTGTGACTCTTTGATAAACCACCGTAACCCAAATAACATCTGGTGCGTATGGGAAAGAAGTCATGTGGTGCAACAGGACTGTTTGCCTAGTAACGAACTCTGATTGGATGACATCGTGGGAAGGTGCGATGAGCCCTTGCCAGTTACTCTTGAAAAAGGAACTTTTTGCCTATGGACATTGTCTTTCAAGACCGATCCTTCAGTCATTCGTGACACATGGGACTAACCTTTACTATACTGGATTACCTATGGACTTATGGGATTTTTCCCTAAGGACTATGCATGGACTATCTTCTATGGACTGTTCTATGGAATATTCTTTATGGACTTCTTTTCTTGGAATACTCCATATGGACTATGCTCTTGTAATTTTGTAAGGACTATGGTAATTTACTGGATTTGACTTTTCTAAGGATAATGGGACTTTTACTGAATCTTTCTTTTTAGTACAGGATTCTTGTTCTACAGGATCACTGAGGACTATAGCCTTTTTATAACCTACTCGGATTATTTTGTTTTTACTAATGATTTCCTGGACTGGAACTGTTTTTATTCTTTTTAATGGCTTTTTGTGTTTTTGTAAGGTTTTTGAACACTTTTCTATTTTTCATGTTTTCTTTGCCTCACTACATCTTTGTAATTAAACAGCACAATGCTAGTTTATTTGTTTTGGGTTAATTTGGCTTTGATACCTAGTAACATGCTTATTCTTTAATAAAATAAAGATTACAAAACTCAATTGGTTTTCTGAACAGTACACTTGTCATAGGGTCATCTGAGAGTGCTGCCTCGGCCTAGCTTACTTAGAGTCCTGTCAGTGGTGCAAGTTAAGTCTAAGGACTACAAAGCCCACTTGACCTTTTCACAATGATATCTGAGAGTACCAGGGTGTTCTTATGTGGGCAGACCTGTGAGAAGGGGTGTTGTAGCATGGCTAGCTGAATTTGGACTCATTCAGCCCATTTTAGCATGTGCAAACTCCTGATTGCTCTCTGTCCAGGCTTACATGTGTTTTTGGACTCGTGTTTGCTGACAGATCATGCCAAGACGTCTCGTGCCACCTTGTCCAGTAATTTTAAGACAATTTCAGCCTGTGACGCCAGCTGAGGTTGACAGGGTCCTTGATGGCTGCATGGCCACCACCCCCTCATTAGATCCTGGCCTGGCCTGGTTCTTGAAAGCCTCCAGGCCGCTAGCAACTGAGTGGGCATAGGCTATTATTAAAGGGTTCCCCTCACCCTCAAGGGAACGCTCATTAAGCCAAGCCAGGAAAAACCCAACTTGGCGGCTGATAATAACTATAATCCAGTCACCAACTTTCCCTTTATTGGCAAGCTGGTGGAGAGAGTGGTGATGAACCAGATTCAGGATCTCCTGGAGGAGACTGATCCCCTTGATCCATTCCAGTCTGGGTTGAGGTTGTGGCACAGAAACGGTATATGGTCACCCTGCAAGATGACCTCCTGCGGGAGGCCAACGGGGGCAAAACATCCTTGCTGGTCCTTCTCAATCTCTCAGTGGCCTTTGGTACCATCGACCACTCAGGGTTGGAGACCAGCGGTTAGGCCTTGGCCTGGCTCCGATCCTTCCTGGAGGACAACCCACAGAGAGTTCAGCTTGGGAAAATGTTGTCCGCTCCATGGACTCTCAATTGTGGAGTCCCGCAGGGGTCAATCATCTCCTCCATGCTATCTAATATCTATATGAGTCAGCTGGGGGAGGTCATCAGGAGTTTTGGAGCTCTGTGTCACCCATATGCCGATGACACTCAACTCTATCTCTCCTTCTATCTTTCTGCAGTGGATGCTGTCCCGTCCCTTGAGCACTGCCTGAATGTGGTGCTGGGATAGATGAGGGAAAACAGACTGAGGCTCAATCTGGACAAGATGGAAATCCTGTGGGTGGGTGGCCCCTAGTGTCTGTAGTCTGAGTGTCTCCCTCTCCTTTGGGGGAATTACTCTTTCCACAAAGGATGAGGTGCATAGCTTGGGTATATTTCTGGACCCAGGCAGGGCGGTTGAGAGTTCTGACCTCAAGGAAAGCCTGGAAAACAACCACTAGGAATCGAGCCTTCTCGGTGGTAGCTGCACAACTATGGAACTCTCTTCCACCTGAAGTCTACCTCGCTCCTTCACTGGGCACATTTAAGAAGTAAAAAAAATGGCTATTTAAGCAGGCCTTCCCTGAACAAACTGCATGATACAGCAGTATTTGGTAAAATATCACTCATCACACTGCAGTGCTTCTTGTCTTTTATATTTTATGCTTTTAATTATAATGTATTGTATTGTATTTATTGTATTGTATTGGTTCTCACTGCACTTTATATTTGATTTGTGCCCCGAATGTATTGATATTGTATTATTTTGTTGTTCTGTTGTTTGTTTATCTGTTGTGGCCCTGGCTGCCAGATGGGTGGTATATAAATCAAATAAAATAGATAATAATAAAAACAGACAGACAGACAGACAGATATTCCCTTACAAAGCTGATGCAGCCAATGTCAGTTAAACTGGCAAGAATAAGATATCATCACAAAGTTTAAATTATTTATACATCGCTTTTCAACAAAATTATGTCTCATAGCAATTTATATAGTAAAATCCAGCTTAAAAACGCCACTTCTTTTCATGGAGAATGCAAATGATGAGTGTCCAGAAGATTAGAACTAAAACTGAGCTCCTGAGAAAGAGGAGAAAGGAATGAGCATGCATAAAGTTGCACCAATTCTTCCAGAAGTAAATAGACATAAAAAATTACAAGCTATGTAAGCAACACTCTGCTTGCTCAGTAGCCACAGAGCCTTAAATAGCCTCCTTCATTCTTTCACCAAACCACAATGTTGCTCTCAGAAAGTCAGGACATCTCCTGACAGACAGCTTTTCTCATAACAGCCATGATATTTGGGGTCTTCTAGAAGTTCTGGAATACAGCAATTGAGGGATATAAACTGATCAGAAAGAAAAGAGAGAATAAAAAGGGAGGTGAAGTTGCAGTATATGTCAAAAACACACATTCTTGCACAGAAATGCAGCAGTGTGTTGGCTGACCCATCAAGAGCATCTGGATCAATCTAGCTGGGGCAAAAAACAAAAGGAACTTGCTAGTTGGACCACCCAATCAAAGAGAGGAAGCGGACAAAACTTTTAAAAACCAATTGCAGGGTTCTCAAAGAGACATGACGTAGTAGTGATGGGAGATTTCAATTATCCAGATATATGTTGAGAGGCAAATTCTGCCAAGTATGGCTCTTCCAAGAAATTCCTGGTTTGTGGGACTGATAATTTTCTCCTACAAAAAGTGGAGAAACAAAATAGAGAATTTGCTATCCTTAACTTGATTCTGACCAACAGAGATGATTGGGGGGGGGGGGGAGTGGCAGTAAGAGGAACTCAAGGCCAGAGTGACCACATCCTTCTAGAATTCTTGATTTCAAAGGAAATGAAAGCAGAGGGTAGCTGCACACTTCTGCTGGATTTTTAAAAAGCCAGTTTTAATAATCTCAGAACAAGGAAATGCCAGTGTGACTTCACAAAAAGCTCAGGGAGGATCTAAAAACCAAAAAAGACATGTACAGGAAGTGGAAAGAAGGCCAGGCCACCAAAGAGGAGTACAGACAAGTAGCAAGAAAATGCAGGAATGGTATTAGGAGGGCAAAAGCTGAGAATGAGCTGAGGTTAGTGTTGCAGAGACACTAAAAGCAATTAAAAAGCATTCTTCAGGTATGTGAGTAGCAAAAGACAAACAAAAGGCTTAGTGGCACAGTTCCACAATGGAGATGAAAAAATGATAACAAAGGACAAAGAAAAGGCAGAGGTGCTCGATTCCTGTTTTAGTTCAGTCTTTTCCCATAAGATAAACTACAAACTTCCAAACAAATTGGAAGTGCAAGTTGGGGGGGGGGACAGGATTGCAGCTGGAGATTGATAAACAAATAGTCAAAGAATACCTAACCATCTTGAATGAGCTCAAATCTCCAAGGCCGGATGAACTGCATTCGAGAGTACTGAAGGAGCTGGCTGAAGAACTCTCAGAACTGCTATCCAGTATTTTCTTAAAAATCATGGGAAACGGGGGAGGTGCCAGAGGATTGTAGGAGGGCCAATGTAGTCCCTATCTTCAAAAAGGGCAAAAAGAGAGAGGAACCTGGGAACTACAGACCAGTCAGCTTGACCTCAATCCCAAGTAAAATTCTGGAACAGATCATAAAGTGGTCATTGTGCAAGCACCTAGAAAACAATTTATTAAGAACTAGAAGCCAACACGGATTTGTCAAGAACAAATCCTGCCAAACTAATTTGATCTTGATTTTTAATCAGGTCACCTGATCAAAATAAGAGGGTAAACAGAATAAATAAGAGATAAACAGAGGGAATGCTGTAGACATAGTATATCTTGACTTCCGCAAAGCTTTTGACAAAGTGCCCCATGATATCCTGATTAGCAAGTTAGCTAGATGTGGGCTGGATAGATCAAGTGTCAGGTGGATACACAATTGGCTACAGAATTATACTCAGAGGTTGATGATTAATGGCTCCTTCTCTAACTGGGAGGAGGTAACTAGTGGGGTACCCAAGGCTCAGTCCTGGGCCTAGTGCTCTTCAATATTTTTATTAATGATTTGGATGAGGGAGTGCAGATAATGCTTGTCAAATTAGCAGATGATACCAAATTGGGCGGAATAGCTAATACCCTAGAAGACAGAAGAAAAATTAAAAATGACCTTGATAGGATTGAGCACTGGGCCGAAAACAACAGAATGAAATTCAGCAGGGATAAGTGCAAAGTACTACACCTCAGAAAAAGAAACCAATTTCACAGTTACAAGATGGGGCTCATCCTGGCTCAGCAAAACTATGGATCTTGTTATTGTCATATATCACAAGCTAAATATGAGCCAACAGCGTGATGTGGTTACAAAAAAGGCAAATGCTATTTTAGGCTGCATTAATAGAAGTATGGTTTCTGTTCAGCACTGGTTAGGCCTCACCTTGAGTATTGTGTCCAATTCTGGACACCATACTTAAAGAACAATGCTAACAAATTGGAACAAGTTCAGAGGAAGGTGGCAAGGAGGATCAGGGGGCTGGAAACCAAACCAAATGAGGAAAGGCTGAAAAAATTGGGCATGTTTATTCTTGAGAAAAGAAGTCTGAGGCGTAAGATGATAGCACTTTTCAAATATTTGAAAGGCTGTCATCCAGAGGAGGGGCAAGTTCAGTTCTCGATCATACCAGAGTGCAGGACATGCAACAATGGGCTCAAGTTAAAGGAAGCCAGATTTCGGTTGAATATCAGGAAAAAAAACCTCCTAACTCTTAGAGTAATACAACAGTGGAACCAGTTACCTTGGGAGTTGGTGAGTGCTCCAACACTGGAGGCATTCAAGGTGATTAGATAATCACCTGGCAGATGTGCTTTGATTATATTCCTGCATTGAGCAGGAGGTGGGACTTGATGGCCTTATAGACCCCTTCCAACTTCCCTTTTCTATGATTCTAAAGTAAAGCAAGGCATGCTGCTTACATACCACTTCCTAGCACTTGAAGCCTCCCTGAGAGGTTTACAATTCAATTATGCAGGCTACACATTGCTGCAACTACCCCTAGCAAGCTGGGTACTCAGTTTTCCAGCCTTGGAAGGATGGAAGGCTGAGTCAACCTCAGGTCATCTACCTGCGATTGAACCTGAGTTGCGAGCAGAGTTTTGGCTGCAGTACTGCAGTTTAACCATTGCACCATGAGGCTCCATTCTAATTAAAACAAGCAACTTTTCTAACTGCTACAGCTTTCCACATTGCTTGAGACAAATGAAACTAATCCTAAGGTGTTCTTTCTATCATCCCAGAACATTTAGGAACCTGATGTCATTCCTAATCAGGTGGACTACTCTCTGCGTTTTCCAGGTTAGTGGAATGTTCATTTCTATGAAACACTTACTAAATTGTCGGAAATTTAGAACCAAATGGTAGCCCTCAATGTATATGTTCAAAACTCCTACCTGTCAATAGCAAATATATTCTTTACACAAATCTCTTACTGAAATTATTTCTGACATCCCCTGTAAGTGCCTTGATATGTTCAGAGTCCCAGCTTCCCGAAGGATAATTTGTTGCAGTATAATTCAAACTCAGTGTACGTGACCATATAATCATGATCAACGACAACTGATCTCCCTCCCCCACCCACTTCCTATCCTTATGATCAGGTCAGGATTGACAGTTTCATAATTTAGTATTTCCAGAGTTGGCCAATTTTCAAGCAGTTTACATCCCATAGGAGGCACTTGTCATATTACTTCTCCACACTTACTTTCTCCAACAATCAATATGTACTGGAGAGTTTTCACTTGTTTTCTAGTGTAAGAGCTGTTGAGAGCTTTTTATTGTTGTTGTTGTTGTTGACAGCAGAGAAACAGATGTCTCCTTGTAGGCAGATAAATATAAGAAGGAGTCGCAGCATTCATATTTATTTTGCTCACGAATGACACTACTGAAGGCTTGGTGTGTCTTGTGTTTCCTGAAAATGAAACTATAAGCCATAATCCTCGTGAGAAGGCTTGGACTTTGATGAAGGCAGTGTTCATAGTGCAGTTTTGTTCAATGTCCAATCCAAATCCTCCATTACATACAACCAAACCATTATTAGATTCCTGAGGTAACAAAATCATCTGTTTGTCACAGCAGATGCTCTTCACTCTTCTCACTGTTTGCTAACAATGTCATGTGACTGACCATCAGAGGAAAAGCATTTGTAGTATGAATGCTCAGTCATGAAATCTATGCAAACCATCTCTGTAAAAGACTAAAGAAACCGGATTCCAGCTTCTAGTGTTGGGTAATATGTAATTTATAGAATGATCCTGAATTTGAATGCCATCTATTAAATCTGGGAAGATGTATTCTATCACTGGCAATAGGTATTTGAAAACAGTTTCTCTCCACATAAGTCCTCCTGGATCTTAAAATCCTCAAGATTTCTCATGTTCTCGCCAAGCATGCCTTTCATCCTGATGGGACAGAAAGGCTTGCTTGGTGAGAACATGAGAGAGGGCTTTCTTGGTGGCTGTTCCCAAGCAAAAAATTCCTTTCCATAGGAGACCGAACGGACCCTTCTTGCTGTCCTTCCAGCAGCAGGCTAATATCTTTTCACCTAGACAGACCTTTGAACAGTGATGGACTGAGGACAATGGGCCTTTTGACAGAGTGTTGTTCTTTTTGCTGCTGTTTTAAAATGTCTTTGAAAAATGCCTTAATTTAGTACTTGTTTTGATTTGATAGTTTATTTCATGCACTTTTAATAGTGTCATATGTTGTGTGAGGAATCTGTTTTTGGATTCATATTTTAAGCTTCTTTGGGACTTGCAAGGAGGGAAATCAGAATATTCAATGAATCTGTGAATTGATCAGTCAATTAATCATTTGATCGATTAGTGGCTTCATCAGTGATTCAAATGACAATTATTGCAAATTCTTACTGTGTTCACATTATTTTGTTGATTCATCATAGAATCTTCATAGAGTTGGAAGGGACCTTGGAAGTCTTCTAGTCCAACCCCTTGCCCAAGGCAGGAGACTTCATACCATCCCGGACAAATGGCTGTCCAACCTTTTCTTGAAAACCTCCAGCAATCGGATGCCCACATCTTGTAGCTAGCCTCCTGGTGGTGAGACATTTTGCATCTGACTAGGCTATTGCTTAGATGGCAAACATGCAGTCTTCTGCCTGAGCCATTACTGAAAGCTTGCCACTTAGGTAGAACCTGCTGGAGCTTGTACTGTGCTCGCATTGAGTTAAATAGAACAAGTCATGATAAAGTGGCCCAGCAGGACTTTTCTGAGTATCTCATGTCTAACAATGCATATTTGAGAAGATCTGACAACTAATTGTAGCAGCAGTCAATATTTGATCATTGGCATTCAGAAGCTAATTTGCAGTAAGAATTAAATACATCATATATTAACTTCACCTATTCATCTGCCCAGAAGAGAATTGAACTCTGATGTCAAACTTTGATTATGAAATCCAGTATCTGATGTAAAGGTCAAGACTTGGAAACCAGAATCCCAAGAGGAAGAAATAATTCAGATTTCTAAAATGTGCAAAATGTCATTTCAGCACTGTGACGAGACTGCTCCGCACGCCATAAATTGCAACCATCAGTCATTATTAATATGCAAACTTTGGCATGTCTCCTTCTTATGAATCAACACAAAGAAAACTGAAGAATGTTGCCTCTCATCTAGGCAAGAAAATTTGTTTAAAAACCCTCCAAGTCTGATAGTACAGGTGAAAAGGGTAAAGCTTTATCGATTAACTGTCTTAGTGCTTGGTAAATAAGTCTGCACTTGTAATCGATAAGGTACTACCCCTGTGTGGTGTGATCTCTACAGTTTTACACAATTGCTTCTCTTTTCATGCACAGAGATGGATAGTGTTGTGTTTTCTTTTCCAAATAATAAGTCTGAAGGTCTAACAACCCCTCCCCTTTGGGAAACAAAAGCTAGGGATCTTGCTGTAAAAAGGTTGGCGAAGAGCTGCCTGGATACAAATCAGGAATCCATAAAATTCTGATTAACTGCTTTACATGGTAAACCAATAGGGCTACAGTTAGGAACAGTGAACTACTTGGCTATCTATTCATAATGGGAGAGAACCATTGGCTCCATGCAACATCAAGCTCCAGGGGGGCTTTCTGTTAGGACTGAGAGTTTGGTTGGGCTTCAGAGAGGCAACAGAATTAATGCAAGAATCTTATATTCCCTCCTGTGTTGCTAGTCATGGTTGATAGAGGAGAACCTTGTTGGGAATGGCAGAACATAATGCCTCTAACCCCAGTTTGAATCTGCACAAGCGAGAGTTCATCCCATTCAAATTAATGGGGCTTCCATTGCACAAGGTGGTATTGAACACCCCATGGGCAAACAGTGGGGAAAGAGGAATCACACATCTATGGACTACTATATCTACTGTGAAAACAGCATTTTAACTATGCTATCCAACAGATCCATACAATATGACAGGGGCTAAATTTTGACATTTTATAGTTTTAATGAAATCCAAAGGCAGTGAAAAGTGTGTGTGTGCGCGCACTCATTAATGTGCGAGTGCATGAGCATGCACACATGTGCATGTGCAAGCATATGTATGTGTGTGTTTCTTTGTCCAATAGAAATTATTAAATCAGTCTGAAGTTAAACCAATTGAATTTAATCTGGCAGAGAGAAAGAAATAGAGTAATAGAATTTGAAGCAGGTCCTTCTGTTGTATTCCTCAATCTAAGGAGACATTATTCATGTTTATACCCACTGAAGTTGCTAAATGTAAGCCTCTAAAATATTTTTATCCTGTGTTCTCTGTTTGGAAAGCCATTATAAAGGCCCAAGTCATGACATATGCCCATCTGCTTCAAGAAGAGCACATAGAAAATAATGTTTTCTTCATCAAATTACCAGATGTCATTAAATAAAACATTTGCAAAAATTGTTAAAACAAATACTTTCTCCAAGATTAGATTTCAGCAAATGGGCAACACTTTCTGCTTTACCACCTGTTACTATTTGACTTCTTGAAAGAGTTCTCTCAGGTGAAGTCCTTTATATTCCTTGTCATGATTTCTAAATCAATTATCATAAAACACAGATGCCAATAAACTTTAATTAGCAAAGCAGCACTTCTAAATAAGGTGTTTGAAACTCATCCTTTTCATTGATATTATGCAGGTTCCTCAGGCCTGAGTCAAATCTCAGCCAGGCTTCAAGGTCAAAAGTATGACAATTGAACAACATCCTCAAAGTACTACAGAACTTTCTACCAGCCCTTGGTACTTTGAGTCTGTGGTGGTCATCACAGCTAGCATTTATCCCTGAAAGGATTAAATACCAGTGTAAATCAAATAATCATGACAATCATATCAGATTTCATCTGGGTATCAAGGTATATGTTATTTGCTTGCTACTTCCTGTTTCACCGGGAATGTCAAGGTGCAGGAATTAATCAATCTGACCTCCTAGCTGGCTTGCCAGAAATGTAGCTTGTAGGATGAGAGTACACAATTTATTTCACTCATAGTGAAATAAACAGAGAAAAATGAATACAGGCAACATTAGCTTGTTTAATTCTATAAGCTTTGTTTATCCACAAATCTTCTATGTATAAAATCTTAAAGATACTTCTAAGTTTTTGAAAACTTGTAACTGGAATGTTACTTCAAAATTAGGCATGGACAAAGTTGTAAGTACATTGACCTCTCCACTATTATGGCGAGTCATAATGGTGGGGAGGCTTTGCCCTTCCCGCCCAGAAAGGCGGCATCATGGTTGATTGACACCACTGTGGTGATCTCCTCTGAAGCCACTATCCTCCCCCAGGCCCTCACAAGGTCTTCTTCCTTCTTCGCTGCCACCAGGTATTACTGCTTTAATACCATTTAATCATGGAGACATGTGTGCTTTTAAAACTCAATCATTTATTAGATTAGGGAAGTTATTATATGATTACTATTCAATAGATAAATCACAGGCTGCCAATCACTTATATTTGAATCACATCTGATATAACTTTAAACCTCTTTTAACTCTCTGTTCTATTCATCATTCTTTCAGATCTCTAACTCACTCTTAGTACACTTTTAAGTTTCACACTCTCTCTCTCTCTACCAGAATCTCCCTCAGGCTCCATACACCAGCCTTTATACCCAGCCCCCTCCCCCCTTGTCTCCGCCTTCCCTCCTCTCATTGGCTCCTTCTCCACTGTTCAGCTGTGACGGACAGGTGAGGGTGGGTCTGTTCGCTACAGCCACTTCCGAGGGGAGGAGGGACAGAGGTTTGATAAGCCTCCGTCATCCTAGCTCAGCCTCTTTTCTGTTTTTGCAGTGGAAATCCCTCCCACCCCCCCTGTTTTAAGAATGAGAATAGCTGGTTGCCTATTGGAGCCCGATGGGATTTTTGTGGCTTGCATCCTTTATTGGCCGTAGGATGCAAGCGTGTTTTTGCCCATCCCATTCTTAAATGATGGGTGAGGATATAAAGTAAACTTGTAAATAGTTGATGACATTTGGTCGCAGCAGTGGGTATTGCGAAGACAGTGATGGGGTGAGTTCACAGTTAGCATGTGATTAGAATGTTATGCCACCTCTCTGTCAGATAGAGCCAATCGGGCATCTGAGGAGAGGTGGCTCCATATAGGGAAACCTCACGAAGAGCAGCCCACTTAGGGTCATGAGACTTGGTGGGCTGAGAAGGTGGGTTATTCTTAACACTGAGCGCTTGAAGGCATGCTGTTCAATGAACAACACGATTCAGAAATAGGAGCTCGTCCTGCTCTAATTGAATCATCCAGAGGGGTATATGTTACTCTGGACTCTAATAGGAGATCGCACTATTCTCAGGCCCCTTTGTAGTTGGGGAATTAGTTAAATAGCTAATAAAGCTGTGGCCCAAGTTTAACCCATACAACCTGTGTGTCTCCTCTTTATTTCTGGGCTGGAGGGGCAAATGCCTACAAATGTATCAAGACTAAACTTCTGCTGCAGGCATATACTTAAGTCAGACAAATATATTTCAGTAATAAACTTTTAGTTCAAAAAATTACGTAGAACTTAAATATTAGTTCAATCCAAAAATACAAGATCTTATTGCCTTAAAAAAAGCCACACATTGTAAAGAAGTGAAAATCTATAAAAATGGAAATAATTTCTTAATCTTTTAGCATATTTGAACATAGGGGGAAAATACTTTTCTACATGTTCAGCCAGCCATCTCCCCCACTCTGGCTGCTCTGCATTGGTTGCCCATCCGTTTCCGCGTCGACTTCAAAGTGCTAATGATCACTTATAAAGCCCTAAACGGTTTGGGACCTCAATATTTGGCAGATCTTCTCCTCCCACCCAAATCTACCCGAATCACCCGTCATCACCAGCAGGGACGGCTGAGGGGTCTGACACCAAGAGAGGCTCGGAAGGAAAAAACCGCCACCTTCTCGGCGGTGGCCCCTCGGCTGTGGAATGCCCTTCCAACAGAAATTCGGCTGGTACCCTCGCTGGGTGTTTTTAAAAGCCAGTTAAAATCTTGGCTATTTAAGCAGGCCTTCCCTCCAGTCAGCTAAGTCTTTTTATCTCTTCTATTCTTATTCTATCCCATCTTGGTAATCCTTTCTTAAATTAATTGTCTTAATTAATATTGCAATTGTATTTTTATGATTATATATATTTTTATAATTGATTTATTTTATGTTGTAAGCCGCCCCGAGTAGACATGGTCTAGAGGGGTGGGGTATAAATAAAATAAAATAAAATAAAATAAAATAAAATTAAATAAATAAATAAATAAATAAATAAATAAATAAATAAATAAATAAATAAATAAATAAATAAATAAATAAATAAATAAATAATCTATGGAGGGAAATCAATGATTTATGTGTGTTGTCTCTGTACTGCTGACTGTGCAGCTACTGTTATGTCTCCCCCCCATGACTCCCTTTTCAGCATGTCTCTGTTGTAGTTCTGCTGGCTTAGCTAACTATGTCCCACTAGAAGATTGCTTACATTATACAAGGCCTTTTATTCGGCTCTCTTAATTTCAGCTCTCATTCCTGGATCTCAAACCTTTCAACAATGTTTCTGTTCAGAACTTTTTGCTGACAAGAAAGTCCAAGGTATTTACCCTCCCAAATGACTCCCCCCTACCCAAATCAGTACTGCCACAACCACCTCAAAGCCTAGATTCCTTCCAAATAATAAAAGAGCTGTGACTAATCATTATCTTTGAAGATAAGCAAGTATTTTCAATGTTTTTCATCCATTTTAAATGTGCAAACGGAAATGTTTGCTGCTGTCTGCACTGGGGGAGGGGTAAAGCAGTTCTAGTTTTTAAAACTCGCAACTCAAAAAGCAATTGTCCAAATGTCCCCAAACATGGCACAGCAGAAGAGCATACAATCTGATACATATGTGCCAAATCTGGTGCGGATCCACGCTTTGGTTTCAAAGGTATCATTTTTTATTTGAGAGGGCATTTTCTGAATTGCCTTATGGAATGCCATTTGCTCTGTTGCACAAAAGTCTATTCCTTAGCTCTAGTGCAGTTATAACACATCATCTAATACTATCCTTCTATCACTACTCTTGGTACAGACTTTTTGTTCATACTTGTCTGAAGAGTGTGCACGTACAATATCTAATATGTAGAATACATCTGAAAAAGAAAAAATACACACAAAATACATACATAACATATCTAAAATAGGGCTTAAAAGCATATTCTCGTATGTACCCAAACAATTGCAGAATGTATATATAAACCCTTCCGGTTTTATAAAAACTGCTCATAAACAGATGATGGAAAATATTTCAAAAGACTGTTATATTCAAATAACATAGAGGAAATGGCAATGGAGTTAGCAGAATTTGAAAAAGCAGGGATGAGGTAGAAAAATAGAGGGGAGGGAAAGAGAGAGAGAGAGAGAGAGAGAGAGAGAGAGAGAGACCAAATGCTGAAAACACATTGAGCAGTTCTTTTAAGTCAATGGCCTCCAAGTGTTTCAGTCTACGCCTTGCTAGACAAATGCTTATATTACAAAACCAACAGACACATTTCAGAAGAAAACACTGTCCCCAGGGAGGAACTATCACAGGTGTGGCAGAATGATACTAAGTAGCTAAAGGCAAAGAAAGAGAGAGAGAGAGGAAAAATCTAATTAACAACACAGATGGCAGAATTTGCAGAAGGAATGGGACAGAGTATTCTAGTCTCTGTTAGACATATGAGCAAAAGAACTGATGGGGAGAGGAAGGAAGGGGGGGGGCGGCGAATGTAACCTGGAGTTCTTTGCTCAAGGAAAATACCACTCACCATGATGCATTCTTAATAATCAAGTTCTAAACTAACAATTGTTTAACCCATTGTGACACTTGTTCTGGTTGTGCCCTAACTCATTTGCAATCAATGAACATTTTATACTCGCAACTTCAAGAATGAATGACAGGTCCTTAATAATTAGCCTTTGGGTGCATTTGCACAGCACAGCCTTGAATGAGCTGTGATTAGAGTCCCAGGACGTGGATGAAAAATAGATCAAATTTAAGAGGGTTAAGTAATAACTCACTGATTAGGTATGCACAGAATCTCATTTTACAGCCGAACTGGGGAAGAATTTCTCAAGGAGGGGAAATGGTACTCTATTTGTAATGCAGCTGAATATTGCAAGTTGGAGCAATTTCTTAAAAAAAAGTAATTACAAAATCTGGCAACATTGTTACATGGGTTTCTATTTCAGCATGTTTCACTGTATGTCTTCTGTAGCAGGCTTAACAATTGTTGCACTTTGGAGAGAAGTGCAGGGGAATTTTTGAAGTCTAAGAGACTCTCCTAAAAGTTTGACTTAATTTTTTTTCCCTGTCCTCCTAAGTTCTCTCTACCAGACCTCTTTGAGTTATGGTTTTTAAAGTAAAATTGTTTTAACTCCCCATGCAGAAACAAATGACCTTAAATGTCCTGAGATTTAAAACATATAAAATGAAATGAAAAGACCAATCTTACTTATCCTGAAAGAGAATGATTTGCCCGCCCACTTTTTTTTTAATTTTGAAAGAATCCTGGCTGTAGGAGCTGATATACTGATCCTCCAAAAAAAGACATTTCCAAAGGGGGGGGGAATGAGTTTCTTACTTAAGTTTACCAGCAAGAGTGTTTCAAAGCAGATATATTGTTGCAACTTTTTAAGATGAAGGTTATAGGGCAATGAAAGGTCATGGAGACAGAGTCAAAAGACAGGTTTTCTTTAAAGAGGCAAAACAACAAAAGAAACAACATCAGGCTTGTATTCAAGTAATGAAGTGACAGTCCTCTAGAAAGGGACATTTTGCCATGTATCTCTAGGGAATCCGCATACAGTTTTGTAAGGCAAATTCAAAGTATTTTTGCTTTAGGAAAGGACAGAGCAGTTGTGTTTGTCCCACTGCTGAGTGCTTTCAGCAAATATTTCTGAAGCCAGGCTGCTGACACAAGTCTTCAAATAGAGAAATCAGTTCCAGCTCTGGGGCAATCTGCAAGTCAGGACCAAATTAAATGACTCTCAGGAGGATAACTTTTTAACTGCTTCTTGGCCAAACAGACATTTTAAAAGTTTTGGTTTCTTGTGTAAAAATATTTTAAAATATATGTTAAAAATAAATAATAAATATTGTGAAGCTCATTATTTAAACTATGAAATTTGTTTTCTGCTTTGTGGCTGGGAGTGTTCTTACAGAGCTTTGGTGCATATTCCACCCATCTTGTCAGTATACCATTGTTTGGTAATTGTGCTATCAAGTGAATCAAGTAGTTACAAAATGTCCTATCATTAACAGTTCTGCTCAGATCTTGCATACTAATAGCACCTCATAATAAGTGGCTTTTGCTTCCTATTGCACCACCCTTCCTAGCAATATTGCCTTTTCCAATAAATTCTGCTCAGATGCTGCAAAGAAACAGCTGTGGGGTCATCAATTGAGTCAAGCCCTCTCATGTTAGATCTTCCTCTTTTCTGACTGCACCATTCTACTTTTCCCAGAAATATAATTGTAACAGGCAGCCCTGACCTCGCCTGTCCGTCACAGCTGGGTAGTGGATCATCAGCCAATGAGGGGACGGAGGGTGGTGCTGAAGGGGGAGGAGCTGAATTATATAAGGGGGTGTGAAGAGATAAGGAACAAGAGAGAGCTTGTTTGAAGTCCTGTGAACCAAAGTAGTCAGTGAGGGAAAGTCTGTGTTTGATTAAATAAGAAACAGTGATTTACACCGTGATTATCTTCCAGTGATTTACATATTTTATTTTGTTCAACCAATTTTGTTTTTAAAAGAAACATTTGTCCTCCTTGAGCAGTAATTATATTTGGTGGCAGCAGTGTGAAGAGGAGTGGTGGGCACCCTGAGAGGCCTGAATTGGCAGTGACATCAGAGTGGCCCGCTACAATAACCTATTCTGATCACTTCTGTATTTCTGCTCTAAGTACAAGTAGGATAGTCTCAGTCTCCTTATTTTTGTTCTAAGTTAGTGTTCAGGCATTACACCCACTTTTATTTATTTATTTTATTTTATTTATTGTATTTATACCCCGCCTATCTAGTCATTTCGACCACTCTAGGCGGCTTACAACAAATGATAACAAGTTCTAAAAAAATTATAACAATTAATTAATTAGATGATTCTATAAGATGGGAAAAATAAAAATAAATCAAATAAAGAGAGAGAGAAAAGGAAAGAGGACAGGAATTAAATGGAAGGGAAGGCCTGCCTAAACATCCATGTTTTTAGTTGGTTCTTAAAAGTACCCAGCGAGGGTGCAGCGCGAATCTCCGGAGGTAGGTTATTCCAGAGACGAGAAGCCACCGCTGAGAAGGCCCGGTTTCTAGTTCTTTCTTTCCCGGCCTCCCTTGGCGTCAGGCTCCTCAGTCTCACCTCTTGGCTCGCACGAATGACACAGGTAGAACTTTTCTGCTTTCCTGGTTGTTTGTGGCATTGGTAAGGCTTCCTCCTGACTTTTTTTAAAACTGTTTTTCTTTCACATAACATGAATGATTTTGAACTTGGTTTCCAGAGACAAACTGCTAATTCCAGCCTTTCCTTTTTTATTTTTTTCAAAAGGAGAGGGAAAATCTTTTGGAAAACATGCACACAACAAGTTTGTAGTGATATTGTTCTGATACATCTTTTGTCTTTCAGGTTGTCTTCTCTAAGGAAAGGGTATGGAAATTGGAACATAGCTTTATAGTCTGAATTCTGAGGAGCAGACAGGACAACATCTGTATACCCAAGAGGTTAAAGGGTATCTATGTTTCTCCATTTTACATGTTTCACTTACAGTTTTGCTTCACCCATTCATTAAGTCCAACAAACAGCCCTTTAAAATATTTTGGCCAAAGGGGCTGCAGCCACACTCCATCTGCTCTTGCTTCTGCCTGTTCACAGCAAACATAGTACAGATCATGTGCTCATCTTCTGGAATTCTCTAGCATTGGTTAAGTTCTTGATGAGAAAGGTTTCTGTTGGACTCCATTATGTAGTGCATGTATATTTAAACTGCCATTTAAATAAAAACAGGAAAATCATTTCTCCCCCCCCCCCAAAAAAAAACCCTCTGGAGTATGAATGTGGAATATTTTGCTTCTATACCCATGATTCAAAAAGCCAGGAAATGGCCCCATATTGCTGAAAAATATTGTACCTACATTGGCAACAAGAAGAAGGATGCCAAGCTTTACATAACAAAAGGCAGCCTGAAAGCTGACAACACCAATGGGGGCAGTCAAGATGGTCTACAGGATACCATCTTCTGCTCACTACATTCACACTTGTTAAAAACAGCTTTGTGCTTGGGTGAGAAGTGGCTATCTGATAAGAAAAAAAGGGAGTCAGCTTTGCGAATCCTTTTTCCTGCTAGCAATGTGGGCATGATATTGCATAGTATTATCAGTCCATTTCTTGAATTTCTTGAATTCTGAGTACAGAAGCACAAAATCCCACATTCATAAACCAGGGATTTTTTTAAAATAATTGAATCCTTTTATCATCATGATTCCATTTCATCTTCCTTAAACCCAAAAGACTGTTGTTAGGAGTCTCCACTAAAAAAAATTACCTGCAACAACACTCAGAGCAAATATGGAGTTTTTTCCATTCTCATTTTTAGAAGCTCCAACAGACATATGAAGTAAATTTTTTAGCAGTGAGGGATTCAATATCACAAAACATCAGCTAGTGTACAGTATATGTTAGAGCTGTGGTTCCTTATTTCTAGGAAAAGGGAGTCAAAATGAAAAAGCATGACAGTTCAAAGTCAAGACATCACCTTTTGTAAGCTTTAAGTCTGTATTATTATTTTGGTAGTTTTTAGATTTAGTTTTTTGTTCTGTTCTGATTTTGTTTTTCTTGTTGACATTGTTTTAGCAATACCTTTTCTCTAACTGGTTAGAAAGGTTATTTCTATATCTTTTTTTTTTTTAATCCAGAGAAATAAATTCATGGAAATGAAAGTCTGTACAGCAGAAGACTCTTTTCCTCCAGGACTGTTCAGCAGATGGCAGGTTTAATAGCTTAATGAAATTAGGGCCATTTAGTGCCCAGAGGAAGGGTTTTCCAGGATTGACTTTGTGATTGAGTTGAAGCAGTGTGGGTCAGAGAAATGTAGTCAGAGAAATGTAAGGTGGAGTCAGGCAGGTTCTGTGTGAAGATAATTTCAGAGACATTGGATTGTGTTTTTCTAAGTGCTATGAGAGTATTTTTCTGAAGAGTGGTTCGAGATAAAGCTGAAGATTGTACAAGAAGCCTGTGAAAGACTCAATATTCCGAGCTAATTGGAGAACAGATAAAACACCTGGATTTTCATAGGAATTGAGGGAGGAGGAAGATGTTATAGCCCCTCGAGGCTAATCGGTTAACAGCCATGAAGTGTCAAGAAGAAGGGAGGAGTTAGAGAATGTAGAAAATGGATGATGGGTTACGTGGGAAAAGTTCAGTTAAGTTCAATTCCATGATGATGGAAGAGAGAAATGATGGTTTGAGTATGTGGCTTGAATGTAAGTGAAGAGAAAGAAGGAGGTGGGGCTAGCCCGCCTTAGCCCAGCTTAGTAGCATTTGTATTTTATTTTAATGGGGATTAGTTATTTTATTTAACTGTAATATGTTCCTTATGCTAAAGCTTGAGCAATATAGACTGATTCTATGAAACGCTAATAAAATCAATTATAAAAGTCCTTACAAAGCACTGGTCTCTTGAACAGCAGGGTCTGGTTAAATCCAGGGGGTGGAGAGGGCCACAAACTAGCTATCTTTGTTCTAAGGAATCACAAAGCCCATGTGTCTGTACTTGCAAAGTACTGGGTAAAATTAAATTGTTTTTTTTTAAGGTCAGACCTGTTCAAATGGTTTACGTTACGCACTGCTGAGGTCTTGGGACTTGCCTCAGCACAAAGGTGGTAGGTAAGTGGCCTGTCGAACTCTCTGACCGAGTGCTAAGTGCTCCTTATGGAGGCTTGGGCACTACAGACTTCACTGCCTCGAAACATCAAGCATCATTTGATCCATCCAATCTTCTGGCTGATACCATGTCTGGTATCAAGGTCCTGATTGTGCTGCCTTCTAAAAAGTATATTGCTCCTTTTACTATTCCACTACAGGGTAGAGGAACTCAGAAACATTAATGGGAACCAAAAGAATGTCATGGTTGGTGAGTAAAATAATTAAGTTGTAGATTTTGTATTTAAAATTTTGAAATTCAATAATAGGTGGGTGCAGTCCTTTTCACTTGAATATATGAATAGATCAACAAGCCATGCATTAGCTAAATGTTGTGAATTTGCAAAGAAAATATTCAGACCATTTCCCTTACTTGTGGAGTGACTTTTTCTACATGCAGAGGTATCTCCATCTATGGGGGGGGCTCCTATTTGTAGTGCGTATGGACCATGGTTGCATTGTGCATGTACTGCACCATCTGCATGTGACCAGAGAGGCCCATGCCATACTGGGGACACAGTTTTTTCCTGCCTAGATGGTGGAAGAACTTTGGCCATTACTGGTAATGAAAACTGAACCAGTCTGATGCAGTGGATGGAGTGATGGATTAGGACTTAGGAGATCAGGGTTTAAATATGCACTTCACCGTGGAAACTCACAGGATGTGGTAATGGTAAAACCACATGCGTTAAACATCACGTATATTATTGTAACCAATAATAAGGTTCTTATAAGTGAAATGCAACTTTATACAGTGATAAAAGGGCATAACAATGTTCACTTTTTGAAATAATGTCATGATTTGTAACATCATTTCATTGTTTCATACATTTTTGGTGCACCAATTTCACTGAACCATGTTCCAGTAGTTTTGAGAATTCTAGAAGACCTCAGAAACAGACTTCTAAAAGAAACCACTCTATTACACTTATACATAACTGCTCTTGAGATGCCACATCTGTAAGAGAAATACCCAGCCCCTTCATATGTACATACGTTATGATTTGCAAAGGCTTGCCACATATACCTGCTTTTCACTTGGCTGTGCAGCATAGTGAATCTGGTGTCCCTCCCATAACTCTTCTCAATAAAAAGACATGCTTATAATTGTAGGTGACTGCAATGCAAAAGCAGAGAACCAAGCATAACCAAATTTTTTAAAAATTGCATCAGGGACAGAAGTGAAGCCAGTTATCTGTTTATTGCAAATATATGGTTTAAGATGTCCTCCTTAAATGAGGGTGTGCCGGGACCTGGGCCCTTTTCCCTAGGAGGCTAAGCTGAGGCTGAAGACCAGGTTTGCCTGCATGGACATTTTACAAATTCTCTGACTCTATCTCTGACCCTAATATGGTAAATAGGAAAGCCAATTAGCATTGCATACACCTGGGAGGCAGGGAAGTTTTAAGGGTCGGATCATACTTCGCACTATTAGAAAGCGGGCCAGGTAGGTGGGGCTCGTCAGCCATGGAAGGCAGCCCATCTAGGAAAAGGAAAACTCTGATTTCAAACCTCCACTGCCTTGTGGCTATATCCACTGATGGAAAAGGCTTCAGGAGTTAACCTAGAGGCAAAATCCGGAGCTGGAGTCCCGAAGGCAGTTCTTGTCGTTCTGCCAACTACTGCGACGTTGCTGGAACCAGTTGTATTGGCTCTTGCCTTTCCATTGGACCATTTCAGCAATGTGGACAGGGGGGATTTGCTGCTTGGGTAACAGCCTATCCTCCATACTACTTTACCCAAGCTTCATGCTCTGGAGAGGAGACATCTCGATGCAGAGCATGTTACCATAGTTTATCGAGACTGAAGGATGCCTATGGATGTCCTCTCTATCCTCCTGGCCATAGAGAGAGAGGCTCGTGAAACTGTCTGCCTGGCTTATTAGGCAGCTCAGGTATGAGAGGGAGAAGATGGCATTTACTGCACTATTTCAGACAGCAAAAGGTATGAGCCCAACCCTTATAGGATTACTATAATAGGGAAATCGTCAGTGCTTGAGGGAGGTGACCCACCTCTCTAGCTAAGAGAAGGGGCACACTCTCTCTATGTGTGTATGTGTGTGAGAGAGGGAGAGAGAGAAGAAAGAAGAGAATAAATTTGGGACAGAGCAGAAGATGATAAGCATGGGTCAAAGTCAATGGATCTAATGATTTTAAGAATTATGAATTTCCTCATAATAATAAAAAAAGTGTCTCAACACATCCCAAAACACCACTGAAAATTATTATCTTGTCAAATTACTACCCGGTAAGATCTTTCGCCCCTGCATAAGGATGAAAAGCACAGTGCTTTTCTCATCTGCAGCATTAGCATTTTTTTTAAAAAAAAGCTTGCATTCATTTCTTGCAAAGAGCTGGTCTCAACCCTAGATTTGGCCTTGTTTCTATAAGGGCAAAGGACTTGCTGAAAAATAAAAATGAAAACTTGGAACCCAGGCCAGCTTATGGTCTGAACTGGAACAGGGTGATACAGTACACCTAAAATACATCTAAAACTTGGTCAGACAGATAACATGGCAACCCAAAGAGATAATGGCTTACATAGCCATGTTCTGAGATTTTTTTTAAGGGGAGCCCCTTCCCTTGGGCCCACAACTCTTATTGGCCCTTTTATTTTAGACTCAGACGTGTCCCTTCCCAGTGACTCTTCCAAGGGTAGGTGAGGAGGATGGCCCCTTCCTGTTGTCCTTCTATGCACAGACAAAGAATTCCTGGATAGCTCAGTGACTTCGGTTTCTGGCTGTGGAGTTGGCAGTTCGATTCCTCACTGGGCCTCTTTGGCAGAGGCTCGACTTCATGATCCATAGGGCCTCTTCCAGCTCTTCCGTTCTGAGATATTGTTGTTGATGTGTTATGTAGATGAACTTGTTGCAACTGAGGGACTATTGAAAATTGGGACTTTAAAATGTGCATAATAATTATTCACGTGCTTTAAAGTTTATTTGCATCTTAATATTTAATATTAGAGATGGACATGAACCAGGAAAAAGGTAGTTCGTGATGGTTCATGGTTCAGCACTATTCATGAACCACAAACCTTAAACTTTTATAAACTTTCCAAACTCACAAATGTCAGCGGTCTCACCTCCCCACCCTGTCCAATTTTGGTGAATATTAGATTTGGGATGACCGAATTATAGATCCCCAAAGCAGGTGGCCAAAGAAAGAGCTCTTTAGCAGTTTCTTAAAGCCGGTGTCCGGTCTCTGTCATACCAGGATGGTGCTGTGCTTGATGGAGTCCTGCCTTTGCTTAGCTTGTTGAAACTCAACCCAGTTTTCAGGCTGAAAGCCTGAATTCTCAATAAATGTCCAGTCTGAACTCTTTCCATCTTGATATACATGTCTAGGTTGGAAGCCAGTTCCTGGTTTTTCTCAGAATGGTTTTTCACAACACCCACTTATTTATATTAAGTGTGTGAATTGCCCATAATTATTTTAAAAACATATTGAAGATAAATTTGACTTTTTCCAATACAAATGTTTATTTTTTTTTATTTCATTTTCTAGCTATCTTACTATAAGGTAATCCTTACAAAGAATCAACCCAGAGACTGAAGACTTTCAAGAAATCAGCCAAAGACTTCCAAAGACTCAAGCACATGGAACATAGCAATAAAGCATCTAAACCTTTCAATAACCAATATGGTCAAGGTAGTCGACAAAAGAGTCAGATGGAAATATTCAACAAAATAATCCCACTGAAGAAAACTTGTGACAAGTACATCGTGTACTCTATAGCTGTAGCAAAATACCAAAGGAATCAAAATACCAAAGGAATCATATCACAAGCCTTCATGACATTACAAATACATAAACAAAGGAACAATATCAAAACAGTTAATAAGGTCAGAGCCTAGATGGATTCTTTGATAATGAGGAGGAACGCAAGAGTAGCGGCAAAGGCCTTCCAGAACACAGCAGAGGGAGGCCGGGGGAGTTGCAGGCATTGTCAGGTGGAAACGAGACAGCCAGCACAGCCCCTCTCTCCATCTGGGGCAAGGAATCTCCTGGGCTAGGCTGGCTCTGGCTTTTCACTTACTTCTCTTCAAACTGGTCCTCCAGTTCTAAGATCTAAAAGTTTACATTTTTTACAAATTCTAAAGTAAATTTCTTAGTATCCCAGTTAGTGTTTTTCAGGCCGCAATCCGATGTCTTTTCACATCTGTGGCTTTTGTTGTTGTTTAGGCATTTAGTCATGTCCAACTCTTCATGACCCCATGGACCAGAGCACACCAGGCCCTCCTGTCTTCCCCTGCCTCCCAGAGTTGGGTCAAATTCATGTTGGTCGCTTTGATGACCCTGTCCAACCATCTCATCCTTTGTCGTCCCCTTCTCCTCTTGCCTTCACACTTTCCCAACATCAGGGGCTTTTCCGGGGAGTCTTCTCTTCTCATCAGATGGCCAAAGTATTGGAGCCTCAGCTTCAGGATCTGTCCTTCCAGTGAGCACTCAGGGTTGATTTCCTTCAGAATGGATAGGTTTGTTCTCCTTGCAGTCCAGGGGACTCCCAAGAGTCTCCTCCAGCACCACAATTCAAAAGCATCAATTCTTTGTCAGTCAACTTTCTTTATGGTCCAACTCTCACTTCCGTACATCACTAAAGGAAAAACCATAGCTTTGACTATGTGGACCTTTGTTGGCAAGGTGATGTCTCTGCTTTTTCAGATGCTGTCGAGATTCGTCATCGCTCTCCTTCCAAGAAGCAGGTGTCTTTTAATTTCGTGGCTGCTGCCACCATCAGCAGTGATCATGGAGCCCAAGAAAGTAAAACACCAGCCTAACATCAACACAGCATAGAGAGGATCTTGTATGTTCCCAGCAGATTCCACCTCTTCCTCCACTGCTCCCACAGGCAGCTGGAGCTCGGTCTCCTGCCCCAGTCTCTCATCCTGGTCACCCAAGTCTTCCTCAAGGCATGGATAACTGATGCCCCAGGGAGAATTTGTGCCTCTGAGCCCTGGAATCCCCCAATTCAGCAATGTCAAGGGGACGCCTCTTTGACTGGCGCCCGTATTCCCGATGGCCCCCTCCCACCCGTGTGGCCCCTCCCTCCCTCTCACACCTGCTGAACTGCCTCCGGCTCCGGGCTGCGGCAGGGAGGGGCAGGGAGGCCTCCCCCTCTACGTCCCTGCCCCTCATCCTCAGGCACATGCAAGGCTGCTATGGCAGCTACCTTTCCCAGGGTCCCCAGAGCCGCCTTGAGCTCCAAGATGGGGGAGCCTGGGAAAGGTAGGGGATCAGGTGTTGCTGAGCTTCCTCGTTGCCCTGTTCAGACTGTGTCGCACCCCAGGATGGGAAAGGAGAGGGAATCTCCCCACAGGAGGGGGCTGTCCCCGATTCTAGTGCTGAGGTGAGACTCGGACCATGGCAGGGAAAGCAAGAAGACTCTTTATCTTTTTGTGCTGTCCTGTGAGGGAATGTTCTTGTTGAAAGAGCAAAACAGTAAAAGAAACAGGTTTAAATAAGAGCTGAGAAAGCATCCCGCCGTCAATAGAATGTCGCTGACTGAAGACAAGTCTTGTCTTGGTTCATTGTGGAATTTCTTCCTTAAGAACAGACCTGTCCCCAGAGCAGTCCATGGTAGCTGTACTATGGGTTCCACGCCTCCATCCACCAACGGCGAGCCAAAAAGCAGAAAAGAAGCAAGAGACGTTTTGGAGAACCAAGGAGGGAAAAGGGTTGTGGACACAGAATTTCAGGAGCGTTCCTTGATGCCTAATCCCCTCAGCCTTTCCCACAGACAATCCCCCAGTAAGAACCCAAAGTGAAGCACAGATCCAAGAGGCAACAGAGTTTAAAAACAGAATGGAAGAGGAGCAACTAAACTCAGAAGTAGTAATGAAAGGATCAGGCCCACTGTATCCTACGATCATAGGAATGAGAAGGATTAAAAGAAGTGTGAGAAAGGCTTGAAAGATTTGACAGCTGTCCACCATGAGACCCATCCTGCAAAGTGTAAGTCACATACCCTTGGAAAAAAACAGATTGGTGGGCAGTTTTACTCTACTCCTGGAAATACAGCAGCCTCCTTCTTGAGATGCCCAGAGGCAGAATTGTTGTAGGGGACAAAGATCTGAAAGGATCAGAGCAATTCTAAGTAAATGAGAGGAGTCCCTGACACGGGAAGCCCAGGGGCCGTTCAGAAGAGGAACACACAAAGGAAGCAAGCCAAAATGCCAGTCACTTCTCTCTCTCTCTCTCTCTCTCTCTCTCTCTCTCCCTCCCTCCCTCCCAAGGTGCCAGAGTGTGGCAGAGTTAAGAAAAGGCTTGCCCTGGTTCGTTGTGGAACAATAGAAATACAGCAACTTTACAGTTGTGGTGTCTGGAGGCATAATATTTGGATGTCTGTATGGGTCTGAACCATGCAGAGGGTCTGAACAAAAAAGCAGTGACTGACAACAGAAGCGAAGGGGAGCTATAGGAGCAGCCAAGAAGACCAAACCCTCAAAGCAAGGAAGAAAAAAAGACAATGAGGGAACAGTCATGGGAGGAAACAGCAAAGGATGGTTTCCCGCACGGAAAGAGGATGCTTTGGGCACCAATGGGGGTGGGGTGGGGGGAGATTTGGAACCACAGCAAAATGATAAATTATAACTAATCTATCTGATTTGTCTGGGCTACTTAGCAGATAATTGACAAATTCCTGTTGCTGTAGGTCTTCCAATTGGAGTTCTGGAAATAAAGGCTTCCTCAGGGTAAAAGGGATCCCTTGGGAGCCTCTGAAGCTGATTCTGGTTTACACCGGCCAAATGGCACCCACAGGAATTTGCCCAATGAAACACTCAAGACTGTGGACATGGTGGCAGGAATCAACAAGGATGGACACCAGATGGAATTCAAGCTAGACTAGGAGACAGAGACCACCCTTGTTCCACTTGTTGTATTGGGGCAACGTTCAAGACAGAGCCTTCTAGTTCGAGATGAGCCTGAAACAAACTACCGGGAAAGGAAATGGCAAGAATGGGAAGAGTTAAAACCACCACGTACAGAAGGCAAAGGAAGAAATCAGAGGAATGAAATGTGGATTCCAGAGTTTTGAACATCCTGTTAGGTCATTAGGTTGTGTCAGTGCTCGAGTTGTGTGGCGTTAAACACCAAGTTCACAGAAGTTCACTGTTCTCCTGCAGGATCTGAACAGGATGGGGTTCCCTGTGAGATTAAAGAGAAAGTAGATCCCAAACCTCTCTCTGCTACTGTTCTTTGGCAAATCTTTGGCTGTTGACCAAGTCGAGAAAAGAAAATGACTATAATGGAAGATATGGAACCCTTCACGCAGCCCATAAATCATCTGCCCCAAATGAGCTTCAGAAGAAGGTATTTCAGGAGATCAGAATTACTCTGATCAGAAGGACCAAATCCAGGTCAAATCTAACGAGTCAAAGAAATGACATTCATAGGCTTGGAACAGGAACAAAAAATGTCCGGGTTATTGCCAAGCCTCCCTCATTATTTTTTGTGTGTGAAGAAGATATTCATCAACATGGATGCATTGCACCAGTTGGTCACACAAAGCATTGGACATTGTGAAGGTATAAGAACATATGCAACATTTTATCACTGGACCACATCTAATCATGAGAATGGATCGTAACTGCTTGAAAAAAACCCTGGTCTCATGGACTGCAGGGCACCTTCAATTCTACCAAGGCCCTCAAACCAGGTCCTTCACTAGAAAGCGGGTGGAGCCACTCAGCAAAGGAGAGAAGTCAAGAAGAGGAGGACACAATGACCACCACAACCCTGGTGCTCCATTCCAGAGAAGCAGAATCTTTCCCTTCGGGAATAGAAGACAGGACGATCAGTTTGGAGCAGAACCCTCACTAGGCATGGAAAAATCCTCATAAAGATTGGAAGAGGATTTTTGGGGTGAAGAAATGTGAGCTAAGTTCCTTATTTGCAGAATCAATCACAAGGAGCTTCTGGAGGAAGAGTGTACGACTGTACAAGAGAAATGGAAGAGTGATTGTGCCTGCCCTGTGGTGAGATCCTGTGGTCAAGGAGGCCTTATAACCCTGCAGGGTCAGCCCAGCACAGGAAGAGACTGGAGTCATCCCTTTCCTGCCGCCTCCACGCCAGGGAGATCTTCCCTCCAGCCTCACCCCAGCACAGAAGGAAAACATGCCCATCCTTTTCCCCATCCAAGAACTAATCAGAATATAAAGGGACTGTCATCATCATCAACGCTCCTGTTCTGTCTTGGGACCTTTCCCCCCCATGATTCTCCACCACAGAATGCAATTTATTTTGGAGAAGCTCTGGAGGGAAAACCTTACTCCCCTCCCCTCCTTCGACCCCCCTCTGGAGCTTCTGGCTGCAGCAACAGTGATGGCAAGGAGGAAGGGAGGATTAGATCCTGCTCTGTCTTCTGCCACTCCCGCCTCATCACCCTCCTCCTTTCCTACATTAGGGAGCCTGCAAAACCACCTCCTCTTCTAGTTACAGATAGGATTTTGCACCTGCCGTCAGACCCTGGCTTCTCCTCGGCCTCCCTCTCGACCTCCCACCCCTCTTCCGTGCCCTTCCTCTTTGGCCATAGCAGCGTTTCAAGTGCCAGGGAAAGTAAAGACCTGCCGAACCTCCTGCTTCCCTGTTATCGGAGCAGGCTTGTGGTGCGCTCGTACCTGGCGCCCGTCTCGCCCTCCAAGCCAGAGGACAGTTGGGAGGGCAGTGGGCTGCTCCTCCCTCCCACTCACACTCCTCTTACCCGACTTGGGCTGTGCTGTGCGGCTGACGGTGCCGAGGTGCCAAGCTTTCTCATGGCTTGGCTCAGATCACAACGATGGTGCATCGTAATCTTCGCCTCAAATATGAAGGAAGCTTTACGACCCCCCCAGAGTTCTTCCCTGGCTGGGATGCCCATCCGAACCGTGGAAGAACTCAACTCCCCGGTCCCCTCTCTTGAGTCTCCAAGGCTCCCCCTCCTCCCTCCGTTCTCCCATCACTTCTCCTGACACCCTCTGAGCCCCCCTCCCTTCCATCTCATAGCCCTCTGGTCCACCTTATTTGGGACAAACACTTGGAGATTCAAGGGAGGGCTGGGGGAGGCCTCTTACAGTTTGGTGCCCCCACTGGGGGACAACTCAATCCAATTGGAGTCCAATTTGCTTGGAAAAGGCCAAGCCGTGGGCTTTGATTCAGCCCAAATGAGGATATATTGGGGGAGGGGAGAGGCACACATCACTAGATGGCAGAAAAGGAAGGAAGGGCAATGGCTTCCCTCCCTCCCTTCCTCTCTCCCAATCCTCCTCCACTCCCTCCCCATCTCCTCTTCCTCCCTTTTCTCTTCTTTTTCCTCCTCTGCCCCTCCGACCTTGCCAAGGCTACCCAAAGAGCGTTGGAAGAGCCAGAGGGAAACGGAGGAGGAGAAGGAAGAGAGGCAGAGAGAAGGAGAGCCCAAAAAACTGGGGAGTGGGGAGGAAGAGGGGGAGAGAACCCTCCTTCCTGCTCTGCCATGGCCTCTGGCACTCTCACGGGAGCCCAGCAGCTACAGCCATCGGGTGAGGGTGTCTGGGGGTCCACAGGTGGGGGGACGGGATGGAGCTCACAGGGGGGGGAATATGGGGCCTGGGGGAGGGCTCAGAGAGATCTGCCAATCTGGAGCGTTGCATTTCCCTCTTGGTTTCCCAATTAGAGGAAGGGGCTCCGGTTCCAGGTATTGATGAGGACTGGGGCCCTGGGAGCCACAGCAAGTCAGACTCCTGGGGAGGGAGGGATCTGCTGAGAGGGACCTGGATCCTGGGGCAGAGTGAGAGCAGAGATGGCCACATGGAGGCCAATAACAGTTCGTGCAATATAGTTCCTGATGTTCATTTCCATCTTTCTGGCAAGTCCACTGTGGTTTGTGTTCAGGAGGGCTCACAACATTCTTCAGAGACCTATTTGGGGGACGGGGGTGGGGACAGAAAAGCAAATTTGTGAAAGATATCTATACTTTCTTAGTACATATGTAGCTATAAGTATTGCAGTCACCGAGTTTGTTTTTTTAAAAGAAAAGTAAAGGGGTTAAGTTGCTTTGGGAATAAGACCTCTGTATTCAAAGGGAAGGTAAAGTTTGGAATGCGTTATGGTGATTAGTTCTGCAGAAATCAGGGTCATGGAACATTAGGAAATGCAATGTGAAAATAGATAGCTCTTTCTATTATGGATTACTAAATGGTATTTGTGGAATATATTTATCTTTTTTTAAAAAAAACCTGTGCATTTATGTATTATCATGTCTTATCTAACCTATAGTGACCCAAACAGATTTTTCAAGGTATGGGAGATCTTGAAGGAGGGGCTTCACCAGTGCCACACCTCCAGGATGTTTCTGTGGTCACTCAGGGATTTGAACCCTGGTCTCTCAAGTCCTAGTTCTGACTCCGGACCTTATGCCTGCCTCTTACACCCTCATCACCTTTCAGAAACTATCATGGCTGCACATTCATTTTTTACAGCAGGCTCCTCACTTCGGCTCTTAGCGTGGGCTTCTTCACACCATCCATGGATTGTTCAAATTGCCACACAGCTATGGATCTTGTGGATTGTCCTCATGAAATGTATGTGTGAGAGACAGAATGTCCTCTCCTACACAGCCCCTTGCAAAAACGACCAATTTTAAAAAAGAGCTAAGGCTCCTAACAAAATATTCAGCCATTTAGAAAAGGATGTGAGAAAGAAATTAACAGCCCAACTACTTCTATACCCTGGAGTGAAGAGGTCCTCTCCCAAATAAAGCTGTGCTTGAACATTTTGCAGGAATGGCTTCATTCAGTCTACAATCCACACCCTCCTCACCTTTCAGAAACTAACATGGCTGCACATTAATTGTAGAAAGAAGGTTCCTTGTGGAGGTTCTCTGGACGGTTTTCTTCACATTGTCCCTGGCTTGTTCAAATTGCCACACAACCTTCGATATTGTTGATTGTCCTTCTTTCTTGGCTGTGGAAACATGTACTGCCTATCATCTTGTTCCTCCTATGTGGATAATAATATTTCTCAGTGATTATGCACTGAAGAAGTCTTTCAAATCATCCCCTTTCCCACCTGTGTTAAAACAATGTTTGTAGTATGCAGGACAGGCCACATAATTTGGACACTTGAGGCAGAAAATCCTACACATCCCTCCCTCTTTGGGAACCAAGGTTTATTGTCCCTGCTTGACACCTGAATTGGCTTCCTTTCTCTGCATCATAGCATGGCTGTCCCAGACTTGTGAATCAGGAACAAACTGAGAAAAACATAACTTCTACAGCAAAAGATGGAAAGAAAGCAGAAACAAAAGGTCACCCCAATGACTGACTCCTCGTTCAAGAACCTGCGCTCTCTTGTTGCCTGGCATTCCTCATGACCATCTATTTGCAATCAGATAAAAATTAAAGATGTTGATTTTTTCTTCCTTTCTTTCTTAGGCACAGTCATCTAGTTCCTCAATCTCATAGGCTGAGCTAGAGCTTGGGAAAATTACTTCCATTTCTCAGAATTCCCAGATGGGGATGGCCACTGGCCATCCTGACCTAAGTTTTCTAGGAGTTGTGGTCCAAAAAAGCTCTGAGGGAAATGTGTTCTCTGAAGCACACAAAACAGGCAGAAAAGTACTAGGAAAACCTTCTCTGTAAATCCTTCTAATGGCTCCCCACTCTTAAAAGAGCAATTTTATTGTCTTTTTATGGCAAGGTATTTCCAGCTTCTGGTGACCCTAATAGGATTTGTGAAGTACCTAGAAAGTTTTGGAGGCCAAGGAGGGATTTGAACCCAGGTCTCCTGAGCCGTAGTCCAACGCTTTATCTGCTGTACCACATTGGCCCTGAAAAATTAATTCAACTCCCCTCCCTCATCCAACCTTTTCCTTTCTCTGTCATGAAGATCCATGCCGACCACGTTAAGGCTCAGCCTGACTGTTAACTGTCATTTGGTTTGCAGAGAATCAGATCCTCTCCGGATCGTTCCTCATTCTGACATCAGAGAATTCTGTTTCTGTTTGGCCTAGGTTGTATCCATGCCAACTGTAGGAACCCATCAATCCTTGTGATTACAGAACCATCAATATGAACCTTCAGCAAAGCAAAGGGTTGGTCTTGTAATGGACCTGAATAACAGCCTATACTGACCTATGCCTAGGGTGACAGGGGATTCTGGGAACCGTAGTCCAAAATGGAAACAGTTACCAAGACCTGCTTGGAATGTTTTTATGAGCCATCACATTGCCTTTGATTTAGGACCACCTTATGGATGAGTGACTTCCAACATGGTGCAGACTGTCCAGAGCAAACTATCGTCTAGCACCACTCTGGGGTGGTATATAGTTCAGAAATACAGACAAGGTATCCTGTTGTTAACATACATCCTTTGGTGTTGCTGGTTGTCCTTATGAAATGTTGGTCTGCAGGAGCACATTGTTAATCATCAGATGTTTGGGGGAAGCTCTGTTGGATTAAAAAGACTTTTGAATACAAATAAATGATATGATTGCTGTTTGTGTCATGCAGAGAATATCCTCTCCAACACAACTCTTTCCAACAATGACCAATGTGGAAAAAGAACAAAAGGTTAAACAAGAATATTTAACTCTTAAAAGAAGAGGGGGTGCAAACAAATCCATACCCCAACAACCTCTGTACTCTGAAATGAAGAAGAATCATCCCAAATAAAACTGTGCTTGAATATCTGTAGGAATGGTTTCAGGACAGGGTGCTTGAATACTATATGGTTCCTCCCATGGATGTGGCTCGTTGCTTTTTACTGCCAGTTAAGAAGACATCACATTTCTTGACCTTTTGGTTCTGTCCCCTCTTGTTTCATGGCTATGGCAACATGTGCCATATATAGCTTTGTTCCTTCATCAAATACCTCAGTAATAATATCTGTTAGCGTTTATGTATTGAATGAGTCTTTCAAATCATCGGCTTTCCTCCTTGTATTAAGTTAAAGTGTGTAAAATGCAGGGCTGGCCAAGTTATTTTGACACCTGAGGCAGAAAACCCACCTACCCACTGTTACATAACAGCACTGATGTTACCTGTCTGTCATGGGTTTGGAGGGACAGTTCCATCCTATGGGGAGTGGAAGGCGGGACATCAGGAGGAGGGGCTGTACTGTATAAATATGTGATGCCTGTGTGGTGAAGAGGGGATGCTGAGACAGACTGTGAGACACTGGGTTGGGACGAAGCAGCAGCTGGGGAAGAAGAAGCTGTTGTGGGAGTCTGGGTGTCTGACAGGGTACTACTGTGTGTCAGAGTACCAGCCTGAAAGGTTCAGGGGTCTGTGGGTTAGCCAGAACTGATGGGTTCAGGGTCTGTGCTTTAAGTTAAAGGTTCTAGGTGAACCAAACTGTATGCTTGTGTGTGTGAGAATAAGCCACGTTACTTTATTTTATTCACCTGATTGTTTTATTTACCCTGTTTGTATTTAAAATAAACCTTATTCTTTTGTTGTTTAAAAATCCATCCCTGGTCTGTGTGACTTATTATAGGGAATGGTTGGTGGCAGCTTAGTAACTGTGTGATAGATCCCAGTAGGTCTGGGTTTGTCACATTGATTGGTGTCCAGCGTGTGGGATACGACTGGTCCAGTTGTCCAGCGGTCCAGCAAAGCCTTGGCAAGTGTGCCCAGAGCAAGGGGGGTCTAGTCAGGGACAGTCTGAGGCGCGTAGGTAATCTTCTAGGTGTACCTCACGGGGAGGTGCACTAGTAGAAGAACGTGCCAACTGGGGAGACTTAGATTAAGGTGCTCTGAGGCAGCCTGATTTTGGCGGGAAAACGCTGAGGCAAAACTGCGTAGCAACAGTGAGCTAGCTTGCCAGCTGAGAGGCCCAGCAGAGGGGGGTAGGCTCTGACTCGATACTGTTGCAAATTTAGTGCTGAAGAACAGCAGCAATCTCTAGGGAGAGCTGGTTCTGAGGCAAAAAGGAAAAAAAAAAAAAAAAAGTGGTCGTTTTATTTTGAGGCTTGACTTTTTAAAGCAGCCTGTTCTGAGGGGGGTTATGCCCTTGACTCGAAGCCAAGTAGCAGACATGAGTGAAGTGAAAGACCCCCAGATTGACCAAGGTTCTGAGGATGAATTTGGCTCAGTGCAGGGTGACAGCACAGGAGAGCAGGACCCAGAACTCAGGAAAATACTCCTAGCCCAACAGCATGAACTGAGGGTGAGGGAAATGGAGGAAAGATTTTGCAGAGTTTAAAAAACTGGTGTTCGCAAGACATGGGATAAATGCAGAGCAGCTGAGACAAAGGTTCAGGTCCCTCACCAAGAAGCCAGAACAGACTTTTACCCAAGTGGGGGCCCAATTGGTGAGGCTGCTTGAGAAATGGCTGTCGCAGGAGGGAACAGAGACCTATGAACAGCTTAAAGACTTGATAGCCCTGGAACAGTTCTATTCAGTCCTGCATGGGGAATTGAAATTCCAGGTGAGGGAAAGGAAACCGAAATCTGTGGCAGCAGCCGCAGAGATCGCGGATTTTATCTCCCAAATAAGAAAGCCCTTGGGTGAGGGGAAATCTGTAGGTAAACCCAAAGAAACCTACAGCAAGTACTCTCAGGGACCAGGGAAAAGCCAGCAAGGGGGAGGGGCCCATGGTGAAGGGAAGCCCTCAGACATGAAACCAAGACCTCAGATTTTGGAGGGAAAACCAAAACAAGATGAGAGAGAATCAAAATACGCCAGAAAATGTTATTTCTGTCAGGGAAAGGGTCATCTAATCTCAGAGTGTCAGAAATTAAAGCAGCTAAAAGGAATGGTGCCTCAGAATGCTAGTGGGACCAAGCCAAAAGCTGTGTTCTGTGTCCAGAAGGAGCAAAGCTCATTGTCACAGAGGGAGCCTGTTGCCATGACTACTCAGTCTGGAACAGCTACCTCTGTTGATCAGGCTGAGGAAAATGGTCCTCTTATGGAGGTGAAGCGCTGCTTGCTGATAAAAACAGATTCTCAGTTGTTTGAGACAGCAGGGGTGGACGTAGGAATACTTGACCGTCAGTATAGGGGACTGCGGGACACTTGTTCCCAGGTAACCCTGTGCCATCCAGATATCATCCCTAGGGAGTTTATAATCCCAAATGAGAGCATGAAGGTGGCAGGGATTGAGGGGCAGATAATCTCTCTGCCAGTAGCAGAGGTACCTGTCAACTTTCAAGGCTGGAGGGGAGATTGGCGGATAGCGATTTCATCGACTCTGCCAGCAGCCGTGCTCGTGGGAAATGACCTGGCTGAACATGTGAAACGGGTGCTAGTGATTACACGCTCACAAGCCACCACAGGGACAGTTCAGGGGGGTAATGATGAGCCAGAGACGGAAGCAGGTGGGGGGAGTTCAGAAGCTGTGGTGGAAACCTTAACCACAGACAGCAGATTTGGACAGGAGCAGAAGGCAGACGCCACTCTCCAAAAGTGTTTTGAACAGGTGACTGACGCCCAGCTAACACCTGAAACCCCAGTGAGATTTCTGGAGAAAAAGGGGATTTTATATAGAGAGACCCTGAGGAATGTCTCAAAAGGGGGAGATGGGATCAGAAGTCAGCTGGTGGTACCTGCAAAGTATCGCCCCATGATCTTACAAAGGGGTCACTCTGACATGTTTGCTGCACACTTAGGGGTGAAAGGGCCCCTTGATTTGATCAAGCAAGATTGGGAGCAGATCACCCAGGATGACCCACAAGACGTTGTGACTTACATAGACACCTTGATGAATGACCTAAGGAGAAATCTAGAGCTGGCAGCAGAAAACCTGCAAGCTCAGAAGGTCAGACAGAAAACATGGTATGACCACAAAGCTAGAGAGAGGCACTTTGACCCAGGGGAGGAAGTGCTTTGGCTTAGGCCCTGCAGAGAGAATAAACTGCAGCTCAAATGGGCAGGACCATATAGGGTCATTTCCAAGATGTCAGACCTGAACTACCTAATAGAGCAGGAGGAGAACCAAGCAAGGAGGGTGGTTCATGTGAATGCCCTAAAACCCTACTACAGAGGGGAACAGAGGGTTTTATTCGCGATAAAAGCAGCTGAGAGTGAGGAAGCTGAATTACCCTTCTGGGAGGGTAGAGGGGAAGTAAAATACAACCCAGAGGAGGTAAAAATCAGTCCTGCACTCACCCAAGACCAGCAGCAAGAACTAAAAATGCTGCTTAGAAAATATCAACAGGTGTTTTCCAACAAGCCGGGGATAGTGAAGGGAGTGATGCATCGGATCCACACAGGGGATGCACCCCCGCAGGCAGTATCCCCATACCGAGTAACGGGACCCTATAGGGACAAGGTGCGGAAGGAGTTGGACGAAATGCTGAGGGAGAACATAATCGTCCCCTCTTCTAGTCCTTGGTCCTCTCCGATAGTCCTTGTGGACAAGCCTGATGGGAGCATTAGGTTTTGTGTCGATTACAGGAAATTAAACCGTGTAACCACTCCTGATGCCTACCCAATGCCTAGGCTAGACAACCTGATTGAAACCATAGGGGGTTGTCGGTTCATCTCATCATTGGACCTGGTAAAGGGATATTGGCAATTAAGAATTGATCCCAGGGATCAAGAAAAGACTGCCTTTTGCAGCCCTTTTGGTCTCTATGAGTTTCGAGTCCTGAGCTTTGGTCTCAGAAATGCACCAGCCACATTCCAAAGGCTGATGGACCAGACCTTGGTAGGGCTCAGTGACTTTACAGTGGCCTACATTGACGACATAGGGATCTTCAGTAATACCTGGGAAGATCACCTGATACACCTGGAGTTAGTGCTGCAGAGGTTAAGTGCAGCAGGGCTAACAGTAAAGGCCAGCAAGTGTCAGCTGGGTAGCCCAGAAATAAAATACTTGGGTCACATGGTAGGGGGAGGAATGATAAAACCCCTGAAGGCCAAAATAGAAGCTGTTCGTGATTGGCCTAGACCCAACACCAAGAAAAAAGTCAAATCATTTCTTGGGTTGGTGGGCTACTACAGAAAGTTCATCCCGAGGTTTAGCGAGATTGCGGCTCCGCTGACCGATCTGACGAGGAAGAAGGCTGATGACCGCATCCCGTGGACCAGCGACTGTGAGGCGGCGTTCCAGAGGTTGAAGGAGGCGTTAATCAACTATCCTGTCCTGCGTGCTCCAGACTTCGACCGGGAGTTTATCATCTACACCGATGCGTCTAACAGCGGGGTAGGAGCAGTTCTGTGCCAGGAGGATGAGAATGGTGACCAGCATCCAGTGTCCTACCTGAGTAGGAAACTTCAAAAAGGTGAGAGACATTTGGCAACCGTGGAGAAGGAGTGTTTGGCCATAGTCTACGCGATCCAGAAGGCCAAGCCTTACATCTGGGGAAGACATTTTGTTCTGTGTACTGACCATTCACCATTGCAATGGTTAAAGACGATGAAAACCCACAATAGCAAACTTATGAGGTGGGCTTTGAACTTACAGGACTATGACTTTGAAGTGAAGGTGGTCAGAGGGTCAGTGAACTGTGTTGCTGACGCCTTATCAAGAAGACCTGAAGACTGAAGACGGCGAAAGAACATGGACTATATGTATATAATGAAAACAAAAAGTTAAAATGTACCTGGTTTTGAATTTGGTTGGTATTAATAAAGGTAAATTGATGTACTGTATATGGTAAAATGTTTAAATGCATATTTGCTAAGGTTAACTTGGAGTGTAAGTATATGTAAGTATTATATGGTATGTATAAATGTTGTTGTGTATTTTATGCAGGTTGTTTTTTTGGTGAAAAGCACTTTTAGCTTTCCCCCTACAAAACAACTTTTAAAGAGGGGAGGTGTTACATAACAGCACTGATGTTACCTGTCTGTCATGGGTTTGGAGGGACAGTTCCATCCTATGGGGAGTGGAAGGCGGGACATCAGGAGGAGGGGCTGTACTGTATAAATATGTGATGCCTGTGTGGTGAAGAGGGGATGCTGAGACAGACTGTGAGACACTGGGTTGGGACGAAGCAGCAGCTGGGGAAGAAGAAGCTGTTGTGGGAGTCTGGGTGTCTGACCGGGTACTACTGTGTGTCAGAGTACCAGCCTGAAAGGTTCAGGGGTCTGTGGGTTAGCCAGAACTGATGGGTTCAGGGTCTGTGCTTTAAGTTAAAGGTTCTAGGTGAACCAAACTGTATGCTTGTGTGTGTGAGAATAAGCCACGTTACTTTATTTTATTCACCTGATTGTTTTATTTACCCTGTTTGTATTTAAAATAAACCTTATTCTTTTGTTGTTTAAAAATCCATCCCTGGTCTGTGTGACTTATTATAGGGAATGGTTGGTGGCAGCTTAGTAACTGTGTGATAGATCCCAGTAGGTCTGGGTTTGTCACACCCACCTCTCTCTGGGATCCTAAATTTAAGACAAAATAATGGTTTTGTCTTTGCTTGCCCCAGACCTGTGAACTGAGAGGAAAAGAAGGAAGACATTCGTCGTCTAGAAAAGGGTGGAAGGTCATCTCAATGACTGGCTCCTACTTCTTCAAGAGGCTCTTATGGTCTCCTGATATCCCACATTAATCCTGACTCAAGAATTTTAGAGCTCTGGCCCAAAAGGGAACCTCTTTGCAAGCTCTGAGGAAAATGCTATCTTTGGAGAACATCCCTATTTTGAAATGTCAGCCATTTCCCTTACAAGACAGACAACCGCTACCAACACTTTTTCTACAAATCCTTCTAAAATCTTTTCCCATCCAGGAAAGGGTAATGTCATTGTCATGGGCTACCCTAAGGGACCCTCAAAGATTAATACAGACCCTCCTTCTTCTTTACCCGTCATCACAAAGAGTCATCCTGGACATATGAAGGCTCAGCCTGACTATCAACTGTCACTTTGTTGGAAGAAAAACAGAAGCTCTCCAGGTAGTGACCTCACTCTGACATCAGAGAGTTCTCTTTCTGTTTGGCCTGGGCTGTTCCCATGCCAACTGTCGGAACCCATCAATCTCTGTCATCAGGAAACCATCGATCTGAATCTTCAACAAATCAGAGTGCTGGTCTCATAAAAGATGTAAAGAAGGATCTGTTGTGATATGTAGCTATGGTGACTGAGGGGATTCTGGGATTCCCAAAGAAGAGAGGCATTTCCAAATTGTGGTATACCTGTGTTGCAAGACATGCCATCTTTCAGTAACAAATATGGTCAAAGGCAGAGGTCCCCAACCCCCGGTCCGTGTCCTGGTGTTGGTCAATGGCCTGAGCCTGACCTAGCCGTGGAGAGAGGCCTCTGCCCCACTCTTGCATGCACTCCCCTCCACAGCCTGTTTGTGTCTGTGTGCGAGTCTGCGTGCCTGTATGAGCACTGCACCACCCTTAGCACATGCGCACAAGCACATCTGCACTAGCGCTGCACCACCCTTTGTGCATGTGCACAAAGGACTGGCTCTTTGTGACGCATCATGTGCATATCCCATGTTATCATTAGGCCACGATAAACCAAGAGCTGAACATTACCAAGCGGGCTGTATTTTCACAACAGGGAGGAGGAGAGGATGGTGGCTTTTTCAGCCTCTCCACTTCACCGTGCGTTCTGTGTGCATGATGGCTGGAACAAAGGAATCTACCAAGTTCTGTACAGTGGTGCCTCGCATAATGAGCGCACTGTTTAACGACGAATCCGCACAGTGATCTCTTTTTTGAGATCGCTAATGCAATCGCATTGCGATATTTTAATGGGTAAAAAATCACATTGCGATGATCGGTAAGCGTTTCGCTTACCGATCTTCGCATTGCGATGTTTCCCCAGCAGCTGATCGACGGTTCCAAAACGGCCACCGGATGCCCAAAATGGCCGCCACAAGTGTTTTTGCGCCCTGCCCTCGCTTACCGAGGGTGCAAAAATGGCGGCACAATGGAGGAACTTCTCTGAACGGTGAGTTTGGGAGCCATAGGAATGCATTAAACTAAGTTTAATGCGTTCCTATTGTGTTTTCCGTTCCGTTTAGCGATGTTTCCTCATAGCGACGATTAATCCGGAATGGATTAACATCACTATGCGGGGCACCACTGTATTTGGCAAAATAAACATTTGATTGTGGTTTTTTTTTTTTGCAGTCCAGCTGGGAAACATACTTGGTTGTTCTGAAGATATCATGAGAGTCAATAGTCATGTAATCCTTAAATAGTTCATTCATAGTTCTCATGGTCTCCTATTGTTGCTCTTCAGCAACTGAGAAAATTATGAAAATCAGTGTTTTCTCCACTTGGGTATGTGATGGAGTTGAAGCAGTATGGGATATGTAGTCAGAGAAATATAAGATGGAGTCAGACAGGTTCTGTGTGAAGATGATTTGAGAGACGTTGGTATGTGTTTTTCTAAGTGCTATGAGAGTGTTTTTCGAGATAAAGCTGAAGATTGTAGAAGAAGCCCGTGAAAGACTCAACATTCTGAGCTAATTGGAGAACAGATAAAACACCTGGATCTTCATGGGAATTGAGGGCGGAGGAAGGTGTTCAAGCCCCTCGAGGCTAATCGGTTAACAGCCATGAAGTGTCAAGAAGAAGGGAGGAGTTAGAGAATGTAGAAAATGGACAATGGGTTATGTGGGAAAAGTTCAGTTAACTTCAATTCCATGATGATGGAAGAGAGAAATAATTTGATGGTTTGAGTATGTGGCTTGAAGGAGAAAGAATGTAAGTGAAGAGAAAGAAGGAGGTGGGGCTAGCCCGCCTTAGCCCAACTTAGTAGTGTTTATTATTTTAATGGGGATTAGTTATTTTATTTAACTATAATGATCTTTGAATATGTTCTTTATGCTAAAGCTTGAGCAATATAATCTGATTCTATGAAACTCTATTTTTATAATAAAAATTAATTATAAAATTCTTACAAAAGGACTAGTCTCTTGAACAGCAGGGTCTGGCTAAATCCAGGAAGTGGAGAGGGCCACAAACTAGCTATCTTTTAGAGTCCTACCTAACTGAGCTGTTGTGAGTTCTAAGGAATCTCAAAGTCCATGTGTCTGTACTTACAAAGTACTGGATAAAAAGAAAGTGTTCTTTTAAGGTCAGACCTGTTCAAAGGGCTTATGCTATGCACTGCTGAGGTTTTGGGACTCGCCTCAGTGCAAATGTGGTAGGTAAGTGGCCTGTCGAACTCTCTGACCGAGTGCTAAGCGCTCCTTATGGAGGCTTGGGCACTACAGACTTCACTGCCTCGAAACATCAAGCATTATTTGAACCATCCAATCCTCTGGCTGATACCATGTCTGGTATCAAGCTCCTGATTGTGCTGCCTTCTAAAAAGTATATTGCTCCCTTTACTATTCCACAGTGTGCAAATCTACAGAGACATCTACTGCCCACAAAAAGGAGAGACAAAGTTGTTTCGCCCTCCAGATCCTGCTGGATTTCAACTCACATGAATTCTACTTGGCATAGCCAATAGTGAGAAAATATTTTAGTTATCATCCAAGAACTTCTGGATGGCTGTATTTTGCCACCCTCACATAGAAAGAAGTAAAATGAGTTCTCTAAAGAGCTTTTCATTGGACAGGCCAAAGTATTGCAGCCAATGGGTGTTTGATGCTCACCTGCATAGTCAGCCTATTCTTAAAGGGAGCAGTTGCTATGCTGAATGAAACTGCCACTTGGTCCTTGTTTACAGCTTATTAAGTTAGTACTCCTATAACTGCATTACTGGTAAGGCCACAGAAAAGCTATGTCAACAAAGCTGCAAATAAGGATGTTTATCCCATTTCCTCCTCGCTGTGTGGCTAGTTAACACAAACTTGCCCCAGAAAACCCAGATCCCTCACTGTATCTTCACAATGAGCTAAGTTGCATTACGCTCACTGTGTAGTTACACAAAAAGATAAGGGTAAACATGAAGGTCAGTTCTGATGACCATGAATCATATTTCATCTTTCGGGACATTTAACAAAGACTATCAATTTCTATGACCAACCACAGAGTGGGTATTAACATGTTGCAGATGAAGAAGAAGGCGCAATTGCAGTTTTCTAGGTGTTACTTCTGGATTCCATAGATAGTCTCATATGTCAGTTGACATGTCCTAAGCTCCCTAAATGGGGCGGGACTTTTGATATATTAAAGGGCACAGCCTATGTCTATTCATGGAAAGGAAAGGGGGAGCCATTTGGCTGTATCCAGTGTTGGACCGTTCCCCATGGAAGAGCAGAACTCAGCAGACACAAGGACTTCAGTGCTTTCCCAAAGGCAGCCCTCCCAACATTGCAGAAATGTTCTGTAGAGTCTAGAGGGCTACAAACCCAGATTGGGTGAAGGATCAATATGTTTGTACTACATAGGATTTGTACGACACAGAATTCTATGTAGCCCTATCCTTTATCTTCAGCAGAAAAACGTCTGAGCCTGGATCCGTCAAAATATGCTCCACTTCTATTAAAACAACAACAACACCTTACCTCCCCTTGATAACAATCTTGAGTGGAGTACTCAAGGAATAGCGGTGTATCAGCGAATACTGATTCTGTGCAGCCTCTGTGCATTTAAGGAACTATGCCTATATCTCAGTTTAATGAATGAAGGCTGAACAATAACAATGCTCTATGTATTGTTTTCCAAGTCTCTACAGAGAAGTAAGAGAACCTATTAGAACCCAGCACCCAAAAAGTGCATTGTTATTGAAGTGAAGAACGTCTTCAAAAACATGTCTTCTAAAAAGAGAGAGAGAGAGAAGCAGGTGAGCTGCTTGGGCTGTGTATTGAACCACAACAGAAAAACAACATTATAATTGCATATTTTCTTCACTTTCTTTGCATTTAGTGGATTTGAAATGATTACCCTGGAGAAAAAGGAAAGGAGAGGGGGAAAATAAAATTGAAGAAGTACACAGAATAAGCAATAGACCCAGTCATATGATGGAGCTGCTTAAAAACTTATTTGAACAAACAAGCAAGCACAGAAAACTCATATATTGGTAACAGTCCAAATACTAAGAAAATTCTTCCTGTGTGTGTCAACGGTCTTTTAATTTAAAAAAAGAGAGTCCCACTGTTTTATACTTGATTTTAACATGAAGCTACTCTGCAACCTTGAATCCTACCTTCCTGTCAAGCTGAAACGCTCTCAGGGAATGACTGAACAAATGTGTGTGTGTGTATTATAAACACAATTTATTTACTTTTTTCCAAGTTATCTATAAATAAACAGAAATACATGCTTTTGTGATGACAGATGTTGGTCACAGGTTTCAAAATAAGAGTCAGTAGCAAATGTGTAGGCCTGCAGCTTTGTCAGATTTAATCAAATCACATTTGGAAAGTAAGTTAACCAGGCAAAAAGGCAAATATTCCAATATTGGCAGAATTAGGGAAATTTGGTTCACTCTGATTTGATTTTTTTTAAATCACAAAGAATAAATAACTAAAACTGAAATGGAAGATTTTTCTTCCACATAATGTCTGTCAAATTATCAATGTCGGGACTCATCCTGCCCACGTCAGCTTACCAAAAGTTGTGGAGGGCAATATACAGGACTCAAACTGACACAACAGCAGTCCCTCAAGTAACAATTAATTCAATGACGGTAGAAATCTGATTTGAAAGTAATCTTATTTTCCCCAAATACTGAGAAATTTGTCCAGTTTGTGATTTGGCAGGTTATTAATATTAATTATGATTTATTTTATTTATATTATTTATACTCTGTCTTTCTCCCCAAGGCAGTTCACAACAGATACAGGTACTTAAAAAAAATAAAATGCCACATAAATATTTTTTAAAAAACAAATATATATTAAGATTTAAAACCAAGATTAAAAACATTTTTTAAACTTTTAAAAATTGTAATTCAAAACCAACATTCCTGGGACAACTAATAATATGCAATAGCTTAAAGGCCTGCCTGAAGAAGAAGGTCTTTGCTTGACAATGGAAAGACAGGAGGGAAGGGGCTAATCTGGCTACTTGGGGCAATGCATTCCAAAGCCTGGGAGCAGCCACCGAGAAGGCCCTCTCTTGTATCCCCACCAAACAAGCTTGGGAAGGTGGTAGAACTGAGATAAGGGTCTCCCCAGAAGATCTTAAAAGTCAAGAAGGCTTCTCATGGGTTAATATAATCCTTCAAATAGCCCAAACCCAAGCCACATAGGAAACAATCAGCAATCTCAATTGAGCCCAGAAACAGATTATCAGCCAGTGAAACTATTTTCATTAGGGAGTTACTGTACATGCTACCTCTAACCAGCATCTGTCGGCAGTCTGGCAACAGTATTCTGAGCCATCTGAAGTTTCCAAACACTCTTGAAAGGCAACCCTACATAGTGCATATTGTAGTAATCCAAATGGGATGTAAAAAAAAGGGCATATGTCACTGTGACCAGATCTGACGTTTTAAGGAATGGCTGCAGCTGGCATATCAGTATTAACTGTACAAATGCGCTCCTGGTCACAGCTGAAACCTGTGCATCCAAGCTTAGGGTTGAATCCAGGAATACACTCAAGCAGCAGACCTGGCCTTTTGGGGGGGATATAACCCCATCCAGTACAAACTGGATCCCTATCCCCTGATTTACCTTGTGATTGATCAGGAGCACTTCTATAGACTGACACCAAACCTCAAACTCTGCACAACCTTTCCCAATGGTTTCCTGTAGATGTTGAATAGTATGGGGGGGGGGGCAGGTCTGAGCTCTAAGGCATACCATAGACCAATGGTCAATGATTCATACAAGATTTCCCCCACACCACCTTGTGAGTTCAGCCATCCAGCAGTCATAAGATCGTATCCACGCGATGGAGTGATCTCCCGTCACTTGTCCCAGCTCCTGCCAACCTAGCGGTTCAAAACATGTAAAAATGAGAGTAGATAAATAGTTACCACCTCAGTGGGAAGCTCATGGTGTTCCGTGTCTAGTCGTGTCAGTCACGTAACCATGGAAATGGTCTACGGACAAATGCTGGCTCTACGGCTTGGAAACAGGGATGAGCACCGCGCCCTAGAGTCGGACATGGCTGGACTAAATGTCAAGGAGAAACTTGACCTTTACCTATATACCCAAAGACTTGTGAATTTCCATATTTTAAAACAGCTAAATTGCAGTATCTTACAACCTCATACAAAACAAGCATATGAAGAAAATGCAGGAGAGGGGACGTGGAGGAATGGATCAAAACTGTGACGAAGAGGTCTCTCTTCAATAAGTTGTATACTGGAAGAAAATGTTTCTTCATTTTCATGCTCAAATTACATGCTTATGAATGTGCACAAATTAGAAAATGCCGTGCATGGTTGTTACTAAAAATGGTAGTTTGAAGACTATGAATTCCAATAAATTTAGTTTAGATACCAGCTGGTATCTTTTTTCCCCCCTAAAAGGCTTTTCCCTCTCTCCATTTCAAAGACACTTGAAACTTGTTGCAAGCAATGTTGTTATATTTAACATGTTACTTCTGCAAGAAATAACCAGGAATTATCTGCACAGAACAGGGTTATGGGAACTGGTCCTTGAATAAATCATTCAAAGTGTGGATGGAGACTACAGGAGCAATCCTTTGTTTGAGGCCTAAAAGCTGAGGATCTGAGTGACCGTACATATCCTAACTATGGTGAGGGAGAGTTTTATGTGCAAACTTGTACGTAGGTTGCCTGCCTAGATGAACATCTGTTGTAATAATGGAGTCAGCCATTGGTGACGACTATCAGTTCCAGCAAGATTGTGCTATGTGATTTACCATTCTGTATTTTGCAGTTGGGAATGATGCTCTATGTTTAAGTTAGAGAGAAGGAGAGAGAGAGAGAATTTAGGATCCAAGGTTAATTATTCAGCTTATCTATCCACAAATAAGATGTTCGATATCAAGGTTATAGGAAGTAAGATGGGGGAGGGGACCAATTCTAATAGGGAGCTACAAAAGTCTTCTTAATATGCCTTTATGGTGTGGTATTATGATGGCAATTCAATTTCATTGCACGCCTAATGAGAACCCGTTAACAATGTCAAAAGGAAAGGAAACTACTGTTAATCAAATTCTGCTATCATTTGGTGATGAGATCCATGAGAAGAACCTCCAACCTCTTAGGCTGAAATTATAGTAGTGTTGAACCTGGGACATAGCTAACAGTCCCAGCACAATTCCCATAGGCTAAATAATGGAATTGTTCATTCAGGTAACACCCTGGGGTTTTGAACTAAGATATCATCATCCCTTAGCTCACATGGATGATATTGTTGAAGTATGATAAGAACAGGCTCCCAATAAAAAAGGTTTTCAGCTTTCAATACGTATCCAGTTCTATTTTCAGGATTCCATGTCCTAAAAATGTTACCTTTATTACAAATGTCAGGCAGTTAACTGTTTTAATCCTTTGTGTTTGTGTGTGTTTAGTCGTTTAGTCGTGTCCGACTCTTCGTGACCCCATGGACCAGAGCACGCCAGGCCCTCCTGTCTTCCACTGCCTCCCGGAGTTGTGTCAGGTTCATGTTGGTCGCTTCGCAGACACTGTCCAGCCATCTCATCCTCGGTCGTCCCCCTCTCCTCTTGCCATCACACCCTCCCAACATCAAGGTTTTTTCCAAGGACTCTTCTCCTCTCATGAGATGGCCAAAGTACTGGAGCCTCAGCTTCAGGATCTGTCCTTCAAGTGACATGGTGTGTGTGTGCGAATTTTCCCCATAGGAGCATTGTTTTGTGATAATCCTTTACTCTCAAATTAAATTATTTCATATGTTGTTGTTAGGAGATGGATGTGGGAAGGAGTGTTCAGTTTAGTTTGTGTATATTAATTCAATTCTTCAAAAACACCTTCGGTTTCTAAATGTGGAATATTGTGCTTCTGTATGCATAATTAAAAACATCAAGAAAAGGCCCAATATATCAATATTATGCCCATGTTGCCAGCAGGAAAAAAAAAGGATGCCCGGCTTTACATAGCAAAGGGCAATTTGAATGTTGACAGCTGTAATGGCAGCTGTCAAGATGGTCTACAGGATGCCCTCTTGTTTTCACTCCCATTCACAAAGTAAGGGGAAATCCCAGAAGCGGACTTCTTTTTTCCATCAGAACCACTTCTCATCCAAACACAAGGCAATTGTCAGGACTGTTTTTCAACAGGTGTGAATGGAAACTAGCACCTGAATCTTTGTAATGGACTGGATGAGGATAAATAAATTGAAACTTAATCCTGGTAATACATACAGAGTTCCTGCTTGTCAGTTGAAAGGCAGATTGAGGGATAGGAATACATTCTCTGTTAGCTTCACTCCTTTTGATAACTTAGGATCGCAATTTGGGTGTATGCCTAGATTCTTCTTCAAGTCTGGATACCTGGCTTTCCGCAGTGGCTAGGAATTAATTCTCACAGTTAAATCTGGTGTACCCTCCATGAAGTATCTTATCTGGCTACAGTGACATCTGGTCCAGTTACATCCTGTTTGAATGACTGCAATGCACTGTAAGCTGACTGGCTAGCTCAGTGGTTTAGATATCTGGCTGGGGAGCCAGAAGTTGGGAGTTTGATTCCACACTCTACCTCCAGGGAGAAGAGCCAGTCTGTGCAATCTGGGGCAAGGTGCGAAGTCCCACAGTGCCCCCAGAGGAAAGGAATGGTAAACCACTTCAGAGTATTCTCTACCTGGAAAACTCTGGAAAAAGTCACCATAAGTTGGAATTAACCTGACAGCACACATACACACACACTGTTAGTGGGAATGCCTTTGAAGAAGATTCAGAAACTTCAGCTAGTTCAAAATGCTGTAGCCGAACTGTTGACTGGAGCTAGTTACAAGTAGAGTGGTACCTCGCAAGACGATGTTAATTCGTTCTGCGAAAATCACTGTCTTACGAAAATGTTGTCTTGCAAAATGAAAAAGCCCACTGAAACCGGTTCAATGCATTCCAATGGGCTGAAAACTCACCGTCCAGTGAAGATCCTCCATAGGGGTGGCCATTTTCGCTGCCTGTAAAGCGGGGAATCCGTCCTGAAAACACAGCAGGGAGCCATTTTGCACAGCAGGCGGCCATTTTAGAACCGCCGATCAGCTGTTTCTAAATCATCGTTTAGCAAAAAATCAGTTCCCGTAGCTGGGAACCAATCATTGTTAAGCGAATTTTCCCCATAGGAGCATTGTTTTGTGATAACAAAAGCGATCGCAAAAACTTTGTCGTCAAGTGGTTTTGTCGTTTAACGAGACAATTGTTAAGCAAGGCACCACTGTACTACGTATATAACTCCCTTGCTACAATGACTTTGTTGGCTACTAGTCTGTTTCCAGGTCCAATTCAAAATGCTGGTTATGACCTACACTGTAAAGTCACATATGTCTTGGGTCCAGACATTTGAAGGATTACATTTGCCCACATCTCCTGACTCTGGTCTTCAGGGCAAGGCCTTCTCTTGGTCTCACTACCATTGCAGGCATATTGGTTAAGCACATTCAAGAGGACATTTTGAACGACTGTTCCCAGTCTATGGAATCTCCTCTCTTACAAGGCTAGGTTGGCCCTCTCCTTACAGTCCTTCCAACAGCAGGTGAAAAACTTCCTCTTTCAGACAATGGTCACAACAATAAAATGTTTTCCAGTTCCTCGCCCTTTGATTTTGCAATTTAAATTATAGTCACATGACACGGAATCATTAGGTAATCATTTACCCAGCAAGCGTGCTAACTGTGTATTATTTCTCACTCAGCCAGAGGCATCTCCTTTTTTGTTGCAGATCTATTTTTTTTAAAAAAAGTGTTGCTGCATGAGTGAATAGGCTTATTGCAACTTTTTTGAACTATTGCCACTGCCCATTTTGAACTATTGCCACTGCCCATTTTTAAAATGTTTTTAATTTTTTTAATTTTTCCCCCCATGGTTTTTGTGTCGATGTGTCAGTTAACTTTTGTCAAATGGTGTCAACAAGAAGCTCCAGGCAATTGGGACACACACCACGGGATAAATGCCACATGACCTCAAAGCATGATAGGAACATGATTAAAAAGGTAAAGGTAAAAGTTTTTGTCCAGTCATGTTCGACACTAGGGGGCAGTGCTCATCCCTGTTTCCAGGCCATAGAGCCAGTGTTTTGTCCGAAGACAATCTCCCGTGGTCACATGGCCAGTGCGACTTAGACACGGAACGCTGTTACCTTCCCACCAAGGTGGTCCCTATTTATCTACTTGCATTTGCATGCTTTCGAACCGCTAGGTTGGCAGGAAGGAACACAATTAAAAACCATGAAATCACAGGGGGACATTTCACTGGTATGACCATGGCCTCAGATGGCTTTTAACCTCTAAGCCTTGCAGAATTATATATATTTAAGAAGGGGTTACAGTACATTTTTATCAGTATACATTTTTAAAAGTCAGATATTTTAAATTTAAAGTTGGGAAATGTTATATGTTACATTCTTTGAACTGCAGAACAGGAAGGGATCTTATGCATCATCAAGTCCTTGACAATAAGACCCAGTGGGGAATTAGGCTGCCAATCTCTGGCTCTGCAGCCAGATACCAAAAGCACTGAGCTATCCAGTAAACAAACAAACAAACAAACAAAAGTATATCTTAATACTGCCATTGCTCAGTTGTTAATAGCAGTATATTTTATTTTCCCATTGAGTCCTGTTCTCAGTAGCATCTTCACTCTATCAAAGTACTTGTCTCTGAATAACAACTTAAGTTCCCTGTGGCTTATGTTGAGATTTTCATGAATATCTAGATATTTATAGATCTTCTGATCCTCTCAGCATTGAATACAGTGTTCATTACCGAGCCCATGCTTTCTGCCCTTTGAGATTTTGCCTCTTTTTCCTCCTGTTGCTGTTCTTGCTCTTGTTCACTTTCCTCTCGAAACTGGGACCCAAGCAGTTCACAACGGAAATAAAACAAGTAACAAAAATAAGGGAAAACAGGGTAGAGATAAAAATTCAAAAAAATGATTGGTGTTAAGGATGTGCTGTTTCATGTTCTTGGGCAACAAGTGCTGGAATGATCCAAGAATTCCGTAGGCAAAATTCTGGGAGCCAAGCTCACAAACACAAATCTGTAGACCTGTCTACCACCTCTGCCATCATGTGACTGAGTTGCAGATGCTGGGCCCTCCTAGGTATGGGGAACACTGGGAGTCCTATTCTTGCTGCATGTCAGGCTCTATGGTCAGCAGCACCTCAAGAACTATGACTGCCAGGAAGCACCACAGCAAGTTTCTTTTAAAAAGAGAGGTAAAGAGAGGTGGTTGGGAGCATGGCAGTGCCGGAATTAAATGACCTGAACGCTTTTCTTTAGTGAGGAAAAAGCCAAAGGACTGCAGATTTGTCTTTGTGGGAAATTCTTGGAGAATGTTGAGGGTTGCAGTCCAAAAAATGCAAAAGAGCACACTGCTAAATGTCCTGTGAAAAGATCAGTAGAGCATAATTCTAAAACACTACTGAATTTAAAAGCAATTTATACAAACCTTTTTTAAAAAACCTCAAACCTAGCTCCTCCTTGTCAAATACCCCTTTCCCTTTCCTCAAAGGCCAAAAAACTCTTAGAATTAAAAATAGAAAGAAAGAAATGAAAGAGTCATCCAGAAGACTTGTTCTTTTTTTTAAAATAGTCCTTATCTTAATTATTTGAAAGAAAACCATTCTTTTGTGAAAACTCTACCAGTTCCAAGCCACATTCTGTAGCCAACTGGATTTGGGATTTGACCAAATTAAATCCACTCACAAGCCCTGGGAAGTGATAAATACTGAACTGGCGAAGTTTTGTTCTGTGCACAAAAGGAAGCCTCGTGACAGGCAGCAAACACATTAAAAGCATCTTGTACTGCTAGATTGATGTGCGTAGCTTTGTGTACAATGCTATCAGTTGCAAGCTGGACGATCTAGAAAGTGAATCTTTGCCCAGCAGCAGAATAATTGTATAGTATTGATGGTTAACCTTGGAAAAGAGTCAGTAAAAAGCCAAAAGCATGTATTCACTTTCTGTCCTTACTTCCACTTCCACCTTCCCACCCAAGCCAGAATCTTGCTCTCTTCAGTCAAATGGACTATATAGCATTGGAGAAAGGGACAATAAGCTTTGTGTGCTGCATCTGAAGCACAGCAAGATTAATTCTCCTTGGCATTCCTTTTGTATGGTGTAAATCCCCCCCCTTTCCCCCACCAAAGAGCTATAGTTAATAATAATGCTTCTCTGACATGGCTCACATTTCTGTGCTACCCATTCTCATTGGATGAGGATATTCAATTCTTCAAAAAAAAAAAAAAAAAAAAAAAAAACCCTCCAGTTCATGAACGTGGCATATTGTGCTTCTGTACCCATGACTCAAAATGCCAGGAATTGGCCTGATGTTGATTTTATTTTATTTCAAATATTTTTTGCCCTGCTTTCCTCCTAAAAGAGGATCCAGGGTGGCTTACACCATTAATAAGATAATATTATAAGCTAAAAATAGTAAATGATTCAAATATTTAAAAAGAATTAATAACATTGTTAGATAAAATCATTAAAAAAAACAATACAGATTTGGAAGCAATAAACTACAGATCATCCAATTTTAAAACCTTTCTTAGACAGCCAGTGACTAAGGAAAAGCCCACCTGAAGAGAAAGGTCTTTGTCTGCTTGTGGAAGGACAGCAAGATGGAGCCAGCTTGGCCTCCCATGGCTGGCAGTCCCAGAGTCTGGGAGCATTAACAGAGAAGGCCCTCTCCTGTGTCCTATGAAACATACCTGTGATGGTGGTGGGACAGAGAGAAAGATCTCTCCTGTTGATCTTAACACCTGAGCAGGCTCATAAGGGAGACATGGTCCTTGAGACAGCTTGGACCCAAGCTGTTTGGGGCTTTATAGTTTAAAACCAGCACTTTGAATTGTGCCCAGAAACAAATTGGCAGCCAGTGGAGCTGTTGTATTTTTTTTTGGGGGGGGGGAGGTTATGTGATCCATGTAATTAGTGTCAATTATCAATCTAGATGCAGAGTTCTGGACCTGCTTAGGTTTCTGAGCACTTTCCAAAGGCAGTCTCACAGAGCTGGATATAACTAAAGAATGTGTCTCCGTGGCCAGGTCAGACCTCTCCTGGAATGGATGCAGCTGGTGCATTCATTTTAACTACATTGGTGCCTCGCAAGACAAATTTAATTCGTTCTGTGGTTAATGTTGTCTTGCGAAAAATTCATCTTGCGAAACCCGTTTCCCCATAGGAATGCATTGAAATCGAATTAATGCGTTCCTATGGGCAAAAAAAAGTCAGAACAAAGTCAAATTTGGTTTACAATGGGTTTATTAAGTGCTCTTTAAAGCCATATATATTGTGCAGATGATTTTAAAAATTTCAATCAAAAAATTTAACTTTTTAAACATCATAGAAGAACATTTAAAAATCAGCTAACATGAGGCAGGAACAAAAAACAGAAAACATTCGTCTTGCAAAGCACGGCCATAGGAACATTTGTCTTGCGAGTCATCAACCCCATTGCCAAAATCATTTGTCTTGCGAGTTTTTTGACCTGTGAGGCATTTGTCTTGTGAGGCACCACTGTATATGAAGGCATTCCTGGCCACAACTGAAACCTGGGCGTTGAGCCTCAGAGATGAATTCAGGAGCATAACCAAGCTGCACATCTGTGTTTTCAGAGGGAATGCAACTCCATCCAGTACATTCCTTGATCTGCCTTTTGACTGACTAGGAGCACCCCTCTCTTGTCTGGATTAAGTCTCAGTTTAATCACCATCATCCAGTCCATGACTGACATCAGACATGGATGTAGAACTGAAATAGCTTCTTTGGATTTTGATGAAAAAGGGAGACCGAGACGTGTGTCTTGCGCACATTGGTGACCAAAACTCCAGACAGTCTCTCCCAGTGGTTTGTGTAGATGTTAAATAGCATAGGAGACAAAACAAAGCTCAGAGGGACCCCGCAGGCTGGGTGTCAAAGAGGAGACCTCAACACCACTTTCTGAGTTCTTCTGTACAGGAAGGACCAGAGACACTGTAAAACAGTGCTTCCGAGTCCCATACCAGTGAGACAGCCCAGAAGGATACCATGGTTGATAATACTGAAAGCCGCTGAGAGCTCCCACAGAACTAACAGGGATAGACTCCACCTGTCCAGTGCCCAGCATAACTCATTCATGACCAAAGAAGTCTCCAGCTCAAAATCTGTTCTGAAGCCAGAATGAAATGGCTCTAGATAATCTATGTCATCTAGGAACCCTTGGAGCTCAAGCCTCCTCTTTCTTTGCAAAAAGATGCTTGATAAGGAGATGCTCCCGCTTTCCTTTGGGAGGCAAATGAAATGGCTTAAATTAGGGTTGTCCCTTTTAGACTGAAAAAATATATATGTTAAATCAAGTTCCCTCGCCTTGCTGTATCTGCTGAGTTCCTGCTCTATAGAAAGGTGGCTGGAGCAGCAAAATCAATTATTCTCTCAGCCTCCTCTTGAATACCAGACATTTATGAATCATCTCCTTGTGTCTGAAACATTGGCGGCATTCTGATTCAGAAATAAGAGCAGAAGCAAAGATCAAGTTCAGCTGGTACTTCAGCAAAGAAAACAAAGGTGTCTGGTGCAGATGAAAAGAAAGCAGGAAGGCCTCCATCCTCTGAATCTGCAAAATCCAAGATCCAAAATGTAAACTGAAAGCCACCTTTCTCTGTACACATCTGCCATCCGTTCAAGGGCAAGTTCACTTATGAACATGACTAATCAACTGGGAAATGACACCACCCGTCTATTCCCAATCCCATCCCCTAAAACAGAGGTTTCAAGACAGCACTTCATAATCATCCATATTTTCCACGTGATAGATACCTAGAGAACTTGTTGAAAAAAAGTTCCCTGACAATTACTTTGTGTTTGGGTGAGAAGTTGTTAACTGAAGAAAAATGTAGTCAGCTTCTGGGATTTTCCACTGCTTGGTGTCTCTTTGTGAATGATAATGACTACAAGAGTATCTTCTTGACATTGGCATTGTCAATATTCAGGCTGCCTTTTCCTATGCAGACCTTTGACTGGCAGCAATGCAGACACAATATTGCATAGCAATATTTGTCCATTTTCTGGTGTGTTCAGTCATGGATAAAGAAGCATAATATCCCACATTCATAAATGGGAAGATTTATTTTTAAGAATTGAATTCTCTGGCTTTTTAAAATGGAAGTTTAAGTACACATATACCACACACAAATTCCAACAACAATTCCCATCATGAAGAATTACCCAGTGATAGAGAATCCCAGAAGGTGAGCACATGATCTGTAATGTGGTTGTTAGGGGAGGGTAGAACCAAAAACAACTGAGATGTGGCTGCAGTCCCTCTATTTGAGGGTCTGTTTTGGACTTGAGCAAGTGAGAAAGGAAGAGTGTGAGTGAGTGCAAAATATACAACAGAGCGACATAGGCACCTTTTAACCTGTACGGTGAACTAATGTTGTCATGCCCACTCAACAGACTGGAGACTAGAAAGATATGTTCCAGTTTTCAAACCCTTTCCTTGAAGCAGGCAACCTGAGGAAGAAAACCTCTATGAACATGTTGCCTGCATGTTTTCCAAAAGGTGTCCCCTTGCCTTTTGAATTTTTTTTAAAAAGTGTGGATGTTAGTTAGCAAATATTGTCACTGGATATGAAATTCAAAATAAACTGTACCATGTAAAAGGTAAGGCAGTGAAGAAAGATAAGGGAAAAATCAACTCAATTGAAATATGGCACTGGAGGAGATCTATATAGACACGATGGACCACCAGAAATATAAATAAGTGTGTGCTCAATTAAGCCTGGACTCTCACTAGAGCAAAAATGAGTAAATTAGTGCTGTCCTATCACAAATGAGCCGATGACACATAACATCTTTGGAGTATTTTTTTTTTAAAAAAATTGATTACCAAGCAATGTATAGTGACAAAATGGGATATGACAGGACATAGACACAAAGGTTGTGCTAGCATTGAGTAAGATCGGCCCTAGCTATGAAGCAAAAATAGAATAAAATAAAATTAAAATAAATAAATAAAAAATTGCAGCTGAAATACTGAGTTTCTGAACAATTGTTATGTAGTTTTTAAATAAAAATACAGTGGTGCCTCGACTTATGAACATCCCGGTGCACAACCACTTTGAGTTACGACCAGCTCCGGCCACAAAATTTTGCTTCGACTTGTGGCTGGTGCTTTGAGTTACAACCAAAAAAAAGGCAGGGAAAAACACGGAGAATTCAAATTGCTAACCGTTGGTAGGCGAAGAGGCTGTTTCTTTGTACCTCTTTCACCCCAGCAGTTAGAGTGAGTGTGATTGGAGGAGGCTTCGGACTGCCTGGTAAGGTAAGGTGCTGCTTTCTGCTTTTTAAAAACTGTTCTGGGTGGGTTTTGCAGCTTGGTTTTGGGCTGAGTGGTGGGATTATGTTTCTATGCTGTGATGGGTCTTGTTTGCTTTTTGGATTTCCCCCTTATTTCCAATGGGTCTTGGGGAGGTTGTTTGCTTTTTGGGGGGTTTCCCATTTCTGATGGGTATTGCGGGTTTTGCTTGCTTTTTGCTTTGCCCTTTTTTGCATTTCCGATAGGTCTTGCACGGTTTGCTTGCTTTCTGCCTTGTTTGTTTGGTTTTTTTTGAATTTCTGATAGGTCTTACATGGTTTGCTTGCTTTCTGCTTTGCTTTTTTTGCGTTTCTGATGGGTCTTGCATGTTTTGTTGCTTTTCTTTCTCCCCCTTCGGCCGGAACTGATTAATCGCATTTCTGATGAGTCTTGCAGTGTTTTTATTTTTTGGGGTGATTTTTTTTCTTCACCCAGAATGGATTAATTGCATTTCAGTGCATTTCTATGGGAAACGGAGCTTCGACTTACAACCATTTTGAGTTACGACCATATTCTCGAACGGATTAAGTTTGTAAGTCGAGGCACCACTGTATCTTTAAAAATATTTTTACAACTAGGCACAGAGTATCATTGCAAGCATGACTCCAAAGCAGTCGTTTTGGCCAGAAATGAGTTAAAACATTATCCTAAAAGTCAGCTAGTTGAGTCGTGGCGGACAGGTTCAAAATTTCAGATTGCCACAGACGTGGAGCTGATTTCTCTTTAGAAAATTTGTCTCAGGAAACTGTTTTGTCTCAGAATTTTATTATTTATTTATTTATTTAAAATATTTCTGTCCCACCTTTCTTCCGAAAAGGGTCCAAGGTGGCAGTATACATTCCTGAGAGAATAACTATAACAAAATAACTCCTATCTTATTTTTAATGTGTGCAAAAATATTTTGAATGTGCCTTACAAAATTATATGCTAATTCCCTGAAGATACATGGCAAAATGCATTTTCTTTTCTTGAGGACCAATACTTAATAACTTTGTTTAAAATGTAGGACTGGCAAGGGCTTGATGTCTCAAGCTGATCTCTATGTGCATGGGCACCCCATGTCAGATGCCTCAATGCTGATTATGCAGAACTTGCTACTAATTGGGGGGTGAGTAATATAATCCATTGTACCACATAAAGAGAGGATGCTCTCCAAGGCTGCAGTAAATAGCCATCTTTTGAGTATCCTATTATAGTGAGGGGGGATGCCAGGCGTAGCTGCACCAGGAGCCCATTCTGAAGAGAAGGCAGTATTTCTGGTTGATGGTTTCCCGTCCTCCCTTGGTATGGCCACCCAGAGGAGCATGGCCTGAGAGAAACAGGTGGCGCAAGTGGATGTTTTTACGGAAAAACACTTCCAGTTTTGTTTTGTTTATTTACAATTTAGAGGCATTTCTGAGGCTTGACCTAGATGCTGGTTGATCAAGCCCACCGAAATTGCCAATTGCTGTAAAGACAAGAGAGACAGAAACAGAGATACAAATGTTAACACAGTGTTTTAATCTGTATGTTAAAAACCATCAGACAGCTGTGACTATAGCAATAGCATGACTCTATTCATTCTGAAAACCCAGGCTGGATGAATAGAAGAAAGCAAGAACACTGGTGTCACTTTGTAATCAGGATCAGGGGAAATGGAATTATTAAACTGAACAGTAAATAGCTGGAATAGAAGGAAATGTGGAAACATCCACATGTTAGTAATGAGGATATGCCAAATTAGCATTATCAAATTATCTATGTGTGTATATAAAATTGTACTGCATCAGATTGTCAGTGAGCTCCTAACAGGGGTATAAGCAAGTGAGAATAGGCCACAGTTTCTGAGTATCATTTGGCCATTGTTGCTTGTCCTTTCTGCCAGCAAGTGAACCATACAAAGCTGACATCTATAATTGCAACACATTGCTTTTCAACACAGAATGGGTAGGTGCGGCTACTCTATGATGCCTTATTATATTTCTGAGAATAGATGACATTTCTTGTACTTGACATATCCAACTGTTAAGTCAGTGAGAGCAGACTTCATGTAGATAGTGTCTTATAAGTTTTTTGCCCTCCTGCTACCTCTAATTATTTTACTTTCTTAACCTTGTATTTTCACTGAAATGCCCATCTTGGAGGCAGGGGAGGACGATGTTTAACGACAATAAATTCTTCTTACTGCACACTGCACTTTAGCTACTTACTCGTCAATGGCAGAATGCACACAACGTAGAGGTGAAATCAATGTCAGTGACTGAAATCCTGCTGTTTTGGTGTAGTATAGTGTATTCAGTATGTTTGATTTTTGGCTACTACTTCATTTTGGCCTACCATTTATAATCTTTGTAGCTCTTTGTATAGATTTCTTATGATGATATTGTTAATACGTGTTTCCTTGGAGAAGACAAAGCAGAATATTTATTTACAGTGCACATCCCCAGCAATGATGTGGGGGGGTGGTGGTTGTGGGAAAGGTACTCAACAAGATTTGGAAAAGCAAAGATCCATACCCTCCCATCAAACATTGCAAAACCATGGTTGAAATCCTGTTGGTTGGCACAGTAAGTCACGCTAGAGTAGACCCATTGAATCAGTAAGGATTTGGTTATTCAACTCCTCTATATGTTCCATTGATTCAAATGGGCTTACTCTAGTTGTAACTTATTACGCTAAAACCATTAATAACAAAAGAAGACCCATTTGAACCAATGGAACTTATGGAGGAGTTGACTCACCAGATCCTCATGCATTCAATGGGCCTACTCTAGTGTGACTTTTTACACTGAGTAACGGGATTTCATCCACTGTTTCAAGCACAGAAGGTGGTGGTGATGGGAAACAGACATGAAACTTCTTTGCAGAAATTTAAAAAAAAAGATAGAATTCAAAAAGTGCCTATTTTTATATGGAGATATTTTGATTGGATTTTGTTGCAATCACTTTATTAGGCAGTTATTTCAGGTAATGATACTGAGACCTGTGCCCACGTTCCACTTAGATGATCACAGTGAACTCCCAAAGAAGCCTGCAAACCTAGGAATGAAGATGTTCAGTCTGTTTCACAGCATGTTGCTGTGAAACATCTCCTTGGAAACAGTAGGTTGCACCTCACAACTAAGCTGGTGGCAATCAAACTGTAACTATGAGAACCTAAAATTGACTTGGCTAAAACTGAACATTTCTATGCAAGCATTCTTTAAGCCTGTTCATGGTCAGGATGATACCCAATAAAGAACACAAGTTATTTTGAAGCAACGTGACGCAGCAGTATTATCACTCTGGGAATCCTAGAGTGGTCTTTTAGACCAGATGGGCGGGGTATAAATCAAATAAATAAATAAATAAATAATAAAAATAAAGTAGAATACTCTGTGGCTCAATTCAAAGAGATTCTTATTGCTTCCTATGAGCTCCAGTTCTAGTCACTATTTGTGGTGTGTATGTGTATTGAGCAGAAAACATCACTACCTTAAAAAAACACAAGGAAGTACTCCCACCCCACCCAAAAAAAAAAAAAACACAGAGGAGGCAGACGTGGAAACTGAACATTCCTGGAGTCTGGATCACGGTCAGGATTCAAGGGCAAAGCAGAAGGCAAGTGCAGAATGAGGAGCAGGAACAGAAATAGTATACAAACAAGAGCTCATGTAAATCCTCTTACTCAGTCAATGATGATGATGATGCACTTTCCAGTCAGTTCTGACTTGCTAGAGTTTTGTATTTATAAAGTATCCAGAGATGGTCTAACTGTCCTTCCTTCTGGTGGCATTCTGAGACTGTGCAGCTGGTTCGAGGTTATGTAGACTTGGTCTTCTCCTCGGAGGCACAGTGAGGAGTCAAGATTGCAACTCCTGCTCTGTAGCCATGCTCAGCTGTAAAAGGAGGCACCTCTCTGCTGTACGCTGCTTCTTTTCTAGCAGGTTGGAGCCAGGCCAAACCTGGAGGCTTCTAGGGACACGATTTTTATAATTCTAGGAGTTTCCATGCCAAACGTCATCTAGAATCTCCCATACAGACTTCTGGGACTGAGAGGAGAAAAAGAAGGCAGAAGAAAGAGAGGTCACCCTATTGCCATTGTCTGCTTTATTATAGAATGCTTTAAATGGGAAGCGGATGCCCCCCTCATTCACATTGCTTGCTGGAAGTTGCCTCACTGCTCCACTGAAGAATAGTTCATTGAAAGTCTCCCCTGTACAGTGGACCCTTGACTTACAGATGGCTTGACTTACAGACTTTTTGAGTTACAGACTTCTCTGGCTGCAAAATTTAGGTTTGACTTGCAGCCTGAGATTTGACTTACAGACCAGAAAAAAACCAAAATGGAACAAAAATGGCCGGTTACAGATTAATGGGTTTTCAATGCATTGTAAGTCAATGGAGACTCGACCTACAGACTTTTTGACTTGAGAACCGCCTTCCAATACGGATTAAGTTCTCAAGTCAAGACCCCACTGTATAACCTAATGGGTAGCAAGACTGGCACAGGGAGCAACTTCCAACTAAATGGCTTGTGTCCAGGCTATATAAAATGCTGTGTCTCCCTCAATGAGCCTGCCTGGGCATCAAGATGATCGGGGGAAGCCTTTCTCTCAATCCCACCACCCTCACAAGCACACTTTGTGAGGACACAGGAGAGGGCCTTCTCTGTTGTTGTTTTCAGCTTTTAAATGTTTACGGTTTTAACCTTTTAAATATTGTCCTTTTAATGTTGTAAGGTGACTTGTGTCCTTTCTAAGAAGAAAGGTGGGGTGGAAATAAATAAATAAATAAATAAATAAATAAATGAATGAATGAATGAATGAATGAATGAATGAATGAATAAATAAATAAATAAATAAATAAATAAATAAATAAATAACCAACCTCCCAGGAAGCATTTCTTTCTGCTTTGCACATGGACAAAAGCACAGTATGAAGTTAGAAAGTCATCAATTTTCGCTTCTGGTTTCTCCCCTCCTACTCCCAGATTAACAACATAATAGGTTGGCCACAAAGCCCACAACACACACACACACACACACACACACACACACACACACACACACACTCACACACACACACACACACACACACACACACACACACACACACACACACACACACACACACACACACACACACACACACACACAAAGCCCTCTAACTCCTATATTATGTCCTGGAGGTGTTTATTTTTGGTGATTTAGAGCTATCACAGACATGGACAGACATATAGGTAGGTGAGTGAAAGTTTCTGTGTTTTGAATGTATTTATTTATTATTTATTTATTTTATTTATATCCCGCCTATCTGGTCGGGTGAGGACCACTCTAGGCGGCTGACAATCATAAAAATACAACAATAAAAAGTATGAACAATTCTAAATAACAAAACAGTGGGAACACAAAACATTACATTGCATTGGGTATGCACAGCCACCCACGCAGACACCCCCCACACAAAAGATCTGACCTGGCATTTTGTAAATCAGTTATTATTGTTTTTCTATGCTTCCAAAAGGCAAATGCCGAATTAAAAACATGGTATATTGGAAACCATGGCAATGAATCTTCCACTGGACAGTACATCTCAAATCAATACAGCAAGCTTCTGTTTGCACTGAATCACCCAAGTTTCAATGAATGGGTTCCAGAATTGAACTTTCCCCTTTCCCCATCCCTTTCCTGCTGTTAAAATGAGACTGAATCAATGTTACTTGCTTCCACTGCACACACACACACACACACACACAAACATGTACACACACAGGCACAGAGAAAAACATCTGCCTTCATCAAACCAAACTCTATTTTCACAACACCGGATGGTTTCTAAAAACAAACCACCCAAAAAGGATGTTACTTATTTGTCATAATCAATGTCCCTGAGCCCAGAAAACAATGTTCATAAATCTTTACAAATTTAAGTAAGATGCAAGGGAAACACTTATCTATGCATTTGTTTTTATGTTATCTATATACAGCCTTCAAAGTAAGTTTTTCTAGGATGGCTTACACTGCAAACAAAAAGGAAAAGTGATGAACAAAATACTCGTAATCATCATCATGAAACAACAGAGGGAAACTAGGCAGATGGACACATTAGGACACTTATATATGCCAAGCTGAGAGTAACTCCATTCAACTCTGGGCTTTTTACTTCTGGGTAGATATGCATAGGAAGATGCTGTTAATGGAAATAAAGTAAAACCAATTTAAAACAATTAAATGAATATAAGAGGATGGAAGCTTGACTTGCAGTGCAATCTTACGCATACTCACACAGATGTGAGGTCATTTTGCCATGTCCCTTGGGATTTTTTTTCCTACTAAAAGCTGCATAGGCTTTCTGCTTACACTAGAGTTGGGCAATAGAGATGGGCACAAAGAGACATCATATTTGCAGGGTAATCTCCTCTTACTCTCCCATTGAAATTGCTGAAGTTTGGGTTTTGGACATCTATATTATACACCCACAAGGAGGACCTCCCCAGAAGTTCCCCCCCCAGGCACCTAGAGACACCAAAATTATAGAGAAGATTTCCCTGACTCTCCTCTACAAGCCCTGTAAGTTTGGTGAAGATTGGGTTTCATATTTCCAAGTTGTACACCCACGAAGTGGGTCTCCCCAGGAAAGTGCCCTTTAGCAGCTGGCTTGGGGAAACCCAATCTGCACCAAACTAGGAGGAGATTGTAGAGCAGAATCTTGGGAAGCTTATTTGTGATTTTGGTGTGTTTAGGAACTTTCCTGGGAGATCACCTTTGTGTGTTTATACTGTAAGTCAGACATCTGAAACCCAAACATCACCAAATCTGGAGGGATTGTAGAGGAGAATCAGAAGACGCTTTCTGGCAATTTTGGTGTTTCTAAGTTCCTGGGGGGGCTGTTTTATAGCCAAATGAATTAACAAATCAAAAATAGTTAAAATTTGTTGGTTTGTATTCATAAGGGGCATTGATTTGTGCAAATATGAATTGACAAACTAGCAATTTGTTTTTTAATACATGCCCATCTCTAGTGGCAACATATACCTCAAAATGCCCACATCCCCCAAGATTGCATTTGAAGTTTTTAGTTGAAAAAGACTCTGGCTTTGTTCCTGTAAAAGACATGCAGGGCAATGCTGCCTAGTCTGGAGGAGCCTTTGTGCCTCAAACCTCCTTTTCTTTTTCTTAAAATATGGCCACTAGACGGTGCAAGGGGGCTTTTTTGGTTAAATGTTTTTTAAGAAAAGGAATTGGGTGAGTTTCATGGGAAAAGACCCTGATGTTAGGAAAATGTGAAGGAAAGAGGAGAAGGGGATAGCAGAGGATGAGATGGTTGGACAGTGTCATCGAAGCTGCCATCATGACTTTGATCCAACTCTGGGAGGCAGTGGAAGATAGGAGGGCCTGGCGTGCTCTGGTCCATGGGGTCACGAAGAGTCGGACATGACTTAACAACTAAACAAAAACAACATGGGAGATAGTGTGGCCCTCCATGGTCCACAGATGGACATACGTGCTCTCTTGACCTCTGGGAATTGCTGAACACCTGCTTACTCTGACCTCCCGCTGCTCTACCAAAAGCAGTACTGCAACTAAGTATGTCTAGTTTGGTTCGTGATCTTCCATCCCACCCCTCATCCCTTATTGCTTCTTTGCTCTGGCCTTGATCCACTGGTTGTAGGATAACTATGCTGGCTCAGGTGGAGTGCATGTTTGGCCTGGAAAGGGTGAAGAACCAGAGAGAGAGAGAGCAAGGACACAAAGATGGAGACAAGCAAGACAAGAGGAATTATGAAACGTTATATTTCTGACTATAAGCCCTCATTGTGAGAAATTCAACTCTTAAACTGTGAACATTTTGGTCAATGCTTTCAACAAGTAGACAAAAACTATCTGCTGCTAACTGAATAAACTTGGGGATTAAAAGACTCTGGTACAAGGATCCTCCGGAGCAAACAAATTCCACACCTTTCCACTAAGTGATGGAAGACCCATTAAGTATAACTAAAAGTATTCCATACTTCACAATAGGTGATAAGGACTATATACCTAGGGGGAAACAAAGAAGCATCCAATGTGCATGCTCAGCTAGCAACCTTCCCCAAAAGAATATAAAAGGAGGGGTCCATAATTTGTCTACTGAGACTAAAGGCTTTTGGAACCAACTACTTTCTTTGGAACTTGGACAATGCAAATCAAGAATTCTTCTCTCTTTGGTGAGTATGTATGTCATGTGAATGTGTTGAATGCATGAAGTCCCTTTTTTAGAATTGTAATCAATAAGTAATAAAGTATATTCATTTTGCATTTATTAATGTTTAATTGTGAGGTCCTTTGCTGTTTAATATATATATGGTATTGTTCTTCTTAGGATACAAAAGATCTAGTAGTCACCTTATGTGACAAAAATATGCTTTGAAGTCTACAATAATCTGCTTTCCTTCTCAAGCATTACAGTTCCAGATTGTGGACTAATAACATTGTTCCATTTTGCTTCTCTTGCTTTCATTTTTTTTTTAAAGTCAAGTTCTTCCTGTCCCGTGTAAAAAGAATTTTGCAAGCTCAAAGTCTGATCAAAAATGTTAAAACCTCTCTCCATTTTTCAGGGTAAAATCCCCATGCTCTGCTTTCTCATTGGCCTGTAAGAACATGGCAAGCAAGGATATTGACAGTATTTTAAAGAGCAAACAGGCAAATTCGCCCAACTATTCCCATGTCAATTCAAAAGGTACAATTTGGTCCAGAATGGTTCATGCAGGATAAACAGTTGTGCAAAAGGAAAAGTTTCCCAAAAAAAGAGCTGGCAATCCAAATTCAGCATTTCTCTGGCTGAACTCATATTGATTTAAGCAAAAACGTTTGAATCTTATGAGCATTCAAAGCCCCAGGTCTGCATGGACTAATTTGACTCCATCAGCTTCTTTTATACATGTTTGCCTTGTCTCAAATTCCTTTTATCTCTATAATAATATGTATGAGTTTGATAATTGATTCTGATCATAATTTGGACCATCCCTTGCCATCAGTATTGGGTTGTTGTTGTTTTTAGCAAAACTGAGTAGTTGTATACAGTCTTGAGTTGGAGTATCTTGAGCCTTCTTTGCAAACAACTGTATAAAACTTTCAAATTGTTTCTCTTGTAGAAATGTGGATGAGTGTGCTGGCCTTCAAAGGAGATGCCACCTATGATTTTAAAAGTTCCTCCCACCTTGCTTGTTGGCATTTTCCAACTCATGATAATACCCCCAAAGTATTATGGGTTTATTATAGAAATGTGGCATTGTATAAGAAGATGTCATTGATACAGTCCCGTAAACGAGAACTCAAAATTGTCAACAACCAAATGACCACACTGATAGCACATAGAGGAAAACTTGAAACCACACCACTCCTTTGTCAGCCTCTTCTTCTGAGACATTTTCATGTCCCTCACATAAAAGCTAGTGCCTTTGTCAATGACATTTCCATGCCGTAAAATCTAATCCAGTGGTTCTCAAATGTCACTTTTAAAGTTACCTTACAGGAATAATAATACGATCCATCAATTCCACTGGTACATGTAGTGAATGTGAGCAAGGCCATTATTCCATCTGGAGATTTAATTAAGAGTTTCAGACAGTTTTGTCTCACTGATGTGAGTGGAGGAGACAAGAACCTGCTGGGTTGCCCAAGGCCAGTTGCCATTCTTGGGAATTTTCTGTTGAAGAGAACAAACCCCTAAAGTAGAACATTTCTGCAGAACAGAACACGGTAGAACACTGGGTTCCCAGTATGGTGTGGTGGATAGACTAAGATTCTGGAGAACAAGGTTCCAAGCCCCACTTGGCCATGGAGACTCACTATGGGAGTGGAATTAGTAAAACCACTCCTTAAATATCTCACTTACGTTGAAAGCCCTAATAGGGTCACAATAAATTGGTTCCGACTTGATGGCACACAACACACCCCCAGATAACATTTCCAACTAAGCCTCCAAACTCCAAAGACTGACTTTTTTTAGAAGCCTGCCATGGCTGCAGATAGGTTTTCCTTAAAGGAGACCTTTTCCACACGTGGCCAATCTTTCCATTAAATGGGGAGAGGGCAGGCAATATGTGACCTTACAAGGCTGGGTCCTTTTCTGCCTCTAGCCTTTTCCACCCCCTTTTCCAGCAAAATAAAAATAATAAAAATTGAAGCTCTGGGAAACCTGCAGGGGTGCAGAATTTACTTTTTAAATAGGTCAGAAGTCCCCCTGCTATATTTAACATCCCCAACTACTCATTTTTTTTTCAAAACCCAAATAAAGTTGCCATTACATATTTATAAAGAGTCATTCCCAGGGATGATGGAGAACATTAATGCTGAAGTTAAGTTCAAATCTCAGACTCATTCATTTCTGTACATGGAGGGGGGGGACATCCTGTTCTTCAGTTCAAGCAACAAAAGGGCTGGACCTGATGTGGTGGCACATGAACCTTCTTCCCCCATAATACTCAGTACACAGGGCCAAGAGGGCTAAAGAACTGAGGAGCCATTTTTTCTTTGTGATCACACAGGCTTACAATATGTGGGGGGGGGGCTATGGGATTACACAGCCTCACTCTGTGGGAGAGGCTGACACTCCTGGTAGGGTCAGAGTGACAGTGGGAGTGGGGCTTTTCTCTCTGCTTTCGTCAATCTCTTCTTCCTCTCGCAGAGGGCTTGGGGAAAGAAGAGAGAAGAGTTAAAAGATCTGAACGAGTCATCTGCCCAACACGTTCAGAGTTGAACAAGCTGCTCCAAGCATTGTGTGAAATTCAAGAGAGGGTTGCATCTTCCATTAAGGGTGTAAGAGGACCCCTTTTGCCGTAATACATGCCTGGTCTTGCAGTATGCAGAGATACCTTGTCAGATTCAGCCATACAATAAGTAGCCATGCTAGGTTTCTCCAAGTCCTTCTTATACAGGGAGAGAACTCTTAGTGTGAGTAGCCCTGGAGAAGGAGATCATTTCAGTTTTCTTTGTGAGGTGGCTTTAAAACCTGGGCATTCAACGCTATCTATTCCGGGTTGCCAGCAGGGGCCCCTGGCTTAGGATAAAGTTGTCTTATGTCTGTCTGTTACTCAAAATGGCAAAACAGTCACAACTGTGCACATTGACTAGCATGTCCCCCTAGTTCCCCTGTCTTTGCTGCTAACGTTTGGTCTGCTGACATTGTACCAATCATAATATATGGCAGTGCTCCTCAACCTTGGGCCTCCAGATGTTCTTGGACTACAACTCCCAGAGGTTTTCACCACCACCACCTCTGCTGGCCAGGATTTCTGAGAGCTGAAGTCTAAGAACAACTGGAGGCCCAAGGTTGGGGACCACTGATATATGGAACAAACAGTGAGTGGAACAGCACCATTGTACCTCAGGAACCTCTTAACTGACAGCAGCAGTAGAAGGCCTGGGAGGAAAAAAAATTCCATCCCTTGACTGCCTCATTTCTGTGACATCACAAGGGCATGCCCTGATCTCAAGTTCTGACCCTGAAATCTCATCAAAAGGGAAACTAATTGACTTGAAAGTAGTAGTATATAGTCAAACAAACAAAGTGATTGGAACAAAATCCAATCAAAAGATATAAAGTTAAAAACAGACACTTTTTGAATTCTGCCTTATTATGACAGAGAAAATACAGCTTCTCCATCTCCTGCTTCCAATTACATAGTCTATTTCATGTCTGAATTCACCATCTGATGACATCCACATGTACAGTCATCTGTTTGGTTGCTTGAAGCATATATTATTGGCTTCACAGAACTCTACTAGTTGTTCTTCAGTCTCATTTCTGAACCTAAGACCAAATTGTCTGTCTACATGTAGTTATGTTTGGTGATCAATTTCTTCCTGGCTTTTAATTTCATCTTCAACATTTGTAATTGGGGCATAGACTTGAATGATGGCTACATTAATGGGTTTTCCCAGGAGTCTAATTGTTATTGTTTGGTCAGAACTTGTATTTTAGCCCCTACATCTTGTCTCACTGTTATAGCCACTCTATTTCTTCTGATTTTGCCATTTCTAGTCCACTTTAGTTCAGACTCAAAGCATTTTAATGTTTAAATGTTCCATTTCTTGCTTTACTCTTTCCATGCTTCTCATGTTGTATGTCCCAATTGTATCTGTTGTGCAGTATCAGACTTTCCTTTCGCCTCTGTGTATGTCAGCCATAAGACACCCTTTTAGCATTAATCTAATTATGTCATTAGTGACAATGAAATTCGTACTTGTCCTCTCTTCTTCCCAATAAGCTGCTTGAGTACTTGCCAACTTGGTAGTCTTATCTTTCAACACTATCTCTTGTTTCATTTTGGACTGTCTTATCAAGGTAAGGAAAGTTCAGCAGGGGGGTTAGCATTGTCTTCCTCTGTGCAGCACTAACAAAATTAACTTGAGTGACTCTGTGTTGTCTGTGAAAGAGCCTCTGCCAGCATCAACTTTTAGCTACCACTGCTGTCTGGTAAAATAAAAAGCAAAGTGTTCTGCTTATATACAGTCCCACAGCACTTAAAGCACTCTCTGGTCAGTTTACAGTTCTTAATTATACAAGCTACACATTGCCCCCCCCCATGAGCTTAGTACTCAGTTTGCCAACTTTGGAAGGATAGAAATGGTTTAGGGCCTTGATACCTGGCGAAATGCCTACTCCTACCAAAATCTACCCGTATCATCCAATCAAGTCAGGAGGTGAGGCTGAGGAGCCTGACGCCGAGGGAGAGCCGGAAGGAAAAAATAAGAAATCGGGCCTTCTCTATGGTAGCTCCTCGCCTCTGGAATAACCTTCCTCCGGAGATTCGTGCAGCCCCTTCACTGGGCATCTTTAAAAACCAATTGAAAACTTGGATGTTTACGCAGGCCTTCCCTCCAGTTAATACTTGATTTCTTCTTTATTTTTTAAAACATTTTTTTACCTTTTTTCTTTTTTCCCTTTTTTCTTCTTGGATGATTCGTTTACTGATGTTTAAAAATTCTATTATATTACAATTTTGTTATATTGTTGTTCTATATGTTCGAAGCTACTTAGAGTGGTCATTCGACTAGATAGGCGGGGTATAAATGCAATAAATAAATAAAATAAAAATAAATAGGTGATGCACAGAGTTGTCACTGCAGTACTGCAATTTAACCACTGCACCACAAGGCTCCAGTAGCTGCCTTCCAAAATTGTCTCCATCCTCATCACCATTGGAACTATTCATTCTCTTCTACTGATGTGGCCGTTACTCCTGAAGAGGTAGATGCATCTTATTCTGGTGCCTCAGCTGTGAACATTGTGCCTTGGGAGACCCTACTAGGACTCCAGGCTTGCAACAGACATTGCTCTTGGCTTCTCTGACATAGTGAAACCCCCTCACCGCATTAAGGTATGCTTCCAAGAAACAAACGTACCTGTTTACTTTTTCAAGTTACGACAGATCAAAAAGTTAGCAATGCTTGGGGGCTGTAGCCCAAGAGTAACTAGACTGTTCCCACATGTTCTCCTTCCTTGCTATTAAGCGATAAGAGCAGGAAAATCCACTAAGAAGGCAAAAAGCAAGACAGATAGATGCAGGGTTTAGGTGTATGTGTGTAAGCATTTCCTTTAGGCCAGCCCCACATTATTGGCTTAAGCACTGTCCATTATTTTGTGCTTAGCAGCTTACTCATGAGACACTCCAAAAGACTGTATAATAAGGTATTATCTGAATGTTTGTCACCAAATTACGGCAGACTTTTCACAGCAGCAAAGCAGCAAAACCTGTGGATTTTGAAAGTACAGCACCAGGAGATGATGGTACTCACCCAGCATGGTATTTACTTGATCAATTCCTAGCCGGCTAACACCTTCTGCCAAGGTTACTCGAATGAAACAGCAAACCAGTGAGATTTACAGCAGCTTGTCTGCAACACCTTTTGCACCAGAATGAGATCTTTTCTAACCCACCCACTCCCGGCAGTTCCTTTTTCAATGTATTAACAGAACAAATGGCTCCTACGTCATGCATATTATTGCAGGCAGCAAAACTGGCCCAACCTGTCACCAGTTGACAATTAAAAACACAATGAACCTGCAAGATCAGCTTGCTGTCATCTTCATGTTGCAGTGAGATCTGCATTTTGTGCCTCATAAGCATTTTGCTAATTAATGGCATTCTGACAATTCTGCAAAACTAAATTGATGGCTTTGTTTTGAAAGCATCAGAGGAATCTGATTGCCGTGTAAACAAGGTTTGCACAAGGGCAGATTTTCATTGGAAATTGTATATCCCAGCTTCTTCCATAGAATCACCTGGTTGCTCTGAGTTGGTGGAGGTTGTAAATCCACTATGAGTTTGAACTTCACAGGAGCTATCCAAGGTACTGAACCTTATCCTTGACATAGGTTCAGCATTTGGATAGCTTCTATAAAGCTCATACTAAAAACCTGAGTAGATTCACCATCCCCATCCGAAATGGGATCGCCAACCACCCTGGAACCAAGCAGAGTAATTAGCTACAATTATTACTTGTAGTCAGTTCTTTTCCCCAGTAGCAAAGGTATATCAGCACTCAATTGTGCTTGACTGTGGGATTTGCAGCCTGTCAAATCTCTTTTGCCATTGTTTCTTTTAATGTCATGGCCAAACTTCAAGTGTTATTAAACAAATACTTTGACATCATATCCATCATTTGAAAACTTCAAATAGCAGGCAGTGGGTTCCTTAGTAGGATGACAACCAACAGATGAGGAGTGGACAGACATCGCTCATCTGAGGATTTCTTATTCTGCATGAAGATAAGGCCAGACATGGAAGGTAAGGGCAGCAACAGGCAAAGGGAAGGGGGTTAGCCTGTTATAGTATAGAGGAGATTTCCTCTGCCAAAGCCTATGGCAGCCCAATATATAGAACTAGTTGGTAGCAGATTGCTACAGTCCATTTGAAGCAAACATTTAATGGCTTTAATTAGGGTTTTCTCTATGTGCTGTTGTCATGTGCTGACAACTCATTTCCAACTTATGGTGAATTAATGTTCCCAAAAGCTTCTATAATTAACATCCTTGGCAAAGTCTTGAAGACTGGAAGTCATGGCTTCCTTTATTGAGTCAATCCATCTCATGTTCAGTCTTTCACTTATCCTGCTGCCTTCAATTTTTATAGCATCCCCATCTTTTCCTGTGAGACTCTTCTTCTCATGATGGAACTAAAGTGCAATAGTGCCAGGTTTGTCTGTTTAGCTCCCACTGACAGTTCAGGCTTAATTTGATCTAGAATGGACTTACATGTCACACATATTACAACACATTTTCGGCTGAACAAAAGTTTGTAAACATGTGAATTGTAGCAGAAACGCATACAAAATGAAAACAAAACACAGGAGAACCATCAGTAAGACTAGTATAAACTAACAGTATATCATCCCGTGTATAGACCATTAGAATTATAGTCACTGGGCATGTTTTTTGAAAGTGGATTAGGACTATGAAAATAATATCTGTAGCTAGAAAGGAAAGAGGCTGTATAGACAACAGAACAACTTATAGGGGATTTTTGTTTCTCTTCTTCTGCTTTCTCCCTCTTTTGTACTACCACTGCCAGAATTCTCCATTTTCTCTCTTGCACACATTTCCCTCCATGTCCATACTTATTTAGGCATTTTACATAATACACAAGGTTTCCACATCTGCTAAACCAATCAACTACTTCTGTGTCTACAATTCAAATTGCTACAAAATAGCATGGCATTGCCTTGAAATATCTTGCCCACATTATCAACAAAAAAAAAGGATGCAAGTTTGATGTAGCCAAGGCCAGCTTTAATGCTGATGACATCAGTATCAGCAGTCAAGATAGTCTGCAAGCTCTCTTCTGTTCACTACATTCACAAAGAGACATCAAGCAAAAGAGGAAGTCACGAACCGGACTTCTTTTTTCCATCAGTTCTCAGCTAAAAGGTAAAGGGTCTCCTTGGCAATTTGTCCAGTCATGTTCGACTCTAGGGGGCAGTGCTCATTTCCATTTCCAACCCACAGAGATAGCATTTGTCCAAAGACAATCTTCCATGGTCACGTGGCCAATGTGACTAGACATGGAACGCCGTTACTTTCCCACCGTAGTGGTACCTATTTATCTACTTGCATTTTTACATGCTTTCGAACTGCTAGTTTGGCAGGAGCTGGGACAAGCGATGGGAGCTCACTCCATTGCGTGGATTCAATCTTACAACAGCTTGGTCTTCTGACTTAGCAGCACAGAGGCTTCTGCGGTTTAACCTGCAGTACCACCACATCCCCTATACTCATTACAAACCAATAAAGCATTGTAGCATGTTAATGTGTGTGTGTGTGTGTGTGTGTGTGTTAAAATATGAAATAAAATCTTGAAAAGTATTTTTCCAACCATCTCACAAAGCAAGCTGATCTTGTCTATAATCACTTTGCCAAATATGGTCTTGATTCAAGAACCTGTTCAAAACTTACACCTTTTAGTTTGGACTGCCCCACCTATCAGGAACAATTCATAGAATGGTTTCACGGGATCAGAGGAGCAGTCCCATGCACCTCTAATTTGGGCTGGAAAGAACTTGAGGCTGATAAAAAGTGCAAGCTCAGTATCCTGCTGAGCAGAAGATTCCACTTGCATAGTGGAAGATCACAACACGCATATGTTTTGCCAATTAATAAAGAGGATCTCACAGAGATTACCAGGTGCAATGGCAACTCTTTTCCAAATAGCATGATTCTGCAATACTATATTAGTGGGACCTTCTACTCAGTGGAAACTGAATAGACAATAGTCCAGTTGTTGGACAAGATGCACCTGATAGATTTTTTTTCATCTTTTGTTTGAATGACAGAAGGTTGGATTTGCTTGCATTTAAAACTGGCAGTTCCTCAGCTGGTGAAACATATCTGTTTATATGAGCACACCCTTTCTTCACCCCTGTATCTTGAATTCCATAGTGTTTTTTCTTTTAATTTCCTGTTCAAAAATACAATTCAAACAAATATGGAAGTCTGAGTGCTGAGGTATTTTGCCCTGAGGAAATCTGATGGCTCATCAGAAAACAAGTAGAAAACATACAGAAACTATAAAATCCCCTTAAATTCCAATTTGACCCATCGAAATCTGAGAAGAAGAAAGTTCAAAGAAAGAACTGGAGATCAGCTTAATTCTTCTAGGGAAATATGCTTGTTTTTACTACCAAACGTCCCCAGGCCAGATTACAGGTTTCTAATGGTCTAATTAGTTTTACATCCCTTTCCCACTCCAAATGTAAAAAACTAGATAGTAAATTATTGCCCTTCTATGTTGGGAAACAGCAATAGTCACAGAACAGACTTTTAAAATCAAAGCAAAGTCAATCGTACTGATGGTTTATTTTGATTATTTTAATGTTTCATACTGTGTACTACACCCTGGATGTGAATAACACCTTAATAGCTAGTGAGGAAAGAAAGAATGTTTGAAATTGGGTTATTGTGATTAAGTATATTAGATACTGCTATCTTTTCTCTAATCTTTAACATCCCATGATTATACATTTGATTATTTGAAACATATGCTACTCTATAAAGTTCAATTTATTAATCATAATAGTAAGGTACAACTTTTTAAAAAAGATATCATTCTTAAAAGATTTTTTATCCAGAGATCAGTTCTGATATGATCATTGAAACTATCTGGCGTTTTGCACCTAGTGGCCCAAGATAAGATCAAAAATGCAAAGGTAATCATTAGTAGGTATGTAAATAAATATTTCTTTGCCCCATCCCTACAGGTGAGGATGAGAAACAGTAACCATCTTCTCTTCACCAGTGAGCAATTTCTTACAGCTCTGGGTAAAGTTCTCCCATTGGAGAGAACACAGTTTTGTGCAAAATATGCCAACTTTTTGCACAATACTGTACAATATTCACCATTCGGCAATTTAAACAAATTGACCAAAATTGGAATATGGCTGAATTATTTAAGATTTTTAAGGACTAAAATTGAGGTGCTGGGGTATTTCTAAACACTCAACCAATCTTTCTGTGCCTGCGGTATGTGGGTGTTTTACTTTCCAAGAGAAAAGGGGTCATTTAGAAGAGGGAAGCTGTTTGTTTCACTGCCATCTAAATGAATCATTCAGGCTTTTCAAATTCTTTGTTGTGGTGTCTCAGCATGTCACGACAACCTAGACGGGTAAGTATGAGGAATTTAGCAGATTTTTTTTCTATCTGAAGGCAGAATTCACTCAAAGAAATGATAACCGATACTCAATTAAAATAACCGAGTTATACAATGCATGGAATGCATTGTAATCTCCATTGTGGAGTGAATGGGGAAAGTAAAGTTGAACGGCTCACAGTGAGAAGATGACAATTAGTAAAAAATGGAAAACAGCACAGATGGGCAGCGGATTTCAGATGTTCAGGACAGACATTGTTTTACACCCTGAAATCCCAGGAATCCTAAGTTTTACTAGCCAGTGCTATGGGCTAAAAGTTGTCCAAATTCTCAGTCATACAGACAAAATAAAGGAGCAGGGTGTCTATGGATACATGCTCAGAGTACAGATTTTTTTTAATATACCACAATTGAGTTTGTAGCTATATTTGGAAAATCCACACCAGTTTGGAATGTCCTCACACGTGAGTTCATGCTGGCCCCATCTTTACTGCAGTTTGATCCTTTCAGTATTGTATACTCAGTGTTAGCTGTACATGCTACTTTTTAATGGTGTGAGCTGCCTTAGGTCCTTTTTAAAGGAGAAAGGCAGAGCAAAAATATTTTATATAAATAAACAAAGTATTTCAAATGGCAAGCTATACACACTCATCTGGGAATATGTCAAGATTAGACATGGGGAACGAATAAAAATGAATCATGGTATTCATTAAAAAAATCACTGATTCATTTAATATTTGTCCCTCCATATTCATCAATTCCAGAGATCCTGACGAATACAAAGGGACGGATATTTCTCCATTTTTATTTGTCCCCTATAGGCTTTCCCACTCTGCCTATGGGCCCACCTTGGGCTGCCTAAAAAAAAGTATTTATTTATTTATTTATTTATTTATTTATTTATTTATTTATTTATTTATACCCCACCCATCTGGCTTAAAAGGCCACTCTAGGCAGCCCAATGAATTTACAAAAAAATAATTAATTAATTAATTAATTAATTAATTCATTAATTCATTCATTCATTCATAAATTAATTAATTAATTAATTCACGGTTCATTGGTTTACAGGCAGGAAATCTGTCGTTTGTGTTTCGTCAACATTGACAGAACACGAACCAGGATGAACAACCATTTTGGTTCATCCCCATCTCTACTCAAGATCATACACAGTGGAATGTACAATTGAATAAAAGCGCACAAGATTGGGCTGTTCAGTGCTGCTCAGGGAAAAAAAGCCTTGCAGCTGCAATTATTGTTAACAGAAATGAAAGTCCTTCGTTAATTTCAGAAATCTATCAGCAGATCCAGATTTATAATCTGTCTGTTCTTCTAGACCTGAGTATGAATGAGTCAGCTTTTAATGAATAATTGTAATACTGCTATACTGTCAATACTTCATTTTTTTAAAAAAAAACTTAGCTTGTATATTTACTTGACCCCCAGTCCCTCATTTGCCCTCAGTAACATCATTATGTACTCAAATCTGATCAGATCATTAGCACCCTGCTGTCATTCTGCTCACTCTGTGATCCCTTCCTGATCGACGTTTTCATGGCTCTGAGTTCCCTTCACTTACCCTCTTGACATTGTTATGTGCTCAAATATGATCAGATAATCAGCATTCTGGTGCCATTCTGTTTCCTGTCTACTCATGTACTGGTAGCTAAGTATGAGATTTCAGAGAAGATAGGTTATCTCGGTATGGTGAGACATCCTTTGAAGGTACTTCCAGTGCCATGAGAGATTTGGTCTACTTGAGAGGTTTTAACTGAGACACTGAGGCATTGAAAGGGCATGGGTGGGATGTTCTCTCCATTTTGTGCAAAAGCTTCTGCACAAAAATAGTACCTTTCGGAAACATAAATGGCTGCTTGTCTGAATGTATGCCTTAAAAAAAGAGCAAGCACAACATTTTTCTCCACAGTTTCAAGAAGGCAAAAGGTTTTCTGCCAGTCATAAAAATGATTTCTGCATTTGTAAGAATCACTTTTGCACAAATAATATGAATGGTGGAAATTTTTTAAAAAATTCTCATTTAATAGATTTTTAAGAATCAAAGGCATAAGCTTATTGCTTCCATCCTTTTTAAAACAACAACTACCTAATCCTATGGTTGTTGTGGGTTTTATTTTTTTGGCTCTTTGGCTGTGTTCTGAAGGTTGTTCTTCCTGATGTTTTGCCAGTCTCTGTGGCTGGCATCTTCAGAGGACTGGAATAGGAACTCTGTCCATGCTCTGAAGATGCTGGCCACAGAGACTGGCGAAACGTCAGGAAGAACAAACTTCAGAACACAGCCAAAAAGCCCCCCCCCAAAAAAAACCCACAACAACCATTAGATCCCAGCCGTGAAAGCCTTCGCAAATACCCAATCCTATCTTTGCACTCCGTGTGTTTCTTCTCAAACAGGACAGATAGCAATTTTGTGGAGATTTTTTTTTGCATAAATTACAGGCCTTGATGGTGTCAAAAAAGAGTTTTGTGTCTTACTTTTGCTCTGGTGCCAGAGAATCTGAAGTTTTGAAAACCCCATTGAGATGTCTTATCAGCCAAGATAGCTGCAACAAATGAGGAATTTAGAAAATACTCTTCACTTCCCAACACTGAAGTTGAAGAGAGAGAGAGAACCACCCCATGTTATTCTATTTAATGGTCTACCTATAACACAGCAATGGTTCTAACTCCCCCTGCCCCCAAGTCTTCATATTTTGCAGAATTCATCAAAAAGTTTTGGTAACATGAACATTGTTTTCTTTGGAAAACAAAATAAATCTTACAGTGCTCTTACATCTTTCCATTGTTTCCTTAGCCATGTAAGAGTAGTCTGAGTTAGGATTTGCATCCCCGTGTATTGAGGGGGTGGCCCATATGATGAATATAGAAAGGAGGAAGTAAATCTGCAATTGTAAAATGATAGCTCTGTAGCAGCAAGGAGATATAAGAAACAGTGGCAGTGAAGATGAATGAAAAAGAATGTGTGTTTCATTATTTGTGTATTTTATAATCTTAGAACTGCAGAGCTGGAAGGAAATATTGAGTCCAGTTCCTATCAAGGAGGCACAGTTGAGAAATGAACTCCCAGCCTCTAGTTGTGCCATCAGATACCTAAACACTGAGATATCCAGAGATTGGCTATATTAATGCTTCTTCAAAAGGGCTAGCTTGCATTGAAATTTGGAGGCACAATTTTGGTATATTATTTCCCATGCTCAACATTTATTATTCAATTCTTCAGTTAAAAACCCCCTCCTGTTTATGAATGTGGGATATTGTACTAGTGTATCATTCACCACAAAATGGCTGATATTGCTACACAATATTGTGCCTGCATTGACAGAAGGAAAAAAACAACAAACTTTACAGAGCAAAGTGCAGCCTGAATGTTGATGACATCAGTGTCAACAGTCAAGATGATCTACAGGATACCCTCTTGTGCTCGCTACCATTCACAAAGAGACACCAAGCAGAGAAAAATCTCAGAACCCAACAGCTTTCATCAGTTAACCACTTCTCCCTTGAACACAAAACAATTGTCAGGGCTGTGTTTCAACAAGTTCTCTAGGTATCTGTTGCTTGGAACCACAGAGTAATCAAAAAGCATAGAAGGAATGTGTCTCTTAGATCTACTGTGTGCACTTAAGTACATGTCAGTGAAGCTGGAAGTCATTGTCTTATCAATTCCAAGGAATTTGCATGAATTTGGAGTGCTTCTCTCCCATGCAACCCAGTGCACAGCACACCCAACATGTCATTTTGAATTCTTCCTTGGAGTGTGCAGTGTAGTTCTTTCCAAAATAATGCTTACTGGAGATTGAACCTTTGAAAGGAAATTGAAATGGCTTAAATTAGGCTGTCTCTTTTTGGATAAAAAATGTTAAATCAAGTTCAACGCCCTTCATCTTTATGTATTGGCTAAGTTGCTGCCCTACCTCAAGATGAATGCAACAACAGATATTGTCAATTATTCTGTCAGGATTTATGAATCATTGCTTTGTGTTTGAAACATTGGCAGCATCCAGATTCAAAAACAAGAGCAGCAGCCAAGTTCAAGTTCAGTTTGTTACTCAGCCAAAAAAGAAAGGGAAAAAAGGAAGGTTCCTGAGACAGATGAGAAGACCTCCATTGTCTACAGAAGCCACAATCTGTATTGTGAAGTCAAAGCCACTTCTCTCCATAAACATTTGCAATCAGTTCAACGCTAATTTCAAGCATAAATTCACTCATCTGGGAATTGACAGCTCTTGTCAATTCGACCCAAAGCAGAGGTTTCCTCCTGACGCTTGCTGATCAGTTCCAAGCAACTGATAGCTAGATAACTTAACTTGATGAAAAACACCCCTGATAATTGCTTTGTGTTTGAGTGAGAAGTGGTTAATTGATGAAAAAAGGAGTCAGCTTCTGGGATTTCCCCTATTCGGTGTTTCTTTGTGAATTGTACTTTACACAAGAGGGTATCTTGTAGACCATCTTGACTGCAGACATGGGTGTCGTCAACATTCAGGCTGCCCTTGCTATGTTGACATCTTTTTTGCCCACTGCCAACACAGGCACAATATTGTGTAACAATATCAGGATATTTCCTAGAGTTTTGAATTGTGAATAGGGAAGAATAATTTCTCACATTCATAAAATGGAGGAGAAAAGGCAGAACAAGAACAGCTGGGATGTGCTGTTGGAGGAGAGCCTTATAGATACCACAGCCAGCTAAAAGGCAAATAAGTGGGTACTCAATCTGGTCAAAGCTGAATTCTCCCTAGAGCAAAAATTAGTAAATTAAACTATTCTGTTACGTGCATATAATGGGAATACAGAGTTGACCGGAAAAAACAGTATTGCAAAGAAAAGTAGTTAAAAACTTATGTGAATAGACTTTGGTTGCAGAAACTCTGAGAGATTGTTTACTGAAAGTGCTAGAAAAAAACACAGCAGCTATCAGCTTTCCTCAGGTAAGGGGAAATACTCTGAATATATGTTAAGAAACTGTAGTTAATTCCCTGAGGATACATGGCAAAATGTCTCCCTTTCTGAATGACTCTTACTTCATTACTTTCTTTAAAGCAAATTTTGTGTGTGTGTGTGTGTTTTACTTTTTTTAAACTGTATTTTCAATCTGTTTCTGTGGCTTTTCTCTCCAAATATCACCCTCTCCTGCTATGAATGTATACAATGTCTTATTTTATAGTTCTCCTTCTACCAATCCTGTATCACACATTCTTAGTCTTATAACAAAGTGACTTTTCTTCTCTTGTGAAAGGCCTTTTTGAGGATCAATTTTTCAGCCCCTGCAACTTGGATTGCTTCCATTAAAAAAAGGCCAAATATTTTATTTCAAGATACACAAAATTGGTCTTTTCAATTTATGTTATGTGTTTTAACTCTGGAGTTGTTTGGGACTGCTGATTTCTGAATGGGGGGGGGAAGAGTTTTACTTTCTTTTTTAAAAAATCATAACTTGGAAACCCTTTGTGCAAACTTCCCTGAATGTTGCACAGAGTAAGAGCAGACTTTCTGCTATACCTGTGGCACATCTGGTGCTGGTCCAAAGCCCAGTTTTCAAGGGGGTTGTTTGTTTGTTTTGGCTGCCCTTATTTTCAGAATTGTCTTGTAGAATTTTGTTTTCCTCTGCTGCACAGCAACATAGCTGTAGCTTTAACCGTGTGGCAACATTAGGCAGTGTGGGATCAGGCTACTTTTGAGCCAGGAGAGTTGAAGAAAATTCCTTGCATCCCTTACTAATAAACTTGATAAATCCTTGAAGAAAAATTATGGGATACCCCCTATTGTGGACAGCTGTGTTCCACTGGAAAATTCTGTCCGGTAGTACATTCCAGAATGAGTAGGATCAGAGCTCAAAGACAAAGAATCACCCTTTTTTGTCTCATACACACCATGTAACACCTCCCCACAACTCCACATTCACATTCACTCTCCTTCTCCCCGACCTTCGTGACTTACAAAGGAAGGAAGGTCGAAGTACATTTGCAAGGCATATGGACTGAATGTCTACAGAAGGCTTTTGAAATTAAGCCAAGGGTGTAATGTTGCTAGTGCCTGGTTTTCCTGCATGGCTGAATATTTAAGATCTTTTCCACCACCACCCAAGCTGAGACTTTTAGCTTGTTGGCTCCTGCCAATCATGCAGGAGCAGCTCAATCCCAGTGCAGCTCTCTTTTATCATGCAAAAGTGGCTGATTTCTTCCCCCTGTAGTTAGGAAAATAGTTATTATTTGCCCGTCATGTAGGCCTCCTTAAGTGTTTATGGATTTCTTTCCCAGCTGGTTCAAATGAGCCCATGTCATGCATAAACTGGAGCACTCAGAGAAGCAATCCTGATAGCTGACATTTCCATGGATGGATAAAAATCTGTTGACCTCATTTTATTCATATTTGCCAGGACCAGAGTGATTTCTAAAGTGCATGCCATAGAGAAATAAGTCAGATGAGCGACTTCGATAGATTAAAAATATCTTCAGGTAGAAATTAAGCTTCGCTGCCACACAGGCAAGACAGCTGTGGAGTTCCACAGAAAATACTATTCTTTTGCTCTGAAGGAAAACCATTGATGTGTGATGAGGAGAAGGCAGCTGTTTGTGTACAAGAGTCCAAAGCAAGAGTAGGAAAGAAAGGCAGTGCTGTTAACAAGGCCAGGGAGTACCGGAGAGAGGGACAAAGTTCCCCTTGATTGTCCCACTGCTCTCTCCAACAGCTACCTTGGACACAAGCGGACTTGGGATGATGAAGAAGTAAACAGGCAGCACCTGTGATGAGTGTCACAGCTCATATCTATTTAAAGAGTGAGCACAAGAATACATGTCTGTGATAGATGATGTGAATATGCATGTACTGTTGCATAAGCGACTGGGGATACAAACAATGGGGAGATGTGTGAGGATCGTCAAGTCCAATCCATATCAAGGAGGCACAATGGAGAACTGAACTCCCAACCTTTGGCTCCACAGCAAGATGCCTAAGCCATTGAGCAGTATCAGAGAAGGCATGGTATTAAGCCCCTTTAAATCCCCCCCCCTCATTTCCAATTTGAAGTTTCCCTATTGAGAGGCTGCCTTAAAAGGCATCTGAAGATTTTGGCTCACAATGAAATAAAACAGACAAGGTTTTAGATCACTGGTTCTTAACATTTGTTACTCAGATATTTTTGGACTGCAACTCCCAAAAGCCTTCACCATCAGCTCTGCTGGCTGAGGTTTCTGGGAGTTGCAGTTCAAAAACACCTGAGTATCAAAGGTTAAGAACCACTGCTTTAGATCACACTGCTTTGGGTTGGGTTGCATCATTTGGAGTGTACTGTTTTCACAATCTTTTCATTGTTTGCTTGATAATCTACAGTAATCTTTAGCAGTGTAACTAGGCTTGGCATCTGGGTCTTCACTACCTTACTGGTTAATTTTGGATCACATGAGAGTAGCCTATGTGGCAGGGGATGAAGGAATGGGGAGAAAAGTGCTTGATAGTTATTGGTTCTCAACTGTTTAGCATTTCCTCTGACCAGGGATGAGTGGCTAGAAGCTATATGTACAGGTTAAGGGTGGACAGGTTCACTCCCTTTCATCAGCAAAGTTGTGCATCCTCTACGTGGCGGCATCCTGCAGCAAAATGCTGGTTGTCCCATCCAGGTTACAGCTGTATTGCTGTGGGAAGAAAATACAACAAAGGAGCAAAGGAATAAACAGCACTGTGACTGCGTACCATGGTAGACTATTGGATAGCTTTTCTTCCATAAAAAGTGATGCTGTCATGTGGTCCCAGTAATTTCCATCTGGACATGAGTGAAGATCTGGAAACCACCTTCAAGTATTCTAAGGAGTGGCATGTTAAAAAAAGAGGACAGCTTCAATCAGTGGATACAAATTATAGGAAAGGAAATTCCAGCCAGCCAACAGAACAATAAAGAAGGGATTGTTCATTCCTAATATCCATGTAAAATACATAACAAGTGTTTCAATTGCTGTAAGTGGAAGGAAACAGAAATAAGTTCTCAAACCTGCATAACATTTATCCCGGGTTTTTAAATGCACCAGGGAGTGAGAACAGTTAAGAAGAGAAAGCTGGTGAGATAGTGGGGAGAAATGTGAAGGATTAGAGATGAAGCCCCGGCTAGTATCATTAAGAAATGATGCTTTTAAGATGCTCTTCAAAGCAGCGGTCTGCAGGCTGCGAGAGTGTGGCATAAAGATAAACTGCCTATCAATGGTGTAGCGCTGAGTGGCAAAAAAAAAAAATAATAATTGACAAGTAACTTTGTAGAGTGGATTATAAATAGCAGGAGGTGGGGGCTGCACACAGAATGATTCCTGCTACTGGGCAAGGCAGATACTAGGAACACAAAAGAACAGAGGCATTGTTATAAGATGGAGGGCTGCGCTGATTGACCAACAACAGACTCAAAATCCTGTATTCTCCCAAATTGATCCCTTCTGGCTTGCATTCTTCCATCATCCCTTCCCTCTCACTTTTTCTTTAAATCCATCAAGTGTTGTAACAAACCAGGACTTAGATGGCATTTTACGTGGATTCTTTGTGCATATGGATATGTGTGTCCGATCTAAAAACTCACTTCAAAATGATACATTGGCCAAATTAAAAATAAATAAATAGGTCTAGGGGGTAAAACTCTCAGTAATAGAAACACAGTTGGTTGAATCCAGAATGGAAGATATGCACAGAATTAAGAAATGTTGAAATCATTTCTACATTATGTACTCATTTCAGAATTATTTGTAACTGACGATGGTGAAGACTGAAGCTGGCACTGAAACCTGTCAGTTCTCCAGATCTTTACCTCTATAGTCTTTGATATATGTAAAAAAGGAGAGATTGTTGCACCTTAAATACTAATTCTATATTTTAATGTAAGCTTTTGTAAAACATGTCTTCTTCATCAGATGTAAGAGGAAGAACACCAAGACTCCACAGTAAAACATTCATGGAAGGCTCTAAGATAATGGGGCAGTGGTGTTTGGATGCATTTTAGGGAAACTGGTTGCATTTCACACCTAATGTTGATTTAAGACCCCCGTTTGGCATTCAGTTCGTCTGCATCTTGACTATGTGTCACTCATAGGGGAGGCATGGTCCCAAAGTTCTAGGTGATGCAAAAGTTGCCTTATTACATAAGCTCCATCCATTTAGAACACCAGGCTTCATTTCTGAGTGAAGTCCAGACTGCCTTTGTCCAGCCATACCTCTCAGTTTCCCTAACAAGAAGAAGGATGAGAAGTAACTCCTCATGAGGTAGACTCAGTACTGAATAGAAGAGGCCCCACTTCTTCTTCTTCTTCTTCTTCTTCTTCTTCTTCTTCTTCTTCTTCTTCTTCTTCTTCTTCATCATCATCATCATCATCATCATCATCATCATCATCAACAACAACAACAACAACAACAACAACAACAATAATAATAATAATAATAATAATAATAATTTGCATAAAGGAGGCATTAAATTAAAAGGATACTTTAAGACCATGAAAAGAGATATTTTAAATAGTGAAAATATTTTTTAAATTATAACACAAACACCCCACAAGTTCATCATTTTTTAATCTTTTTATTTTGCTGCCTTCTTGCTCCTCCTGTCTTACACACCCCAAGAAAGGTAGCATTTTTATTACAATCATGCTTGGCCTTTCATTTTCTTGAACTCTCAAATGTACGCCAGCACCAAATTGCACTTCAATATGGCACTTTAAATAGGAAATTTGAATTCAGTAGCGGGGAATCCATGAGGATTGTTAAAGAACTCACCTAGCATAATATATTTTTTTCTAAAAATGCCCGAGGCCCAGAGCAAAATTTCCTGACAAAGATTGCAGTGTGGTATAATGACTGATGCAGATTTTCCAATGTAGTGTCCTCCCAGTGTTTGATATTGCATTTGCCCTTATCCCACATCACTGGCCTGGTTCAAATTCCTATTCAGAGAAAAAGATCACTGGGTTGTCTGGTCAGAAACTCTGGTGCCTAAACTTCTAAAGATCCCTATAGGCATCTAGAATAAACCAGAAGCAGATGTTGGCACAGCTGGCATTTAGAACTGCTGGGTAGCTCAATGGTTTAGGTCTCTGGCTGAAGAACTGGAGGCTGGCAGTTCACTTCCCCACTGTGCTTCCTTGACAGGGGCTGGACTCAATGATCCATGGGTCCTTTCCAGCTCTGCAGTGCTAAGGTTATGATGATGATCCCATCAAGGGTTAATTCCAGTATGTAACCAGTTATTCATTACAGATCATATAATAGTTCATCAGAGTATCAAGTTATACGTCTTTTCATTTTCATTCCAGGAAATGTCAGCTTGTTTAATTCTACAAGCTTTATTCATCTACATTGTTTCTATGTATAAATATCCATGGATTAATTTGAACATGTAACCATAGTCTTACAACTATGAAAAATGATAAGCACAAATGCTTAAAACACATGGAAACAGAATGTAAGTTGCAAACAAATAAGTCAGATTTCAGTCCAAAATATAGGAGCATAAAAGGTACAATAAAAATACCAAAAAGAATGTTTCAATTACATTCTGAAAATGCATGAGCTTATGGCCTAAAAAGACACAATAAAAAGCAGAAAATGAGGTGTAAAATATATCATTAAAAAGCAAAAAGCATTATAGCTTTGAGTGGCATAGGCATCCTTCAGTCTCGAGAGACTATGGCAACATGCTCTGAACCGAGGAGTGTCCTCTCCAGAGCACGAAGCCTGGGTAAAGTAATATGGAGGATAGGCTGTTACCCAAGCAGCAGATCCCCCCTCTCCTTGTTGCTGAAATGGTTCAATGGAAAGGCAAGAGCCAATACAACTGGTTCCAGCAATGTCACAGGAGTTGGCAGAACGACACATGCTGCCTTCGGGACTCCAGCTCCGGATTTTGCCTCTAGGTTAACTCCTGAAGCCTTTTCCATTAGTGGATATAGCCACAAGGCAGTGGAGGTTTGAAATCAGAGTTTTCCTTTTCCTAGATGGGCTGCCTTCCATGGCTGACGAGCCCCACCTACCCAGCCTGCTCTTTAATAGTGCGGAAGTATGATCCAACCCTTAAAACTTTCCTGCCTCCCAGGCATATACAAATCTAATTGGCTTTCCTATTTACCGTATTAGGGCCAGAGATAGAATTAGAGAAGCCTTCAGGCCCAGCCCAGCTTCCTAGGGAAAAAGGCCCAGGGTCCTGGGACACACTCATTTAAAGTAGAAAGCCCCACTTCCAGGAAAAAAATCCAGCTTGAGGAAAATAAAGAAAAATGTTCAGAATCTCAACTAGTGGTGGGATTATTCATCCTCTTATACGAAAACAAAACAAGTGAGGATTCATATCGGAGATGGATGTTGCCCACACCTGATTACAGCTATAGTTGTAACCAGAGTGCATGGTGTAGGAAGGAGCAAGGAAGACACATTGTGATGGTGATGTACCAACTGTCCCAGCCAATTTGTTAAAGCCTAACAGCAGGGAAACTGGGAGGAGGCCATCTATGAACAAAGAACATTTTTATTCCAATGCTTCCTGGTTTCTACCCATCCCCAAAATATCAAGGAAGATTCTGCCTTTTCCCAAGTTTTGAAGCAAAATTCAGCTGACTGGTACCATCTTCTGTTCAAGCAGTCAAAGGGTAGGTCCATCTTTGTATATGCATGACTTCACTCTCAAATGTGGGATGAATGTGCTTGATTAAATGAGTGCCATGTTTTGTGGATTTCGGACTGAATTCAAGAAAGCTTCCCATTGTCTCCTTGTTCGCAGGGCAGCTTTTCCGAGATGCAAAACAGAGTGATTAATGCTTCTGCAGCAGGCCGTGCACTGTAGATCTGTTTGTTCAATAATTAGTTTATCATTTGTAGGGGTTGTTTGCAAAGATTGGGTTTTGAAAGAAGCATAAATTATATCCAGTCAAAGACAGATGCCAAACTTGAATCTACAATGAATACCCTTAAGTTCTTTTTCTTTTAATGAAGCATTTAATAGGGGGAGAAAGTGTTGTTTTATTTTTTTTCTCTCCCCCAGCATGCTGCCTACATTTCTCTTTACACACAAAGCAATATACCATACAATTATATAAAAATAACACATAACTGCTTTGCATAAAGCACTATCAAAATCTATCAGGCCTTTCTCCTCCTGCTGTGCAAATATTACTGCCCTATCCTTGTACAAAAAATCCTACAGAGACTTTCTTTCTCACACCCACCCATCTTAACCAAAGTGCTTCAGATCTCAAGAGTGATTAGGACCCATGAAAATCAGACAAGCTTTTACATACGTATTTCATTTTTAATTATAACTTGAAGGCCCTCATGGGGAGGGGGGAAAGATAATATTTAATATGGTTTCATAGTTTTGGAAAGAACAATGCCTTTCAATATCAAAACTGAGGAGAAGAAAGAAAGGGGGGGAAATAAAACGAGCACCCCACCAGGAAGAAGAAGGAGAAGGAGAAAGAGGAGAAGAACATATTTTAGATATTGTCCAGTATCCTTTTGACTTGCTCCATCAACTATGTCATTGGTATCAGCATATTGCTAATTTAAGAGGTCCTGCTTTGATTATGGGTTGTGTGCAGTTCATATGCAACGACACAAAGTTGGCTCACTCTGCAACCGAAGAGGGGCTCTTTGATCAGCAAAATCTGTCACAGCTTGAGATGTCACTCCTGGTGTACTGGTAGAGCTATACAACAGGATTTTAGCCAATCATTCAAACTAACATAATTCAAGGTGCAAATGTCTGCATGATCCAAGAAGGACTGGACCCAATGTTTGAAAAAGTTATGTTTGGACTCAATATCTATAGATCGGCATTATCTATTCTGTTTAGGGGATTCTAGGATTTATGTTTCAAAGAGTAACATTGCCAAGCTCTGGACCAAATATATGGCAAAGTTACACTCTCAGGCTGAAGGGGTGTGACACATGTTGGCTAAAGACAGTTGGAGCCACAGCTTCTCTAGTGTTTAACTAGATTTTACCACCAAAGCAAAAAGAGTCACCAGAATAAATGCATGTTTCTGCAACAACCAAAGTCTACAAATCCTTTGCTTTCTATTGCTTGAACAAGAGAAATCAAGGAAGTGCTCATAGGGTAACAGATGAGATACTCATTACCTGGTCACAAAAATCAGCACCTTGTCTCTTAGCCACAGTGGCTTCCAGATTTTTCCTCCTCCAAAAGCAATAGGACTCTGGCCAGAGTCTAATTTTACAAATGCAGCTTTTTAGATATCTGGCACTTACTCAACCCTTTCTAGGAAGTGATCTTAGGTGGAGAATACTCTTCAGGGCATCCCTGCTCTTTGGAGGGAGGTCCATTTCTCCGACAGAACTCTCAATGTATTGATCCATGGAACAGAACACGGGCTATAGGGGGTGAGTCTGTCTTCTCCTTTAAGCAGGATGATTTTGAGGGCTCGTTATGGCTAAAATAATGATGAACAGATCTACCCTAGGCTAATCCCCCTGGGAATATAAATTCTCTCTTTTATCATTCTTGCATGTGTGAATGAGAAACTGTCAGATCTTTCTTCTGATCTGTGAAATATTTGCTCTCATTTTCAACAACATTTTCCACATTTATGAGAGCCATTTTTACACAGACTGCATGCAATTACACTGGCTGCTGCTTCCCTTCATGAATGTTTAAATCTTAAAAGCAGCGGATGGGTTGTTTGCATTGTTTTGATGAAACGTCAGTCATCCTGTTCTTGTTCTCTGTATGTACGTGTTTTGCATCACAAAGTGAAGTGGTGAAGGCTTACATAGAGACATTTAAAATAGTTTACAGAAACCTCAATAGAAAAAAATCCTTCCCTTATACAGGAGGTGAGAAATATTCTGGGGACTGGCTATTTCTTAGCAGGCTGTTAAGACAGGCTGCCCCATCAGCACTGAGTAAATTTCCAAAAAAATTATTGCATCTCTGATCTCCCCCATGGTTCTTTCGAAGGGAGCACCTTCCTTGGGGCAAAAGCTCCAACATCAGATTCAGGGTGTTTCCTCGGTCACATTGCCACATCTGGTGCTCAAACTGTATGTGTGGACTATGGAGAACAGGAACATTTTATTCATGCATGCAGATGCGCCTTCATTGTAAGAGTTCCAAAAAAAGAGTCTACATTCTGGCCTAAGACAGTGTTCGAAAACTCAACAGCTAAGGCTTTAACCCAGCATCTGGAAGTCCTTTCTTAACTATGTTATCCTTGGGAAAGGTCTTCCGTGTTGACAAGAGGACAACAAATAGGCAACTTTTTGTGAGCATCTACATATGAAGAGAATACAAAGCAGAAAAATATGGGCATGTAAATGGGAAGGGAGCTTTAGACAATAGTAGAGTCACTGTATAGATACCGCATTCACATGGGTATGTCTTTCCCAACCAATCTACTCCTTCAATGGGTACCCAGATGCTAATGATGTTGGAAAAACCCATATAGATAGTCTTACAGATATCTCTGGGATATTCAGAGACACTGGGTAGGTACCTGAGAGAGAAATCAAAGGCAGTGACCTCCAAGTGACTCAATGAGTTTGAAGGGGAATTGCTGACTATATATGCAGTCTTGGTTGAAAGATTAAACCAGAAAGGTTAACCAAAGTCTAATATTAACTTCACAAATATAATTATTTCAGCAAAGTGAGTTGATGACTATAAAATTAATTGTACTTGGATGATCCTATTTAAACGATTAAAGCCCACCAAAGAATTTGCTTAGAATACCAACGTGCATTTATTAAAAAATAAGGCAACAGTTCAGCTGAAGGGTCCGTGAAATGGAAATCACATTTACAAAGCACTCAAGCCTCGCTTTGATCATTGTTCGCAAGAGGAGTTGTGGTTGCCATAACAATATGATTACCACCTCTTTTTTTGCAATCAACAAACATCTATTTGTGTCTGCCACTCTGCCCTTTAAATACGAGGTTCGAAAAACAATTGTACTTGTCCAGCATAATAATAATAATAATAATAATAATAATAATAATAATAATAATAATAATAATAATAATAATAATAATAATAATAATAATAATAATAATAATAATAATAATAATAATAATAATAATAATAATAATAATAATAGAAGATAGGCAAGACAGGGTAATAAATCTCACGTCTGAGAAACTTCTTGTCCTTCACTCCATCACCAGTTCAATTCCCTATTTTACATATTATACAAAACATGTATTTATTCTGACCCAATTGTGTTTTGAAATCTATAAAACTGAAAAGGAAGAGAAAGTGCACAAAGCAAATGCAAGGATTTGCTTACAGTCAGCAGCTTTTGTTCAGAAGAATGAAAGTTCAAAGAAGACCAGCGGTGGTAGTCTGGGTGTTAAAGGACAGTCAGTTACACAAATGAATGTGCAAGATTTCGTTGTAGAGGTGGGTCATACCAACAGAATCACATGGAGAAGTTCTGTTGGACTATATATCACTGAAGTATCCACCCACATATTAAAAGCAAACAGAAGAAAATCACTTCCAGCATGGCAAGGAAAGGGAGTTTACCATACTCACTGCCACAGAGGGTATCTTTTGGCAGGTTGTTTTGGTTTCTTTGTTGGCTCTTTGGAAAAGCTTTCAAAAAAGCCATCTCCCTTCTGCAGTCTGAAGCAGAACAACCTAGTTAGAGTTATTCTCCCTCCAGCTATTAAAGAAAACACAGAAGGGTGAAGAGGTGAGGGAATATTCTGTGACATTGAGTGGGATTGCTGGGCCACAACACAGTAATTTAACAAGATCTGCAACAAGTATAGAGACCTTCGTAACCCCTACTTCACCATATGTCCCTAAGCTTCAGATAAAAGAAGAGAGATTATTTCATTTCTTGGCAAGCTGGAAGGTTCCCCATAGTCCTTGGGGAATAACACTTTCCTGAACATGCTGTTGCCTTGTCATGAACATAAGGCCAAACTCAACAGACTAGCTCTGGCTTTTTATACTATACTCTTTCCATGCTAGAAACCACTAGAACACATATGTTAAACTCAAGGCCTGCGGGCCAATTCTATCCTGCCAGGCCATTTCATGTGGCCCTTGCAGTGTTGCCTGCTACTGTGCAGTATACAATACTCAGGCACTTACTTGTTCACCCATAATGCTCCACAAGGATGCTAGGAATCTGACCAGGGGGACTTCTAATCCCAGCAATTCCAAGCAGCGAAGAGTCAGAAAGTATAGCCAATTGGATGCGATACAGCATCTTGGGAAATGTAGTCCTCACAATTGCCCACTCCTGTTCTTACATTTATGTAGCCTTACAGATGCAACTGGCCATTTGAGGGCAACCATAATGCTGATGGAACGTGGTGGCGCTGTGGGCTAAACCACAGAAGCCTGTGCTGCAGGGTCAGAAGACCAGCAGTCGTAAGATTGAATCCACGCGATGGAGTGAGCTCCCATCACTTTGTCCCAGCTCCTCACCAACCCAGTAGTTCGAAAGCATGCAAATGCAAGTAGATAAATAGGTACCACCTCAATGGGAAGGTAAAACGGCATTCCCTAGTCATGCTGGCAGTTGAGTAAGTAACCCCCTTCTTGGGAAGTGGCCTTATTGGCAGGTCTGGAAAAGATACACAGATACAATTTTTTAAAAAACCAAACAAACATTAATCTCTGAAATTGGTGAATGTGTGCCCCCAAATCAGCAATGACAAGAAGTAGGAGCAAATTCAGAGTTTGGACCAGTTTCTGCAGTTAATACAGGTAGTCCTCTCAGGTGACAAATACTGGAAAGCCGCAGCAATGTGTTGGAAGAGGTGGATGGGTACACGTGCAGTGGTCAATCTTCTGCCCTCACCAATGGGGAATAATATAAACTGCCAGTCCACTTCTTCTCCACATAGAAGGAGAACTATCTGCAGAGAGGAAGTTTCGAATGATGCATAGGCTGCCACCATGAGCAAGAATCCCAATTTCTCAGAGTTTACATGTGACCAGGAACCTCTCTTCTGCAAATGTACCACTTCTTATGTGGGGAAAGCAACAGCATAGAAGAGCTAGGCACTGTCCTGCTTGCTTGATGGGTAAAACCAGAGTAAGTAATACCTCAGCTGGGCTATTAGGATTGTCACTACCCTAAAAGTCCTCCAAAAGAAGTTCCATAAATATATGGAGGTTAGGAGTACTGTAGTGACACCTCAGGGTTTCTGTCTTTATTTCTTCCACTGGAAATTGACATGAGCATATCAAGACAACACAGACGAATGTGCAGAGTAATTCAATCCAATGTCTTTTTTGTGCTTTTTCTCATGCTGTTTATTCTACCAAAATGTGGTTTCAAAATATGTATGTGTAGGGCTGTAAATTTTTTACTTGCCTCCTCTTTGCGTGAAAGGAAGAGAAAGCACAAAAGTAATCTCCCCACCTTGCTAGAGAACAAGGTATTTTTTTTGTCCCTCCTGACAAGAGAACGAGAACGGGAACGAGAACTGATGGAACGAGAATAAAGAATTTAATGAGCATTCTGTACAATCCTAATTTGAAATAACTTTGAAATGCATGCTTTGAGAGACAGAAAAATAGTACATTTTAAATATGGAAAATTAGGTTTAAAATAGCTAAACTATGTTTAAGAATATGAATGTTAATACATGTGTCAGTGTGAATTTTTGTGTGTGTTTAAACACTTACATGTTGAAGTGGAAATAGACCTCTGGTTCTGACATCATCCTGCTGTCCCCCACCCCCTCCTTTTCAGGTTTGTATTTTAAGGCCAAAGAGTTAGTAACCTGCCTAAGGCCAGGAAGTGAGTTCATTGCTGGAATGAGATTTAAAGCATGGATCCCCCAACTCATATTTCATGTGCTTAACTAACCTGATATACCATTTCCCGCAGAATATGAAATCCCCACATTTCATCTGAAGTTCACCAAAGCCTGCATTCAAGCACTCTGCTCCTCTTTGTCTTTCAAATATGGGCAGAAATCGAAAACTTTTTGCATCCCAGGGTTCAAGGTGTAAACAATTGATGGTGTATGTAAGACAATTATTTTTAGAATGTGCAGTAAAAAAGACAGAAATCAATGTCTTCTTTTCTAATAGCAACATTTCATAATGTTAAGGGTCAGGTGTTCAACTCGGTTCATTAGATGTAGGTCTCGGCATACCACGATGTATTTATCTTTCCAAAGTAATGCCCTTTTGATTATGTGTCATGGATAAAATCTTATCTTTCTCTTGGGATGGAGAAGAGTAATAGTGACTTCTTTATGAGCCCCCTGAACCTTGGCAGTAGTTCATCCAATTATCAGGTGGTGATTAAGACAGGTCACTCGTTTGGACTCTTGTACCACCAAAGTGACTATGAGTCATAACTTGCGAACATCTCATGGAGTCATTGCCTTTCAGATACAGATGCCATTTGGATGATGAGCTGTTTCGCTCGGGATGCTTGAATATCACTGCTCATTTCTCAGTCCTTTTAATAAGATGCTAGGAGAGAAAATACTGTCTTGAGAAGAAGCTGCCATCTGTCTACAAGCACTGATATGGCACAGATCACTCTCTCTCTCTCTTTTGGCTAGTGGAGACATTTTTGCAGGTTCTGACATTGAATTAGATTAATCAGTTGAATAATTAAAATTATAGTATCCTCAGCTAGAAACTACCCTGCAGACATATTTCTAGGATGTGTTGTAGTAGATATATACACTGTCTCTGAACCGATGAGCAAACCCAAACCAAATTAGTGGTGCCTCGCTTAACGGCGATAATCCATTCCAGGAAAATCGCTGATAAGCAAAAACATCGTAAAGCGAAAATAAAAAGGCCATTGAAATGCATTGAAAACCTTTCAATGCATTCCAATGGGCTTAAAACTCACTGTCCAGCGAAGATCCAGTGAGTTTTTACCCCATTGGAACACATTGAATGGGTTTCAATGCATTTCAGTGGGGTTTTTTATTTCGTTTTACAATGTTTTCGCTTAACGGTGATTTTCCTGGAATCCACACACACACACACACACACACACACACACACAAAGCCCAATACATCCACAGGACACTGCATCTGCCAAGCTGATAGGGAGGGTTCAGAGAGAGGATACCACACAGTATTTGTTTTCTCCTGCAGCTGCTCCACCAGCTGTTTTTTCAGAACTCTAGGCTAAAGGGGAGGAAAAGTGCATCAGTGTTTATATAAGCCATTCTGAATTCCAGAATATTATTTCCCTCTGATTTCTTATTCAATTTATTTTGCTGAACATTATTGAACTATTATTCCACTTTTGGGATTTCTGATTCCAGAAAAAAAAGAATTTTTCTACGTGCCTTTAGTGAAGATGTACTCCAATTACAACACTGGGTGGTGCCCACCAAGTCATAAGTATTTGCATTTCTATCCCCATTTGTGTGCTTAAGAAATAATACTAATAATAAAAACAGATCTGGAAACACAAAGGCAATTTCTTGACTATACAAAGGCAGTTGTCACATCTGTGAGAATGCCTTTTGCACAAATGAGATAATTTGTACAACTTGCACAAAATCTTGAGAGTTGCTGCTTTGTCTAATGGACTGTTAAGAGTTAGAGACATCTGATGGGTTGTTTGCATCTTTTCTGAACAACCCTCCATTTGGGGAACAACCCTCCTTCATGGGTGTGCTTTGCTTCAAAGAGGGAAAGTCCTTTGGTTTCACACAAAGAATTTCACACAAATTGTAGAGCTCTGTCTCATTTTCATGTTGTAAGTAAGGAATTTTGCAAGGGTTGAGTATTCTTAGCTAAAGCATCTTGTTCCATCAAGGCAGCCTAAATAAATGAGATGGAGGAATTTAGCAAATGCTCTTCACATCCCTATACCTTCTGTCTTGAAAATAGAATGAATTTGCATGACTCTGATACTCTGGCAACCTGAACAGTTATAAGAAGGTGAGTGAGAGAGAACTAATTTATGTGTGCAATGCAGCAATTACATATTGAACCAAGCTTTCTGAATCTCTTGTTTAAGAAAATATAATACCTAGAAAGCTTCAATAGTAACTCTCTGACCATCTCGTACTTGCAAATATTCATACTGGGAGAAGTGTGAAATCTGGAGCTCAGTTTACACAACAGTATTGGAGAGGAAATAGTAAATATGTTGAAAAAAATTTCTAGCACTTGCATGCTATTATCTTGCAAATTGGTGTGCTAGAAACAAAGCAGAAAACAGGTTTTGAAATAACAACAGCAAAACCTACATTTTCTTCTCTGGCTGGATTTTTTCTGGAACCAGTCAAATAATTGATTTCATATATTCTTCTTACTACTCACTTATGTTGGAAGGAGGTAGAGGTGAGTATTTTTTAAAAAATAAAAATAAAATGTGTGTTCTGAACTCAGTCAAGAGTTCTAACTCTTGTCCTCCAAAGATGCCGACCACAGAGACTGGTGAAACATTAGGAAGAAAAACTTCCAGAACACGGCCAAACAGCCCAAAAAACCTACAAACATCTGCTCCCCGCCATGAAAACCTCCGAGAATACGGCATCATGTTGTACCCCTGTTGTGAGCCGCCTAGAGTGGTCTATTGACTAGATAGGCGGGATATAAATAAAATAAATAAATAATAATAAAATAAATAATAAATTTAATTCAGCATGTTTTATGTTTTTGTAAAGAAAGCATAGGGCTTTTTCCCCCCACTTCAGTGGTATATTTTAATCATTCCTTGTCAAAATTTAAGAATTTGCAATTATACTTTCTCAGCCTAATTCTTTGAGCTTCTGAGGCTCAGGTCTAGTCAAGGGCTTCTGACATTTCTAGACAAGAGCTGCTGAAGTATTCGATGGCAGTGAAGTGACACAGTACTAAGAATGGGTGGATCTGTATTTCAGAGTTGTTGTGTTCCATCTTAAGTCCATTTCATCTTCTGTATTTGTTAAACGTGAATGCATGCTCAAACACACACAGGTACACAGCCCCACTCTTCTGTTTGCACGGAAATAATTTGTTCCTGAAAAACAATTTTGTATGCATTTCTGCTACGATACATATTTTTTACAAATTTTGTTCAGCTGAGAATGTGTTGCAACATTTGCTCTAATGTGCAACATTTGCTCTAATGTGCAATACACATTATTTCCCTAATGTGTATACTTATTTATGCATTTTACCTAATGCACACATTTTCTACATTAACAAAACCATGTTTGCATGCATTTTTAAAACTGAATGCAACAATGCACCTCATGATGCAGTGCTTAAGCTGTAGTACTGCAGCAAAGACCCTGCTTGGGTTTGATCCTAATAGATTCAGGTAGCTGACGCAAGGTCAGCAAATTGAGTATTCAGTTAACTGGAGTGAGGGGTGGGGATGTATAGTCTGCATAATTAAATTTCAAATCCTTAATGCTGGTGAATTTAGACTCTAGCAGTTATTTTCAGCTCTGTCCGAGTTGCAAGGAATTGTGGGCGCGGTTGTTGTTGTTGTTTAGTCATTAAGTCGTGTCCGACTCTTCGTGACCCCATGGACCAGAGCACGCCAGGCCCTCTTGTCTTCCACTGCCTCCCAGAGTTGGGTCAAATTCATGTTGGTTGCTTCTATGACACTGTCCAACCATCTCGTCCTCTGTCATCCCCTTCTTCTCTTGCCTTCACACTTTCCCAACATCAGGGTCTTTTCCAGGCAGTCTTCCCTTCTCATGAGATGGCCAAAGTATTGGAGCCTCAGCTTCAGGATCTGTCCTTACAGTGAGCACTCAGGGTTGATTTCCTTTAGAATGGATTGGTTTGTTCTCTTTGCAGTCCAGGGGAGCCTCCTCCAGCACCACTTATTTACACAAGAAAACTCCCCTGAGTAAAAAACAAAAAAAACCACTGTATCTTCCATAATTCGTTGTAACTCCCATGGACTTAGCCCTACCTACCCATTTCCTGTATTCAGCATAGAACAAAAATGGCTGCCGAAGTCTGAATTCACCAGCTTTAGAACCTGGATGTACCTGTCAGATTTTCTTGGAAGGGCTCCTCATCCAAAGAAGTTGAAATAGCCGGGGGATGGTGCTTAGGGGACTGTTTCTTAGCTGTCTACTTGCTCTTCTTGCCTACTTGCTTTTTGGGGGGAGTTTACTAACCCATCACCCCACTCCCACTCTGACTTGTGATAAAATTCAATCCACAGGCTGGGGCCATTTATTGTTGGCCCCCAATATTCTTTTTTTGCGGTATTCTGAGACAACCCTCCATTCCTGGACTCTACCACCACTCTGCTCCAGAAATCTGGCGGTCATTCCAATGCATGATCTGAGGGGAGACAAAACAGTGGTTTGACAAAGCACCTTCCCCATCTCATGTTGCCTTAAAAGGAGGACACGTAGTGCTCTCTCTCTCTCTCTCCCTCCCTCCCTCCCTCCCTCCCTCCCTCTCTCTCTCTCTCTCTCTTTCTCTCTCTCTCTCTTCATTTTTAACATCTCCTCCTGGGTAGACAGTCCTGTTTATTCATTTTTTAAAATAGCTTAACGAGCTGTACCAGCTGGCAAGATAAGATATGGAAATGAGTGACTGAGGAAGGAAAGCCTTAAGGCAGTTCCTTTGAACTGCGCCGCCTACAGGTGCCTCAAATGGAAGTGCAATTAGAAGGCTTTTTTGCTCCTCTGCTTGTGTGGCCACTTATACCAAAGAGAACTGAACGCTCGGATGCAACTTCACAGTGAAATAATGCAAGTTAATTTGCATTTCCCTCACTGTGTAGTCACATCCTAACACAGCTTCTTCCATTAAATTGCTGCCATTGAGCTGGTGAGTTAAATCTTCTAACACACCTCCAATTTAGGATCGCTCAAAGAAAGTTGGGCCAGCTTCATTTTCCTCATAATAATAATATGAATACTGTGTCATCAAGTCAGTTCTGACTGCTAGCAAAGCCTTCCAGGATTTTCAAAGTAGTGAGCACTCAGTAGTGGTTTATCATTGTCTTCTTTTGGTTGAGAGTTGTGGAAATTTGCTTAAATCCCCAATAAAATGCACAGCAGAAGCCCAGCTACATAAGGTTAGAATTAGCTCTAGAAGTCTCCCTCTACAATTTTAATGTATTCCCACCCCTCTCCCCAAGCCAGCTCTTTATGGAAATAATACTCAGGAGGCTATCTTTAGGTATACAAGGGGGGAAAGGCATTTACTCACTAAATTCTATAGCAAGCAAACAGTAGCTTCAAAGTTAAGAGATGAAAATAGAAGATTAAAAAGTAACAAAATTATTTCTTTCTTCAGCCTAGATGGCATGAGAAGATCTACAGGTTGCAAGGATGCTGCCTGCTGCTTAGGCACCTTGGAAGGTAAGTAATGGATTAAAAAAAAACATGTGGGGGAGAAGGTAAGAGTTTCTGGGATTAATGAACCCCTGTGATCGGTTAGTATCCAGCCAATTGGCCGTTTTTCTTAAGGATGGAATAAATTTGTCAGTTTCCCTCTCTCCTGTTTTTTTTTTAGTTACTCTCCAAGTTCTGTCCATGCTCTTTTCCAGAAATGAACTGAGACCATTTTCAGCCATTTGTAATGGACAAATTCAGTAGTACAGTTATTCCCAGTGTAGTTCTGCCTACATGTATATGTACACGTACACATTTTTTGTACATGTTAAAACTGAGGAGTTGTGGGGTATGGAGTTTAATTCAGCACTATCATGGTTGAATAGGCAAGATTTCAAACTTCTTCCATTTTCAAGAGAGAGATTACCTTCATGGAAGCTATCTGACTACTATACATTAGTATAGCCCTAGCCCACGGCATTACCAAAAGGGCCAGGGTTCACTGCCCTCAGTCTTTCTGCCCAGCTGAGCCAGGGCCAGGAGGTCCTCAGATGCCTCTAAAAGTCTAGCAGAGAAAAGCAAAATCTGAGCCCTCTATTTGAGGTTTCCAAGGTAAATGCATTTAAATAAAAACAGCAGCAATACACCAAGGAGTGATGTGCTCAACATAGTTACCAAAGGCTTATTTGAATGATAAACATGTACATAGACACAACCTTTAGGAAAGCAGGTTTATTTACAAAGAGTGGAGAAGTAGAGAATAAAAGAGAGAAACATCTTGGAATGTATACACAACCAGCATAAAACAAGAAAGCTACTTAATCTAGCTATACATCCATAACCAAAGTTACAATACCTTGGAAACAATGTAAAATTTATGTGGTGGTGGGGAATGAAACAGATGTGAATTATGGAAGTCCTAAAGCTAAATGTGAGGTATAAGCAATAAGAATAAACCCTAACTCTGAGCAATAATAATAAACTCATAGCAACTCAGTTAGCCAATCAAAAGCCAAAAAGGCCATACAGTGGTGCCTCGACTTACGAACGTCCCTACTTATGACCATTTCGAGTTGTGACCAGCCCGGCTGCAAAATTTTGCTTCTACTTGCGACCAGAGCTTCCACTTATGAACAGAAAAAGGCAGGGGGAAATGGCGGAAAATTCAAACTTCTAACTGTAGGTGGCGACAAGGCTGTTTCTTTGTAGCTCTTTCACCTGAGCAGTTAGAGAGTATGCGATCGGAGAAGGCTGCCTGGTAAGGTAAGGTGCTGTTTTCTGCTTTTTAAAAACTGTTCTGGGTGTTTTTGCAGCATAGTTTTGGGCTGGGGGGTTATGTTTCTGTGCTGTGATAGGTCTTGGGAAGTTTGTTTTTTTTGTCTCCTCCCTATTTCCAATGGGTCTTGGGGGGTTTGGTTGTGTTTTGGGGTTTTCCCCCATTTCTGATGGTCTTGTATGCTTCCCTTGCTTTTTTCCTTTGTTCTCTTTGTATTTCCAGCCTGATCCTTTTGTTTTCTGTACATTTCCAATGTGCTCTGTTTGTTTTCTGTGCATTTCCGATGGGCCTTGCATGCCTAATTGCCTTTCCCCTCCTTCAGTCAGAAGGGATTAATCGCATTTCCAATGAGTCTTGAAGTGATATTTTTGGGGTGTGTGTGTGTGTGTGTGTGTGTGTGTGTGTGTGTGTGTGTGTGTGTGTGTGTGTGTGTGTGTGTGTGTGTGTGTGTGTGTGTGTGTGTGTGTGTGTGTGTGTGTGTGTGTGTGTGTGTGTGTGTGTGTGATTATTTTCTTTGGCCGGAATGGATTTATTGCATTTCAGTGCATTCCCATGAGAAATGGTGCTTCAATTTATAACCATTTTGAGTTACATTCATCTTCTGAAACGGATTATGGTCGTAAGTTGAGGCACCACTGTATCTTTGAGCACTCAGGTATATATCCTGGTTCTCATATGATCCATCTGGTAATAGCTATGCTAATGAATAGGTCTCTTAATTAATAGTGGGAAACAAAAACAAGAGATGCCAAAGTGTCTGAAATCACCACAAGGTCTCAAACTGTTAGGAAGTTAGTTATGCTATGAGGCACAGCATAATAAACTGATTTCTTAACCCTAGACATGCAATATCTCACTCTGCCCTTTCTTTTTCCTCAAGCTAGAAATGCAGAAGCTTCCAACCTCGGGAACATGCCCCAGGTTAGTTTGATTACATTTCACTAACCTGAAATGTATAAATAGCTTTGATTCTCAAAAAATAGTTCTCTGGGGAGGAAAGAAACAAAAATAAAAGCAGAAATTACTTGGGTGTGAAATACAATGGCCCCAAACACACATTTTGAAGGAAGGGGAAAAGATAATTTGAATAATTGGAAGCAATGGGCCAATGTTAGCAAAGATATCACTTTAAAAAATAAAAATGTGTTCTGTCTCATTGGCCTTGAACTGCTGAGTCAGGTGCATGACAAAATTACATCTATACAGTACTTAATATTGGTCTTAAAAGCAGTTCAACCACCTTTTGAGGGGGGGAGTTGAAGGAAGGAAGGAAGGAAGGAAGGAAGGAAGGAAGGAAGGAAGGAAGGAAGGAAGGAAGGAAGGAAGGAAGGAAGGAAGGAAGGAAGGAAGGAAGGAAGGAAGGAAGGAAGGAGTGCCCCCCAGATACAATGGGCCCCATTTCTCAAAAAGGTTGTAGACCACTCTTCTAACTGCAAGCCCTTTTTGGCTCTGATCCAGTTAAGACCTGCCATTTAGGAGATCATTTCTTCCTTTACCTAGAATAAGGCTGTAAATAATGTTCTTAGGGACGTGGTGGCGCTGCGGGCTAAACCGCAGAAGCCTGTGCTGCAGGGTCAGAAGTTCAGGCAGTCATAAGATCGAATCCACGCGACAGAGTGAGCGCCTGACGCTTGTCCCAGCTCCCGCCAACCTAGCGGTTCAAAAGCATGCAAATGCAAGTAGATAAATAGGGACCACCTCGGTGGGAAGGTAACAGCGTTCCGTGTCTAAGTCTCCATTCAACAGGACACTTCAACACGCAACTCCCTGAACCCAAAGTTGTTATTTTGTGCATGCTTGGCTATTTTCATACAACTGTTGTCTAACTTACTTGATTGAAATAAAAAGTGGGGGAGCCATGTGGCCAGTAGAAAATGCAAGTGCGAGAATAGGTGATGCCTTTATAGACCACTGATAAAAACAAATAAATAATCATCCAAAATGCAATCTTTTGTGGATAAATCCCACTTCTTCCAAGCAAGTAGCAAACATCCAAATGTTCGTGGCAAGATGAATTTTGCCAGGAAAGTTATTCTTAAAGTCCAAAAATTCTTGGCTAGATGGATTTGACCGGGCTCGTCTTTCTTAGATGTAAGTCAGGAAAGAAGCCAGAAGCAGTGAGGTTGTTGTTTTAAAGTTGTGGCTGAGGCAGCTGTGGATTCGATTTCACGCCCAAGTTCTTCAAACAAAGGGACACAGGCCATGCATGCACACACAGACCTCTCTCCATTTGGCTCTTCTTTGAAATAGACATGCTTGGTGGGGGGGGGGGAGAAGGGGAGTGATGCAGAAAATCCATGCCCTCCATTAGGGAATTAGGATATAATTTACTAAACTCATTAGGTATAGCCAATTGGTGTCGGATTAATGTAAAAAAATTACCCTAATGGTTGCAATCCTGCTCCACTGGTGTTGAGAGTCCATGTGCCTTCTTGTTGATATGGGGGGGGGGTCCCTTTTTTGGCATCCTCATAATTGAAATAAAAGGAGGGAGCCGTGTGGCCGTTACAAAACACACACACAAGAATAGGCGGTAGGCAATACCTTTATAGATCACTAAGAAAATGTTTTTTAAAAAATCATACAGTATGCTACCTTTCATGAGTCAACCTCACTTCTTCAAAACAAGTACCAAAAGCATTTTTTTTCTTAATTAGCACACAGGAGAAAATTGTTCCCATTCCACCTCTTGTTGAAAATGCCACAAAACACCTCCCCATCTTGTAGCACAAGGAGAATAGTGATTCTCACGTGTGGAGATAATACAGGTCTGGCATATCCATGTTGCTGGTTAAGGGTGGGAACAGGGACCCTTAAAAGGCAGTCCTGTCCTCAATTCAGCCCCTTTCGCAGAGCAAAATGTCCTGTGGATCCAGTGTGAGAGTAGCTGGTCATTCTGAGGTCAGGCAAGCATTTTGAGCCTATCTCATCTGACTGGCTCACTTGAACAAACAGTGTGGGGAAAATCTTTACTTCTCCTGGGCTGATTACCCATGGGGGGCATACATGGGCAGAACAGTAGTGTCCTGGTTAAATTAAATCACATAGGCAAGTGGTGCTGAATGGCAAGTGAGTATCTGTGAGTTCCAAAAGGGCATATATTGGGGGGGGGTGTGTGATTTTAGTCAACATTTTGGCTCTGTGAATCTTGAGATTTAGTTGCTGAGATGGTGCTGCTGACAAGACCTGGTCGCTGTCCACCTAAGGTCAGGAGGCCTGGGTGGCTGGCCGCTGGGGAGCGTCCCCTGGAGGTTAGCTAGCCAGGAGCTATCTTTGGGACAGCACGGATCCAGGGCTTGACACTCGCCCACAGAACAGCAGCTGCAGGGGTAAGCAGGGATCCCTGGCTCCTGGCCCAAGTATTAGCACTATGGTAGGTCCCTCTGCAGCAGGCAGGAAATGACAAGAGTAAATAAAGTTCAGGTCCTTATTAAACCCACCATCCATGCCTCCTTTCTTTAATTCTGGATTTGCAGGGGGAAGCTTCTGCTCCCCACAATATACCATTTCATAATCACCATTTTCATCCTAATGTTTGCCGCCGTCCTCCTCCTCCCGCCAGCCTGCAATGTTTTGATCTTGTTTTGGTGAAAAGCTTTGAAAATTAAAATGTGTTGAGTGTCAAGCAGTTCTGTTTCCTGTCTGATCTAAGCGAGGTTATAAATCACTCTTCTCCCAGGATGCAGAATAAATTTTAGTACCTGGGTAAAAACACATTTTGCTTGAAATATGTGAAACGGGGGAAAAGGAGAGAAAGACAGGGCAAGGAAACGAGCCGGGTGGCCTGAAGCCTTGCACACAATTCTGTAGTTCCTGATGTGGGCAGAATAAAGTTTGCTTTTGTGCAGACTAAAGAGGTGATAGATGTGTATTGGTTAATCTAGGGCCACTGAGCAATAGGGCCAAAACTTTACTGAACATTAAAATGGTTCATCCACGACACACACCATTAGCTATGTGAGAAAAGACTGGAAAGGCAGTCAACTTGTAATACCCTCCTAGTCTCTAGTTTCAAATGAAGTCCTGTTGAGTTGTACTGTATGTGCAATCCACACACAATGAGAGGAGCATGTTAACCCCCCTCCCGTGTTGTTGTTTTCAAATGAAACATTCTGAAGGGTTCCCTCTCCATATGAACCCCTGCCTAAAATCAGGTTTCTGCCTCTCGTTGAGAAGCTACCCACATACTATACCGCCCTCCTGCTCTTCAGAATGTTGCTCTAACACGTTGCAAGTAATGGTGGTGCATATGGCTAGCATGCTACCAATTTGAAGGCAGTAGAAAGTTCCTTGCATTCACTCTGAATATCCTTATGATGTTTTGGTTTTAGTGCACGTTACTTGGTCTTCTCTGCCAGGAGCAGTTAGTGTGCTATAGCTTAGTGGCTTAGGTCTCTGGCTGTGGAGCGAGAGGTTAAGATTTCGAATCCCTACTGGGCCTCCTTGACAGGGGCGGGACTCAACGATCCATAGGGTCCCTTCCAACTCTGTAGTTCAAAGGTAGTAGTAGTAGTAGTAGTAGTAGTAGTAGTAGTAGTAGTAGTTGTTATTATCATTATCATTATCGTTATCATTATCATTATCATTATCATTATCATTATCATTATCATCATCATCATCATCATATTTAGTTATTTATTTAGTTATTTATTTAGTTGGTTGCTTGGTTGGTTGCAGGTTATGTTTGCATGCAGTGTCCCTTTGGGTGGGTCATTGTTCAGTGTTTTCACCAGTCTCCAAGCTTTCTCCCTGCTTCTTGCCCTATCAAGCTCTATTATAGTGTCTTTTTGTTTCCACAAGACTCAAGATCAAATTTCTCCCAGCTTTTACTGTAAGTTCACTAAAAGGATTTTCTTCGAAGTATGAAATATAATCTAAGTATTGGATGTATGTTTCCAGTGTGAAACCTGCGATGTTATTGGTCATGTTCTAAAATGGAAATTACAAATTGATCATAGTTCTGTGATTAGTCTGAAGCACAGTTGCATCTAACATTGTTGCAAGCTTTTCCCAGTTGGCTTTTTTGAAATTATACTTCTTACAGAACAGCATAGATTGAGGTTAGATAACTGAGTAAATCTGACATAGAATGGATCTGTGGCGAGTGTCTGAGATTAGGAACCACTCAGCTATGCTCTCAATGAGCTGTTGAACTATAGGTTCACTAACAAAAATATAGATCTGGACTGCAGCATCTCTACCACCTGCAACTGTTAAATGAACTGGGTAGTTTAGGATCAAGTATAAGGCACACTGAATAGGGGTCTGCCCATTTTATAATGGCTTTGCCATTTTCATTGTCATCTTCATAGTCTCAAACTGTTTTCATGCAGCCAGTTCAACTGTCAATATTTCTATGTTGTCCTCTCCCAGTAAAATCCATTGAGTGGACTATAACAGTGGTTCTTAACCTTGGGTTACTCAGGTGTTTTTGGACTGCAACTCCCAGAAGCCTTCACCACCAGCTGTGCTGGCTGGGGTTTCTGGGAGTTGCAGTTCAAAAACACCTGAGTAACCCAAGGTTAAGAACCACTGGACTATAAAAAAAAATGACACTTCCGTATTGGTTGTGGTGCTTCTCAGCAACTAGACATATCTCAGGAAACTTTGGTCAATGCTAATTACCAGCAGGGGAAGCTTTTAAGCACTGAAAGGTTTCCTTCTTTTGCACAGCTTGTCCCAATGTGAGTGTTTCATTATGCACAAAGTGCTGGAGCCATGGGATGGAAGGAGGAGGTCTTTAATTACAAAAAAAAATCTCCCTACCAGTGACATCACCACCTTTCCCCAGATATACATATACTATACATAAGATTTAGGCCAAAGTGAAACAAAGAAATATGCAGAGGTGAGTGGAGTGTCTGTTTTCCTCTTTATTCTTGCCTTGCAATTGTGTTAAAGGGATCGCAACTCAATGAAAAAAAAGGTCTAAGTATGAATATCACAATATCCTGATGTGCTGATAACCTGAAATGACTTATTAAGTTGGATATTGGAAATTCAAACTGGAAGGAGTCTTGACAGCTGCTTTTGGTCTATTCCCAGTGATTTCACACACACTGGAAATGGACCAACCTAGAGTGATCCTACCTGCACCCAAAAAGTAGAAGCTCCTGAAGGGGTGAATAGGACTGTTGTGGGGACCATCGGGTTCACTACAGTGATTGCAATGTGTCACCGCTAAAAAGAAGAGTGAACCAAACTGAATCTGCATTGGACCAAACAATGGGCTAAGCCCTTTCTTTAACACACCAGATATGCCTGCAGCTCAGTTCTCTGAACACAGATGTTTAACATTCCTCTAGTTCAACTTCCCTCCTCCAATATGAGCCTTCAGGAAGGATCAAAATGTAAAGGTGAAAGAACAGGTCACAGTTCCTTTTATCTTCTAAAGCTTTTCTTCAGCATTCTACATTCCTTTCTGTTTATTGCTTTCAAAACTTTGGTGTTTCATAGCAGGGACAAAAATGGAGCATCTCGTTTTGGTCTTACCTCCTTTCTTCCTCTCCCTGTTTTCCACACAGAAAAGTGAGTCTAAAGCGCACTTTAGAAAAGTGCACCACATTTAAACTGTTAGGATCCCCTCTTCCCATAAATAGTGGACATTAACTTCCAGGTCAAATGCAACTTTAGAGAGAAAATGTCTTATCATCTTGTGGCAAGGGATGAGATAAAAGGGAAATGGGGTGCCTGGAATCGCAGGCAGCAAGACATCCTGGGAAACCACTTAGGTACAGGAAAAGAGGTCCTGAACAATCCATCCTCACTGCATAAATGAATACGTTATCTTCTGACAATCTAATGCTAACATCACTGGCCAGGATGCTATTCCCAGTTTATGCTTGCATAAATTATTTGACCCATGGCCAGGAGCTTAATCAGCGCATCATTAATGAGCAGCAATTTATTGCCAAGGCCTACTTGCTTATGCAAGTGTAGATTGGCAATAGACAGCTCCACTTAATGTGAAGGGGTAGACCCTGATGTTGCTCACTGGAAGGACAGATCCTGAAGCTGAGGCTCCATCTCATGAGAAGAGAAGACTCCTTGGAAAAGACCCTGATGTTGGGAAAGTGGAAGGCAAGAGGATAAGGGGACGACAGAGGACGAGATGGTTGGACAGTGTCATCGAAGTGACCAACATGAATTTGACCCAACTCCGGGAGGCAGTGGAAGACAGGAGGGCCTGGCGTGCTCTAGTCCATGGGGTCACGAAGAGTCGGACATGACTTAACAACTAAACAACAACAAACATTTTTGTTATCCATTTGTTCACTTAATTCAGAAGAAAGTTTGCAATTGAATAGATGTGCACTCACTATGTAGCTATGTAGCATCAAGTCATTGGGTGCTGATACAGTTTTTGAGGCATGAAAGAGGTCCAAAGAGTGGTTTCTCTTTGCCATTCTGATTTTTCAAGAATGAGTGTGGATTTGAACCCAGGTCTACTGAGTCCTAACCTGTCACTCTATCCAGCAAACTGTCTCATAAACAGAGATGGGCATTAACCTCCAGTATGGTGGTTTGTGCTGGTTTGTTTTTCAGCTGAACTGGTGTTTGGTACTTCCCAGCCCCATCTCCTCTGGAATTTGCCCACTTAGAGGCACTACCTGGAGAAGTAAACCAGGCTGCAGCCTCTAAGTGAGCAGACACTGGAGGTGGTAAGACTGGGCAGCACCAAACATCTGTTTGTCCAAAGAACGAACAAGTGGTTCATGCCCATCTCTATTCATAAAGACTGTAGGAGGTTTAGCTGTATTTACAGCTGCTAAGCTTGCAAGGGCTATCTGTTTCTGTTTTGCATTTTTTAAAAATGATTTAATCACAGAAACCAGGCTGGCAAGGAGAGCGAGACTAGGTGATTTTGGCCAGACCCTAAACTGGCACGATTAACCAGCTCTTGATAAAGTGTTTAAACTCAAGTGGCCTGTAAAAACCCCTTAATAGCAATGCAGTTCTGTGAACTGGGAAAATGGGAAGACTGAAAAGCTAATTCAAACTGCCACTCACTTCTCTCACCTCTGACTCTCATTCACTTCCTTGCTGTGAGAAACACATTTACTTGAAGTTGTTCCTCATAGTGAAGGAAATCAAAGAATGTTGGATTTCCACAGAACAAAATGCAGGGAAATATAAATGGCAATCCAAGTCTACTGGAAATCTCATCATTGCATAGAGGAAGACAGCTAGGAACGTACAATGTGCAATGCCCACCATGACATTTTGAATGAAAACATCTGAAATTCTCATGTGAGTTTTGTCTTAGCTTTTGTTCCAATCTGGAAATGACATGTAAGGTGCTATATGTGGCCTGATTTCTATTCTCCTTCCTCAATCATTGTGCATGTGTACTGTCTACAAGAAGATATGTAGGAAGCTAGTGTTATCCTGGATTTTTTAGGCTTTTAGGAGATTCGAGCTAATCTCCAGCAGATGATCGGACACAGACCAGCCAGCTGTGATATAACACATTTTTAATGAGAAAACAAAACTATGCCAAAACAGACAGCTGAGGCTCCTCTCAAACAGTGAGAAGGCCCTGAAAATATATTGGTCAGATACATATACAGTGGTGCCTTGCATAGCGAACGCTTCGCTATGCGATGAAACCGCACAACGATGGGTCCCGGGCCATCGCTGGAGCGTTCGCTCAGCGATGGCCCCTATGGGCTTTTTTCGCTATGCGATGATCGCGCGGACGCGATCAAAGCATAGCGAACAGCTGATCGGCGGTTCCAAAATGGCCGCCGCTAAAACAAAATGGCGACCGCTGTTTTGCCTCGCTAACGAGGCATCCAAAATGGCCACCGCAATGGAGAAAACTCGCAGAACGGTGAGTTTTAAGTCCATAGGAACGTATTAAATCAGTTTTAATATGTTCCTATGGGCTTTTTTGTTTCACTTAACGATGGATTCGCTGAGTGAGGGTTAATCCGGAACGGATTAATCTCGCTAAGCGAGGCACCACTGTATACTGTTTTCAAATGGGGAGTCATGAACCCCAAAACCATGATTGGGTCTAATCTGCAACAAGTTTGGATTAGAGATGGGGACAGATAAAAAAATGGTGATTTGTTTTGATCCGTTATTCATCAAGGTTAACAGATCAATGAATACAAATATACGAATATTCTTCAATGACTCAGTCTGTCGATGTGTCTACACTTTAAACTGCTATAAAACTGGCCCCTAAGCATCTAGAGACACCATATTTGCAGGGAAGCTTCCTCAGACACTTTCCTACAACTCCTGAAAGTTTGGTGAACATTGGAGCACAGACCCCCAAGTTACATGGCCACGAAGAATGATTTGTTTTTGAGGAAAGCTCCCCCCCAGGTACTTAGAGACCCCAGAATCACAATGGAGCTTCCTATGTCTTTCCCCAACATGCCTGCCAACTTTGGTAAAAATTGGATATCAGACATCCGATTTATTCACCACAAATTTGGTCCCCCAGGAGAGTTTACCACACGGCACAGAAGCCCATTCTGCCTACCGGCTGACAATCAGCTGATCAGAAGCCGATAAGCAGCCACACACAGAGAGCCACTCCAACAGGCTACCCCCACACACCATTCCTTTCTCTACCTTAGCCCCACCCCACTCCCACTGACACCCCTTTACCTTAATAGCTGCTGCCGAGGTCTCCATCAGGCCTTTGCAGCTACGGAATGTAAAAAGGGAGACTGGTTGCCCTTTGCAAAGATGGTGGCTGCAGCTTCAATTAGGGTAGGGAAGCTGCAGCTGTCATCTTTGCAAAGGGCAGCCTGGATTCCCTTAAGGCAAGCTAAGGGGATCCAGGCTGCTCTTTGCAAAGATGGCAGCTGCAGCTTCCCTATCCTAAATGAAGCCGCAGCCACCATCTTTGCAAAGGGCAGCCAGTCTCCCTTTTTACATGCATGGCTCCGAGGCCAGAAGACCTCGGCAGCAGCGATTAAGAGAGTGTTGGTGAGAGTGGGGTGGGGTGGGGGCAGAGAAAGGAAGGGGGTGGGGGTAGGCTGTGGTATTGCATGGCTGTGTGGCATGATGGCTGCCTTTCTGCCGTTGATCAGCTGATCGGTGGCCAGTAGGCAGAATGGTGTTTAAAAAACCAAACCAAACCAAAATGAAGGACAAATAAAAACGGGTAAATATTCATTCCTTTTTATTCATGGGGGTCTCTGGAACCCACAAATATGGACTGATGAATATTTAACGAACCGGCTATATTCATCGGAAAAAGCAATCCGTTTTGATATTCATCCCCATCTCTAATTTGGATCCTTGCCCTAATTGGGTTCAGGCTGTGATCTGATGATCCATTGGATCTTGACAGCAAATGGAGAATGATGGAGGTCCTCTCTCCTCTCACTCATTGTACTTCTAATTTTCAGACATCCTGGCACCCCAGATATGTATTCCTTATCTATATGTTGTTGTTATTCTTCCTGAGGACTGAGGATGTGTTGTAAATGGGCCTCTTCACACCTACCCTGTAACATCTTGTAACATTCCAATGTGTTTTGAGGTCACATAGGCTTTATCATGTTCCTAAGAGTTGATATCAGCTAAAATTCACTACCTTTGGAATGAGGAATCTTATTTCTATATGTATGCTACGTTATTATATGTTTCTATATGTTTCCCTGCTTTTTCTTATTCAATACCTACTCGCTATCACTAGTTTTATACTTTGTCCACTATTAGTCCACCTTACCTAATATTGTTGACATACTCTAGTGTTAGCAACTCAAGGTTTCAGAAAAAAGTCTTTCCCATTCTGACATGGAGATGTCAAGGACCTTGTGACCTTTTGAAGGCAAAGCATCTCTTTACCACTTATTTAGGGTCTCTTTCGAAGGGTGACAGTAGCAACACCAACCAACTTCTTCAATGTTTTAGTGAAGTTCTTCCTCCCTGGACTTACTTTCTCCCAAAATTATTTGGGGAAATTGTATTAGTTAAATTGGAGGAGAAGAATACAAGGCAAAAAAAAATGGCTATATTCCTGTTGCTTGGTGTAGTAAATCACACCAGACCAGGCTCATTGAATCAGTGGAAATTTGGCAAGTTGACTTGGGAGGAAAGTGATGACAAACCTTAACAGCATCTTAAAAAGCAGAGACATCACCTTGCCAGCAAAACTATGCATAGTCAAAGCTATGTTTTTTCCTGTAGGGATGTATGGAAATGAGAGCTGGACCATATAGAAAGCTGACCGTCGAAGAATTGATGCTTTTGAATTGTGTTGTTAGAGGAGACTCTTGAGAGTCCCCTGGACTGCAAGGAGAACAGACATATCCATTCTGAAGGAAATAAACCCTGAATGCTCGCTGAAAGGACAGATCCTGAAGCTGAGGCTCCAATACTTTGGCCATCTCACGAGAAGAGAAGACTCCCTGGAAAAGACCCTGATGTTAGGAAAGTGTGAAGGCAAGAGGAGAAGGGGACGACAGAGGATGAGATGGTTGGACAGTGTCATCGAACCTACCAACATGAATTTGACCCAACTCTGGGGGCACTGGAAGACAGGAGGGCCTGGCGTGCTCTGGTCCATGGGGTCACGACTAAACAACTAAACAACCAAGGGGTCATGCAGTTGATTAGGACCTACAGTAACCCTCACAGAGTTTTTGAGCCATTTAGAAATGGCCTACTGGTTCCTCATTCTGATGGCACAGTTTGCTAACAGCATTATAGGCAGCAGAGCACATCCCCCACCAGCCACGCACTTTCCAGGTGATCTTGGTTGCCCCTCCCCCAGAAAGTACAAAGGGGATTTGAATTCCAGCCCCCGCCTCAACTGATTGAGCCACACAAGCTAAGGATATACTGTATAAAGTCCATGACCTGATCAGTCTGTCTGTCTGAGGTTTGTTTGTTTCTATCAGTCTCCTTTTCTTCTGTATGGGATTTTAGAAAACTGTAGAGATTGGGGGCATAAAAGATGACAGAGGGCCCTGGAGGGGCCCATAAAACTGACAGGTAACAACTTACCTGTCAGTGAGATAAATCATGTTTTATGCAGCATTTTACATATACTGTATCAGAAACATGTACACATTTCTGTGCACTTTTCTCACATATGTGTATTTTTATGCAGGTTCTGGACTACAAGTTATATCAGGGCTGCTACTAATCTGGGAAGTGTGGAATGGAAAGTCTGAACAAAATGTTCTGTGGAACAGATTCTAGTGGGGCAAGTTTCTTGAATAGTTGGTGACTGTCTTTCAGTTTTCTGATAATGTCTTTTCTGCCCTTGCCAGAGAAATGACTCAGTAATGCTACATTGATGGACTTCTCCACCAACAGACATGTGAAATGCTCAAGTACGTGTCTCTGTGTGGGGGTGTGTGTAGCTTTTACTGATTAAATTAAGTCAATTATGGGGAAATCTTAACACATGCTTAATGTTTTCTATTTTTAACTAGCTGTATTTTTATCATTTATTAGTGGCCTAGGACCCCTGGGATAAGGTGGGATAAAAATATAGCTTGACTAAACTAATTAGTTTGTGAATCATTCTTTGAACATATCCACTGTGAAATATTTAATGGATAGTAACTTTGGTGAAATATTCCTGAGATGGGATTTTTTTTTTTGACAGAAGTCTCTCATTTGAAAATGATCCATCTACCTGTTCAAAATAAATTATCCTTTCCTGCTATTGTAGTGATAAACCATTGTCTCTAGGGAAGGGCTAATTTGTTATTAGTTTATTGGCTGTCTGGAACAGTAAGAATAAGAAGAGATCTCAGTCTGTTCTCCTCATGCTTTCCAATCATTGTCCCATTTGTTGGCTGGGGCATCTGTCATGGAGAATATTAGTCTCTCTAAGATGAATGTCTCAGCCATTTGTTCAAAGCCATTTGTTCACTTCTCCGGTCTAATTTTATCCAGATTGTGGTGAATTTGAAAGAAAACTATTAGCTAAAGATATGAAAAAATAATTGTTGTAGTGGGACAGAATGCCAAGTTCATGATTGAAATTGACAACAAACTGCACTTTATTGGTACTGTGCTGACTTCTCCTAATTAACAGGAATTTGACAGGGGAAGAGTCTGTACTAAGGAAAGGATCTACTGGAGGATGAGACAAAAGTGAAAAAGAGACCAAGGAGACAAAGACAGAGAGGTGAGTGATTTAGATTAACACCAGCAAATGACCTGGAGTAACCCCTTGAAATTCCCCAAATATGCTGTGCTTCAGTGGAAGGACATGTCTTGATAGCTGCTGAAAATAATAAGTAGCAACTATGAGTGCTGCTCCAGGAGGCAGTGGAAGACAGGAGGGCCTGGCGCGCTCTGGTCCGTGGGGTCACGAAGAGTCGGACATGACTTAAGGACTAGACAACAACAATGATTGCTGGAGAGCCTTTCTGTTTGCTGACTCCTAACAGAGCAGAGCAGTGACCTCTCCGAGGTGGCGTTGGGTCGCCACTGGGGAAGGCTTTGCCCGCCTGTCCAGAGGCAAGCGTCAGGGGCGACGCAGTCTTCTGAGGGGAGGAAGGACCATACCTTTAAGAAGGCTGGGTCCCTCTACAGCCACCTCTTCACTGCCTTCTCTGCAAAGACTCCCTGTAGCTCCTGGGAGAACCAGTGGTTTCATTTCCCCCCACACACACACACTTCTATCCTTCAGCTCAGAGCACTCATCAGCTCCTTTCCTGAATGTTATCTTTCCTTTTCTTATTCCTTTGGTTATCTTGCTGTGTTTAATTCCTTGTTAACGGGGTGTTGTGGTTATTTGAGGTAGTGGGGTTTTTCTTGGTGATCCTCCATCCGACCTCCCCCTCCCTTCTTTAAATTCAGTTTGGCTCTCAGGGGATAGTTGTGGGAAGTTAACTATTAGTATTTCAGTTTGGTTTTGAAAAGGGGATTCAGTTTATATTTGCAAGTTGATTGGATTTAAATTAATTTTATTCATTTAGTTAATTTGTATTTTTAACAGATATAAACCAAACAGTTACAGCGTCTGTACCTAAGTTCCTGTTTTCTGTTGTAATACCTGATAAAAAGGTCTTTTAACAAACTGACAACTTTTTCTAAATATGGGCCTGTTTTAATAATGATCGTTATTTTGATCTTATAGTTGTATTGTTTTAACTTGGATCTGTGACTGCATAATAAAGAATGAATGAATGAATAATTTTGTATTTTGACTTGTACATGGTTTAAATTATGTCTATAACCTAAGTTTCAATAACAGTAATTTTTTAACAAGTTGCAAGGGTGTATTTTAAGTAAGCCTACAATATTTTGTTGTGGTGGTGCGGCGGGTTAAACTGCAGAAACATGTGTGCTGCAAGGTCAGAAGACCTGCAGTCATAAGATCGAATCCACGCAACGGAGTGAGCCCCAGTTGCTTGTCCCAGCTCCCACCAACCTAGCGGTTCAAAAGCATGCAAAATGCAAAATGCAAGTAGATAAATAGGTACCGCTTCGGTGGGAAGGTAACAGTGTTTCATGTCTAGTCACGCTGGCCATGTGACCACGGAAGATTGTCTTCGGACAAACGCTAGCTCTGTGGTTTGGAAACGGAGATGAGCACCGCCCTCTAGAGTCAGACACGACTGGACAAATTGTCAAAGGGAAACTTTAACTTTGCCTTACAATATTTTAAGTTTACTATTTTGCACATCTGTATGACTGTTGGATCTAAGCATATGTGCCTGCTGTTTTTTCCTCATAACTGTAAGACTGTCTTTGATAATTTTTAGATTTGCTACTTTTAAGCATGGAACCTAGAAATGATGTAAATAAATGGAATTTGTACGGAATTAACAAGTTCTGGAATGGCCTGAAATTATTGCAACAATGAAAACACTTATAATGAAATTCCAAGATGAGTTTATAAACAGCTTGTGACTGATTTAAAATGTTCTGATTATTAGGGTTCATTCTGGTATGTATTAACCCTTTACTGGGATAATGTCAGATATGATTAATCATAGAATCTATTCTCTTTACATGAGAGGTCTGTAAATCTTTGTAGGACTTCTGGGGAAATCAGTTATACAAATACAGTATTAAAATTTAGGATGTTCCAAAAGAAACTGTCTATGCTTCTTTTGAATTCTGAAAGATTTTATTAAATTTTGACATTTGTTTTTTACTTTAAATTGCATGTTTGAATGTCTTTTTGTTAAAAGCATGTCAAATCATGGTAAAGGAGTAGAGGCGTGAAGACTTCTTGGAATTTAAGATGGGAAAGAAGATGATGCCTCGAAGTTTGTCAATTAATAATCTTTTCATTTCCAAAGTAGACATCTGCATCGATCTTCTCAAACAGATGTTCACCATCCTCAAAATGCAAGCCCTGTCAATCACAGTGAGGCATTTGCACATATTAGTGCATGAAAGGAAGTCATACAGAGGAGGATTTGTTCTCACATATCCCAAAGTACAGGACACATAATAATAGCTTCAAGCTGCAGCCAGACCTAGGCTGAACATCAAGAAAAATGTCTTAACTATTAGAGCAGTATGACAGTGAAATGAATTACTTCAAGGGGTGGTGAGTGCGCCAACACCGGAGGTGTTCAAGAGAAAATTGGAAAGTCATCTGGCAGATCTGCCTTGATTTGGGTTCTTGCATTGAGTAGGGGGTTGGACTCCATGGCCTTAGAAGCCCCTTCCAAACTCCACTATTCTATGATTCTATGATCTCTCTCTCTCTCTCTCTCTCTCTCACACACACACACACACACACTTACTTTAATAACTCACACCTTGTGCAAATGCAGGGCAGCAGAGGAAGTACAGCCTAGTTTATTCCCTTAATTCCAACAAAACTCAACTAATTTAGTTAGGCTTCAATCAACTATCTATTAATTGGGCAATGCCCAGATTAGACATGTTGTAGATGTATATAAGTATAACAATAACAATAACTATAACTATAACAACAACCACAACCACAACAATCATCATCATCATCATCATCATCATCATCATCATCATCATCATCATCATCATCATCATCATCATCATCATCATAATTTGGCCAATGCATATGTAATAATGGCATTCTTTTTAAAGGAATAATTTCTCCAGCTGTGTATCTTGCACAAGCTATGGAGGTCACTTTTTTTTTTTAAGTTCCAACATATATTCAATTTGTTGGATTATTTCAACAAATCAAATTCACTGACTTTTATTTATTTTCTTTCTTGCAATAATAAAAATGCAGAGAGATCTAATCAGAGAGGGATTTCTTTGTTGTTAGTTCAGGTATTTGGAAACAGGAAACTGGACTTCATTAATATCTCAAATGCATTCCCAGCAAAACCTGTTATAAAATGATGGAAGAAAAAATAAAGAGAAATAGGGACATAGACTCGCATGGTGGTAAGCAGCTCTCAATTTACCTAATTATCTGTCTGGACGAAAGAAACCTTTCAATTAAACCTAAGGGCTTGGAAGTAGATGAGAGAGAATTTCCAAGGGCAAAACATATCAGCTCATTTATCTTTAGCAAGGAAACAGATACAAGTGAAAAGAACTTGTCATAGCATTTCCCCCTTTACATTTATTCCAGATTTACTGAGGCCACCCCAGTGTCATGTCTATCATAGATCATTAAGGATTTTTATAATACTCCTAAATTTTATGAGTAAAGTGGATTATTGCAAGCATAGTAACCGGTTTTTAACTTAGCACTTTGTGAAATAAGGGTATTATCTGCAATCTATTTTTGATTGAATTTCAAGGTTTCTATTATATATATATATATATAAAAAATCTTACACTGCTGAAACATGTGTTATCAGCATTTCACTGACCCTGTCTGCCCCTCTGTTCCGAAGAAGAGTTGCTTGAAAATTCCCAAATAATTTTATGACATTTAGCAAATCATCTTGCTATTAAAGGGCACATTTCTTTGCTCGGCAGGTGAGGTGGATGAAACTGACATTGAAAAGGGCACATTTCTCCCTTCTCTCTGCCAAAAAAAAAAAAAATCTTCAGGTGATCGTAAATGGGGAAAAAGAGCAAAATCAAAAATACATGCTTAATCTGTATGGGATGGCAGCTACCTGGTTTAATGCTGCCTAGCTGCCTCTTTTTCCAGGAAAAAAGAGTTAAATTACAGCTACTCAAAATGCCTCAGAAGCAGTAATTTAAATCAGCAACAGTGTCCCCCCCCCCACACCATTTAACATATACTGTTTTTCCCCTCATATACTGTTTCTCCCCCCCACCAGAACTGAAAATGGACTTCTAGTTCCTTCTGGCTTCATATATTTAGGAGGGTCTTGATATTTTTGGGTGCGTTTCGCAGCCCTAGAGACCAAAAAGTGACTCCAAGACTCATCAGTGCTAAACATCCCAGTAACAGAGTGAGAAATTGAAGTCATGGCCGAACAGTGAAGCAACCCAAACAGTTGATGAGGGTATCAGAACATACGGTCCCAGTAGTGCCAGAAATGATCTTTGCAATGGGGGAGTGCAACTTTTGGACTGTGTTGTATAGCTGCCCATGTTTGAAAGATATGTTTGTAAATGAGATACAGAATAACATAGCACCCAAAGAAATGGTGGTATTGTTCAGACTAAGTCTGATGTATTTCAAATTTTCTTGGAACATGGATGACAACCTAGAATGCAATTACATCCAATTTGAATTTATTTTCCCAGCAGGTGCATGAGTTATCCGAAACCTACCTGGAATTACTCTGGAACTGATTGGAATGTTGATTGAAATGCTGAAGAGTATCAAGACAGGGGTATGAACCTGTGGTTTCTTCATGAAGGATGATCAAAGGATGAATCAAAGATTCAAGTGAACTTAAAGACAGCCTACAGCCTCTGCCAAAAAATGCCATACTGCTTTTCATGGACCTCTCCTTTTCATTCCAATGAAATCAATATTGCAGTCGCTCTAACTGGCCCATATATGAACAGTTGCAATCCCATTAAGAGCTCATTTCTCATTCAAAAGTGCATTAACCAGATTTTTAGCACAAACTTCTTTTTTAAAAAAAAAAACAGATTAATTAAACTAGACGCTTCAAAAATCAACAATGAGTAGAAATAAAATCAGCTTACCTGGAAGTTGAATACTCTTTTGAAAAATAATGTGGGGTGGTGACATCAAGGCGTTATGGGTGGTTGAAGCAAAGGTTTGCCCCCGTCTGACACAAAGATACCAGAGAAGCCCACCTCCCCCCATCATCATCAAAGTGATCAGGTATGTGGAAGCTGCTCTCTTCACTCTCTTTAAAAATGGTTTAATTAAAGAATGCACACCCTGGTAATAAAAAGAGGGATCTCAAACCAATTCTACCTAAGATAGTTTCCAGAAGATAAATAATTAAAGGATTTTTCCTTCTCCCTCTCCCCCTCACAAAGAGCTCATCATTAACCATGAAATAAACTTCACAGTTTACTATAAAATGATCAAAGAGGGATTAGGTAAGTATTCAATGTACTCAAAAGCTGCTCCAGCATATCTTTAATACAGAGAAAGCAAGCAGACAATGCTTCCATGATGTAATGAATCTGAACAGTGATAGAAATTCAGCGAGTGTAGCATCATTAATGTTAATTCCCAGAATGTTAAAATCACCAAGGGGAACAAATTTGTTGGTATTAAAGCTGATAATGGATAAATAATCAAAAGAATTTTATACTAAACATGAACTGAATAGTGCCGTTCCTTTTTTTCCCCAGCTCCCCATTTGGTATGATTGGCTATTAAATGAAACAATGTATGACAATATGGATTTTTTTTTTTTTACCCCTGCAGAAACACCCTTGGAGAAAAATAATTTCCACAAGCACTTGATTGACTTCATTTCTGGTAGTAAATCTTTTGTAGTAGGGAAAAGTGTGAAGAGTATTTCAAAAGATACCATTCTTCCCCTTTCTAGCCTCTTGAGAAAGAGAAAGGAAGGGGGAGTTAAAAATAGACTGACACGGCAATATTGTGTGTCTGAATAGAAGTCACTGGGGGCAAATAATAACAACAGAGTGTTATCTTTTTGTGATGTTTGCAAGGATCAGTTTGTCTCTTGGTGGAAATGGGTTTGTCTAGGATGGATTTTTGGTTTGGACTCTCAGGATTAAGGATGCAAATCTTAAATTCATTCATTCTCATTCTGTAAAGGAATTTTATTTTTTATTTTATTTTATTTTATTTTTGCATGCACAAGATTGAAAAATGTGATTATTAGTTTGTGGCATAGGTCGGTAAAAGCAACAACACTGGAGAGATTGCTTGTTTTTGATCACCACCAGCCATGCTTATTGGTGTGCCCATGGATGTAGGCATCCTTCAGTTTCGAGAGACTATGGTAACGTGCTCTGAATAGAGGTCCTGGAACAGCATATGGTGTGGCTGAGAAGGCCAATTAGAGAGTGACAATCCCTTCCACACTGAACACAAACACAATCTGTCCCCTGTCCAGCTCCCTGATTTTGTTGCTTTCACGACTGCCTCTTTGCCTTGGCCTGCTGGACAAGGGTCTCTTCAAATTGGGAGAGGCCGTGATGCACCGCCTGCCTCCAGGCTGAACGCTCAGAGGTCCAGGTTTCCCATCAGTTGAGGTCCATTCCTAAGGCCTTCAGATCCTGCTTGCAGATGTCCTTGTATCGCAGCTGTGGTCTCCCTCTGGGGCGATTTCCCTGCACTAATTCTCCATACAGGAGACCTTTTGGAATCCGACCGTCAGCCATTCTCACAACATGCCCAAGCCAATGTAGGCATCGCTGTTTCAGTAATGTATACATGCTAAAAATTCCAGCTCATTCTGGGACTACTCTATTTGGAACTTTGTCCTGCCAGGTGATATCAAAAATGCATCAATGACAACGCATATGGAATGTGTTCAGCTTCCTCTCCTGCCATGCACAAAGGGTCCAGGACTCACTGCAGTACAGGAGTGTGCTCAGGACACATGCTCTATAGACCTGGAACTTGGTATATGCCATCAACTTCTAATTAAGTCATACTCTCTTTGTGAGTCTAGAGAACATGGTAGCTGCTTTGCCAATGCGTTTATCCAGTTTGACATCTAGGGAGAGAGTCTCAGAGATCGATGAGCCAAAGTACACAAAGTCATGAACAACCTCTAATTCTTGCGTAGATATGGTAATAGAGGGAGGTGAGTCCACGCCCTGGCCCATGACTTGTGTTTTCTTCAGGCTGATTGTTAGTCCAAAGTCTTGGCAGGCCTTGCTGAAATGATTCATGAGTTGTTGGAGGTCTTCAACAGAATGGGCGACAACAGCTGCATCATTTGTGAAGAGGAAGTCCCACATGCATTTCAGTTGGACCTTGGTCTTCGTTCTCAATCTAGAACGAAGACCCATGGGTGCATGTGTGTGAATTAAAAAGGGAAAAAGAAAAAGAAAACCTTTTGTTCCAGCTGTGAATTGTAGTTTGTTGATGAAAGAACAAGGTATGACCTAGGTGGAGATGATTGCACCTTTATTTAAGAATTTGAACAATAAATGCGTGATTTGCATCTTTTTAAACAATCATCTAATCTTCTTGAACTTGCTGACAGTAGGAAGGACACTAGAGAGAGAAACCTAGGGAGGAGGCATCAGAGTGGTCTTGTGTGTGCACTGTGCTGTCAAGTTGGAACCAACTTATAGGGGTTTAAATCCCAGGTAGCCAGCTCAAGGTTGACTCAGCCTTCTATCCTTCCGAGGTCGGTAAAATGAGTACCCAGCTTGCTGGGGGGGCAATGTGTAGCCTGTATAATTAAATTGTAAACCGCCCGGAGAGTGCTTGTAGCGCTATGGGGCGGTATATAAGTCCAAAAATAAATAAATAAATAAAATAAATAGCAACCCTAATAGGGCTTTCAAGGTAAGTCTGCATTACCTTTGAATATAAGAGCATCTTGTTCTTGGCTGGAGGAGTGGAACATTCCAGCATTAAAAAAAATTCTGACAATGTCCTTGACATGTCAAGAAAGTCTAGATCAACAATAATGAGGAATTAACAAAGTATTATTTCCATCCATAATAGGGGGTAGGAAGCATATGCCCTATACCATTTTCCAGTAAACCATGAAGCTGACATGCACAGATAACATATTTTGGTTGTGACTATGTTGGTCTCAAATGGGAGGAACTGAGATTTGATCCATCAGATGGCATGGCAATTCATCAAGGTCAGGAGGTTCCCCATTATGCAACACATGTGGCTGTAATTTCTTTTATTTTACCTCATTTCATTCAACATTAATTTTATATTGCACTTTATTCTACTGCTGTTTTTGACTCCCAGTGGGACACAGTTACTTTTGACCACTCAAGACACAAGTCTTTCTTCATGCTTCAAAATCCTAAAGAAATCTTACTAGAGTTAGAAAATAACAGAGGAACCACAACTAATCTAATGAAGAGATCTTCTGCTGTGGAATGGAGTCCTGAAGACAGCTGATGAGGCTTGCCCTTCATCGAATAGGACCAGTTGGAGTAGATGTCAACGTCCCATGGCATTGACACTTGCTACTTGTCTGTCTGCATTGTGTGTATGTGCTGCACCGCCAAGTCAGAACTAACTTATAGAGACCCTAATAGAGCTTTCAAGGTAAGTCTGCACTGCCTTTGGATTAAAGAACCAATTGTGCCTGAAGCTACAGGAAAAGATAAATAGATTGCTAGCCATTGCCTAGAATTAGAAACAGATTTTTATCAGCACATAAAATTAGTGTACAATATCAAGCGAAGGACTCAGTCTCTTCTTCCAGTTTTTTTTTTAAATCAAACAGAATTGCAGAACTTCCTGAAGGAAACTGGTGAATCATTAAGGGCCAGGATTTTTTTCCCTTCACCTTGAGCATTGAAGGACAAGGCAACTTGCATCAAGAATAAAGATTTAGTAGCCCCTCCTTCTGGACGTGGTGGCGCTGTGGGCTAAACCGCAGAAGCCTTTGTGTGCTGCAGGGTCAGAAGACCAGCAGTCGTAAGATTGAATCCACATGACAGAGTGAGTTTCCATCGCTTTATCCCAGCTCCTCGCCAACCTAGCAGTTTGAAAGCATGCAAATGCGAGTAGATAAATAGGTACCACCTCCGTGGGAAGGTAAAACGGCGTTCCCTAGTCGCGCTGGATACGTGACAACAGAAACTGTCTTCAGACAAGCGCTGGCTCTATGGCTTGAAAAAGGGGTTGAGCACCGCTCCCTAGAGTCAGACACGACTAGACTAAAAATGTCAAGGGGAATCTTTACCTTTACCTTCTGGTGTCACTCTAAAATCATTCAACCTGTCCAGGACAGCACAGGCTGGCTCTTGTTCCTGGAGACACTGAGTGGAATTGATCTTCTGACCCCTAGCCCTGCTGTGCTCCAACCATAAAATTAAGTCATTCCCAATTAATGGTTACCCTTCCCAGGACTCAGAAGTGGTTTACCAGTCCCTGGTTCTGGTGGCACCCAGAGACTACACAACATGTCCAAGGCTACACAGCTTCCTCTTGTCGCTGAATATTTGTATCCAGGCACAACTAACTGGCTAGCTATTTGGAATCAACAGCAACTGAAATTTTAATTTTTCAAAGGTTTTTTTTGTTTTTTGGTATTTTAAGGATGTGCAAGAACTCTGTTTTCATTCAGGGACTCCATGAGATCTTTTCAGTCTTCTCCACCCAGACTATACATGGAATGTGCACGGTTTGCCCTCCAGAATCTCTTCATTGATGAACAACTGCAGACACATCCTTCCAAGGAACGTATTTGAAAAAGTGTCTATAAAAATGTCCACATTTCAAATGCATGCTAAACAGTGATTAAATGAATTCCAGTCAAAGACGGGATGTGTTCAATCAGCACATACAGTTTAAATGCTTACAATTTTAAACATATGCACACATTCAGAAACAAAGAAATATCATATCCCAGGAGGGAAAAATCAGATGAAACAAGAGAGTGACCAGACTTTGAAGTGGGAAAGGCGAATGCCCACAGTTGCAAACTTTTGCACTTCCCCATGACTTTTATATTACACCTTTATTCCTAATAACCATTGCTCACCCCTGCTCACTTCAGTGACATTTCAGTTTTAATTATGTATGTTTTTAAACAACAAAACAGCAGAGTGCAACACACATCGCCAGTGACCCTTGGCTTCTTCTTTTCTAACAACACAAGCTAACACATATAATGAAAGGGTTTCCCTCTGTGCTGTCTGATTAATGAATGCCCCTTAACATCTGAGCCAAAATGCTCATTTTCTACACTGGTCTCATTTGCCTTGTATAAACGAATCTCGTTTAGCAGAAGGAGCGAAACACATGGGTAAACAACCTCAGTCCTGTTGTCTGATGTGGATCACACTTCTGACATCCCCACCATGTACTGCTAATTGTTTCTGTTACACATTGAATTTAGCACAAGGACAGCTACTCGATGGAGATGAGTACATTTGCACCAGCATTGTTCGAAAATTTCAGGGCAGCTGGACAAAAGACCAAGCATGTGGTGGATTTACTCAATAAAGGAAGCCACAGCATCAAGTTTGCAAAACCTGTTAATAGCAGGAGCCATGGAGCTCACTCATTCATGGGGTCACCAGAAGTCAGAGAGAACAGATGAAAAAAACACATTTCCCTCTTTGTACTCCTTGAAGTCACGGGAGATCATGGTGTTAAAATTCTAGCAAGGTTGTTTAATATGTATATAAACTAAAGAAAAATTCCTACAGAATGGCTGTGGTCGGTATTTGTGACAATTCCGAGGAAGGTTAATGCAAAAAAGTGCAACACCTATACAATAATTAGTTTAGTGAGGCAAGTTTTAAATATATTTCTACAGATTATATACAGAAGAATTAAAGTAAAAATGTGTAGATGACATTAAGCAATACACAGATTGGATTTAGGTCAGAAATGGGAATAAGAGAAGCACTCCTATAATTTCAGCAGAAGAATGCTTGGATATACAGGAAGGTACATAGAGGGTTCAAGATCATAAACTAATGGAAATATGATATTAGCTACACATTCTAAAGCACATTCACTAAGCTGAAAACAACCATTGCACTTTTTCCAAAATTCGTTGCAACAAGTAGTCAACAGTTACCACTGATTTAAGTTTTGCAGAATTGCAACACTTTTTGCAAATGTGCACATTCTGCTGCAAGACAAACAAAATAGGAATTGGCCAGAATCCTGCTGAGTCTGTGCAGGATAAAGTGGTCGCCTAGAGTGGTCCGGTGGTCCAGATAGGCAGGATATAAATCAAATAAATAAATAAATAAATAAACCCAAAATTGTGTAGGTAGTGTAGCAGCAGTAGTAGATCATTCCAGCTATCATATGCTCAGATGTACTCAGCTCATGCATTTCATTGCGCAATTCAGTGGTGCAACCTGCATGCACAACAGATGGCCAAAAAGCTGTAAGATCTGCTTGTGCAGTTTCACTTACACTCTCAGTATTTTGCATTATGATTCTGGTCACTCTCCTGCTGCAAGGAGATACTTAGAGAAAGACTTACACACATCCTTTGAACAGGCTGATATGCATAAACAGAGATCATATGGACTATGGGCAGGTTTAAGTTACCAGGCATATAATGGTGCTACTGTAGCTGGTTCAGTTGCATTTTGGGCTCCTGGGATGGTTCCTAGTATATCAGATCACAAGGACTGTAAAGAACCACCTTGCTTTTTTTTTTCTGTCCCCAGGTCCATTTCTGCAATATTTCAGTATGACTTGGAGAATTTCTTCTAACCCTGTTTTCCAGGACTAGAACATGCTGAGATGGACATACCTGCTGATTTACATTTCTCATGCTTCCTTAGTATATTTTTTTAACTTAAAACTTGGTGGTCCCAGGTCTTTTCCCCCTAATGGGCATGAACATTTGTATTTTTCTGCACTTCCCTCGTAATATAGGATAGTAAATCCTCATTTCTGTTATCCTTGCAGACAAGGATAAAGAATTATGCCATTTCTCTCCATGCTTTCAAACACCCCCTCAAATTCTATTGCATTTTCAAATCTTTCCCTGAATTTGCAGTGGAGGAGTTTTATGCACAATAGAGCAATAAACAAAGCCATATAGCAATAACACAATACAGCAAACGACTATTACTTTGTCTCATGGACGTTTGTCTATTTTAAGCCTTGATTGGGTGGCTTTTGTATTTCTCAAGTATCATATTTCTGTAATTCCTTGGTATGTACCAGAGACCTTAACTGAGCCTTTCGTCTCACTCCTGGTGGTTGTTGAAGAATATCATAAGGTTGCCGAATTCCTCACGAGATGTCTCGGGATGCCAAGATGGCAACATCTGACATGGACCAGGAATCTAATTTTATCTCCATCCCTACATGGATTTTTTTGTGTGTGTGTGATTTTGCCTGTTAGGCACAATTTTCCAACAAATTTTCACAATGTATTTGTGCATACGTTTCTCCTCATAAACAAACAAAAGTAACAGTTTTAGTTTCTGTATTGGTTTGTAAATATGTAATTGAACGATTCCACATTAAAATGTGAACTGATCAACTTTTTCAGCTGTACTTTTAACATATAAAACTTGTGTTAGCTTTTGGGCCTTTCTTTCAGCTCTTTATTACTGATTTCCTCTCTGGTTCATGGTTAGTGACAAACCTCTATGTATGAAACAAGTTTGCTGGGAACTTCATTTTATTCAGGTCATTAACTATATTTCTATTTGTTCTGAGTGAGAATTGTTTTTCTGAGTAAAAGGCTTCAAGGCTGTGGATTTCCAAGAACGACTGAAGCTGGCAAGAGTATAGGTACTTGATGACAGGATATCATCTACCCTAAGCATGGAAATTTCTAAAACTTTTGAAACAGTGAGAATGGGATAGGGTCAGCCACTGCTCAAATTAGTAAAACACATATTAAGCTCTAGGATAAATACTATGACAACACAGGTTCCTGAAGGAGACTACCCTTTATTGTGTAAAGTTTTGGACCCTTTTTCCTGCTGGCAAAGTGGGCACAATATCGTGCGACAGGTAAGACACTACATGAAGGATAAATGATTATTATTGTCAGCAAGGGTTTTTACTTATAAGTACTCAATAATTCATAGTTTACCTTTGGGAATTCTCATACATTACTGTAAAGATTCAAGCAGATATATGTGTGTGTTTTCATGGACAAAACCTGTCCAATTTAGTTTTTCTGAGATACATTTTTAACTAGAGATAGGAAGGCAAGAGGAGAAAGTGTGAAGGCAAGAGGAGAAGGAGAGAGAGGAGAAGGGGATGACAGAGGATGAGATGGTTGGACAGTGTCATCAAAGCAACCAACATGAATGTGACACAACTATGGGAGGCAGTGGAAGATAGGAGGGCCTGGCGTGCTCTGGTCCATGGTGTCACAAAGAGTTGGACATGACTAAACAACTAAACGATGACGACGAGGAAGGCTTCGAATTCACCAAACACATTCATGACTAATAAGCTTTATTTGTAAAATGGGAAAACTCAAGGAACAGAAGTTACAGACTTCATCTAAATCTTATCTATCTATCTATCTATCTATCTATCTATCTATCTATCTATCTATCTATCTATCTATCTGTCTGTCTGTCTGTCTGTCTGTCTGTCCGTCCGTCCGTCCGTCCGTCCGTCCGTCCGCCCGCCCGCCCGCCCGCCCGCCCGCCCGCCCGCCCGCCCGTCCGTCCGTCCGTCCGTCCATCTGTCAAGCATGAGATATTAGATTCTTTTCTCCTGTATGGATGATGATTACACAATATAGTATAGTTTCCTCTAAGCTGCAGATACAGACTGAAACAATCTTAACCATTTATGAGCTGCACATGGAAGAATGCAGACTGAGTGCTGCAGTGTACATTACACTGATGGCTGTACAACTAGCATGAATGTTGTGCCCAGCCTAGTTGTGTCAAACAAGACTGTCTAGACCAATGTTCAGTTTCCAGGGAAGCTTAAATTACAGAAATATGGCCAATCATGTTCCCTAGTACTTCTGGCAGAAAAAGTATGCCATTTGACTACACCTCCTAACAGACTGTTAATGAGCCAAATCTTTACTGCACCTGAAGGCAGCGATCTAGCTTAGGCTGCTCCTGCCAGGCTGTCTGGGACTCATATCCATCCTCATTTACCTTTAACATACTGTTGTCACTTTCTGCACCGTACCCAGCATCTGCTACCTAAAACATCTTCTTCTCCTCTTCAGTCTGTCAGCCATGGATTGTTAAAATCAAGTAAAAGTCTCAAACAGCATCAACTTCCTAAAGGCCAAGGTGGTTCCAACGGTAGTTTGCTATACCCATTAATTACCAGTATTGCAATATTTCCAGGAGCCATTCCCTTTCCTCTTACACCCCTAACTACCTAGTCAGTTCTTCAAAAACAGCCTTGACAATTGCTTTGCATTTGGATGAAAAGTGATTAACAGATGAGAAAGAAGTTGGGATTTTCTTCTGGGATTTTCCCTTGCTTGGTGTCTTTTTGTAAATGGTTGTGAGCACAAGAGAGTATGTGGTAGAGTATCCTGAGTACTGAGATTGGTATCATCAGCATTCTGGAGAAGGAAGCTGTCAGGGAAAATTACAGAACTGAGCAGAATAGAGTGTATTAATGAGAAGCCATAATGATCAGGTGTGTTAAAACTGAGTCAGGATGACTCAGCAGTGCTGATGCAACTCAGGGATGATGCAACCAGTAATCTGATTGGTTCTGTATGTGTATATAAGTGTGAATTGTACAGTCAGTTGTATCTTCCTGCTTGAAGATCACTTCTACATGTTATGCTGTCAGACTACTGTAAATACTGCTGTAAATACACATTGCTGAAGGAAATGCTGCTGGACTGTGTGTGAGTTATTTCTGGACTGCCTGGACTGCAAATTACTCTGCTAAGAAACACTAACAGAAGTTATCTTCCAATTTCTAAACCCTTCCTATACTGTACAGACATGTTGCTTAGATGTACTGTATTCTCAAAGGCTTTCACCACCTGGATCCGATGGTTGTAGGTTTTTCAGGCTGTTTGGCCATTTTCTGGAAGTTTTTTCTTCCTAACGTTTCACCAGCCTCTGTGGCTGGCATCTTCAGAGGACACACGCCAAACAGCCCGAAAAACCTACAACAACCATGTTGCTCAAATGTTTTCCAAAGTATGTCCCTTTATCTTTTGAAATTAAAAAAGGGGAGACTGGGAGTTAGCAATATTTGTCACTTGAAATCACAGTCAAAATCATCCGTACTATGTAAAAGATGAAGAAAGAGAGGGGAAAAATCAACTCCTTTGGAATGTGGTGTTGCAGGTGAGCATTACTGATACCACAGACCAGATATTCTAGATATTCATCTTGCCCAGTTAATTTGTTCTGGGAATCCCAGATGGCTGCTGTGACCAGGTCAGCCTTTAATCAGTTTAGGCTGATCACCCAGTTACGCCCTTGCCTGGGTATGGCAGCCCTAAAGACATTGGCGCATGTGCTGTTAATCTCAAGGATCAACCATAGCAATGCTCTTTATGTGGAGTTTCCTTTGAAACTCACCCAGAAACTCTGACAGGTACAGAATGCATTGGCTAGACTGGTGTCAAATGTGAAGTACAGTGGTGACTCGCATTACAACGTTAATTTGTTCCAGCGAAATCGCTGTAGAACGAAAATGTTGTAATGTGAAAATAAAAAACCCATTGAAACGTATTGAAACCCCTTCAATGTGTTCCAATGGGCTGGAAATTCACCGTCCAGCGAAGATCCTCCATAGGGTGGCCATTTTCAGTGGCTGTCTTGCGAGGAATCCATCCCAGAAAACAGTGGGGAGCCATTTTATTTACCTGGTGGCCATTTTGAAACCGCCGATCAGCTGGAAGAAAATCGTTGTTTTGCGAAGAATTGGTTCCTGAAGTAGGGAACCGATCATCGCAAAGTGAAAAAACCCCATTCAGACCATCGTTTTGTGATCGCAATTGCGATCGCAAAAAAGATCGTCGTAATGCGGTTTCGTCATAATGCGGGGCAATCGTAAAGCGAGGCACCACTGTACAAGCACATTTACACAGTTCTAGTCAGACTGCACTGGTTAGATAGTTTTACACTGATAACAGCTCTCCTCTATTTACCAGTGAAAGTAAAGCATCTTGCAGTTCAAACTTGAGAAATGTGTTATACAGCTACAGTATTACATGGCTGGACCTCAGCATTGTTTGGACTTTCAGAAGGATTAGGGGTTCAATTCAAATGTTAGTAAACCCCTTGAAATAATGGGCAAAACTTTTGTAATATGCATTGATTCAGTGGGTCTAACTCTAGCTGGGACTGACCATTGGTTGTCATAATCTGTGCACCTTGAGCACATGTGTAGATTTGGATTTAGCGATTTCATACTGCTTTGCATTTTATCTATTAAATGGTACATGTGTAAATCCTTCGTTAGTGTAACTGCGATCTAAGAAGAAGAACGGTCCCATTTAGAGACGGGCACAAGCCAGAACAACTAACAAACTCAACAGGTTCACAGTTCAATTTGTGACCTGGTTTGTGGATCCCATTTTGGGAGCGACTGCCCGGCTGAGAGGCAGATGCTTGCACAAAGGTAGTGGGCCCGGCTCCTGACAGGGAAGCTGGGCTTGCTGCCTCCGAGGATGGCAGCAGCAGGAGGAAGAGAAGGAGGAGGCAACAGCCAGAGGAGATGGAGGGCAGGGCAAGGGCAGGAGCAGAGAGCCCCCCCATCCCAGGCACAAACTGGAAAGACAAAGCACAAACATTTCATTTTTCCAGGGGTTCATTGTGGTTTATGGTTAGCCACAAACCATGAACCATCCACCCACAAATCACCAGTTTTCTGATTTGTGCCCATCTCTAGTCTTGGATTATTGGCAAAAACATGCAGTACTGACAGCTGCATTCAGACCTATCCAAACTAAAAGTATTGCAGTGTCTATCACTTGATAGAGACCCCTCAATGAGCCACATGTAGGGAGTAGAGATGGACATTCTTGCTCGCCTCCCCCTTAGAAGTGGGGATGGAAACTACTCTTGACAATTTTTTGGCCAACAAAGATGGGCAAGGATTTGCAGGCATTCCCTAAAATGGAGTTTGGGGCATAATGGCCAGTTTTTGCAGTTTATGTAAAATAATTGAGAATTTTGAAGCAATTTGAAACAGTTAATGTGTTGTTTGCATTGTTCTTAAAGATCAGTCACTCCTTCTTTGACATGTGTATGAACATTTTGCTTCTAAAAGAGAAATGGCACTAGTTATTATGTATTGTAGGGACTTTAGGAGACCTCACTTGCAAGTGACAAATCTTGTGGGGCTTTCAAAATTCTCTTTGAGGTATCTCATCAAGTCAAGACAGCCTAAATGATCATGGATGAGGAATGTATCAAATATTCTTCATATCCCCCCCCAACTTCTAGACCTGGTACGTAATTTATAGATTTTCATTGACTCACCAAATCTTGAGCGTTTTGTTATGTCTTGTTACTCGTAATAGCCACTGAGCTGATCTTTTGAAAAGTCACTTATGCTAATGGTCATCAGAACATCCTGTGGTAGTTCATCCTATCAATTAATCATGTGTTGCCTAAAAGAGTTTTTCCTTTTGTTCATCCTGCTAAACTAATACCCATTATTTATACTGATTGAAGTACAGACAGTAATTATTATTAATCCTGTTTGCCAAGCTAACAGTAAAGGCTGACATATGATATAGTGAGTTATTTCTGCCTCTTTAGACAAGGAAAACATTGAAGACTTGCAGGGAAGGATGTAAGGAGTACAAAGTTATTAGGATAGACTGAAAGAATTGGTCATGTTTAGCTTTGAGAAAAGAAGACTAAGAGGGGATATATGATCCCACTTTTCAAATATTTGAAAGAGGGTCATACAGAGGAGGGGCAGGATCTGTTCTCAGTCTTCTGTGAGTGCAGGACATGCAACAATGGGCTCAAGTTACAAGGGACTATATTTTGGTTGAATATCGGGAAAGACATCTTAACTGTTAGAGCAGTACGACAATGGGGAAAATGTCCTTGGGAGTTGGCGAGTGCTCCAATGCTGGAGGTATTTGAGATTAAATTGGAAAGATTAAATCTGTCAGATCTGTTTTGATTTGAATTTCTGCAATGAGCTAGGGGTGGGGCTCGATGGCCTCATAGGTCCATTCCAACTCAATTATTCTATGATTCAACAAAAGTAGAGTGTGATAACCAATTTCATGTAATAATGGATACTGCCTATGCTCTTGATTCCTTTCTTCTGTTAGAATCCTGACTAGTTAACATCCTGAGATGATGGCATTTTAGTTCAGAAATATAACTGACACTGGAGAAGTTGCTGCTAAAGACAAACAGGTACAGAGTCTTTAAAAGTAAACCTCTGCTGGAGGAAATGCCACCTCACGCACAATCGCTCTCAAAGATCTGAGGGCACAAAAGACAAGAAAACTCTAGATAAGGCGTCACCTGCAGGTCCCTTTAAATTGCAAGAAGGAGGGTGTTAAAACAAGACCTCAAAACTCCCTTTGATGTGATTGTTGTGTCCAAAGAGAAAATATGAAAATAATGATATAATGGATTTTTGGTGACCCCCATCCCACCCTCTGGAACACAATCTGTTTAAAAATCATGTGAGATCCATAAACCTAGATCCAAGTGAGTGTCATATCTTCCATATTACCCAACAATTTGAAACATCTAGATTTTCCTATATGGAATAGCACCTATATGCCCGCTACTTTTTAACCAGCCTTTATTTCTTGTGGCCACCCCCTTGGCAACATGAATCCTCTCTCTCTCTCTCTCTCTTCCTCTCCCTCCCTCTCTCTCTCTCTCTCTCTAGTTTTTCCCCCCAGTTTGGATTCCTTTTTAAGATGTTTGACTACAGTTTTGCTAATGAAACCCAACCATTTGTCAAAATTCATCTTCCACCCCAAGGTCTCTAGATTTCTTGTCCCTACTTCATATGCATACATGTGTGTAAAATAACCCAGATCCACTAACTAGAATCTAATGTAATACATATACCTTCAAAAATTATTTTTTTTCATTTAAATGCATCTAAGAACTGAATAAAGGCCAACATCCTTTTGAACATCAGTTTAACCAGATTGCTCTAAATATTCTTGATTTCAGCAGTGTAATTTATAGCAGCAACAGTATACCCGTGTCACTCGCGCGAGCCAGGAGGTGAGGCTGAGGAGCCTAACGCCGAGGGAGGCCCGGAAGGAAAAGACTAGAAATCGGGCCTTCTCGGCAGTGGCTCCTCGTCTTTGGAACAACCTACCTCCTGAGATTCGCGCGGCTCCCTCGCTGGGCATTTTTAATGGATGTTTAGGCAGGCCTTCCCAACAGATAACTCCTGACACCTTTTCCCTTCTTCTACAGCTCTCCCAGTCTGTTTGTATTTTCTGTTATGTGAAATCGTTTTATATATATATAATTGTATTATTGTTATGTTGTTAGCTGCCTAGAATGGTCCTAACAAGACTAGATAGGTGGGATATAAATTAAATAAATAAATAAATAAATAAATAAATAAATAAATAAATAAATAAATAAATAAATAAATAAATATCAAGAAAGACAGTTTTGTATTGTTGTTGTTATTATTAATCATTCTTTATCTTCTGCCTCCAGTACTCATAAACAGTCCATGATTTGAGCTGATGGCTCAAATTTTGAGGTGAGATGTGCTCAGGCCACAAATTATCCATGGTGATTATCATCATCAACACCAATGTCACTGATTGATTGAGTTATATCCTACTTTTCTAAGTCACTGTGCTCAAATCAAATCAAATAAGACCAGTCACGTAGAACTAGTAAGTCTCATTCTTATTTTGCCAATGAGGTACCATCCAGTAATCACCCTGACATTTTATGCTCTGCATGTGCTGAGACATGCTGTCAGATAATTATATTATGGGAGAAATATATTTAATTCAAGAAGAAACAGTGTCTTAAAATCAGATAAAGCAGTATCTAGGACTCAAAACAACATTTTGAAATTAACAGGGGGAAGGATATTGTCATGTGAATAAATTCAATATGTGAAAAATAGAGTGCAACATTCAGCAGTGTGTCATAGGGACATATTGGTGTTGCATATTTTTCCTTATTTCCATCTATGAAATAGCTGAAGGCATCATTGTAATTTATTTTCTTTTGTGACCATTCTGCACACTGTAATGTGTCTGCTATACAGCAATTATTTTTTTAAAGTTTCTCTTTTGCCTTGGTCATTGCAAAAAAAGAAGAAGAAAATTGTTTAAAAAGTTTGCCATATAACAGACACATTACAGTGTGCAAAATGTCAAGCCAGCTGTACAATTTTCCTTGTAAAACAAATCATGAAATCACCAGATGACAAGCTGGCTTCTACACCGTTGGATACAATAGTCCCCATCTCTGCTAACCACATCTTGTGCAACAAATTCACTGGTAAACCTCATGTGCTGCCAATGCAAAAGCTACTTTATGAGTCACATATTTGTCCCTGTTTGCATGAAGATGACATATTTCCACAGCCTCCCCTGTGTTCTTTGCTCTGCTTTCATTAATAAATGTAATCATGCTCTTAAAAAGTAGATGGAAAACTGGGCTTTGGGCTTCACTTATTCCTGATCTTTCTGATGCCTAGATTAATTACTCAAGCACTTTCATCATCTGTTATTTGGTGAGTGATAAAAGTAGACCAGCTATAAGAGGTATTGGAAAGAAATAGGATACACCCTTAAGCCCATTAAATCACTGTAAACCTCAGGCTTCTAGACTGCCCACCTGTAAGGAATGTTCTGGCAGTGACGAGTAATAGTCCAGCCTGACCTGCAGGCAGAACGCCAACTGCCGAGAAGAATTCATGACAGTTTAAGAGACACAAGATACAGCCATGGAAAGATTAGATGAGGAAGCAGTAATAAACCATCAGAAAACACACACACACACACACAGGGTTCTTGGGATTGCACGAAGGGGGAGGATTCCACATTTGCCATTCTGCCAGCATACACCAGAGAAAATATGACCCGTCATTATTGTCCACAATAATCTGGATAAGTTATGTCTCACAGTTTGGTAGGAGAAGAGGAATTCTGTCACCGTACGTTGTGGGGAAGAGCTCATGCTGAGACAGGGATCTTAGAGCAGATGTTCATTGTCGAGGTGGAAAACCAAAATTTATTTTGCAGTCGTAACTTTCACCAAAAAAAGAGACTCGTTAAAGCAAGCCTCCTCTAATGGGAGGTGATATAGCTTAGTAGCTAGATGCATGTTTTGAACTCTCACTGCTGTGTTTGCTGAACACAGCAGAAGAATAAACTGAGACAGACCATAGGGAAAAAGGAACCAGAATGAGCAACCAGAATGAGTAACAGGAATTTGATGGGAGAATTATAGAGTCATAGAGTCATAGAGTTGGAAGAGACCACTGAGGCCATCCAGTCCAACCCCCTGCCATGCGGGAACATCCATAAAAGTACTCCCAACAGATGGCCATCCAGCCTCTGCTTAAAAACCTGCAAAGAAGGAGACTCCACCACCCTTCGAGGCAGCCTATTCCACTGCTGGACAGCTCTGACCTTCAGGATGTTCTTGCTCATGTTCAGATGAAATCTCATTTCTTCTAGCTTGAAACCATGTTCAGCAGTGGACGCCAAGGAGGCTGTCGCTAACAAATTTCTTGGCTTCTTTATTATTGCTGCACAAGTGTACAGAAAAAGATATTGTGTGATAGCAAGATTCAGCATTCCATAAGGCAACTCAAAAAATGTGGGCACCCAAAACAAAACAAAAAATGTAAAATTGAAACTGGACCTCAGATCATCCCTAAAATCTGGCACAGTTATAGCAGACAGTCAACAATTGCTCTGTGCCAAATATGGGGGTGTTAAAGTACACCGTTTTCAAGTTATTATTTTTTAAAAAGCTATTATTTTTAATTTTAAAATAATAATAATAATACTTTACTATTTTACCCCTACATAGACAGTGAACTCCTGTGTATGCAGATTTAAAACAAATCAGATGCACTGAAAAGATCAAACTTGCATATATTGACAGAGAATGGTTAGTCCCAGCCACTTTTTTTATTTGGAAGGAATCTGTGTTCGGCCGTGAGTAATTATATACAGCCTTGTTGTACTCCTTTCCCAATTTTGAACCAATCCGTTGTTCCACATCCATTTCTACAAGATGAGACCTAAGTAGTGCCAAATAGAGGGGAACTAGTACCTCATGGGATTTGGAGACAAAATGTCTGTTAATGCAGTCTAAAATAGCACTTGCCTTTTTTGTAGCCATACTGTTTGCCCACACACTAAAACTCAGAAATCATGAGTCCTCCAGTGCATGGCTTTGCAAAGGCACAAAGAAAGCAAAAACGTGCTGCTCATATACCGCCCCATAGCACTTCAAGCACTCTCTGGGCAATTTACAAATTAATTATGCAAGCTACTCATTGCCCACAGTCAAAGCCTTTGACTGTGTGGACCACAGCAAACTATGGCAAGTTCTTAAAGAAATGGGAGTGCCTGAACACCTTATCTATCTCCTGGGAAACCTATACGTGGGACAGGAAGCAACAGTTAGAACTGGATTGGTTCAAAATTGGGAAAGGAATATGACAAGGCTGTATGTCGTCTCCCTGCTTATTTAACTTATATACACCATGTGAAAGACAGGACTGGATGAATCCCAAGCCGGAATTAAGACTGCTGGAAAAAAATCAGATATGCAGACAATACCACTCTGATGGCAGAAAGTGGGGAAGAATTAAAGAACCTCTTAATGAGGGTGAAAGAGGAGAGTGCAAAAAAAAATGGTCTGAAGCTCAACATCAAAAAAACTAAGATCATGGCCACTGGACCCATCACTTCCTGGCAAATAGAAGGGGAACATATGGAGATAGTGACAGATTTTACTTTTTTGGGCTCCATGATCACTGCAGATGGTGACAGCAGCCATGCAATTAAAAGCTGCCTGCTTCTTGGGAGGAAAGCAATGACAAACCTAGAAAACACCTTAAAAAGCAGAGACCTCACGTTGCCAACAAAGGTCCACATAGTCAAAGCTATGGTTTTTCCAGTAGCAATGTATGGAAGTGAGAGCTGGACCATAAAGAAGGCTGACAGCCAAAGAATTGGTGTTTTTGAATTGTGGTGCTGGAGGAGACTCTTGAGATTCCCATGGACTGCAAGGAGATCAAACCTGTCCATCCTGAAGGAAATCAACCCTGAGTGCTCCCTGGAAGGACAGATCCTGAAGCTGAGGCTTCAGTACTTTGGCCATTTCATGAGAAGAGAAGATTCCCTGGAAAAGCCCCTGATGTTGGGAAAGTGTGAAGGCAAGAGGACAAGGGGATGACAGAGGACGAGATGGCTGGACAGTGTCATTGAAGCTACCAACATGAACTTGACCAAACTCCAGGAGGCAGTGGAAGACAGAAGGATTAGTCATCCTCTTCTCACCCAAAGACAAAGTAATTGTCAGAGCTGCTTTTCAACAAGTGTGAATGGTAGCTAGCAAAAGACAGTATCGTGTAGACCATCTTGACTGCTGCGATTGTCAACATTCAGGCTGTCCTTTGCTATGTAAAGCTTTGCATTATTTTTCTGGCTGACAACAAGGGCACAATATTTTGCAGCAATATTGAGCCATTTCCTTGCTTTTTGAATCATGGGTAGAGATGGGGGTATTTGTATTGTGCAGCAGTATCAGGCCATTTTCAGGCTTTTTGAAGCATGAGTACAGAATCATAATATCCTACATTTGTAAACCAGAATCATAATATCCTACATTTGTAAACTCTGGGTGCCCTATATAGTTATGGATAGTGATGCAGTGTATAGAATAATGGACTAGTACTCTTCCATAGTTTGACCCAGCTCCAGGAGGCAGTGGAAGACAGGAGGGCCTGGTGTGCTCTGGTCCATGGGGTCATGAAGAGTTGGACATGACTGAATGACTAAACAACAACGACTCTCCCATAGAAACTTACTGGTGTGTGTGTGTGTGTGTGTGTGTGTGTGTGTGTGTGTGTGTGTGTGTGTGTGTGTGCGTGCGTGCGTGCGTGTGTGTGTGTGTGTGTGTGTGTGTGTGTGTGTGTGTGAATGATTAAACCACTCCTTAAGTATCTCAATTACCTTGAAAATTCTATTAGAGTCATTATAAGTCAGTTCCAACTCCATAAAAACAAATATACTGTAGCTATATATCAACGGAGTTTCTGAGCATCCTTCAAGACAGACATGACAAAGCAAAGGGCACTCATAGACAAACAGGAAAAAAAAAAGTAAAAAACGATAACAGGGATTATGGAAAGAGGAGACACTTCTGTGGTGTTGACCTGCAATGTGTGCACAATGTTTGCTTTTGTGTCTGAAAACAACACAGCATAAACAAGCAGCAAGTGCACTATTGGAAGAAAAAGTGAGAGAACTGGAGCAGCAAATGGTCGTGCTTAAGACTATAAGAGAAGATGAAGATAGATAGAACTCTCAAGCAGCCGCCAGAGAGGCATTGGAGGTGAAAGAACAGGAAGACAAAGCAGAGGAAGAAAAGGCAAAGGAGAAAACAATGGGAGGAAGCGCCATGGGAAAGGGTCACATTTAGGAGCAAAGGAATTAGAAGACACTCTTCACCAGTGCAATTGCAAAACTGCTTTCCGACTCTTGAAGAGGAATCCTGCAGACAGCGTGCAGAAGACGACATACTGGAGACTCCACAATAGGAGAGAGGCTGAATCTCAGCCAAGAAAGTCACTGAACCTATAGAAAGAAGAGTAGTTGTAACAGGAGACTCCTACTTTGAGGGATTCTTTGTTTATTTATTCACATCATAGTGTTGCACAATTTAAGACATGACCCTCAACTGATACAGGAAAAAACTTCCAAGGCTGCAGCAATTAAATGGATATGGACACTACTAAGAAATCAAAATCCCACGGGTTCTGATTCTTGATTACATCAGAGGATGAGATCTTATTGCATAATTCTGTTTCTTTAATTATATAGGAGTGTTGCAAAATTTAAAATTATGCACACGTATGAAATATAGGAAAAATTAAACTGCTAAGAGAGTTATATTATTATTTTTTTTACCAGAAGTGGGTTACTCCAAAAGCATTATCTTGGCAATTTGCTACATCCTCTTTTGTGCATGTGGCAAGGAACAAATTGCATGAACATACAGTATAGTTCCATGTATAAGACTATATTTTTGTCTAAAATCTTTAGACTAAAACTTAAGGGTCGTCTTATACATGGAAGTAAGCTGAGGAGAGAACAAAAACAAGTGGAGGGGAAAGCAGGGATCAAAGTGATTTTATCCCTTTCCCCCTACACTTGCTAAGCACCACTTAGATTTTTAATTTTGGATTGGGGGCATCTTATACACAGAAAAATACAGTAATTTCACAGAAAATTTATCATGTATCCAAGTACTGATTATTCTTTGATCTCCCTACTTCACCTCAAATTCTAATAAGTAACCTCTTTATGGTCCAGCTACAGTCTTGTCCTGGTGGGAGACACTTTCAGCATTCATCCATTCGGCAAGATGTAATGCTTTGTTCTCCATAGGTTTAGCCTGGCCTCTTCTGGTTTAATATTTATAGATTGAAATGTGTGCAGAAAACCTTTCCTTGATTTAGCTGTCATATAGGTGGTAGGTGTCCGTATGTATGGCTGGAGTACTACCTTATTTTCTTTATTATTTGCTAGCATCACTCTGCGTACTTCTGGAAGGGCAATGGCAATCAAACAATAGACTTTTTCAATGGTGGTAGGTTTCAGGCAGCTATGATCCATTAAAAACTATATCCACTTGTTTGGCATTGCAAATTTCTACCATACGGTGCTAGCATATTCTGCTGTAGAGCAACACATGAGCAAAGCTGTTATTCTTATTGTTTGTGGATGTGCAGCCCAGTCCGACCGAGTGTAATCTTGCTGCCCTGTCATCTACCTCCTTTTTCGTGACTTTGTCCAAAGAAGCAGTCATCACACTCAATTCTTCTAATAAAATGGGTTTATTTAACACATCTTCATCGATTTGTGAGTCTTCTTTCTCATCATCCAAATTCAACAATAAATCATAAGTCTTAACGTTATTAAAACTGGGCATCTCTTCATGGTATGACAACGGGGAATAACTAGTAACACTGTGAGACCACTTGGGTTTGACACTCATCAACTCTGACATGTTCTCTGCCCACTTCAATTTTGTGGATTGAATGTCGAACCTTCTTGGTGTTCCCCCTTTATCAAGCCATGAACTGTTCTCCGTCGGAGTCTGAAGGGGCTGGGCCCACGGGATGTCTCCGGACTCACTATACATCTCTGCCTTTCTCTTCTCTGTTCTTCCCTTTTTATCCACACTTTGTACTCTTTCTTTTGCTTCCTCTCCTCTGCCTCCCCCCAATAAGGTGACTTTCCACACATCTGTCATCTCCATTCCCTTTCAGCGTACTCACGGGATACTTAGAATTCCACCCAATCTCCTGTCCAAAGGTCTTCTTAATCAACTGTACAAGCTCTTCCTTCTCCTCTCTTTCCAAATATGCTTCTACCTCTCCCCTTCCTTCTTCTCCCTTTTTACCTTCCCCCTTTCCCACCTGATTTGTGCTCCCTTCAGTCTCTCCCTTTATTTCTAATTTACTTAATTCCCATCTCTTGCTCTTCTGTCTTTGTTTGAGAGTCGGACGGTACACTCTCCTGATCCTGGTTGAGGTGACTCTTCGCCTCACATGGAGCCAGTTTCTTAAATATATTATTTCTGGCAGCATCTTTCTGTTTGGTATTTAGACAATAGTTTTTGTAGGTCAAGGTTCGATCCAGAGTGATAACCAAAAACGTTGGGATAGAGCTATATTCCAAAATCTTGCCTTCCCAGTTGGCTCAGGACATCCTCTCTGATTTTAGTGTGTTTAAGTGGAAGGCAAAGACCGGTGTTTTTAAAGTGTTTGGTTTCAGTTGATTGTATTATATTTTCTAATCCAGAGATTAGTTGGTGCTCAATGGGCTCAAAGATTTCCCTGTAGATTGTCAAGGCAAGATCATCAACCTACCGTAGATGTGTTCCTGGGTTATAGGAAGGTTGGTTGATCATTTGTGTAATTTTAAAAAAGTAATGATGGCAGGACCCTATCCTGTGGGAAACCATCCCTTTGATTTCTCCAGTGACTGTACCCCCCCCCCTTGAAATTCAAAGGAAATTCGGAAGTAGAATGTCAAACATTTCTGTTAGTCCATGATCTTTAATAAGCAGGTAAAACTTTTTGAGCAGCAGTTGATGGCGTAGAGATGGTCACAATTTTTTTTAAAAAAGTGATTTGTCACAATTCATAATTCATCAAGGTCAAAAAATCATGAATCACATATTTACCAAAATAAAATGACAAATCGCTAAATTGATTCTTCTATTTTTCTTTAGTTAAAAATGCTATAAAGTGGGGGCCCAGGCACCTAGGGACACCAAAATCACAGGAAAGCTTCCCCTGACTTTCCTCTACAGGACCTCCATGTTTGAGGAAGTTTGTGTTTTGTGTGTTTGAGTTATACACCCCCAAAGTGTGTCTTCTCAGGAAAGTGACAGAGGCAGCTGGCAAAGTTTGCCCTCAAGCACAGGGATATTTGGAACAGATATGCCTTTGGTGGTGTTTTGGGGGGGGGGGGGCTAGTGAGTGGCTGACAGGCAGGTTTCTCCTTCTTCTCTCTTGGTTAGCAGGGTGGGACATTGAGGCAGGCAGGCTTCTTTCTTTCCCTGGTGGCACAGCGGCAGAAATCAGCCACATGGAGACAAGATGTGGGAGAGAATGGGAATCAGGCACCCAAAGTACCCAAATATGTGATTCTCCCGGATTGATGGGGTGGGACATTGAAGCAGGCAGATTTCTTTCTTTCCTTGGGAATGAATTGTGGGGACATTGAGGCAGGCTGGCATAGACAGAGTTCAGTTTTGTACCCATGATCAGAGGCAGATGTCATTGAGTTTAGTTTTGTGCCCTGAGTGGGACAGAAAGAGGCAGAGAGAGGGTCCTGCAGACATGGGGGTAGGCAGGCAGCTAGGTAGGCAGACTCAGGTAGGCAGGCAGGTGGGCAGGCAGGCAGATGGTATGGTGAATCCGGGGAACTCAGGAGGGCAGGCAGGCAGCTAGGTAGTGTAGTGGCAGAGAGACTCTCATGGGATCCCTACTTCGTTGGGTCCAATGAGGGGAAGCCCAAAAAGGGAAGATTCAGCTTAATGAAAAACAGCCTCTCCACACTTATAGGATCTAAATGAGAGCAGCAGGGTTGGAGCGTGTCTCTGAAATCGGACGAGACACACTTGCTCTGGATGCTAGTGTGGATGATGGAAAGGGAGGTCAATGGTCCCAGTGGACAGTTCTGGCCATTTGACCATTTTCCATGTCCATAAATGGAGGGGATCTGATCAGGGGGGCTGGGGGGACTCCGCCATGTACTCTCGCAGTAGCTGCCAGCAGACACAGAGGCAGGACTCTTCTAGGTCCTCCTCATCGGCTGCCTGTCAGCTCTCATGGCAACCACCCAGGTTACCACTGAGCTCTCGTAAAGGTAGTTGGGGTCCTCACCAGAAGAAGTCTCTGCCTGTGTCTCCTGCTAACCCCCTCCCCCTTCTCTGACTTGTGCCCTGGCATCCCTGGCTCCCCACGCACATGTTGTGCACCCCACACCCTGTGGACCTCAGTGGAGAGCTCTGTTCTCCACTCCTTGAGCTCTGCTGTGTGAGCTGCCAAGCTGCCCTTGGTGTGAGAATCACTAAGCACACAAACAACACAGTAGCACCAACTGCCTGAGCCAAGACTCGGAGAAGAAGTGGGAAATAGCTGCAGGGATAATGCTGATAAACCATCTGAAAAAGGAACTCCCTCCCAGCCCTTTCTGCAGCGCATTTGGTTGCCTGCCCTGACAATCCAGGAGTCTCTAGGTCCTTCCCTTGGTTGCCTTGAGCTTCTGATTAGCTTCTGGAGCAGGCTGCAGATTGCAGAGGAGGCCCAAAAAGGAGTAGACAAATCTACAAATCAAAGTGGGCAAAAATTTGTCACTTCATATTTGTCAGTATTGAACAAATACGAAGTAGCAAATCTGCGATGAATTTCTGATGATTATCACAATTCATTTTTTGATTATTTCCCATCTCCAATCATACATTGCTGTGAAGTCAACAAATGCTGCTCCAGTTATTTCATATGTTTCAAAACCATCTTCTATATGCTGGGTTACATTTGAGCCATATACTGTAGCTGTTGCCAGTTTGAAAGCCTGCCTGTTCTGGAATTAGGAGAGGTTCAGTTTTGGGAGCTAGATGGTTTAATAGCATTCATTTGTATAGGTGGCATAGCAAGGAGATTGGCCTGTAGCTTTTGGGGGACGGATGGCTCTTTGTCTGGTTTCAGTATAGTGATTACTTGTGTCTTCTGCCATATATTTTTGAACTTGTTTGCTCATCCAGAAGTTATCAAAAGGTTGAAGGAGCTACTCCTTTGTGTTTTGTCCAAAAAGTTTAATTTGCTCAATTCAGATATCATGAAGTCCCACCACCTTGCCATTCCTATATCTTCTTATGGATTCCTCTAGTTCCGCCAATATGAAAGCAATGGAAAGTTCATTGGATTCACTTTGAATATCCCTTTGATGTTTATTCTTATTATGCATTGGTTGGCCTTCTCTTCTAGGAGCAGTTGGTGTGCAATTTGGCTGGAGGTTATATTTGCAAACAATTTCCTTTGGTTTGGATCATTGTTCAGTCTTTTCAGAAGTCTCCAAGCTTTCTGGTTACTTCTTGTCATTTCAAGCTCTGTTATATTTTCTATCCAGCAAGTTCTTTTTGTTTCTGCAAGACCCAAGATTAATTTTTTCATGACTTTTTCTGTATGTTCACTAAAAGGATTTTATTCAGTGTGAAATGCGATCTAAGTACTGGGCATGTGTTTCTGGAGTGAAACCTGGGATGTACAGTAATTGGGCCGGCACTTTCTTGGAATGGGGGCACAAGAGCATTCTGAAATGGAAGTTACACATCAAAAATCAACTCATATTAACAAATTTACTTTTTATTATTTTAGTGTGTTAACTTTCCACGGCTCTAGAATCCATGGTCATCATTTGAAATGAATGGTGAGAGCTTTAGGAAATATAAGAAGAGTTTGGTTACAAACCACATAGTTAAGCCGTGAAATGTTGTACTCTTAGAATGGAGCTCTCCACTGAGGTCACTACAGGGAAAACCATAGCTTTGACTATTCGGACTTTTGTTGGCAAGGTGATGTCTCTGCTTTTGAGAGACATCACCTCAAAAGCAGAGACATCACCTATTGAGGTTTGTCTTCGCTTTCCTCCCAAGAAGCAGGCGTCTTTTAATTTCGTGGCTGCTGCCACCATCTGCAGAGATTATGGAGCCCAAGAAAGTGAAATCTGTCACTGCCTCCATATCTTCCCCTTCTATTTCCCAGGAGGTGATGGGACCAGTGGCCATGATCTTAGGGTTTTTTTTTCTGTTGAGCTTCAGACCGTTTTTTGCACTCTCCTCTTTCACCCTCATTACAAGGTTCCTTAATTCCTCCACACTTTCTGCCATCAGAGTGGTATCATCTGCATATCGGAGGTTGTTGATGTTTCTTCCGGCAATCTTAATTCTGGCTTGGGATTCCTCCAGTGCAGATTTTTGCATGATGTATTCTGCATATAAGTTAAATAAGCTGGGGGATAATATACAGCCTTGTCATAATCCTTTTCCAATTTTGAACCAATCAGTTGTTCCATATCCAGTTCTAACTGTTGTTTCCTGTCCCACGTATAGATTTCTCAGGAGATGGATAAGGTGGTCAGGCACTCCCATTTCTTTAAGGACTTGCCACGGTTTGCTGTGGTCTACACAGTCAAAGGCTTTTGCGTAGTCAATGAAGCAGAAGTAGATATTTTTCTGGAACTCTCTGGCTTTCTCCATAATCCAGCGCATGTTGGCAATTTGGTCTTTAGATCCTCTGCCCCTTCGAAATCCAGCTTGTACTTCTGGACGTTCTCCCACATACTGCTTAAGCCTGCCTTGGAGGATTTTGAGCATAACCTTGCTAGCGTGTGAAATGAGTGCAATTGTACGTTAGTTGGAGCATTCTTTGGCACTGCCCTTCTTTGGGATTGGTATGTAGACTGATCTTTTCCAGTCCTCTGGCCACTGTTGAGTTTTCCATACTTGCTGGCATATTGAATGTAGCACTTTAACAGCATCATATTTTAAGATTTTAAATAGTTCCACTGGGATGCCATCACCTCCACTGGCCTTGTTGTTAGACAAGCTTTCTAAGGCCCACTTGACTTATTTATTTATTTAATTTATATGCCGCCCACTCTACCCAGAGGTCTCTGGGTGGCTTACAATAATTAAAATTCAATACAATAAAAATAAAATGATTAAAATACAATTAAAATACAATTAAAATTGCCACGATCAGGACCCACAGTTGATGTTATTTCAATTAAAAGCCTTCACTCTCCGGGATGTCTGGCTCTAGGTCAGCAACCAGTTGGAAGGGACCTATAAGGCCATCGGGTCCAACCCCCTTTTTGAAACAAGAACACAAATCAATGGATATCTGTCAGGAGGTTCTCTAAGTTTCTCTTGAATACCTCCAGTGTTGGAGCACTCACCACCTCTTAAGGTAATTGGTTCCACTATCTTACTGCTCTAACAGTTAAGACGTTTTTCCTGATATTCAATTGAAATCTGGCTTCCTATGACTTGAGTCCATTGTTGTGTGTCCTTTACTTTTGGGATGATCTAGAACAGATCCTGCCCCTTCTCTATATGACAGCCTTTCAAGTATTTGAAATGGATTATCATATTACCCCTCTGCCTTCTTTTCTCAAGGCTAAACATGCCCAGATCTTTCCGTCTTTTCTCATAGGGCTTGGTTTCCAGCCCCCTGATCATCCTTGTTGCCCTCCTCTGAACTTGTTCCAAGTTATCAGAATCCTTCTTGAAGTGTGGCATCAAGACCTGGACACGGTACTCAAGATGAGGCCTAACCAGTGCCAAATGGAGGGGAATTAGCAGTTCGCAGGATATGGAAACTATACAGTGGGGTCTTGACTTAAGAACGGCTTGAGTTAAGAACATTTTGACTTAAGAACCACTCTCTCAGGAAAATATTGACTTGACTTACATACTTAGATTTGAGTTAAGAACTGAAAAAACCCACGTGGGAGGCAGGGAAAGTGCAAAATTTGAACTTTCAGTTAACTGTTGGCCAGTGAAAAGGGTGCCTGTCTGCTTCCTCACTCCTCCCAGCGTTTAGAGAGTGGATTGGGAGACAGTCTTCAGACTGCCTGGTACTGCCTGGACTGTCTTTTCCCTGCCTTCCCTGAACCTTTCTTGACCTAAGAAAAAAAGAAACAAAATATCCCCCTCTAGTGGTCGAAGGCAGAATAGCAGCTTCCCATTAGTTTCTATGGACGGAAATGAGCAGATACGGATCAAATGGTTTTCAATGCATTCCTATGGGAAATGCAGATTTGACCTGAGAACTTTTTGACTTGAGAACCGCCTTCCAATATGGATTACGTTCTCAAGTCAAGACCCCACTGTACTTCTGTTAAAGCAGCCTAAATTGCTTTTGCCTTTTTTGTAGCCTGCTGGCTAATATTAAGCTTGTGATCCACAACACTTCCAAGATCCTTCTCACTTGTAATATTGCTGAGCCAGATATCCCCCATCTTGTAACTGTACATTTGGTTTCTTTTTCCGTGGTGCAGTACTTTGGATTTATTCCTGCTGAATTTCATTCTGTTGCTTTCAGCATAGTGCTCCAGCCTATCAAGATCATTTTGAATGTTGTTTCTGTCTTCTAGAGTATTAGTTATTCAACCCAATTTTGTATGATCTGCAAATTTGGCAAGTGTTCCCTGTGTTCCCTCATCCAAGTCATTAATAAAAATGTTGAAGAGCACCAGATCCAGAACTAAGCCTTGGGGTACCCCACTTGTTACATCCTCTGAGTTGGCGAAGGAGTCATTAATCATCATCACCCTCCGAATATGATCCTATAGCCTATTGTGTATCCACCTGACACTTGATCTATCTAGCCCACACTGGGTTAGCTTGCTAATCAGGATATCATGAGGCACTTTGACAGAAGCTTTGCTGAAGTCAAGCTATACTATGTCTACAGCATTCCCTTGTCTATCAGGGAGATTACCCAATCAAAACATGACATCAGATTAGTCTGGCAGGATTTGTTCTTGACAAATTAGTGTTGGCATCTAGTTATTACCACATTGTTTTCTAAGTGCTTGCATAGTGATCATTTTATCATTTCTTCCAGAATTTTGCCTGGGATTGATGTCAGGCAGACTGGCCTGTAGTTCCCTGGTTCCTCTTTCTTGCCCTTTCTGAAGGTAGGGGCAACATTAGTTCTCCTCCAATCATCTGGCACCTCAAGCATTTTCCATGATTTCAAGAAAATAATGGACAGTGATTCTGAGAGTTCTTCACCCAGATACTTCAATACTTTTAGGTGAAGTTCACCCAGCCCTGGAGATCTGAACACATTCAACGTGCTGAGGCCTTCCTTGACTATATGTTTATCAACCTCCAGCTGCAGTCTTTTCCACTGGCACTTCACTTTTGTTTGGAGGTTCCTATGGGAAAAGACTGAGCTAAAATAGGAATTTCTGTCTTTGCCATCTGTTATCATTTTTCCGTTAGTAGCTGTGCTACTGTTTGTCTTTTTTCTCTTTTGCTACTCACATACCTGAAGAATGCTTTTTTATTGCTTTTATTGTCTCTAACTAACCTCAGCTCATTCTCACCTTTTGCTCTCCTAATGCCATCCTGCATTTCCTTGCTGCTTGTCTGAACTCTCCCTTGGTGTCCTGACCTTCTTGCCACTTCCTGTACATGTCTTTTTGTTTTGCTTTGCCTTGTTTCGTTTCGTTTTCAGGTCCTCCCTGAGCATTTTGTGAAGCCGTGTTTGGCTCTTTTTTCCTTTTTCTTTTTTCCCCCTTTCCCTTCTTTCTTTCTTTCTTTCTTTCTTTCTTTCTTTCTTTCTTTCTTTCTTTCTTTCTTTCTTTCTTTCTTTCTTTCTTTCTTTCTTTCTTTCTTTCTTTCTTTCTTTCTTTCTTTCTTTCTTTCTTTCTTTCTTCCTTCCTTCCTTCCTTCCTTCCTTCCTTCCTTCCTTCCTTCCTTCCTTCCTTCCTTCCTTCCTTCCTTCCTTCCTTCCTTCCTTCCTTCCTTCCTTCCTTCCTTCCTTCCTTCCTTCCTTCCTTCCTTCCTTCCTTCCTTCCTTCCTTCCTTCCTTCCTTCCTTCCTTCCTTCCTTCCTTCCTTCCTTCCTTCCTTCCTTCCTTCCTTCCTTCCTTCCTTCCTTCCTTCCTTCCTTCCTTCCTTCCTTCCTTCCTTCCTTCCTTTTTTTGCTGCCTCTTACCTTTTTTCTTGTTGGAATTGTTTGTCCATGTCCTTTTATATTTTTTTTAAAAAGAAACTTATTTTTTTAGACATGAAACTGCTCAGAAAGATTATCTGGAGTTTTGGGTTTCAGTGCCCTCAGTATGCTGATGACATCTATCTCGATTTCTTATTTCCCAGGAAGCTATTCTTGGCCTAGATCAGTATCTGTTTTCAATAACGGATTAGATGAGGGCTAATAAATGGAAGTGTAGTCCAGAAGGCGTACTCCTGGTCAGTCACAAAGCAAATTAATAGATAGAGATCCAGTCAGTACTGTCTTGGTTACACTCCCCCTGAACAACAGGTTTGCAGCTTAGGTGTGCCCCTGGACTCAACCCTAAACATGGATGCAAGACTCTCAGTTGTAGTCAGGAATGCTTTTGCATATTTAAAGCTGGTGCACTACCAGTACTCATTCCTGGAGATGTCTGATCTGGCCATGGGACCACATGCCTTAGTTACATGTGGCCTAGATCACTGCAACATGCTGTGCATGTGGCTGCCTCTCAAGAGTGTTTGGAATCGTCAGCTGGCTCAGAATGCTGCAGCTAGACTGTTGACTGGTGTTGGTTACAGGAAGCATGCAACAACAGCTCCACTGACTGCCAATCTACTCCCAGGCTCAATTCATAGTGCTGGTACCCATAAAGCTATATGCAGCCTGGATTCAGGCTCTTTGAAGGATTGTATCACCCCATATGAGCCTACATGGCTTTTACATTTTTTAGGAAGGCTCTTCTCTCAGTTCCACCAACTTCCCAGGCTTCTTTGGTGAGGACATGAGAGAGGGCCTTCATATTGGTTGCCCAAGGCTTTAGAATGCATTGCCATGAGAAGCCAGATTGGCCTCCTCCCTCATGTTTCTCCGTTTTCAGGGAAAGATCATCCTGAGGTTAGCAAGAGACACTAAAAGCAACAACGAGCATTATTCAGGTATGTGTATAGCAAAAGACAGGGGGAAAAAAGAAATGGCAGCACAGCTACTCAGTGGGGATGGAAAAATGATTACGGATGACAAAGAAAAGGCAGAAGTGCTCAATTCCTGCTTTATCTCTGTCTTTTCCCAGAAGACAGTCTATGACCCTCCAAGTAAATGTGAAGTGGAAGTAGAGGGGACAGAACTACAGCTTGAGATTGATAAACAAATAATCAAAGAACACCTTATTATTTTTAATGAGTTCAGATCCCCAGGGCCTGATGAACTTCATCCAAGAGTATTGAAGAATTAGTTCAGGAACTATCAGCAACACTTGCTATTATTTTCTTTGACATTATAGAGGATGGCTGAAGTGCCAGATGATTGCAGGCGAGCTAACAAAACCCTATCTTCAAAAAGAGTAAAAAAGACAAACTTGAGACAATGAGCAAGTCACCTTAAATCAATCCCAGGGAAAATTCTAGAGCATATTATAAAATAGTCACTTATCAAGAACAAATGCTGTCATTGTAATCTTATCTCATTTGTTGACCAGGTATCCCGCTTGGCCGATGCCCAGGGTTGGTTACAGAATAGAGGTGGGCATGACTTGCTTCGTGCCATGTCATCTCAAGTCATCGGCATGGCACCACAACATGAACCTGAAGCAGCAAGAAGCAAGTCGTGTCCACCTTTACTACGGAATCCGTAGCTTCTTCTGAAACTGGGGGGAGGAAGCAAGTGAGGAACTTACTAGGCTCACTCCTGTGTCGGTGTTCTTCAACTGGAGTACCACAAGTCTCAATCCTGAGCCTGGTCTTCTTCTACACTTTTATTAATGCCCTGGTTCAGGGGTTGCAGGGAATGCTAATCAAATTTGTAGATGACACACAATTGTATGGAACAGCTAATACCCTGGAGAGAGAAACAACATTCAAAAAGATATTGATAGGTGAGAGGACTGGGCTGGAAACAACAGAATGAAATTTAACAGGGATATGCACAAAGTTCTGCTCCTAAGGAGGGGAAAAAATACACAATTTCCAGATTGGAGGTACTTGGTTCAGTAATATTACATGCAAAAACAATCTAGAAGTTGTTGCACATCACAAGCTGAATATGAGCCACCAATGTGATGTGGCTGCAAAAATAAATAAATAAATGCAAATGCTGTTTTAGACTGCATTAACATAAGTTTAGTCTTCAAATCCAGTGATCCTGTTCCCCTCTATGCAGCACTGGTTAGGTCTCATTTTGAGTACTGTGTCAAATTCTGATTACTGCATTTTAAGAAGGATGCAGAGAAACTGGAACAAGGTCAGAAAGGGGCAGCAAGGATGTTCAGAGGACTGAAAGCCAAGCCCTACGAGGAAAGACTGGAAGAACTGGGCATATTTAACCTTGAGAAAAGATGACGGAGCAGAGATATGATAACACTTTTCAAATATTTGAAAGGCTGTCATTCGGAGGAGGGTCAGGATCTGTCCTCGATCATCCCAGAGTGCAGGACACATAATAATGGGCTCAAGTTACAGGAAGCCAGATTTTGGTTGAATATCAGGAAAAACCTCCTAGCTCTTAGAATAGAATCACACCAATTACCATATGAGGCACCATATTTCTCCAGGGGAAACAGCAAATCTTATCCTCGCTCTCTGAAATGGGCAAGAAAGCATGAAACATTTTTTAAAAAGTGTCTTCCATGTTTTGAAGCTTTAGTTCAAACACAGAGGACCCATCTCATGCTTCATCCCAGCTGGCTGCATTATGGACAATCCATGGTCCAGGAGAGAGGGTGACTCACCTTTCATTTTTTTAGTATGACCCTATTCTCTTTAGACCTGTGAGTCACCCCTGTGAGCTGTGCAACAGCTCCTTTTCTGTCATACATTATATCAAACATATAATGTTGTCTACTCTTTTTTAAAATCGGTTTCTAAAATGTTTTTTCATATACTTTATCATACATTTTAATGACAGTCTTGGTCAGCAGACAAGTAATGTCTAAATTACTTCTTTAAAATAAATGAAATTGCTCTCAGAAGTCATTCATGGCTCCATGTGTTTGAAGATTGCTTGTAAGAACTTGTGTCTTATTGAGTTGAGCAACGTGTTAAGCAATGGAAGAAAAGACATTAGATAAGGTCTATGAAAACAACGAGTCTTTCAACACAGAGGCACCCAACGGAGAAGATGACCAGCCCACCTTTCAGCAACTTTGACCTGCAAGACCCTTACTCTACCAGCAAATTAGCTAAAAGTTAAAGATCCAAAAAGCAGGCACTGTGGGACTGCAGCAATACTTGGAAGCAACAAAGAGACATTTCAAAAGCAGCTGCAGAAAAGAGAGAGAGAGAGAGAGGCACTAGTATTTTGTAGTTCCCTGCAGCAATACTTGTAATTCTCAGCATGTCTCAAGAACACATCTTTGTCAAAAGAAATAGCAAAATAAAACACAAAATTGTTTTAAAAAGAAACTTTGGGAGGGAATTTGTACAACTAATTCCTACACATAATAAGAGGGGGAGGGAGAGGGGAATCCAAACAGGTTTAAGATAATATTCTTGCAGACTAACAGTAACTCAAAAATATCTTGGCATTATGTCCTATAATGTGTTAGATTTAGTCACAGCCTCTTTCTTCCAGCAGAAATATTCAATGTTGCTCTTGAAATTAGATCAAAAAATTTTTTTTCAGATTAATTTCTTACTGGAGATTGGGGATGGGCTGGTGTTGCATAAAAACGAGACATCAACTTAAAAATATTTCTTCTTTAGGTATATATGTGTGTGGGAGGCATGGTGGATGCACCGGAAAGCAGCTGTCATTGGGAATGTCATACCTAGCACTGCATGATGAATAACCATTTTTTTTTTTACTTTTGAGAACGCAAGGGAAGAAAATTTAAAAAAAACCAGCTGGTTAATTATGAACCATCCTTTCAATTGAATTCCCAAAATGCCTCCCCACATTCACCAAAAATCTTGTGGTGGGTTTCAGGTGGCCATTTAGATTAAGCTCCATTGTTAATTCAAACAGAAAGAGATAATATAAGCCAAAGGAACTATGACATTTCCTCTCCATTCCATACATAGCCTTTTACCTTTCCTGTCCCTCAAGCAATTGTTAGGTTTTCAATTATACAACAGAGCATACGAAGCTGGCTTACACCAAGCCTGTTGATCTAACCCAATATTCCTGTGCACCAAGGTGTACATTTTTAGTGGACCTAGGGGTACATTCTCACCCTTCTGAATTAGGGCCAGTAACACCACCCCTTGAAAGAAAAGCTATTTTTTATAAATATATATATATATATAATTCAATTGCCAGATGTTTACTTTTAGTTTTGAAGTGGACTAGGAGGGTAAGGGTTGGGTGGGAGGACTTGCTTCTACTAATCTAAGTCATGCAAAGCCCACTACTTTTAGAGTTGCTGTGGTTTTTTTAAAAAATAGAAACCCTGCTCTTTGGGGACTAAATTGTGATCCCGAAATGACCCTAGTAGTTGCATATAGATCATACTTTGCCCATCTGTGGTTCACTCAACAGGTCGGTCTCCAGTGATCAAATCTCCCTACTTGGAGACTCTGGAAGTTAGAGAAAGGCTACAAGGACAATAAACAAGTGCTTTTCTCTTTTGCTACAGCTTCTGTGGAACTTCAGAAGCTTCTTCATTCTGGAACAATCAACGATCCTTCTAGCCTAGACTGGTTAACACCAACTGGCAACCACTATGTAGGGTTTCCAGGCATGATTCTTTTCTAGAGCAATCTGCAGATGCCATGTAAGGCATATAGGAAGCAAGATCTAGTAATTAGTTCTTCTAGTCTTATTTGCTATCTGCTTCCAGACAGCAATCTCTGTTTCAGACATAAGTAGGTATTTCCAGTCTTCACCCTAGAGATTCTGAGAAATAAATATGGAAACACTTGCAACTGAAACCAGAACTTTACATCTGTGAAGCAGTGGCCTTGTTCAGTAACTACAGTCTGTCTCTCAGTGAGGGATTGAAATGAATATGGTGCATTCTGCAGATCGGGGAGACATATAGGAACAAAAATGATGTCAGGTAAGGTCTCCACGTGATGGAGTGAGCTCCCGTCGCTTTGTCCCAGCTCCTCACCAACCTAGCAGTTCAAAAGCATGTAAATATGAGTAGATAAATAGGTACCACCTCAGTGGGAAGGTAAAACAGCGTTCCCTAGTCACGCTGGCCACATGACAACAGAAACTATCTTCGGACAAGTGCTGGCTCTACGGCTTGAAAAATGGGATGAGCACCGCCCCCTAGAGTTGGACACGACTGGACTAAAAATGTCAAGGGGAACCTTTACCTTTAAGGTCCCCTGATTCAGTCTGGAGGACAAATCAGGGATTCAGAATGGATTCTGGAGTGACATGTACCCCTTCAATTTGATTAACATTGTGACACTAAATCAATTCAGATTGCCAACCTCTTGTTGATTTGCACTGTAATGCCAACAGAGCTATATTTGGGGGTGAGGGTTATACTGATGTGCATTAAATCTGACGACATGATAGATCCTAAAGAAAGGAGCAAATGTGCTGAATGCAAGACATCATGCTAGGCACCAGTAACATTTGCTTGAGCCAACTAACCAATTAACTAACCAATTAATAGACCAGGCCAATTCATCTTGCATCTGATTTAATTGGTGTCCCAGATCCAACACAATTTGTGAATCTGCTTTTCTTCACTCCAGAACCAAATTTACTAATTCATCTTCTATTTAGATCTGATGCTAATCATCCTAATTAGGCAATTAGATCTGTTGTTAATGCATGCTTTGGCCAGATCCAATGAACAGCCATTAGATCCGGCTGTTTGGAGGCAATCCTACAACTCTTTCACGTTCTGACCCGAATACCTCCAGCCTCCTCATTTCAGTATGCCTTGCGACTTGGCAATTACTGCCTACTGTACATGCTTTAAATATTCATGTAAGCCATTATTTGCACTGTGCAGCATGTCCCAGTTTTTATACGTATATATATATTACAAAAAAAGTCATATTATTCATTCAGTACTTAGAAGATTGACCCAAGGTTCCTGCTTTAAACACACAGTGATATTGATTGTGAAAATACACTAAGAAAATTATGTAGTTTATATGCATGCATTACATCTTCTGAGTCATCCTAAACCTTATAATTTAAACCCCAGTGTTTCAGCAGGGGGAAAAAGACAGAGCGAGTGAGAGAAATAAAAATGAAATTGCTTTTCTAAGTAAGACTGTTTGATTTTAGCTTTAAACCAAGCCTTGTCAAGGAACTAGAAAGAAAGCAAAAGCAAACTGGATCAAGACGAAAGGCCTCATATTGTATCCATGGTCATGCATTACAAAAAAAATTGTATGCCATCCAAACACATCATGCTACTGGCCAAAGATTGTTGTACAAAAGCTTTCTCCAATGATGTGTCAACAATTCAGTACCCTGTGCCAATGAAAGATAGAGAGGAATGAAGAAGGGGCAGCTGATTATGACAAAGGATAAAGAAGGCTTTGGTTCAAAAGCCCAACAAAAAAGTGAGGGGCAGGAGAAAGAAATGGCACCTGAAATAAATGAATTCTTTCCATACCACATTTTTTGTTTGTTTGTGATGTTACCAATTAAAATAACAGAAACAGAGTTGAAAGAATGGCAATATATGGTTAATACATGTTGTAATGGAGATTAAAAAACAAGGATTAATATGAAAAGATGGCAAAAATCCCACACAAAACCCCAGGAAGACTAGGTGTTCCTAACATTAAGTTATATTACTTAGTAAATCAATTGGGGTATCCTGGATATTATATTACAACTCAGCCACTTAATATGAACTGCAAAGAGGAGAGAGAGAGAGAGAGAGAGAGAGAGAGAGAGAGAGAGAGAGAGAGAGAGAATTTCAACCATTGAGGGATGGACCAGCGTGCCTGGGTGCAGAGGAAGCCAGAGACCATCTGCCAGCCACAGCCCGCTGGGTGAGAGGCAGTGGAACTGTGGTTGGGCCCCTGCCGGCTGCCAGCTCTTTTTCAAGGGAACTGCCTCAGCCTCCCTCTGTGTCTGCAGGACTGGGCCCTGCTGCTCCTGGCTGCCTCACCCCCCTCTCAACATGAGCCATATGGCTGGGGGGGAGAGAACGGGCTTTAGAAAGGTTTTATTTTATACATATTTTAAAACTTATTTTAAATTGTGATTAATTGCCATCAATTAAGAAGAGACCCACAGTGGATTTTAGGGAACAGGAAGGGGGGAGTGTGTTGGAGGGGGCAGCCATTGAGGTGGTGCTGGGGAGGGGAAGGAATGGCAGTGGGGGTAGAACATGCCCACACAGGAGAAGAGAGGTTAGATACCTTACATCTATCCCCTCTTCTAGTCCTACCCCCAACCAGAAGGTTTTAGGTGACCATATCAGCAAACCCTCGAGCCACACAGTGCTGTCGATGAACGCCAGGTCAATACAAAAGAAGACTGCCCTCATCCATGATGTAATTCTGGATGAGGGTGCTGACCTGGCATGCATTACTGAGACCTGTGTGGGAGAGGAGGATGGTCTTCCTCTCTCCCAGCTGTGTCTGCCTGGGTACTCAGTCCAGCACCAATGTCACTTGGAGGGTTGGGGAGGGGGAGTTGCTATAGTCTATAGGAGTTCTATCTCCTTGACCAGGCTTCCTATCCCTTTGAGAGGAGGTCTCGAGGGCCTGTATTGTTTGTTGAGCTTGTGAGACAGATTAGGGATTCTGTTGGTGTACTGCCCACCCTGCTGCGTACCAACAGTCTCCCTGCCTGAGCTGACGGAGGTAGTCTCGGACCTGGTGTTGAGGACTCCCAGGCTGTTGGTGCTGGGGGACCTCAACATCCATGCCGAGGCTGCCTTGACTGGGGCGGCTCAGGACTTCATGGCCACCATGACAACCATGGGGCTGTCTCAATGTGTCATCGGCCTGAAGCATGAGAAGGGCCATACCTTGGACCTGGCTTTCTCAACGGGACTGAAAGATGGTGATTTGGAGGTAGAGGGGCTGGTTGTAACCCCATTGTCATGGTCAGACCACTTCCTGGTCAAGTTTAGTCTATTAGCTTCTTCTCCCCTCTGCAAGGGTGGGGGGATCTGCCCTCGGACACTAATGGATCCAGATGGATTCTTGAATGCTCTGGGGGATTATCCGTCTGATATTGTCGGCGCTCCTGTCGAAGCTCAGGTCACCCTATGGAATAGGGAGATAATCCGGGCAGTTGACACAATTCCACCTAAGCACCCCCTCCCTGCTCGCCGAGCCCAGACAGCTCCTTGGTATACTTCTGAACTGCGGGTGATGAAGCGAGAGGGGAGACAGCTGGAGCACAAGTGGAGGAAATCCCGCTGGGAGTCTGATCGAACATGACATAGAGCCCATTATCGGGCCTATTTCAGGGCAATACGGGTGGCGAAATGGCAATATTTCTCCAGCCATATTGCTTCCTCAGAATGTCGTCCAGCAGAGCTGTTTCGGGTGGTCCGGGATCTTCTTCAACCGGGAAATCCGGTGGAGGTCCCGGACTGCTCATTGTCACGTTCCCGGGGGTTACAATAGCCGAAGTCCAGTAAACCAGTCCAGGGTCAGAGATACCAAGAATGCAAACCAGAGTTCCAAAACAAACTTACAGAGTGCAGCCCAAAGTCAAAGTCCAGGGTCAGATACACAGTCAGAGTCCAGAGTTCAGAGTACGTTAGTCCAGAGCCAAGGTCCAAAATTCAATACCAGTGCAAATCCAGGGTCAAGGTCCAGGGTTCAGGAACAAGAGACTTGGATGCCAGCCAAGATGTTGACTCCTTGCTTCCACGAAGTTTCTTGCTTCGCTGAAGTTCGTTTTATCCTAAAGCAGCTCCCTGAGCTGTTGGAACGCTCTCTATTCTGCTAGTACTCAGGGCTAGGTGAACGCAGGTCCCTGTGGAAAGCTTTAGAGCAATCCTCTGCTCTTCTTTCCCTGAGTCTTTTCCGAAGCCTGCCCCGAAGCCTGTCTGCTGTAGAGGGAGAACCTGGAGGCTGCTCAGCTGTTTCCAATCTCTCCACATTCTCCTCAGCCACAATTAACCCTTCTGGGTCCAGATCTTCGGGCACACTCATGACACTCATCAGCTCGCTGTGATGTGTTTGCCATCCATTTTGAGGGGGAAATCGATCAGATTTGCAGCGGGTTGGACTCCACAGTTACTGCAGAATCAGAGGATGTGTCCAGTGCGCTGAACTTAGGTCAAGTATTAATGGAAGAGTTTCAATTGTTGAGACCTGAGGATGTGGACAGAGTGCTTGGATCTGTCCGTTCTACCACCACTCTGCTCGACCCTTGCCCATCCTGGCTAATTGAAAGGGGGGTTCGCACCTGGGTCCAGGAGACCGTGAATGTCTCTTTGAGAGTGGGAGTGGTCCCTACCACCTTGAAAGAGGCGGTAATTCGACCACTCCTTAAAAAGCCTAACCTGGACCCAAGGCTGGTGGTTAACTACCGACCAGTGGCGAACCTCCCTTATTTGGGCAAAGTGTTGGAGCAGGTTGTGGCTGGGCAGCTCCAGGCACTGCTGGATGAAACGGATTTCCTGGATCTATTTCAATCGGGTTTCAGGCTGGGTTTTCGTACAGAGACTGCCTTGGTCGGCCTTTGCCAGGAGAGAGACGGGGGAGTGTGACCCTGTTGATACTCCTGGACTTCTCAGCGGCTTTCGACACTATCGAACATGGTGTCCTTCTGGATAGGCTGGCTGGATTGGGAGTTGGGGGCACTGCTTTATGGTGGTTCCACTCCTTCCTGGCTGACCATGTCCAGAGGGTGGTGCTGGGGGACAGTTGCTCTGCCCCATGGCGTTTATGTCATGGGGCTCCTCAGGGCTCAATACTGTCTCCCATGCTGTTCAACATCTACATGAAACTGCTGGGAGAGGTCATCAGGAGGTTTGGGCTGAGGAGTCAGAAATATGCTGACGATACTCAGCTCTACCTCTCGTTTTCCACCAATCCAGGTGAGGTGGTTTCTGTGCTGAACTCGTGTCTGGACCTGATAATGGACTGGATGAGGGTTAATAAATTGAAACTCAATCCAGACAAGACGGAAGTGCTGTTAGTGGGTGCTTCGCCGGACAGGCTGGAGGGCCATTACACTCCCCCTAAGGGACAGGGTCCGCAGCATGGGGGTGCTCCTGGACCCCAGTCTAACACTGGAAGCCAAGGTGGACTCAGTGACCAGGGACACCTTCCTTCAGCTGCAGAAATTATATTACCTACGGCCCTACCTGGATGAATGGAGTCTCATGACAGTTACACATGCACTGGTAACATTCCGCATAGATTACTGCAATGCACTCTATGTGGGGCTGCCTTTGAAGATGGTCCGGTGACTGCAACTGGTCCAGAATCAAGCTGCATGGCTGGTGAGTGGTGCGGCCGCCAAGGAACATATCAAGCCGATTCTAGTTAAGCTACATTGGCTACCAGTTGCTGCCCGGGCCCAATTCAAAGTCCTTGTTTTGACATATAAAGCCCTAAACACCTTGGGCCCTGGATACCTGAAGGACCGCCTCCTTCCATATGAACCTACCTGACAGTTAAGATCTAGTCATGGGGCCCTTTTGAAAGAGCCGTCCCTTAAGGAGGTAAGAGGGATGGCTTGTAGACAAAGGGCCTTTTCGGCAGCTGCCCCCAGACTATGGCATGCCTTCCCGACCAAGATTCATCTGGCACCGACGCTGATGACATTTCGGCACCAGGTCAAAACCTTCCTTTTCCAGAAATATTATTTAATTGAAATAATATTAGCTGTGGGTCCGATGGAAATTTTTATATATATTTAATTGTATTTTAATTGTTCTGTAATTTTATTGTATTTTAAATGTAAGCTGCCCAGAGACCTTTGGGTAGTGTGGGCGGCATACAAAATAAATAAATAAATAAATAAATAAATAAATAAATAAATAAATAAATAAATAAATAAATAAATAAATAAATTTTATATATAAGAGAATCATAGAATCATAGAGTTCGAAGGGGGCTATAAGTCCATCGAGTCCAACGCCCTGCTCAATGCAACAATCCAGATCGAAGCAGATCTGACGGATGGTTGTCCAATTTTCTCTTGAAAATTCTTTCTTGAAGAATATGGCGCAGCGTTCTGTGTCTAAATCACACTGGCCATGTGACCACGGAAAGATTGTCTTCGGACAAATGCTGGCTCTATGGCTTGAAGAGCGGGATGAGCGCCGCCCCCTAGAGTCAGACACGACTGGACAAAAATTGTCAAGGGGGACCTTTACCTTTTACTTTACAGATGGAATAAGTATAGGAAAATATTAAGCCCAATCATACCCAATTACAGAAGAGAGATTCCCAGAAAATCTGAGACAATTTTGGAGAAAAAAGACTGAAGAATAATCAAGTTAGTAAATTAAAAGATTGGTTGGAGAAGATGAATAACAGGGAAAAGATAAAGCAGGAATTAGAAGGAGGAAATTAATTTGGTTTAGTGTAATTCAGTTAGAGCAATGAACTAAGGAATGAATAAAGAAAAATGACAAATATATACTAAATTTGAGGAGATGGTAATACAAAAGGAGAAAAAGACAATATGTGAATGAGATGGATAATAAGTAAAATTTATAAGATATTAATAGAAGTGGAAAAAAATATGTGAGATAAAATAATATTAAAATGCATGTTAGTAAGAATAAATAAATATTCTTATAAATTAATATGGAAATGGTATTTAACATGGGTGGAATTGAATTGTATGGCAAGTAACTATTCTTATATATGTTGTAGATGTGGCTGGGAATTAGGTACTTATTACCATATGTGGTGGGAATGTGAAAACATAAATTTTTGGAAAGAGTTTTATTAAAAAAGTTAATGAAATTTTGAAATTAAATGTAGAAGTAAGCTCTAGAATAGCATTACAGTGGGGTCTTGATTTAAGAACGGCTTGAGTTAAGAACATTTTGACTTAAGAACCACTCTCATAGGAAAATATTGACTTGACTTACATACTTAGATTTGAGTTAAGAACTGAAAAAAAAACCACGTGGGAGGCAGGGAAAGTGCAAAATGTGAACTTTCAGTTAACTGTTGGCCAGTGAAAAGGGTGCCTGTCTGCTTCCTCACTCCTCCCAGCGTTTAGAGAGTGGATTGGGAGACAGTCTTCGGACTGCCTGGACTGTATTTTCCCTGCCTTCCCTGAACCTTTCTTGACCTAAGAAAAAAAGAAACAAAATATCCCCCTCTAGTGGTCGAAGGCGGAATAGCAGCTTCCCATTAGTTTCTATGGACGGAAAAGAGCAGATACGGATCAAATGGTTCTCAATGCATTCCTATGGGAAATGCAGATTTGACCTGAGAACTTTTTGACTTGAGAACCGCCTTCCAATACGGATTAAGTTCTCAAGTCAAGACCCCACTGTATAGTCAATACTTGATAGAGAACAGTGGGGATGGACTGATAGAGAGTTGGTAACAAATTTATTAACAGCTGCAAGATTAATGATAGCAAAGAATTTCAGTTCAGTGTTTGGTATAAATCAATTAATGATAAGTTAACTTATGATACTAAGATAAAAGGTGTTGATAAGTTAGAATAATTTTAATATTTGGGGACCTTTTATTGAGCATGTATTTATAAAAGGGAAGTGTTCTGTACTTTCATAAGATTCAGTGCAGCACTGGAAGGGGAGTCGGACATCCGCAAGGAGTAAAGGATATGTCTCCAATGATCTCAGTGGAGGGTCACATTGTGTTTCTAAATGTATAGTTTGCATGGTTATTGTGTTTATTAAGTTCTATTTTTATTTTAGTTTGTATAGTTATTGTATTGTAGTGTATTTCTGTTGTTTTGTATCTTCTTGTGCTTTATTGGTTTAAATTAAAAATATTTTTATAAACTAAAAACTAGTATAATGAGGTGCTGCCATCGCCGTCCATGCCATGAGGGTAGGTGGGACTCGTTCAGCCCTGGAAGGCGGCCCATCTAGGAGAAAGAAAACTCTGATTTCAAACCTCCACTGCCTTGTGGAGGTATCCACTGATGGAAAAGGCTTCAGGAGTAAACCTCGAGGCAAAATCCGGAACCGGAGTCCCAGAGGCAGTTCGTGTCATTCTGTCAACTCCTGCGACGTTGCTGGAACCAGTTGTATTGGCTCTTGCCTTTCCATTGGAACATTTCAGTGATGTGGAGAGGGGGGATTTGCTGGTTGGGTAACAGCCTATCCTCCATATTATTTTACCCAGGCTTCGTGCTCTGGAGAGAACACTCCAGCTTTGCGTACAGCATCCAAACACTAGATGCTGTTCCAAGTTCTCCATACAGAGCACGTTACCATAGTCTCTCGAGACAGAAGGATGCCTATGATGATGTACGAGTATAATGTAATTGATAAAATGAGAGATTAGGATTCATAAAATCTGGGTTTGAATCTGCTCTTGGCCATATGTTTCCTCTGAAAAGTCACTGGTGGGTAGCAGTAGTAGAACAAACATGTCTCCTACTTTGAAAACTCTTTCAGAATTGCTCTGTGTTGTGTGTGATTTGGCAGCACACAGCAGACAAAAAGAATCCTCAAATATGTAAATCCTTGCTTGTTGTGTCCTTGCAGGAAAGGTCAAGGAATCAAAATGTTCCTATTGTCAACAGAGAGGATAGAGAGGAATTCACCAGGATTTGCAACAGAGTCCTTGCAATGGTTTTGCCAAGAAATGCCTTCTTTTACTCAAGATTGCCGAGGCTTTGTGAGGAAGTGTGCAGTGTGCTAATTGCACAGGTGGTGCGAATTACCCAAAATTAGGATGATCACTGCTTTCCTTGAAGATCTGAAGCCTTTTGCATCTTCCGGCAATCTATCAGCACGACCTTCTATGCTCACTTTGCTTTTTCAGCTGATGGGAAACATATTATATGCAAAATATAGAGATCTTGAAGGAGGGGAGCTCTTTGTTATGCTTTTATCTAGAAATAATGAATTGTGTAGAACTTCATTGAGGTGCTTCTTCGTGTCAAAACAGCCTATATGACTGTGAATGAGAAATTTAAGAGTATTCTTTCTCTTCCTAATCTTGACAAGAGAAGACACGGTGAATAAGGGACATTTATGAACTCAACATGTTACCTCCCATTGATTCATTGAGCTGACTCCTGTTTAGACTAGCATCTGGATTTAGATTGCCAAATAAAAGATGGTGATTAAAGTTCATGGGCCAGAGTTGGACAATCTCAGTGTATTTATTTGATAAGTATTTCCCAAAGTCCCATAGAGATTTTACACTGGACTAACCCAGTTGGCATATATCACATTGATAGACAGCTACAAATTTTATATGCCATGTTGAACAACTCAGCATGCAACAGCAACTGCCTATATTAATTTAATGAACTGTGGCAATTTGCCAATAAGACTTGCACTAGTTGTATTACACCAGAAAGCATAACTAATTTCAGCCACTGGGTTTCTTGTTTTGCTATTATAAATCATATAGATGGGGAATTCTTTGTAAGGGTGAAATGTGCTTTGTAAAACATTCTGATATTCAGATACTACCAAGTTCACTAGTTCATTCAGCTGCACCTTTTTCTGCTAGCAGTAAACACTACGTATTCCTAGAAGCTCTGTAAGAAAAATTCCAGAGGTGCTGAAACTGTATCTCCCTACTCCAATGCCAAACCACCTTTCCCCACCTATCTTTCTGTGCTTAGATGGGCATGAAAGGGAGTGATGGAGTGATTTTTACCCGTAAAACTCCAGTTACTGACCTTGACAAATAAAGATATGTAGTCATAACTGATGAAATAATCCAGCAGTCTAAGAGAAAGTGATAGGTTCAAGCAACAACATGAGCAGCTCATGGATCAAGGAGAAAAGTTTGAGCAGCACACCTCTGTTTGGTCAAAATCTTCCTGTGAACAACCCTATCTACAGTAAGTAATAGTTCCTTGAGAAGGGCTCCAAATCAGTAAGAAGAAATCAATGCCATTGATTTTTATTTCTGCACCCTATGAACTGCAGCAATAATTCCTGGGATGTCAATGGAGAGATACTAGCTACACTACATTCATAAAAGGCATGCAAACAACAGAAATATCAGGGCCTCTTTGTCTCCTCGCCCTATTATGATACTAATAATTAGTATAGCATCTACGCTGCTGCCAGGGTCTCTGGCTGCCGAACAATTAGAGAAAATGACTCTTGAAATCACAAGTACTTTGCTACTGAGATATCTGTATAGTCTAGGGGAGAATGGAGTGGGGGAGGTCCTTGGCTAATTCAGTTAATATGTAATTATAACCCAATCAGTCTTGATGTTCCCAATATGACGTCCATGGAATCTCTAGCTTTCACACTGTTATTATGACATATAATTTATTTTTGTGATGGTACCTCAAGCAATATGACACCTGGCAGTTTTCCAAGCATATTAATAAGGGGAATCTGCAGCCATCTGGGGAAGAATAGTTAAACATTGAAATGGAAAGGATTAATCGATTAATTAATGTGATTAACCAATTAGGAGTATGACTGCAACCATTTAGATTTTTTGCTGTGTAAGGAAAGGAATAACAATTCATGTTTTCCTTTGTAGCAAACTGAGATCTGGATTAACGATATTGGATTCCTGTATTAACTGTGCAAAGAAGGCATTGCATGATGGATAAGCTTCTATGAAAGACAGCATCCAGGGCTCTGCTGATTAAGCTATGGGTATACAGAGCCTTCGCTTATTTGTTAATTATTTATATATTTATCTCTAAAGGTTTGTTTATTTAATAGCCCACCCTTCGCCCAAGACTAGGACTCAAGGCAGTTTATAATGTAATTTTTAAAAAAACAGTATTGTTAAAACCAAATAAGTTACAAACATTGAAAGAATTAATATTAATTCTTGGGTTTGGGTTAAAACTCTAAGAGTAATTTACACTAACAATCAAAGAAAATCAGCACATTTACTTAAAATCCCTGCCCTTTCCAGGGCACATTTTTGTCAAAGGTTAGCCCAAACACAAAGGTCTTGGGAGGCCAACAGAAGGAGAACATAGAGAGGTTCATCCTAGTGTTCCTCAACAGAGTGTTTCAAAACCACAGATAAAGCCGTAGCTCATGTCCTCTGCTCTGTTCAATGCTGGGCAAAGCATGCATGGCTCCCAGCTAGAAAAGTTCCAAACGGAGGAAAAGACAAGGTAGTGGACCAGGTTGTTCACTTCAATGAAGTGAACAACCAAAGGAAGGAGACCTAATGCCATAGTCCAATACCAGCCCAATGATCAGGTCACTATCTACCACAAACCACAAAGCAAGATTGGATCCAAACATCCCAGGAGTCAGGCACAGTTCGAGAGCAGGAGCCCAAGCACACAGACAAGAGGAAGTAGTAACATCTTCTTCAGTGAGTTTGGAGTCCCAAAGGGAGGATTTATATAGCTTTACTCTGGAGCCCCAACTAACCCCATCAAATGCAGCAAAGGAAATTGGCCCTGGGAAGAAGAAGAAAAAAACTCTTCTTGAAGAGAACCCCTTGTGGTGGAAGGTCCATGCCCCACCTGTCCATCATGTGGAGCTCTAGAGCCGGAGCCTATGAGAGGATAGGAGGGTGGAGTCAAGGAGACAAAGAGGCAGTGGGGAGACTGAGAGAGGGAAGGAGAGGGGAGGTTTAGAAGGTTTATGAGAGAGATTGGAAAGTTGGTGTACAGTGGTGCCTCGCAAGACAGGCACTCCGTTTAATGATGAATCCGCATTATGACAAGGTTTTCACGATCGCAAAAGCGATCACAAAACAACATTTTGAATGGGGGAATTTCGTTGTGCGATGATCGGTTCCCTGTTTCAGGAACCGATTTTCGCTTCCCGACAATCAAAACAGCTGATTGTCGGGTTTTCAAAATGGCGACCGGGTGCTCAAAATGGCTCCCTGCTGTGTTTAGGAGCCATTTTTCGCTGCACAGGCTCCTGAAAATGGCCGCCCTTATGGAGGATCTTCGCGGAATGGTACGTTCTTAGCCGATTGGAACGCATTAATCAGGTTTTAATGCATTTCAATGGCTTTTTTATTTTCGCTTTACGACGTTTTCGTTATACAGCGATTTTGCTGGAACAAATTAACGTCGTAATGCGAGGCATCACTGTAGTTGATTGATGTGTTAAAGAACAGTTAAAGGATAGAAGTATAATAAAATAAATTGACAGTCATCAGATCTTTTCCAGTGATTGATGTCAAGTAATACAAAGAAAGAAACATATTTAATATCCAAGTTTAATAAGTGCACCATAATAACACATCTATGAATCTACTTGTGTGAGTCAACACCCAAATAATAATCAGTTACATTTGACAACACGTGTCAATGCAACATTATTAGTAAAGTGTGGATAAAGATCCACTGGTGGCAGTTGGTGAAAGGAGGAATAAGCAAGTAATGTCCAAAGGTGGAGCTGGGTTTAAGGGAAACAAACTGGGGTGTGTGACACCCCTGCCTGCTCCTGAGGATTTCTCAAGGCTTCCTTCCCTGCAGCTGAGCACTTCACTTGAATGCTTGAACCCGGGCCTGGGACTTCAATTTCCTGCATCTCATTCCTGTGACTCAGTCCCCTGTACCCTTGTCCTGCCTGGGCTCAGGTCTCTCTTGCAGATCTCAACGTCCAGGTTCTTAAGGGAGAATTATATATACAGTATATATGTAACAGATATAGATAGATAGATAGATAGATAGATAGATAGATAGATAGATAGATAGAGAGAGAGAGAGAGAGAGAGAGAGAGAGAGAGAGAATGATCACGACAACCTGATGGATGAGAGCAATGCAAGGAGTTCCTTCTAAAGTGTAACATTCCAAACTTTTTAAAAGGCCAAATAAGTAAGTTTTGCTTTTGTATACCTTCCAGTTTAAATGAGAGGCAGGATGTTCTTATGGACATTTTGCCAAGCATTTTGAGCCTTGCCCAGTTTGAACACAGAAAGAGCGTATTGCATTACACATTGCTAACACGATGCCTAGCAGGCCAGAGGAATATTTTGGTTCCCATTTGATATAGTACCTTGTAAATATTTATACACAATATAGAAAAGACAGAACTCTGAAATACTTTCAGAGACACTTAGGATTCATAACAAAATGGCATGGAAAATGCAAAATGCTTTGAAATGCCCTTTAAAATGACTTTTGAAATAATCAGTAACTTTGAAAACACTCATCCTATCTAAATAAGACAGGTATTAACTGTTACATCTAAAAGTTACTTTTAAAAACTACTAGCTATATTACACCTCAAATATTTACTGTCATCTTCCTTGGCATTAATTCTACAAGGTGACTTTAAAAATTATGGAGTGGGGGAATGAAATGAACCGGTTTATTCACCACAGTTTAAGATGTTGAGCACTCAGAAAATACTGAGAAATGATTGATAAAGAAAGTCACAAAGACGGGCCCAGAGAAAAGGTTATGTGGGAAAAAAATTATAAAGGAGTTGGGGATGTTTCGCTTAAAAGGCAATAGAATAACCTTTTGCAAATATTTGAAGGGCTGTCAGCTATTCAATGAAGCAAATTGTTTCTGTTTCTTGAAGGGTAGGACCCAAATCATCATTTTAAATTGCAAAGAAGATGATTTCCTAATGACATGATTTTGTTCACAATGAACTCACTGCCTCAGAAGATGGCTGCAAAATATTTTTAAGCAGAAACTAGAAAGCGTCACATAACATGCTGCTGTTCTGGTGGATTTCTGGGAAAGCAGTGGGTTGGAATAGATGACCTCTAGAAATATTGGTCAACTATACAAATGTTGTGTCCCCCCTCCCAATTACTTTGCAGCTTTTGAGTCTGTGGAAAGCACAAAGAGGGTCCTGGTAGGATGGACATTGCACAACGATGTCTCTGTATAATGTCTAATCTTCATAATGAATGCTAGAATTGGTTTCTTTTGCCACAGGAAACACAACAAGGGACAAGTTAATGGCTCAATAGTTCTTCCAAACCACTTTGGTCAAAGGTATTATGGGGCAAATCACATTTTTGAATAGCATGTTTGGGGAATTGAGAGGTACCTACTGCTTTTTAGCTTAATATGCCAATTGGGAAACTGGGAAATAGTAGGGAAAACAACATAAACATTAAAAATCTCTCTCATCACTCAATGTTATGTCTAAGACCAAGCAATATTTTTGCAAACTAACTAAATGCCTCTGTTCTACATAAGGTTATCCCTACCCTCTGGCAGTCCCCATTATCTTTCCACACAACTGAGACTTATGGTGGAGTGCTGAAAGGAGACAGTTTTATTACATGAATTAGAATAACGTTAACCCTTTTCAGAGTCTTTCGTGCAGTACTTATACGTAGTTTTGGAAGTCAGTCCATGTGGGGTGCTGGCTCTGTTGCCAGTTTGCATGTGCAAAATTTTATGTGTACATAGGGATGCAAATTTAGATATGATTACTAGGAATCATTACTGGATTCTAACAAATCACAAATTCTGAAATGAATCAGTCCATTTGTAGCAATTTCAGTGGAATCTATATCAAAGCAGAAATGTCAGATTTGGTTCAGGGTTGAAACAAAATGAAACTACAAATCACATTCTGTCCGGATCACAAACCAAATCAAATAGGACACAAATTGTATTTTCTTAGTTCTTTAGAAACCAAACAAACTTTAAAGGTGATTAGTACACAAACTCTAGCACCGGCTATCTGAAATCTGGCAGGCTGACTCCTTTTTCAAAAGTGCCTCTAATTTCTTATAAATCAGTGCAGAACCCAACAAGATATAGCTGTTTTGGTTTTCCAGAACAAACCAATGGAAGGCTTACAAGCTATCTTATATCTGGACACAAATCAAACTAGATGAAGCACAGACTGCAACAGACTGAATGAAGATACGGTTCAACGCCCTGAACTGGCCTCTAAGCCACTTCAGGGAACCATGTACAATCCAAGTAATTACTGTAATTTAAACAGAATAAAACACAGACTCATATTGTGGGAAATATGATGATGAGATTATCTGTGTTTTTGTTTAGTGGTGTCCATTTGTTGGTGAGCAACTTCTTTATCTTTACACCACTTTAATTGATTATCCATTCAAACAGTTTACTGAGGCCTAAGATTTTTTTTTACACAGAGTTTTCCTCTTTACAGAGAGAGACGGGGCCAAGCCATCCTTCTACACCTGCAGTAAGTTAAAGTAGGTCAGAGTAAAATGTTGCTTCAAATCCACCATCCCATTTGTAAGTAAATTGTGAATTTTGATTATGATTATTTTTCCCCCAAATGCTCTTGAAATGCTTCAGGGTGGAAGAGTGTTTTTATTGGATTACAAGCAACAGATGCCCCTTTCAACTTTTTCTTTTATTAAGCATTCTAAAAGCCACCTGCTTGGCCAGTGGCTATGTGGTGCCAGTGGAGTCAACCCGGACTGCCTCGGGAATGATTCTAATGAGGAAACATGGATTAGGGTGGCGGGAGTAGCAATACTCCTAATATTGCTTCCTGTCTTCCTGTCTAATTGCTAAATTCTAGACCCAATGTCATGAGCAACTTTATGGGAAAAGGAGTGAGCAGGGTAGAAAAGCAGCCGGGAAAAGGAGGGCAACATTTGATCAAAACAGCTAACAGGAGCAGTCTGTTGTATGAGTGATGACAACCCTAGCCAACAGTTTCCTGTATGGTATTTTCATCCCATATTTCAAAGTCTCAGAGCTATATTTCTTCCAGGGAAGCAATGGTCTGATTTATAGCAAAAAGCTCTTTCTCCCCAAGTCCTGAATTATTCAGCTTGTGCCAGATGGAAATTTTAGGTTGTTCTTTTTGCCTTCCATTTTTGCAGGATAATATCTTTGACCGCTATATTGCCAGTTCCTTGAAGGAAGTTATATTAAATAGCCTTCTGTCTCCTTTTGACATATTTAAAGAGACAGGACAAAAAAGAAATCTGAAATAGGATGGAACTGAAAGGAAGGTACATTTTGCACCCCTTTTAAACGTGACTCCTATGAATTATTGTGCCTGTGTGTATCTCCAGGGTGCTTGAAAACAAAAGGAAAGCTGCATTCACACATTCATCCTGAAGATGTGAAGGACTTAAATTGTGGTGGGATTAAGGTTTGACAGGACTGCAGATCACAGTAACACTGCCACACATTTGGTCAAATGAATGTACAGTACTGAAGCAGTTCATTTGCACTTAACTTGCGAAGATCTGTAGGATGTAAATGTTCAGGTGGAAGCAGGACTTACCTACGTCGCCTATAAGTGCCATATGTTTTCAGACTCAACACTTGAATACTGAAAGACAGAGAACAGGGAGGGTTGCTTCCTTTTGTCCTGGCTTTCATGTGAGGATCAGGCACTACAGAATTATTATTCCCTTACTGTGAGTACTGTGAGAGGCTGATGTATTTTGCAATGTCCTGAAGTATTTTGTGGTTCTGTTGAAAACTGGACAGGAATTGTAGATGTGTGTATGCTCGCGCACACGTGCGCGCACGCACGCACGCACGCACACACATTAGACAATGTTTCATAAATAATGCAAAACTACAAATAATGCAAATTGTATAAATTACAATGGCTGATGCTGTGAAACATGGTCTTTCTCAGAATTAAAAGGATTGGATGGTGACATTCCAATTTTTTTTTTAAAAAAAGGATTAAACTCTTGTTTTGTGCTTGCCGTGTGGATATGTGACTGAAATTCTGTTCACAGTGGAAGCCCAAACACAACTTGCCATTCATTCCTCCCTGCTAAGCAAACTGTCACTAGTGTGATTCTCAGGGACACACACACACACACACACACACACACACACACACACACACACACACACACACACACACACACGCACGCACAAATTTGGCTCAGTGTGTGCACACATGCACTCTTGGGCATTGCAGCAATAGTGCTTTGTTTACCAGGGAGGAACTGATGGAAAATTGTATTTCAGCTAATATTCTAGATGGGATTTCTCTTCCCCCGACCCCTCTTCACTCCGTGTGTGTTCACTTTGCTTCTGAGATGGAAAAGAAGCTGATTTTGTGCTGAGGCCATTTGCTCAAATTGCAGAGACCTGCACAACACAAAAATAGCACTTCTTGTCTCGCTTTCCTAAGGAAAGGGAGAAAGAATTTTGTGAAGCTTCAAAATTCCTCATCAATAAGGACAGCTTCAACAGATGAGAATGAAGAATTTCCTGAGTATTCCTTATTTCCTGTTTGGCTGTGCTCAGAACGTTGTGATTGCAGGAATCTCTGCCCTAGCTTCTAGGGGTAGGGTAGGGTCGGGTGGGGTGAAGTGGGAGTTGGGATCCCCTGTTGGATGGAAGAGTGAGTCAACCTCGAGTCATTTTCCTGAGCCCAGGATTGAATTCAGGTTGTGAACAGAATCTTCCCTGCAGTACTGAAGTTTACCCACTACACCACAAGGCTCCTTAAGTGGAATATAACCAATGGCCTGTATACATGGAGGGATCCAGTGCTATACACATTGCCCAACAGGCATAGATCTGGAAAGAAAATGACACACATCTCCCTTAGTCCATGAACTTGACTTTGGAATAACACCATCTAAGGCACACCACATACAATAAGTAAAACAGGAAGCTACCATATATTCTATTCCAATAATCAACTAAACCATATTTTAAAAATATTTCACCAACCAGCAACATATTGTTGTTGGTTAGTCATTAAGTCATGTCAGACTCTTCGTGACCCCATGGACCAGAGCACGCCAGGCCCTCCTGTCTTCCACTGCCTCCCGGAGTTGTGTCAAATTCATGTTGGTGGCTTCAATGACACCGTCCAACCATCTCATCCTCTGCCATCCCCCTTCTCCTCTTGCCTTCACACTTTCCCAACATCTGGGTTTTTTCCAGGGAGTCTTCTCTTCTCAAACCAGCAACATACTGAGAGTAAAGTAGTTTAAACTATTTAAAAGAAAACAATATTGAAGTAGCAACGATACAGATGACCACAACTCTGAAATACACACTCTGGTCCTGGACTTACCTTCAGGGCCACACTTTGCCATCTTCAGTGGCAGGACCCTGGTACACATAGAAAGGGGACTGACTGGGGAGAATGAGCTTTTTTCTTCTCAGTGGTCTCTGTACTATTTCTGGGCTTTTTCCTTCTTTGTTACTGCCTGACCAATCAGGAAGGCCAATATGGAAGATAAGTCCTCAGGTGGACTGGAGTGATGACTTTTCACCTTGAACTGCCTGAGGAAGAATTAAAATAAATAAATTGTTGATGCCTGTTTAAAAGGTTGGTGCTGGTATGGAACCAAGTGCTTGTTTCTTGGAAGGAGTACCAGAGGCATGACAGGTAGGTATCTACTGTCAAATAGGCTCTGCCTCGAGCACCCACCCATCTGAATCCTAGTAATCTTAAAGCTTGGGTGGAAAGAATGCTCAGCAACTGTGTTTTCCCCATGAGACAGTTCAATGAGGAATTGTAAAACCGAACAAGATTCCTTGCTGCCAGTTTGGAGTAAAACAAAAAGTTCTCCCCCCTTCCATTAAATCAAAGCATAATGGAGTTGGGAGGGTCCCTTAAAGGTCATCCATTCCAGCTCAATGCCAGAATCCCACTCAAAGTATATGGCGCCATACTATTTGTGTCAAATGTCTCCAGTTCTTTTCCCTTTGAGAAACAAAGGGCACACTTTGGGAGAATTTGGAAAGAAACTCCATTATTGCCCCTCTTCTTCTATGAATCTTTTATATATTAAAATATTGATGACTAACCAATGTAATAAAGTGTTTCTCATTTCATTTAATTTTTAGGAATTTAGTTTAGCTGGCATAAGGCAGAATTCTATCTTATTAGTGCTTGGCCTTCAGCCTAGTTAGAACAGGGGCATTGAGCCAGGTACATGAAGGAGGAAGAATGTTCCATGCAAAAGACAGGTATTATTATTGTGTGTACAGGGTCAAAGAGAGGAATGCATAAATTAGCTGGAGACAAGTATTTGAGAAACAATTATTTATCAGGAAGCGTAGAGGAGATAAGAGAGAAAATGAAAGTTACGCTTGGCAAAAAATACAAGGTTACTGAGGGGACAATGATCTTACATATTTCTGTATCATAGGTCCTTGGATTATCATTAATGCTGATGTTTATGCATATTGGGTATCCTCGATGTTTATGTTTGATCCCTATATAATGAAATAGATATGCATTTGCTAAGTGCCAGGTCTCTCAATATTGAGCTGACTCAATGCACTGACTTGCTAATAAAGAATTCTTGCATAACATGAAAGTTTAATTAGTTGACTGAGACCCCAAACAAAGAACTTCTCCAACAACAACCACACACATACACACATACACATAGAAACAGCAAGTATATAATTTTAAGAAACATGCAACATGCCTCTCTAGTGCTTCAGATTCTTACCACAAGACATGTGTTTATTATACAATTTGCTTTACTTTGTGTGAAACTGGTCAATCTGCACAACATTTGATAATTTTGTGCAAAATTCACATTCCATCCCATGATCAGAGATAGCAAGAGATGTGACTTTGCTCTTTATGAAGTTCTTATATTGTTTAAAACAGTGTTTTGTTCAAAATCCACACTGATACATTTCTTGGTATCTTTGATAATGAAAAAAAAATGCAGTTCCTTGTCCTGTATGAAGCACGGAAGATTTACGTCCCTAGCCTTAGGAGATTCCTATAGGTACAACAAAATGTAACCCATAAAAATAAAATAAAATAAAAAAATTCCAAATCTAAGACTATTTGATACTTCAAAGGTTGACATCAGCTTTGGCTGAATTGGACCTTATAATAATCTCAGTGAGAGCCCTGAGGCATTCCTTGAGCAAATGGTTTGATTCTCTCATCCATCCACAGTTATTCAGGTCAGATAGTCCTAACATGTTTACTGTTGCTTCTGTGTTCTTGGATCCAACACTCTTCTCCTAATGATTGAAAGGCAGAGTAATCTTGTGGCGTTTTTCCGTGATAGAGGGCACCCGTAATTGAGAATACATATAAAATGCTTAGATTCTACCCGCTGGATCTTGATGATTCCTGTAAAATTCTACTTCAAACATTACCAGAATTGTAACCTCATACTTCTAATACTGACGAACAAATTGCAACAAAATCTATTATACTTTGCATTTACTATACTATTTCCCTTAGGGCCAAATACCAAAACAAATAATTATGAATATCAAAACATGATGTCATTCCTGCTGATGTTTTAGAAGAGTTCACCTTTCTCTTTTCTAATACAACAGACTGGCAGGAAACATTGCTGTTTAGTTGTTAAGTCATGTCCAACTCTTCATGACCTCATGGACCAGAGCATGCCAGGCCCTCCTGTCTTCCACTGCCTCCTGGAGTTGGGTCAGATTCATGTCGGTCGCTTCAATAACACTGTCGAACCATCTCATCCTCTGTCGTCCCCTTCTCCTCTTGCCTTCACATTTTCCCAACATCAGGGCAGGAAACATATCACCATATATTTAATTAAAGTCTGTTCTCTGTTTATAAATTAATTCATACTTCATTGGTTTCACATAGAGAGAGATATTTTATTTCAGCTTTTATCCCCTCTGTGCTTCCCAGGTACACACTTTGCTTTGCTCCTTAGATTGTTACTGTGACAAACCCAGACCTACTGGGATCTGCCACACAGTTACACTAAGCTGCCACCAACCATTCCCTATAAGAAGTCACACAGACCAGGGATGGATTTTTAAACAATAAAAAGAATAAGGTTTATTTTAAATACACACAGGGTAAATAAAACAATCAGGTGAATAACATAAAGTAACGTGGCTTAGATTCACTCAATCACACATACAGTTTGGTTCACCTAGAACCTTTAACTTAAAGCACAGACCCTGAACCTATCAGTTCTGGCTAACCAACAGACACCTGAACCTATCAGGTTGGTACTCTGACACACAGTAGTACCCTGTCTGACACACAGACTCCCACAACAGCTTCTTCTTCCCAGCTGCTGCTTCGTCACATCCCAGTGTCTCTCAGCATCTCCTCCAGTGTGTGTGTTCACCACACAGGCATCACATATTTATACAGTACAGCCCCTCCTCCTGATGTCCCGCCTTCCACTCCCCATAGGATGGAAATTTCCCTCCAAACCCATGACAGACAGGTAACATCAGTGCTGTATGTAACACCTCCCCTCTTTATAAGTTGTTTTGTAGGGGGAAAGCTAAAAGTGCTTTTCACCAAAAAAACAACCTGAATAAAACATACAACAACAGTTATACATACCATATAATACTTACTTATCCTTACACTCTAAGTTAACCATAGCAAATAGGCATTTAAACATTTACCATATACAGTACATCAATTTACCTTTATTCATACAAACCAAATTCAAAACCAGGTACATTTAACTTTTTGTCATCATTATATACACATAGTCCATGTTCTTTCGCCGTCTTCATTCTTCAGGTCTTCTTGATAAGGCGTCAGCAACACAGTTCACTGACCCTCTGACCACCTTCACTTCAAAGTCATAGTCCTGTAAGTTCAAAGCCCACCTCATAAGTTTGCTATTGTGGGTTTTCATCGTCTTTAACCATTGCAATGGTGAATGGTCAGTACACAGAATAAAATGTCTTCCCCAGATGTAAGGCTTGGCCTTCTGGATCGCGTAGACTATGGCCAAACACTCCTTCTCCACGGTTGCCAAATGTCTCTCACCTTTTTGAAGTTTCCTACTCAGGTAGGACACTGGATGCTGGTCACCATTCTCATCCTCCTGGCACAGAACCGCTCCTACCCCGCTGTTAGACGCATCGGTGTAGATGATGAACTCCCGGTCGAAGTCTGGAGCACGCAGGACAGGATAGTTGATTAACGCCTTCTTCAACCTCTGGAACGCCGCCTCACAGTCGCTGGTCCACGGGATGCGGTCATCAGCCTTCTTCCTCGTCAGATCGGTCAGCGGAGCCGCAATCTCGCCAAACCTCGGGATGAACTTTCTGTAGTAGCCCACCAACCCAAGAAATGATTTGACTTTTTTCTTGGTGTTGGGTCTAGGCCAATCACGAACTGCTTCTATTTTGGCCTCCAGGGGTTTTATCATTCCTCCCCCTACCATGTGACCCAAGTATTTTATTTCTGGGCTACCCAGCTGACACTTGCTGGCCTTTACTGTTAGCCCTGCTGCACTTAACCTCTGCAGCACTAACTCCAGGTGTATCAGGTGATCTTCCCAGGTATTACTGAAGATCCCTATGTCATCAATGTAGGCCACTGTAAAGTCACTGAGCCCTGCCAAGGTCTGGTCCATCAGCCTTTGGAATGTGGCTGGTGCATTTCTGAGACCAAAGCTCAGGACTCGAAATTCATAGAGACCAAAAGGGCTGCAAAAGGCAGTTTTTTCTTGATCCCTGGGATCAATTCTTAATTGCCAATATCCCTTTACCAGGTCCAATGATGAGATGAACCGACAACCCCCTATGGTTTCAATCAGGTTGTCTAGCCTGGGCATTGGGTAGGCATCAGGAGTGGTTACACGGTTTAATTTCCTGTAATCAACACAAAACCTAATGCTCCCATCAGGCTTGTCCACAAGGACTATCGGAGAGGACCAAGGACTAGAAGAGGGGACGATTATGTTCTCCCTCAGCATTTCGTCCAGCTCCTTCCGCACCTTGTCCCTATAGGGTCCCGTTACTCGGTATGGGGATACTGCCTGCGGGGGTGCATCCCCTGTATGGATCCGATGCATCACTCCCTTCACTATCCCCGGCTTGTTGGAAAACACCTGTTGATATTTACTAAGCAGCATTTTTAATTCTTGCTGCTGGTCTTGGGTGAGTGCAGGACTGATCTTTACCTCCTCTGGGTTGTATTTTACTTCCCCTCTACCCTCCCAGAAGGGTAATTCAGCTTCCTCACTCTCAGCTGCTTTTATCGCGAATAAAACCCTCTGTTCCCCTCTGTAGTAGGGTTTTAGGGCATTCACGTGAACCACCCTCCTTGCTTGGTTCTCCTCTTGCTCTATTAGGTAGTTCAGGTCTGACATCTTGGAAATGACCCTATATGGTCCTGCCCATTTGAGCTGCAGCTTATTCTCTCTGCAGGGCCTAAGCCAAAGCACCTCCTCCCCTGGGTCAAAGTGCCTCTCTCTAGCTTTGCGGTCATACCATGTTTTCTGTTTGATCTTCTGCGCTTGCAGGTTTTCTGCTGCCAGCTCTAGATTTCGCTTTAGGTCATTCATCAAGGTGTCTATGTAAGTCACAACGTCTTGTGGGTCATCCTGGGTGATCTGCTCCCAATTTTGTTTGATCAAATCAAGGGGCCCTTTCACCCTTCTCCCAAATAAAAGTTCGAATGGACTGAACCCGGTACTGGCTTGTGGCACTGATCGATAAGCAAACAAAAGGGATTGCAGCTTCTGGTCCCAATTGTTTGGATTCTCTGCCAAGTAAGCCCTTATCATGCGCATCAGAGTCCCATTGAACTTCTCAGTTAACCCATTACTTTCCGGATGATAGGCAGTGGTTTCCTTGTGCTTAATTCCACAGATTTGCCATAAGCGTTTCATGAGCTTTGACGTGAACGATGTGCCCAAATCTGTGATTATCTCTGAGGCAAATCCCATCCTGGACATGTACCCCACCAAAGCATCGGCCACTGTGTTAGTTTCGATGTTTGTCAAGGGTATGGCTTCAGGATACCTTGTGGCATGGTCCACAATTGTTAGTATGAACCTATTCCCCCTCTTTGTGGCCTTGGGCAAAGGTCCCACAATATCCACCCCTATGCATTTGAACGGAGTGTCAATCACAGGCAAAGGGCACAACTTTGCTTTGGTCCTGTCGCGGTTATTCCCCTGCCTTTGACACACATCACATTGTTTACAGAACTCCCTGATCTGCTTCCCTATGTCAGGCCAGTAGAAATTCTGTGTGATTCTCTGCTGTGTTTTGTTCACTCCTAAGTGTGCAGCAAACATGTCAGAGTGACCCCTTTGTAAGATCATGGGGCGATACTTTTCAGGTACCACTAGCTGACTCCTGATCCCATCTCCCCCTTTTGAGATATTCCTCAGGGTCTCTCTATACAGAATCCCCTTTTTCTCCAGAAATCTCACTGGGGTTTCAGGTGTTAGCTGGGCGTCAGTCACCTGTTCAAAACACTTTTGGAGAGTGGCGTCTGCCTTCTGCTCCTGTCCAAATCTGCTGTCTGTGGTTAAGGTTTCCACCACAGCTTCTGAACTCCCCTCTGCTTCCGTCTCTGGCTCATCATTACCCCCCTGAACTGTCCCTGTGGTGGCTTGTGAGCGTGTAATCACTAGCACCCGTTTCACATGTTCAGCCAGGTCATTTCCCACGAGCACGGCTGCTGGCAGAGTCGATGAAATTGCTAGGCGCCAAGCTCCCCTCCAGCCTTGAAAGTTGACAGGTACCTCAGCTACTGGCAGAGAGATTACCTGCCCCTCAATCCCTGCCACCTTCATGCTCTCATTTGGGATTATAAACTCCCTAGGAATAATATCTGGATGGCACAGGGTTACCTGGGAACAAGTGTCCCGCAGCCCCCTATACTGACGGTCAAGTATTCCTACGTCCACCCCGGCTGTCTCAAACAACTGAGAATCTGTTTTTATCAGCAAGCAGCGCTTTACCTCCACAAGAGGACCATTTTCCTCAGCCTGATCAGCAGCGGTAGCTGTTCCAGACTGAGTAACCATGGCAACAGGCTCCCTCAGTGAGACTGAGCCTTGCTCTTTCTGGACACAGAACACAGCTTTTGGCTTGGTTCCACTAGACTCCTGAGGCACCATTCCTTTTAGCTGCTTTAATTTCTGACACTCTGAGATTAGATGACCCTTTCCCTGACAGAAATAGCATTTTCTGGTGTATTTTGATTCTCTCTCCTCTTGTTTGGGTTTTCCCTCCAAATTCTGAGGGCTTGGTTTCATGCCTGAGGGCTTCCCTTCACCATGGGCCCCTCCCCCTTGCTGGCTTTTCCCTGGTCCCTGAGAGTACTTGCTGTAGGTTTCTTTGGGTTTACCTACAGATTTCCCCTCACCCAAGGGCTTTCTTATTTGGGAGATAAAATCCGCGATCTCTGCGGCTGCTGCCACAGATTTCGGTTTCCTTTCCCTCACCTGGAATTTCAATTCCCCATGTCTTGCGAACACCAGTTTTTTAAACTCTGCAAAATCTTTCATCCGTTCCTCAGGCATCTCGGCATAAACCTCAGCCAGGCTGCTTTAAAAAGTCAAGCCTCAAAATAAAACGACCACTTTTTTCCTTCTTGCCTCAGAACCAGCTCTCCTAGAGATTGCTGCTGTTCTTCAGCACTAAATTTGCAACAGTATCGAGTCAGAGCCTACCCCCCTCTGCTGGGCCTCTCAGCTGGCAAGCTAGCTCACTGTTGCTACGCAGTTTTGCCTCAGCGTTTTCCCGCCAAAATCAGGCTGCCTCAGAGCACCTTAATCTAAGTCTCCCCAGTTGGCACGTTCTTCTACTAGCGCACCTCCCCGTGAGGTACACCTAGAAGATTACCTACGCGCCTCAGACTGTCCCTGACTAGACCCCCCTTGCTCTGGGCACACTTGCCAAGGCTTTGCTGGACCGCTGGACAACTGGACCAGTCGTATCCCACACGCTGGACACCAATCAATGTGACAAACCCAGACCTACTGGGATCTATCACACAGTTACTAAGCTGCCACCAACCATTCCCTATAATAAGTCACACAGACCAGGGATGGATTTTTAAACAACAAAAGAATAAGGTTTATTTTAAATACAAACAGGGTAAATAAAACAATCAGGTGAATAAAATAAAGTAACGTGGCTTATTCTCACACACACAAGCATACAGTTTGGTTCACCTAGAACCTTTAACTTAAAGCACAGACCCTGAACCTATCAGTTCTGGCTAACCAACAGACACCTGAACCTATCAGGTTGGTACTCTGACACACAGTAGTACCCTGTCTGACACACAGACTCCCACAACAGCTTCTTCTTCCCAGCTGCTGCTTCGTCACATCCCAGTGTCTCTCAGCATCTCCTCCAGTGTGTGTGTTCACCACACAGGCATCACATATTTATACAGTACAGCCCCTCCTCCTGATGTCCCGCCTTCCACTCCCCATAGGATGGAAATTTCCCTCCAAACCCATGACAGACAGGTAACATCAGTGCTGTATGTAACAGTTACTATTAGGTCAATATGATATTTCATGATGCCTGGAATCCATTTAAAAATTTCACAGCTGAAAGTTACAACCCATAGCTTCCCAGCTGGTCTCAAGCAGCCTTTTACAAGAGAATAACAGAAAGCTGGATAAATGTTCATCTCACAGATCTATTTAATTGTAGAGTAGAAAAGTGCACCAATGGCATCTACTTAAATCCCTCCTGCCAAAGCAGGAATCCACCAATAAACCCCCTCTTGCAGATGAACATTCAATCTCTGTTAAAATTCCTCCAATAGAGAATAACCCATGGGCTTTGCAGTTAATCTGTTCCACAGCTGAGAAGACCTTATTCTCAGAAAGTTCTTCCTGATATCTTGTTGAAATCTTCTTTATTGAAATTTGAATCCAATGGCTTAGGTTTTGCCTTCTGAGACAGCAGAAAACAAGCTTACTCCATCATCTATGTGGCAGCTCTTCAGATTTTTGAAAATGGCTATTATTTTACCTACGTCTTTCCCAAGCCAAACACATCAAATTTCCTCAACCAGGATATCAGGTGGCTTCAGCTTCCAACTGGTGAAAGAGCTTTCTTAAATTCATTCAACATTGTCCCCTAGGAGCTGTCTGTGGTCCTGATTTCTGGTCCAAGACACTTCACCTGACTATATTTTACTTGCCGGTTTAGCATCAGTGTGTGTGCTTCTTCTATGAGCCTGAGAATTTAATAGAATATGGTACTAACTGAAGAGTTAAACCTACCGAGCATCCTTTGCATGGCATATGCAATGAAAGAAACTCCATACATTGAAGAGGCACTCGTGTTGCACTTCTGGCTTGTGAAGCTACACTATAGGACAGCAATGGCGAACCTATTGTACGCATGCCACAACTGCCATGCAGAGCCTTCTCTGTGGACATGTGAGCCATAAGTTGCCATTGAGAAATACTTACCTGTCCTCCAATCCCAGGCTTCGGGAAGAACTCTTGAGAAGGGAGGGACAGCCAAAATGGCAATGGCTGCCACTGCCACAAACACACATACACACACATGCCCAGACAGAAATGGAAGCACCAAGTTCCTGCCGCTGCCACCACAAACACACACACAGACACCCCCACCCGGGATGGAAACACCCAGTTCCTGCCACCAGCACCTTTAAGGATTGCAGCCAGAGGTAGAGTGAGGCATGTCCCAGGCAGGTGCTGAAGGTTGTGCGACAGGAAGAGTGGGACTCTTCGGGGCAGTTGTGGTTGATTTTGTGTTGCAGTTTGGGCACTCAGGCTCAAAAAGGTTCACCATCACTGCTATAGAAGGCCAACAGACACTGAATACAGATGCCCATGTTGGATACATTTAAGAACAAAGATTGGCACTAAGGTTCCAAGTCACACATGAGGTCTGCACATTTGGGTGGCAGCATCAGTGTTCAGAGCATAGATATTCAACATACAGACTATAAAGCTGCACTACTAATGGCATGGACCCATTGTCTTTCCAACACAAATATAATGTTCATGAATGTAATGGTGTAGCCGAACGTGAAAGCAGGACAGTGTGAGTCAGAAGAACAATGAAGTTGTAAAATAAGGACATGAGGAGTATATCACTCGGCTACATCATGTGCTTTACATGCAGAAAAATCCAAGATTCATGTCTGCCCCCTCCTCTTCCTACCTTAGCCAGTGCCACCATCCAGCACCACCGTCATCCAGCGCTGCCTGCTGTGGTGGCCTCCACAGCCATGGCCTGCAGTAAGGGACACTGGCTGCCCTTTCGTGCTTCATTGGTTCATGGGGAGGGGGAGCTTCATGATTTGTCAACTTTGATGGATTACAAAGCAGGACAACTCGCCAAAATGGTGAGTCATGCCCATCTCTGTTTAACACCTTGTATATCCAGAGAAGGTTGGGCAAAAAACTGTGCCTGAAGCTGTAGAAACAATCAGTGTCAACAGGCCCATGATTTCACGTAATACTCTGCAGTTTCCTTGGCTACTATGTTCCTTATTTAATCTCTAATTACTGTAACATTAGAGTTTGAGACAGAACTACTCAAAAATGTGGAAATTTAATTATAAGAACAAACTACCTATTTTTGGTATTTACTTAAACATCTGGGGCAGAATCTTTTCTGCAAACATGGAATATAATGGCTCTGCAAGCAAATCACTCTGCATTTGCTCCGATGATCTCTGGCTTGCACTTATGCTAAAGAAAGTTCACCTCTTTTATAGAACAGGGCTTTCTACATGCACAATGGCTTAAGAGATATGCAAGCATCAGGAAAGGAGAAACCACACATATGATGGATTGTTACATGCATAATAAGGACGAACAAGATTCTGGCTCTGCAGCTTAAGTCCGTAACTTCAGATCCAAAGTATTTTGGTTTCATATATGGTCTAGGAGGAAATGCTCTTGATTTGAAACAGCCCCATAGGAGCAGACTTGGAGAAGATTGCTCTAGTGCACTTGTTTTATAATTAAATGCATGTTCCACAGCTTCACATAGCAGTTCACTGAGCCACAGGTATTTGATTGTGTGAAGCAATGTATTGTGTTGTAATCTAAGCCAACCACAAACAACTTGGAGGTCTTTATAGACAATGCAGGGATCTAGGGAATTGTCATGCACATGGTTAAATTAGATATATTTCCCCTGCTTCATCAATTAGTTTAGATTTGTGTTGCATGCTTCTCAGAGATGCATTCACATTATGGAGCCCAGAAAAACAATACACCTCCATGGCTCTCTGGCTTTCCACTCCATTAAAATCATCACATTACTTTCTTAACTTTCTCAACCTTTATTTCTGTCTTTTAAGTTCAAACACTGGCTGGCTTACTCATAAAAGTAGCCCCTTAAGAGCAAATTGAGTTGAGCCAGTAAGTTCCATTAAGTTTAATGCCCTCAGCTATATTTTCATTGCTGTTATAAATACCGTACATATTTGATGCAGCTGTTAGGTATGTGACCACAAAGACTGCATGCTGTTCAACACTGGCAACTTTTAACTTTAATCTGTAATATATATTGAATGATTTGAATCAGAATTAGATATTGGTAAGATAATATTTAATAATCAAAGTTTGTGGAACTACACTTTCTTTCCAGAAAGTGATTTAGGTTTAGAGCGGAGCTGAAATTTCTCAGAAGGCTGTCATTCCCCTACATCTCACCCCATTGCCTGGAATCATGCTAGTTGTGGGCATTGTGGAAGGTGCAAAATAATGATTCTGCATTCAGCTTAAGTAGCTTCAGGGAAGGAAGGAAGGAAGGAAGGAAGGAAGGAAGGAAGGAAGGAAGGAAGGAAGGAAGGAAGGAAGGAAGGGAGGAAGGGAGGGAGGGAGGGAGGGAGGGAGGAAGGGAGGGAGGGAGGGAGGAAAATGGGTTGTAGGAAGTACAGTACAATTTTCACTGCTCATTATATGCCCTGATCCTGACAAACTGTTGCATTTTATTCTCCTGCCAGACTCACACACACACAATGCTGCCCTCCAAATAATCTCAATTTACTTGTCCAAAAATAATGTGGAGAAATGGTCTAGATTGGGGAATCCTAGACCAGTCAATAGAGATATGCACACTACAGAAACCTTTGTTTGTGCTTTGGTTTGTTATTGGGGTGGGTGGATTAGTTTTTGCTTTTTCACATGTCTCTTTTTCCATTTGTCATGAAAGGGAGGGAACACATCTTTGGGTTGCTTTGTTTTTTGTTCCCCCATTCAGCCACTGCAGCCATGGTGGCAATGAGAAAAGAGGGGAGGGGAACCCTGGAGTTAGCAGAACTGATGGTGGGGCAGGAGGCAGGGAGGCAAGAGGCCATAGCCGCAAGGGAAGGAAGGAGGGGTGAACCAGGAGGAGGAGGGAGCAGACAGAAGGCTAAAGAGGTGAGCAGTGGTGAAAGATGAAGGGAGGGAGGAAAATTTCCCAGGTTATTTGGAAGGAGACAAGAAACTTTGAGGATGGCAGAGCAGAGAGGAAAGCAGCAGGGGTGCCAAGGGGAAAGAGGCAAATGGCAGATGATGAGGCTGGGAAAGCTGACAGTAGGCAAGGTGGAAAAAGAAGGTGGTGAGCCAAGGCAGAGAGGGAGAAAAAGCAGAGCTAGCAGAGTTGACTGAGGGTGAAAGATGCAAGCAGCTGTGAGGAAAGGAGGGCGAGGAGAATGAGCAGGGGCTGACAGTGCCAAAGGAAGGACCTAGAGGCATCCAGCAACAACAGTGAGTCAAGGAAAATTTCCCAGGTCATTTAGTGAAAAAGAAGGTTGACCAAAAAAGGAAATAGGGAAAAAAAGACATGAAATGTTTGTGTACCCTTGTTTCATGCAAACAAATCCTTTGGGTTCAAGAGCCCCTCTTTCAGGAATCCACAAAAGAAAGAAAAAAATGAAAGAAAGGAAAAGCTCCTTTGCTTTTCACTTTTTTTAAAAAAAAAAAATCTAGTTAAGCCAAAAGTACCATTAAGAGAAGAATTCGGGATAAACCAGTGGGTATTAACAATGGTTAATGCTATGGAAACCCAAAAATGCCTCAACTAGTCTTGTATCCCTATGGCCTCAGCCTATGTGATTTAGTCATTCTACCAACATAAAGGTTTTGCAGATTTTATTTATTTATTTATTTATTTATTTATTTATTTATTTATTCATTCATTCATTCATTCATTCATTCATTCATTCATTCATTCATCTTAAATGCCGCCCATACTACCCAAAGGTCTCTGGGTGGTTTACAACAATTTGAATTCAATAAAAAGATAAAAACAATTAAAAATACAATTAAAAATACTGTGCTCTAAAAATCGCCATCAGGACCCACAGTTGATATTATTTCAATTAAAAACCTTCTGAAACAGGAAGGTTTTGACCTGGTGCCGAAATGTCAACCATGTCAGCACCAGATGAATATCCCTCAGGATGGCGTTCCATAGTCTGGGGGCAGCTGCTGAAATGGCCCTTTGTCTACAAGCCATCCCTCTTACCTCCTTGAGGGGCAGCTCTTCCAGGAGGGCCCTCTGTCTAGATCTTAATTGTTGGGTAAGTTCATATAGAAAGAGGCGGTCCTTCAGGTATCCAGGGCAGAAGCCATTTAGGGTTTTATATGTCAAAAGAAGTACTTTGAATTGGGCCCCAGCAGCAACTGGCAGCCAATGTAATTTGAACAGATTTCTCCATCAGAAAGTAATGCTAGCCAGAGTGGTGGGGATATCCAATGTAGTGTGGTGGAGAGAGTGATGCATCAGAACTCAGTAGACCTGGCTTCAAAACCCCAATCAGCTGTGGAAACTCACTGGAGGTGGATGGCACCAGTAAAACTGATCCTTAAATATCTCACTTACCTTGAAAGCCCTATTAGTGTCAATATAAATTGGTTCCAACTTGACATCAAAAAGCACAACACGGAATACTGTGTCTTTGAAAAGATGACACTTTCTCATACTGTGGTATGGGCAGTAATTTGAGTGGAGCTGGTTGTCATTGGACAAACCATCAAATACCCATTATTATGAAAATATCAATGGAAAAATGCATGTATAACAACTGCAAGTAACACCTTATGTGGATCATTGCATTTGCTATTCATCGAACAACTTTCCAAGCTACTGAATGAAAGAACCTTGTGAATCTACTTTATCACTCAATGTATTTTAATTGCTATTATAGTTTAATTGCTTTTAATGTATAACTTATTGTGGTTTTTAATTCAATTTTTAACACTATGAGCTTCCTTGAATCCCCATATATATCTCCCCATATATATTCTATTTATTCTTCTAATTTAACAATTGGGAACAAGGGGGAGAAAAAGAGACTGAGACATATTAATAGGTGCTTTATTTTGCACACATCACAGCCAACCATATCCCTCACTTCCTAGAAATATATAGAGGCTTATAGCGGCTTAGTCAGTGATACTGTTCATAAATAATTTCCCAAGTTCTTTATTTATTTAAAATCAACTATGCACCTTCCTATTTTCTGTACCAAGGCCAGTCAGTACCTAAAGTGAAACTGAATATTCAGTACAGAGCATGCATATTCTCATTCATTCACTCGCTGATATTATTTTTCTGACCTAGTTAACTTGTGTGAAAACACATTGGCAAATACTGCTCAGCACACAGCTGTTTTTGTCTTTTCTAATCTTCCAGCACCCCAAGCCATTGTAGGCTTATCAAGTTGAGAGCTCAACTGAATTTGGGCAGGAGGGGTACAGAAAATCTCACATCTAGGTGTCAGAGAATCCAAATATCTCAACATTTACATTTTGGATCTGTTTGTTTCTTCTTTTGTTGCTTCCTCCTGAAGAAGTGCTTTATTTTGTGTGCAGCTTTCATCCTTTGGCAAGTCTGTGCTCATGTTAACATGTGCATTCAGATTTTTTGGGTTTCTTATTTTTTTTAAAAAAAAAAGACTCTTCAGGATTACAGAAATTCTAATCTTGAATACAAGCCACTTTCCTGAATAGAAAAAAAGAAGTACCTATGTGATCTGTACACAGAAACAAACATATGTGTTGACTAATATATCCATTGGATCACAGTATAGGCATCCTTCAGTCTCGAGAGACTATGGTAACATACTCTGAATCGAGGAGTGTCCTCTCCAGAGCATGAAGCCCGGGTAAGGTAATATGGAGGATAGGCTGTTATCCAAGCAGCAGATCCCCCCCCTCCACATTGCTGAAATGGTCCAGTGGAAAGGCAAGAGCCAATACAACTGGTTCCAGCAACATCGCAGGAGTTGACAGAATGACACAAGCTGCCTTTGGGACTCCAGCTCCGGATTCTGCCTCAAGGTTAACTCCTGAAGCCTTTTCAATGAGTGGATATAGCCACAAGGCAGTGGAGGTTTGAAATCAGAGTTTTCCTTCTCCTAGATGGGCTGCCTTCCATGGCTGACGAGCCCCACCTACCCGGCTTGCTCTTTAATAGTGCAAAAGTATGATCTGATCCTTAAAACTTTCCTAACTCCCAGGCTTATGCAAATCTAATTGGCTTTCCTATTTACCATATTAAGGCCAGAGATACAATTTGAGAATCCATGCAAACAGACCTGGCCTTTGCCCTCAGCCCAGCTTCCTAGGGAAAAGCATCCAGGGTCCTGGGACACGCTCTTTTAAAGCAGAAAGTCCCACCCCTAGGCCCCAACCCAGGCCATGTGGTCAGGAGACAAAAGAAAGCCCAGGGGAAAAAAACTCAGCAAGGCATCCATGCAAACAGACCTGGCCTTTGCCCTCAGCCCAGCTTCCTAGGGAAAAGGGTCCAGGGTCCTGGGACACGCTCTTTTAAAGCAGGAAGTCCCACCCCTAGGCCCCACCCCAGGCCATGTGGTCAGGAGACAAAAGAAAGCCCAGGGGGAAAAAAACTCAGCAAGGCATCCATGCAAACAGACCTGGCCTTCGCCCTCAGCCCAGCTTCCTAGGGAAAAGGGTCCAGGGTCCTGGGACACACTCTTTTAAATCAGGAAGTCCCACCCCTAGGCCCCACCCCCAGGCCATGTGGTCAGGAGACAAAAAGAAAGCCCAGGAAAAAAACTCAGAAAGGCATCCATGCAAACAGACCTGGCCTTCGCTCTCAGCCCAGCTTCCTAGAGAAAAGCATTGGATTGGATCACAAATGGGGTAAAATATGGGGGGTAGGAAATAAGAAGGCAATCTAAAAGAAGTGCTACTTGTGATGCCTGTTCTTCGTTAACACTTACTTCTGGAAAAGCAAGAGTTTGCAGATGCACCATGAGAAAGGGATCAAAGGATCTGTGTCAGTCTTCCTTCTCAAAAAGCCTGACTTTTCAGATCTTTTCATTGTCTTGAATGGTCAACAAAGGAAAACAAGTGCATTATAATTGATGTTCTAGAGCATGATGAACGCCAAGTTCAACGGACCTATCAATGACTCATGAATGGCCCCTTTAATCTCAGCACATTCCCTGAGGTGAGCTCTTTATTGACAGCACCCATCATTTAACTTGTTGGAGGCTAATGAAGATAGCAACAAAATATTTCTTAAGAAAAATTAAGGACAACACCAAGGAGGATGAAGAGGAGGATAATCATATGGATAAATCGGATCATTCAGATAAATCAGAAATATGGTCAGACCTAGAAGAAAACCCAGTAGACTTACAAGATCAAGAATGCCAATCAGAAGAGGATCTGATGGGAGCGGCACCACCACCACTAACGAGGAGGGCAGCAAGAGGCAAAACCAGGAACCAGAAAGATGATAAAATTAATTAAAAAAAACAAAAACTGTGTAAGGGAAAAAGGCAGATCTGTTCTTTGAATATCAGTGGTCTGAACTCAACTCAAAAGTGTGTCAAAGCATTTCAATATTTGAGAAAAATTAATGTGGATATAATCTGTCTCCAAAAAACCCATATAAAAAGATAAGACTGATTGAAAACAAAGGCCTGGGAAAGCTATTCTTATCTTCTGACCCGGGGGGGGGGGGGAAGGGGGTGGCAATGCTTGTTAAATTAATCCTTGCATCTGAAGATGGAAGAAGTATAATGGTAGAAGTCCAAAAAGAAAAAAAGTGAGTATTGCTAGTCAATATTTATGCACTGATCTGCAACCAAAAGGCATTCTTTGAAAAATTATATGAAGATACAACAATTAGAGAATATGAGTAATGTTGTATAGTAGGGGACTTCAATGCAGTATTTGATAAAGAAAGAGATTCATCTAAGACACAGAGCAAAAAAGGAACTGAAAGCTGAACCTTAATCCCCAATTCTTTTCTACAGATGGTGGATGAACTCTCATTGATAGATGCATGGAGAACAAGATGACCAAAATCTAGAGATTAGACTTTCTTCTCAAATAGACATCAATCTTGGTCCAGAATCGACACTTTATGGATTCCGAAAACATTGATAAAGTATTTAGTGGGGACAGAAATAATTCCTAGAGCAATATCAGACCACTGTATAATAACATTAGAGCTGGAGACATCTAAACAACCAATACTGTGGTGACTGAATACAAACTTAGAGATGAAGAAATCGCCAAGATAGTAAAGGAAGAAATGAAGGACTATTATCAGAGGAATTTTACCAAAGGAATGCCCAGAAGCCAGGAAGCCAGTCCTTAGAGACATTTTAATAAGACTTGGAGCAAAAAGAAGGAAGTCAAAAGAAGCAAGATATAAAAATTTGGAGAAATAATTGGCAAATTTAGAAAAACAAATGAAAAAATCCATCAGCAGTGCAAATAAAACAAAAAATTCAAATAACCCAACATAAACTACTCTTTTGACAGAAGATATTGCAACCAAACTGAAATTTATTAAACAAAATTATTTTGAAAACATCAACAAAACAGGAAGATGGCTTGCATACAAACTGAAGAGAGAAAGATCCAAAAACTACGTTCAAAGTCTTAAGAATAAAGTAGGTGAGAACTTTACAAACTTTAAAGATCTAAAAAAAATGTGGAAAAATTCTATACAACACTCTACACGGAGAAGGGACTGCCATCCCAAGATCAAAAAAGATATTTACAGGGGGAAAAAAACATTTTTAATTATCCAAACAACAACAGGAAATTTTAAATCAACCATACTCCATGAATGAAATTTCAACTGCTTTCTCTAAACAAAAACTTATGAAATATCCAGGAAGTGATGGGATTAGTGCAGAGTATTATAGAAAGTTCAAGGAAATTTTGATTTTACCTTTTAAGGAACTACTCAATGAAATTCAGCAAGAGAAAATTATACCAAATACATGGAAAGAAGCTATAATCACAATAATTCATTAAAAAGACACTGATCCTGAAGAGATTCAAAATTACAGACTAATATCTCTTCTTAATGTTGACTACAGAATATATAAAACTATTCTAGCTACAAAATTGAAGAAAGTATTGATAAAATGTAATCCATGAAGATCAAGCAGGATTTCTGCCAAAAAGACATTTAAGACAAAATGTGAGGAATCTAACCCTAATCCTAAACTTCCTGGAGTACTATGAGCCGTATCCAGAAAAATCAACAGCATTGTGTTTTTATTGATGCATAGAAAGCCTTTGATAACATAAACTGGAACTTTATGCTATCTCAATTAGAAGAAATTGAGGTGGGCCAGTCCTTTATCAACAATATAAAAACCTATTCCCATCAAGAAGCAAAAATAAGAATTAATGGAGAACTATCAAAAGAAATTGAAATACAAAAAGGTATGAGACAGAGTTGCCCATTATCGCCATTGCTCTTTTCTCGTAATTGAAATTTTAATGCATCAGATAAGAATTTTTGATAAAATCAAAGGTCTCAAAATTAGAGGCAAGTTATTTAAAGTACAGGCCTTCACAGATTACTTACTTATAGTGGTGGAAGATCCACAAGAATCAACTGAAGCACTTATGAAAGAATTAAAAGAGTTTAGAGAAATGGTAGGCCTGAAAATAAACCATAGAAAGATAAAAATCCTATCCAAAAACATGCAACATAAAGACACAGGTGACCTCTTGAATCTTACAAATTTCCAGGAGGGAAAGAAAGTAAAATATCTTGGAATAAGCTTTACCAAAAATAAACCCAAGTATGAAAGATAATTACCTGAAATTGATGGAAGAAGTAAAGAAACACTTGGCTAGATGGGGGAATATACAATTAACAATGATGGGCAGGATTGCAGCAGTTAAAATGAAAATCCTACCGAAGTTGATCTTTTTATTTCAAAACATTCCAGTGATTTTGAAACAATAAATAGTTAAAGAACTCAACCAGCTTATTTCTAAGTTTTTTGCCAAGAAGAAGGTAAAGGTAAAGGTTCCCCTTGACAATTTTTATCCAGTCATGTTCGACTCTAGGGGGTGGTGCTCATCCCCGTTTCCAAGCCAGCGTTTTGTCCAAAGACAATCTTCCGTGGTCACGTGGCCAGTGCGACTTAGACACGGAATGCCGTTACCTTCCCACCGAGGTGGTCCCTATTTATCTACTTGCATTTGCATGCTTTCGAACCGCTAGGTTGGCGGGAGCTGGGACAGGCGACGGGTGCTCACTCCGTCGCATGGATTCGATCTTACGACTGCTTGGTCTTCTGACCCTGCAGCACAGACTTCTGCGGTTTAACCCGCAGCGCCACCACGTCCCTCATTGCCAAGAAGAAACCAGGGATAAAATTAAAGGTACTTCAGGATCTGAAACAGAGAGGAGGAATGGGTCTCCCGAACTGGCTGCTGTATTACAGGGCAGCCTCATTAATGTGGATCAAAGACTGGATTTTATTGGAAAATCAAAGACTGTTAAAATTGGAAGGTCATGATTTGAAATGGGGGGGTGACATGCCTTTCTTTGGTGCAGCAGAATGAACAATTTCAAACAATTTAATAATCATATTCTGAGAAAATCTTTACTATGGTTTTGGACTACAATTCTAAGACAGATGTATGTCAAAATACCTAGTTGGGTAACACCAGTGGAGGCATTTTCTCTTCCAAACGTGAGAGAAAACAGGAAAACCTCAAGATATAAAGAAATATTAAAACCAAATGGGACATTGAAAACAAAGATGAATTAGCAGTGCAGGGATTTGATATGGATTGGTGGCCACATTCCCAATTAATTTCAAGATATGGTAAAGATAAGCAACAAAGTTTATATTTGGACAATACTCCCTTTGACAGAATCCTCCTGGATACCAAAGAAAACCATATTAAAGCCCTATATAATCTTTATTAGATTTTGATACCCAGAAGGAGATGGTTTACGAATGTATGATAAGGTGGGCACAGAATATTGGGCACAATACAAGTTTGAATCAGTGGGAACAAATATGGAAAAACAATATAAAAGTTACCAAGTCAGTAGCATTTAAAGAAAATATATATAAAATGTTTTACAGATGGTATATAACCCGCACAAAATTAACCAAAATGGATGTAAAAAATTCAAGCCTGTGTTGGAGATGTAAACAGAAAAAGGTTCTTTTTCTCATATATGGTGGTCATGTAGGAAAGCCCAAAAATATTGCGAAAGGGTTTAAATGCTTTTGCAAGAGGTTCTAGAGATTCCGATAACTGTTACCCCTTCTAAAGATAATTATGGAATCATTAGAAAATGAAAACACATTTAGCCATCCATATCTTGACAGCTACAAGAATTCTCTTTGCTAAACATTGGAAAGACCCAGAGAATCCATCACAAGAGGAGTTAATAGCAAAAATTCTGGACACGGTGGAAATGGATAAATTATCAGAATGGCTAGATTTGACAAGGAAGACAAACCAGGAGGATTGTTGGCATAAATTGTATGACTGGCTCAGAAATAGAATGCAACTTAATATTTGATAATTGAAAGCCTATGATTAATCTAGAAATAGAATGCATGTACTGTATATTATAATTAAGTTATACCGGGAACTTGTGTATCTTTGAAATGTAACAGATTAGAATGAGTATTTTAAAATGTTTATGTTGATTTGCACCCCCTGTTTATCCCATGCCTCCTTGTCCCCCGTCTCTACACCTAACCCATAAAATAAAATAAAAATTAAAAAAGCAATAGACGATTAAAAACTGATCCAACCAGGAAGTGCAACTGCCAGGTTTTGCCATTTTGAACTGTTTACTCTTAGCTAAGTAAAGAATGGATATTAAATTCTTTGCATTTATTCATTTAGATTGTTTTGTCTCAGTGAGACACTGTGGCGAGAAGTTTCAAAACCTCACAAGATTTTTCACCTGCAAACAACAGCAAGATAGGACTGCTTTTTCCCCTCCTTAAGATGTCCATAATTTGCACATACAAATCTAGTGCCGTTTGAGAAGGGAAGCAAGCATGTGCTAGGCATAAAAGAACTGCCAGAGTAATTAAAGAAAATTACACATACACACACCCAAACCTTACGAGACTGACCCGACAGCTCTTATCATTGAAATTCCACATGCGTGTAAATGCTGAACAGCTTACTGAGGTATTTTGCACAATTTTTATTTATTTAGTTGTCTGTGACCAAATGACAAGACACTCAGACTAAAGGTCCAGTCCAGAGCAAGGAGCATTATGGGATGATGGTACATTTTGGGTCAGAGTATGTGTATATTTGCAGTGAGATATGACAAATATGCAAAATGGTTGATTATTTCACACATTGGCTACTCATGTTCCTGTAAGCCACCCAGAGTAGTGGCCTAGCCACTAGATGGGTGGGATAAAAAATTAATTACTAAATAAATTGACTAATTTTCAATTCATATTGCACCTACAATTTATACATCTTCCAACATTTTCTTTCTAGAATCATGCTTTCTAATATTTTGGCATAAATCCAATTGGAAGAGAGCGAACTAAAGTAGACCCACTAAATCAACTGCCGAGTAATGCATCAATGCCTAGATAAATGCCATTGATCCTATTAGTCTACTCAGTTGTATCCATGCTTTGGACATCAATTCACAACAATTCTGCACCCTGTTCTTAAATAAGGAATAAAACTGGAGATTGTAATATACATGCAGTAAAGCAGTTTCAAGCTACCCTTTATTAGTTATTAGATATTCTGTGATGTCCAGTGTCATTTTAAACTATTTAGTTAAAAGTAAGTAAGCTAGTCAGTGGCTTTTTTTTAAAAAAATTGATTGATTTGTTTGTCCGGTTGTATCTGTATGTTGTTTGTATCTATAGTTCTTATGTATGTTTTGTTGTACAGTACCCAGAGAGTGTGCTACGCTATGGGGTGGTAAATAAATAAATAAATAAATAAATAAATAAATAAATAAATAAATAAATAAATAAATAAATAAATATCTCTATCTGCAGGATTAAGAAACACAGATCTGCTTTAGAGGTAAGTATCCTCAACATGTAATGTCAGCATGTGAAAAAATGGAGCTGTCTATCGGAAAAAGTAAAAAAAAAGTTAACATTACTTCCTGTCAGCTTCTTCTTCTTTAAATTATCTGAGAAAAGATGATTGACTTATGGAACTTTTTATCAAAAGGAGAAACATCAGGGCAAGTGCCAAGAGGAAATTAATTAATTAGACTTCTCCCCTTTCGGACAGCTGTATTTAAGTCATAAAATAATAATTTACATATTTTAAAGAAATGTTAAGCTGTGATAATGCAATCAGAGGCAGACTCCAAGCGAGGAATTAATGCACCGCATTCTAATTACAGATCTTATAAATCAATCTTTCTTCTCCCTTTAAAAGTTCAGCATAGACTATGTTCAGAGTTAATATAATTGATTGCATTAGGAAATTCTATTACCATTTACATATGATTACTGCCTATGACAATAATTATTTCCTTCCTATAAACCAGGAGTATCCATTTCCCAAATAAAGTTATACCGGAACTTCCACCATCTCTTATCTATGGCCCTTATACAATCCAATAATATCTGAAAGGCCTCACATTCACAACTGCTGCTAAAAAAACAACAAAAACCCATTGTGGCTGTGTTTGCGAGCTGTGGTCTAGGGAATTTTGGAAGTTTCTGATTAGTTCAGTAACAATGAAGTGTCTTAATAAAAATGGAAAGGATGTAAGTCCTTGCTTGTTTTCATGCATAAGCAGAAGGAACTTGAAAATTACTTTCCTTCCCCTGTGAAATTGTAAGATGCTCCGTAGCTTTCCTCACAAGACAATAAAAATAATTGTCCTTATTATTGAAAATGACAAAACCCCGTCTTTGACTGGTATTAGATAACAGATAATTTTTTTCCCACCAAAAACCTAAGTTATCAGTTAAATTTCAGTATGCTTTACTAATATATTTTTGTAGCTCTGGTGGTATTATTTCAGAGATCTGCAGCTGATTATATTTTATAAAATTCCGTGTTGTCTCTTTATCAACCAATTATTGGAAATGTGTTTCATCCACAAGAGAGTTGTTTCAATTTCCAGATCCTGTAACTTGTTATTTTTTTCAAGTTCTTTATCTTCAACTCTACCATTGCCTGGAAATGCAATGTCAATTATTCATTCTATTACTCTGATGTCTGGTGTATTATGCTCAAGATGTATGTCCATTTGAAGCCATGATTCTCACGAGATCTTAACTTGGTCATTTTCTGACACCTATATTTGATGTTCCCACAGATTGTTGGATGCTGGCCAATTGTATTTTTTACATAATGACCAGTGTATTAATTTTGCAACTCTATCATGTCTAGCTTTGTAATCTGTCTGCCAGTCTTTGAACATTCAGAGACGAAGCGTGACATAGTTTCATATTTTTCTTGGCAGAGTTGACACTTGCTGTTCCCACTAAATTCTTGCGTTTTAGGTTTCATTACATTCATTTGGAGTGATTGTTCTTGTGTAACAAAGATTAAACCTTCACTTTCTTTCTTGCTCGTCCCCACATTTAGCTATGTCCAAGTTAATTATTATCATATTTTTCATCAATATTTCCTGAGATATTGTCCATGTGGTGGTTTATTTTTCCAGCTATTCAATTTATCTTCAAATTGTTTTTTTTTAATATTTAACCTTTGTTTCTCTTACTTTCCAAGAAGTTTTCCATTTTAACTGCATTAAGTAATTTTTCTCTACTTCTGTTAATATACTCATTTAGGTTTCTTTTTCCCCTCTAGGTCAGCAATGGTGAACCTATGGCATGCATGTCAAAGCTGGCACGCGGAGGCCTTTCTGTCAGCACATGAGCCATAAGCCACTGGATCGCTACTCCCCCCTCCCCCCCACAGCCAAACCTGAGCAGGTGGCTGCAACTGCTGTGCTGGTGCCCGGACAGGTGGTGGTTCAGGATCCGGAGCAGCTGGTGCTGGTGGCGGATCCTGAGTGGGGTCTTGAGGCACCTCCGTGCCCAGGATTCCCCCTTCCACCACCACTGCCGGCTCCACTGCCACCACTTTTGGTTCCACCACCACCACCACCACGACGGTGGCACACCACCCCCTAATTTTTGTTTTGTTTTTTCCAGTTTGGGCACGCGACTCCAAAAAGGTTTGAGACCACTGCTCTAGGTAAAGGTTCCCCTTGACCATTTGTCCAGTCGTGTCCAACTCTAGGGGGTGGTGCTCATCCCCATTTCCAAGCCATAGAGCCAGTGTTTGTCCATTGGCAGTTTCCGTGGTCACGTGGCCAGCCTGACTAGACACAGAACACTGTTACCTTCCCACCATATTTATCTACTTGCATTTTTACATGCTATCGAACTGCTAGGTTGGCAGGAGCTGGGATAAGCAACAGGAGCTCATTCCGTCATATGGATTTGAACTGCTGATCTTTCAACCTCGTAGCCCAGAGGCTTTTGCAGTTTGTTATATTTGTGGTAATTCACAGCCTCCAATTTTCTGCATTAAATATGATCTGTTCACATCACTTTTTGAATGTTTTCTGTGATATATGTTTATTAATTTCCCTGTTTTTTTATCAATTTTTCTTAATTCACTTTGAGCACAGTCTATTATCCCAGATGGATACCTAATCACTGGAACTGCCCATATATTTATGGCTTTGACTGTATTTCCACCATTTAATTTCATTTTTAAGAGTTTCCACTGCCTTTTGGTGTATTTCTTTTGTGTTAGATCTTTAACCATTGTATGCAGGAGACAATCTGTTTCTAGTATTCCAAGATGTTTATAATTCTCATCACTTGATAATGTTTTTATGTCACCATTTTTTAATTTCTGTTCTACCTAGTTTTTGGATTTTGCCACATTGTACAGAGAGAACTCCATATTTATCATGTCCAAATTTCATCTGAGTATACAGTATTTGCTAAATATTTGCACTGTATTTAGCACTGATTCTGTCTCACAGGAACTTTTTGCATATATTTTTAGTTTATCCATGTATAACAGATGGTTGATTATATGTTGTTGTTGTTAAAAAATATCAGGCAGAATCAATCAACATTATAAAAACATTGACTAGCATTACATAACAGGGTGATTAGCATGTTTTTGTTGTGACGAGGGAGGAGGGGGAGAGGGAGAGATTATCGGTGACTGTGACTGATGGGTGTCGTTAGCTGGTCTTTTTTGTGAAATGATCTCTGGCCCTTGTGGCTGAGTAAGAGTTCGTTGACCTTTTGCAGGTTGTATTTTTCAGAATGGGCCACCAAGTCGGGTTTAGTTCTGAAAAATACAACCTGTAAAAGGGCCAGAGATCACAACAAAAACATGCTAATCACACTATCTCCTGAAAAAAGACAAAAAGCCATTCCCACATCTATAAATACTATCCAACAAACACCAACAGAGCATGGACAGAGTTCCTACTCCAGTCCTCTGAAGATGCCGGCCACAGAGACTGGCAAAATGTCAGGAAGAACAACCTTCAGAACACGGCCAAAGAGCCCGAAAAACCCACAACAACCATTAGATCCCGGCCATGAAAGCCTTCGCGAATACAGTATGGCATCTATGTGGGAAAAAATATTTCTAGGGCAGAATATTTGAAGCCACTGCTCCAAGTGAACCATGTTGAGCTAGACTGCCATTACAATGGAATAACACAGCTGTAAATAAACCAAGATGAAGTTTGAGTGACCTGCCTCTTATTGACATGTAATGCTATCAGAGCCTAAACTGGGGCAAAGAAGGTACAACTGTGTTACAAGCCAACAGGGATATAGATACTAATATCAATGGACTGCAGAAGACTGTTTTAAGAGAAGAGGAAGAAGTCGCAGCATTGCTAAAGTCAGCCCAGCTTTCTGACTTATGCCTACATGACTTTTCGGTTTAGACAATTGGTCCATCTAGCTTATTGACTGGAATAGCTCTACAGGGTTTCAGACATAGATTTTACAGCATAAATAAATGGCAAGTAATAAATAAATCAGACAAAAATGTTAGCAAGACAAAAAGTTGTCATTCAGAAAAACGAATAATTCCAAAGAATTTTTACTCTTCTTACCGAAGGTTTGCCGCGGCATGGATCTCTTAGGGGTTTTAAAAATCCATATGTTATGATCCTGTAAATTGTCTCCATGTAGTTCATTGCATTTCACACAGAGATAAAATAAAGTCAGAGACTTTAATATAAATAAAGAGGAACTAAAGGTTAATCAGGAATAGCATTTTTAGGAATGTGTTTTCCTTAACTGACCTTATAAAGAATCACAGGATGATTTTCTTTAGTTAGGACAACTTAAATTTATATTCAGTAATGGCGTGTGTAATACTTTTTCGCTAGCATTCTTGTTCTTTAAAACTGTAACACTTCTGTTTCGTAAGGAAAAGAAACTTAGAGAAAGAGCTTAGTGCTGTATATGTCCCATGATTATTGTTCTGTTGCAGTTTTGGGTAAAAAGAAATGAAACATCACAAGTGAAATGAATTTAATTAGACATTTCAAGGCAATCTCTTGTGGGTAACCTCTACTTTCAAATAATAAAGTTGACTGACATCTGGTGGAGGTTTGTTTATTTTTTTATCCTCAATTAGCACAACCACTCTCTTTTCACACAGTGACATACCACAGGAAACATTCACGAAGAATGTCCAGTCCGCTTCTGAGCTGTTTGACAGCGTGTAGCCACCATTGTCCCATTCCCGGGATAACTCAAGACTGGGTAAGCTCACAGAGAGAGATGAGAGGATTGGGGGAGGAGTATTTAAGCTAAGACTGCTCCTACCTTCTGCCTCTTCATTTTCAGCAGTTGGAGAAGGTGGATGGAGTGCTGCTTGGAGGAGATAATTGTTGCTGCGTCACAGTGGCTGGATGCCATTTTGGATGGGGGGTTTGCATTGGTGCCTCCCCCCACGGTTTGATTGTTGGGCTTCAGCTCGGACTCTCAGAGCCTATTGCCTGACACGTTCTTAATTACTTCTTTTTAAAAAGGGGGGGGGACAGAAAGGGAAAGGCAGGGAAGGAGCATAGGATGGGGCACATTGCAGCCGTTAGGCCAGGCTTGCGTGCCCACTTAGCCTGCAAATAATAGTGACAGAAGCATTGCTGTATGCAGTTAAGTAATAAATAGGAAGGATCAAAAAGAAGTGAAATTGAGGCATTATATATATATATATATATATAAAGAAGTGGATGTTTGCAGGCGCGCATTCAACCTCCCACCTCCGCCTCCCCCCCACACACCAATTTTAGTAGTACAATAAGCGTTTATCAATTTAGGTAGAACTGACTTCTTAGAATTAATAGTATAGTAGTTTTATTCAATTAATTGTGCCTAGTTGAAGTTAAAGGGGGAGGTTTTCTGCGTCTGGATAAGTTCCTATTGCATTAGTGTCTGCTTTAGTTTATTGGACAAGCTGTTGGGCATTAATTTGGCTTTATTATCAGGATATACTTTATTAATTGGCTGTTGTTTCATTGGGGTTTGTTAAAATTTGTTTGTTTGTTTGTTTGTTTGTTTGTTTGTTTGTTTGTTTGTTTGTTTGTTTTATACCCCACCTATCTGGGCTTGCGACCACTCTAGGCAGCTTCCAAACAAGTAAAACAAGTAAAAAACAACATATAAATGTAACAAATTAAAGAAAAAAAATTTAAGTCAATAAACAGATTCTTCAAGATGGGAAAATAACAAAGGGTAAATGAAAAGGAGAAAATTAAGTATTAACTGTAGGGAAGGCCTGCTTAAACATCCAAGTTTTTAATTGGTTCTTAAAAATACCCAGCGATGGGGCCGCACAAATCTCTGGAGGGAGGTTGTTCCAGAGGCGAGGAGCCACCACCGAGAAGGCCCGGTTTCGTGTATTTTCCTTCCGGGCCTCCCTCGGCATCAGGCTCCTCAACCTCACCTCCTGACTCAATCGACTGATATGGGTAGATCTTGGTGGGAGTAGGCGTTCTGTCAGATATTGAGGCCCTAAACCGTTTAGGGCTTTATACATAAGCATCAAAACTTTGATGTGGAACCGAATGGGTAGCCAATGCAGTGCGGCCAGAATAGGAGAAATATGATGGTATTTTCTCACTCCACTAAAGAGTCTGGCCGCCGCATTCTGCACCACTTGGAGTTTCCGCATCAGCCTCAAAGGTAGCCCCACATAGAGCTCATATTAATTCATTGGTTAATTCATAATATTATAGTCTTTAAAGTATAATAAATTCACTGGATTAATAGTTTGATTTAGGGAAAGTTTAGCCCCAGGTTCTATCTAGGGTAAGTTGTCAACTTTAGCCTTTCATGCTAGGATTCATGGGTATCAGGACTACACTGCTGACCTTTGTATCAAGAAAATTATCAAAGGCTGGAATAAAGAAAGGGGTCGTGTTAGGGACTCAAGGACACAAATATTCCCGGCATTGTTGGAGAAGATATGTCAAATGTGGCCTCTTATCTGCAGGGATGCGTATGAAGCTGTGCTGTTCCAGGCAGCTTCATTGCTGACATTTTTCGGTGCATTGAGGATTAGTGAGGCCGTAGCATCAGGTAAAGGGGACGTATCAAAAGTGGCTTTACAATTGCATGGTGTACCAAGAGAGGAGAATACAGTGTGGGTACATATTCGCCAATCCAATGCAGAACAGCGGGGCAAAGGAGCTGACCTGACCCTGGGTCCTTGTTCTGTGGCAAGTCTTTGCCCTGTAAAAGGGATAAGTAATTATTTACGAGTTACAGGGCCAAGGATATTTTTTTTATACATGAGGATGGAACCCCCTTGACAAAATATCAGGTCTGGAAAATGACTGATTTGGTCTTAAGCAAAGTATAGGGGCCCAAGGTATGAAGTTCAGAACTCACTCATTTAGAATAGGAGCAGCCTCAACGGCAGCTGCACTAGGCTATCATCCTGATGACATCAAGTATTTGGAGTGTTGGTCATCTACCACCTATCGTAGATAAGTAAGAGTACTCCCTCATGTCTAGGCAGGTGCATATTTTGTCTTGCAGGTCGCTCTTACAGGAGAGTCAGCAACAGGTAATGACAGTGGGCCACAGCTTCGTTTTTGGACTGCCATATATGCTGTGCAGTTGGAGTGGGGGAGCGATTTGGGTCTCTCAGACAGAGCCCAAATTGTGTGGCGAGGGGTCTGTGGGCTGTTATGGAGCCAGTTATGCAAAGCATCTGCATTTGGCATGCAACCCCCAGATGTCTTGATTATACATCTGGGAGGTAATGACCTGTCAAAGCAAGGTGGCAAAGCCTTGGTTTTGGATGTTATTCAAGACCTCAGATGGCTGAGTGCAACTGTGATGTTCCACCCAGTGTTCCCTGTTTGTTTTCCCTAAACACAGGTTCACTCTTTGGATATGTTTACTCTTTCTTCCACTACCACCAGTGGGTCTCTCATCCACACTGCACCACTGGCAATGGTGCGGCTAAAAAATATTGTAAATAAATAAATAAAATAAATAAATATATGCATCAGACACGTGCTGCCAATATAATTTCTTTATTAATCTTTTGGTTGTTAAATCACAGATGTTCTTTTATTATTGTGTACGATCACTCATTAAAACTTCTTAAATTTGATTACACATTTGATTGTTCAGGTGTTGTATTTACTTATTCATATTACAAAGGTAAAGGTTCCCCTTGACACTTTTTGTCCAGTCGTGTCCGACTCTAGGGGGCGGCGCTCATCCCGCTCTTCAAGCCATAGAACCAGTGTTTGTCCGAAGACAATCTTTCCGTGGTCACATGGCCAGTGTGATTTAGACACGGAACGCTGTTTACCTTCCCACCGAGATGGTACCTATTTATCTACTCGCATTTGCATGCTTTCGAACTGCTAGGTTGGTGGGAGCTGGGACAAGCAACGGGCGCTCACTCCGTCGCGTGGATTCGATCTTACGACTGCTTGGTCTTCTGACCCTGCAGCACAGGCTTCTGCGGTTTAGCCCACAGCACCAACCAACTTATTAATATTCTCTGACTATCTATTTAGCTTTACTCTTCAATTTATCTCTTTCTCCTTCTCTCCAACTCTCCGACTTCTCAATTCGCCTCCTGAACTCTCCCTCTCTAACTGCCGCCCTCTGTTTAACTGTCTAATTGACTCCGCCCCTCCTGTCTTCTCATAGGGTCCTGCACATGAGCTTCAGCTATGATAGACAGGAGTGATGTGGGCATTCTGCCGCAGTGACATATCCCAAGATGAATATTCTCTGGTCCATGATCATCCCTGTTTGGCGCAGGGGCGCCAGGTTCAACGTGTCAACACCGCAAGGAGGAGGGTTAACAGAGAGGTGTGCAGAGCTGTATGTGATGGCCTTGGATTGGTGATTGGTCACCAGGAGATCCGTGCTGACAGGCCTGAGCTCTTTCATCAGGATGGAGTACACCTCTCCGACAGAGGTTTGGAAATATTTTTGGCTGACATGGGGGAGGGGGCTTCTTTTGGAGCTTGAGAGGCTCGATGGTGGACATGTACCTTAAATGTAGCTTGCCCCTTGCTGTGGTGGGTAGTGTGGCTATAATAGGTTTTGGTGAGTCCCCTCACAAACACAGGTAAGGTATAGCTCATCTGATCTCCCAGCACTGCGGATCATGTGATTACAGTGCTTAGGGGAGAAGATCTGCTGGGACTGCACCCGGACCAACAATCAACAAGAAGGGGACTTGAGGTCCGGGGGTGGTCAAATTGGGGCTGGCTGGGTTCTCACTGTCTTCACGACTGAGAGATCTTGGGGCCTGGGACGCGCCCATTGTTTAGTAGGGGTCCGTTGAAACCCCTCTGCAGAACCTGATTCCACACTACAGCAGAACCTCCTCTTTTTTCCATAAAGGATAAATTTGAATATTCAATAAAGTGTGGGCCATATTTATTCCATAACAGTTGTCTTGTGTCTTATTCCGGGATAAGGGGACAATGAGAGATCCTACACAATATTCAACTTTATCTAATATATTTTCTGCTCAATCTCAGGAAATAACACTTGACTGAAATAAACACTGGATATGACATGTCTGTACTCTGTCAGAACCAAACATCCAGGGTGTGGGGGAGAGAGAGAGAGAGACGTAAGAAGATAAGTGTATAATTGACCAGAACCTCATCAGTGTTCTCAGGTTGTGTAATTCTTTACGGCTAACTGTGGCTAACTGAGGGGTCTCCAGGTCACATCTTGATCACATGCCTGATCAGATACCTAGTTTTACAATTGAGATACATCCTGGCCCCTCATGAGTTGATCACAATTTACTGCATCAAGTTACCCAAACCGTACATGAACGTGGATAAGATTCTAGTCATTATTGTTGAGTTCAGACCACAGGAAAAGAACAAACAAACATCACTTAGTATTTTTGAAAGGGAAGGAATTCCTATCATACAATAATCAATGCATAGAATCCAGTTTATTACAATATTGCCCAACCAGCCCAGAATAATGAGGCAAGACACAGGAAGTGGGTTGAAATAGGGCCACACTTTATTGAACCACTGAACAAAACATCCCCTTTCAGAAGGGGGCCTACAGTCATGCGGAATCATGATCTGGTTCTGGGGCTGGCCTTTCCCCAGGCCCAGACCTTCTCCGGGCGAGTTCCCTTTATAATGGCTGGGTATCCCTCAGGGCGCAGGGCACACACCGCTCCAGACTGTAGGTGGTCCGCACCCCCAGGAGGACCTCTGCCTCCTTCCCTCCTAGCACCAAAACCTCTGGATCGCCAATGCTGGAAGGTGGGTTGACTTACATCCCATTGGAGCTCACCTAAAACCCATACCTTCTGCAGTGCCCACCATCACATAGGGGCTACTTAGTATCCCTCATGCTCCCCACACAGACCAAAAATTTCAGTCTTAATATATTTAATCAGATGACTTTTAGGAACTGCAGAGCAAGAAGGGACCCCTTAGATCATCAAGTCCAGTCCCTCCCAAGGAGGCACAATGAGGACCAAACTTCCAAACTCCAGCTCCTCAGCCAGAGACCTAAGATAATGAGCTACCCTCTGCTCCCCTTAACATTATTACCACTTTATTTATTTTCCCCTTTCTTTCCTTTTTTAAAAATGTTTTTATGGTATTTATTTTTTATTTATTTATTCTGTGTTATTTTTAAAAAATTTATGATTACCTGGCATCCCAGCTGCCCCTAGCTGGCCCTATCTACTGCCCTGGTCCCAAACAGACCCACTTTTAGACACCCTTCCCCCTCAGACTCAGAACTGGGATGATGGCCTGAAGGCCCACAGTGTGCCTTGCACTATTGTTTCTCCCACCTTCTCACCCGCCCCACGTTTCTCCAATCTGTGCGGGGTCGCACAACTGTGCCACCCCCTCCTGAAGCCTCTCCACAGGCTCCAACCACCATGAGGCAAAAGCAAAACGGCCTTGCCCATTGTGCAGCAGTTCAAGAGAGGAGAGACTGAGGCAAGGGTGAGCAGCCTCTTAAAATAAGCTTCGTCCCACACCATCAGGCCACCAGCATCCTTCCTGTGTGTGCTGGGCAGATGGGCACGCAGCTACGGAAGGAGCCTTATCCTGTCACTATTCCTCTTCCTTCTTTTTCCTTGTCTAGCTAGCTATCAATAGCTGAAATCCTATTACTTACATATATTGGAATCACTTTGGGTAGCAATCATCAACTACTTAAGGAGGGCATGCTTATATTCTTCATTACACCCTGGCTAAAATAAAAGTGTTGAATCCTTAACTAATGGCAGTTCATCTCTGAGGTTTATACCATTTGACTTACACAGGCATACATAATAGGAGTCTGGCCTACCTGTCTGTTCTGTTTATATCATGTCTCTCCTCCAAGGAGGTGCACGTGGCTTTCCCTTTTCCCACATTAACATCACAGCAAAACTGTGAATCTGAGAAACTGGGATTGGCTAAAAGTCACCCAAGTGAATGTTGTTCTCTAGTTAGAGTTGGGTCCCAAGTCTCAAGAGTTCCAAACAAGCACTCTAACAACTACACTTCACAAGGCTGTCGAGGTAATATGCAACAAAACAAATAAAGAGGCAGAATAAAAGAATACGATATATAGCAGATGATTTAGATCCTTCCACAAGCTTGGCTACAGCACCTGGCATGATCAGAGGTTGATAATACATTGGTACTCCTGTCAGTTTCTGGCATCCCTTTTACCCTGGTTTGACAACTAAGATAACTTAATTATACCTTAAGAAGATAAAGAGATGTCCATTTTCAATGACTCCTATCTCTACCAGGCAAACCTGTGGGACTTGTAATAACTAGATAAAGCAACTTTTCCTTAGGAATGCTACACATCTACAGTATCCTCGGCTCCTTCTTAATTAGCTGGAATATTTGTGCAGATTCTGTGACTCATTGCTTTCCCCAGGATTCATGACATCCAAATCGGTAGCGGGTGAGTATACAATATAAATCTGAATAGAAGAAATAACCCAAATGGACAGCACAGTGGGTTTCACTTTCAGAAATTGAAAATGCAGCGAAGAGCATTTTCTATTTTCCTTAAGCTAGTGAATGTCTTAAGCAGAACAGTAAAGGGAAGAACAACAATTTATTTTATCCATTTGAAGGGGACTAGCAAAAAGTGTGAGACTGAGATTTCAGCCTTTGATGACTAGTGCATTATGGTAAAGAGGTGATTTTTCAGAGCAGCCATAAATCCAGAATCTCATTATAAAAAGAAAGGAGTGTTCTGATTTAGAATGAGTAGCTGAGGCAGGGCCCTTAAAATATCCCTAATATAGTTATTCTGTATATGTGTGTGCGTGTGTCTGCACGTGCGTGTGTGCGTGTGTATTTAAAAAATAATACTTCTAGAGCTAAAAAGGCTGATGATGCATTTGGGAATCATGGCAGCGCTTTGGGAGTGTGGTGCATTATAGGAAACATGAGCCAATTCTGCTTCAAATCACATGCATGGATTGCTGGAAATAAGTCTGGGCAGCTGCAGCTGGCAACTCCAATTTCAAAAATGCTGTGAATCCATTCTGGATTTCATACTGCAATTTACCGGAGTTATCCAAGGTGCAAAATCCCATCCTCCAAATAGGATCAGAACTCTGCTTAACTCTTCTATACTCCTCGGATTCGCAGCCTCCTCAAAAATTGTGCCACCAGCTGGCCAGCTGTGGTGGGCTCACTCGGACAGGGGGAGGAACCGCAGATCTCAAACTAAATCCAGTCTCTCCCGGGCTTCCTAATCATCTTCCATACACAATACCATCATTGAATGGTTCCCTAGCTTTTGTATGGCTTGCTCTTTGTTGTATACATTTGTAAAATTGAAATGTTTCCCCTAATGCTCAATTCCTGGCAGCAACAGCTGGAAGGCTGACAAAATTGCTGGCATTTTCAACCACTCTGCTTTGGCTCTGACATGAACCATACTTGAATGCTGCTCTGAAAGAACTCGAGCCCTCCTGCTGAAACAGATCCTTTATACTTTCACTACAGGAAGTCCCCCTCCGCCTTTGCCTCCACCCATGATGTTGTGAGTCCCTTTAAAGACCATTAAAAGAAAGAGTGAATTCTCCCTTTGAAACAACATATTGCCCCTTTGCCAGCCTGAAGTGCCAGGCAGACATTCTGTCATAGCTTGCTGTCCAAGGTTTAGATCTATTCTCCAATCCAAGATGAGCCCTGCCATTGTCTTAAAAGCAGGTGTGCACTACATAGTTCCAAACGTTTCTTAACATGTTAACTATCATGGCTCCATCCTGTATGACCTTGTGATTTCCAATTAGTGAGATCCCTAGAATCTTCATTTGGGGGTACATAAAGATTACTGTATTTTTCGCACCATAAGACACACTTTTTCCCCACAAAACAGGGGGGTGGAAAGTCTGTGCGTCTTATGGAGCGAAGAAAACAGATTATATTTTCCTCTTTTCTTCTCCTAAAAATTTGGTGTGTCTTATGGAAAGGTGCGTCTTATGGAGCGAAAAATATTCCTTACTCTTTGAGGTTAATAGCAATTACTCTTTTAGTGTAGATTTCCGTTAAGTCATCCCTGGGCTTATGGCGTTTATGCTGCATCTCTGTGAACTGAACATCCTTTCCAGGCATCCTTGTAGGTCTGTTCCAGGTTCTTTAGAAAACAAGGGTTTTTTTTTCTGCCCAAAGTGGGCGGGGATGTATCTGCTTTTTCTGTCTACCCCCTCCACCTTATAGCTACTGCTAGGGGGAACTAGTTTGGATAAAAATCAGCCTTTGTCCACTTGGCTTGACTTTCTTCTTGGAGCTAGGAACTAATTAGTACCAAAGAAATTATAACACCCCAATGATATTGTTGGGCCACGAGAACTCACCAGGTATAAAGGGTAAGCTCTCTATGCAACAATTGTCCTTTACACCTGTTGAACACTAATATTTCTAATAACCCTTACCTCACACAAATGCCTGCCTCTACCAGTTCTTAAGCAGTCCTATTAAAACAGTAAATATTATCTGAGGCTTATGTAGGTGGAAGATGGGGAACCAGAGCCGGTGTTAGCCTCAGAGATGTGAATTGGGAAGATGTTTGCAGCACTCCTTCTTTCCAACCAAACCAACTGAGAAAGTAGTATAAAGGCGGGCAAGGGGGAGCAAGTTGGTCTAAAAGATTTCAGGGGGGTGGAGAAAAGAGATAACACAAGATAACCATGCCCTCTTGAACATTGCAGCGAGGTTTCCTGCTAAACAAACATGCTGTGCCAGGCTAAGGAAAGGGACAGAGTCTTGGTCCACGCCTTCCTCTGCTTCCAGGACTGTTCACTTCTTGGGTTTCGGGCTCTGCACAAACACAGCTTTGGGTAGACCTGTCAGTAGTCTCATAAAACCATTGTTCCAGAATGGGTTGTGAGTGTAAATAAAATCTGTCCTTGAAAAGCCCATGGCTGTTGAAACAAAGCAGCAGAATTAATAGTGTAGGTATGTATAGACATGAAACTGAGCGCGTGATCCAGCTGTCATTTATATACATCCTTGACCAGGAAACTGAAGCAACTTGTGGCTATGCACAGAAATCCAGAATATCACAGCTTATCTAATTTTCTGTGGCTAAGTATAATTAGATACAAGAACATGACAGCAAGGAGGGATAACCTCTAGATTTATATACAGTGGTAGCTCGCTAGATGATTACCCCGCAAAATGGGTAATCCGCAAGACGATGACTTTTTGCGATTGCTATAGTGATTCGCAAAACAGTTTTTCCTATGGGGGATTTGCGCTGGATGATGATTTGGTCTGTGCTTCACAAGATGGGTATTTTTTCGGGACCGTTTTTTGCAAGATGACAATTGTTACAGCTAATCAGCGCTTCGCAAAATGAGTGTTTTTGGGACCATTTTTCGCAAGACAGCAATTTTTACAGCTGATCGGCGCTTCGCAAAACGGCTTCCCTATGGATGATTTTCACTGGATGATGACGATTTTTCCCCATTGGAACACATTAAACAAATTTCAATGCATTCCAATGGGGAAACACTTTTTGCAAGATGATGTTTTCACAAGACAGCAATTTCAGTGGAGCGAATTAACATCATCTTGCAAGGCACAGTGTATTCAGCATTTCAGCACATTATGGCCTGAACCTAAGGGACTTCATCAATCCATTCTGTGTCCTCCTGCCATTTTGGATGTAACATTCTTTTCTTCAGTACCATGGAAGCAGTAGCCAAAATATTTTGCTACAATCTTCAATGAGTTGCACCATTGCACTTTCTGCTTTTGCACTGTTGCACCAAAGGGAGAAATAAATTTGTGGTTCAGGGTCCATTTAATCCTATGGCGTCCCACATTGCTCTCTTAGAAAAAGAATATTCTGCAGCTCCAGGGATGATTGAGGTGACTTCGACAGAGAGTGGCACCTTAGACACTGCCACTGGAGTGCAGGAGGATGGCGCGCAGGATGCAGGGGTGCTGACACCTGACCAGTCCCAGGATCAACTGGTGAGAGAGTTAACTGCCGCCTAGAGTGTTCTGGTAGTCCAAATAAGTGGGGTATAAATAAATAAATAAATAAATAAATAAATAAATAAATAAATAAATAAATAAATAAATAAATAAATAAATAAATAAATAAATAGAGGGACGTGGTGGCGCTGCAGGTTAAACCGCAGAAGCTTCTGTGCTGTAAGGTCTGTAGATCTGCAACTGTAAGATCGAATCCACGTGACGGAGTGAGCACCCAGCTCCTGCCAACCTAGTGGTTCGAAAGCATGCAAATGCAAGTAGATTAATAGGGACCACCTCGGTGGGAAGGTAAGAGCGTTCCGTGTCTAAGTCGCACTGGCCATGTGACCACGGAAGATTGTCTTCGGACAAAACGCTGGCTCTATGGCTTGGAAACGGGGATGAGCACCACCCCCTAGAGTCGGACACGACTGGACAAAAATTGTCAAGGGGAACCTTTACCTTTTTAAATAAATAAATAAATAATTATTGTAAGCCGCCCAGAGACCTCTGGGTAGTGTGGGTGGCATATAAATCGAATAAATAAATAAATAAATAAATAAATAAATAAATAAATAAATAAATAAATAAATAAATAAATAAATAAATAAATAAATAAATGCCACCCTTTACACACCAAAGGGCAGTTTGAATGATGACAACCTTCTTCTGCTCACTATCATTCACAAACTGACACCATAGAAGGGAAAATCCCAGAAGGTGACTCCTTTTCATAAGTTAACCTCTTCTCAACCAAACAAAAAGTAACTGTCAGGGCTGCTTTTTCAGCAAACCCGCTTTTGAAGGACACTATATCAACATGCTATCCATATCTTAGTGACATCCACCCTTGACTATGGCACTTTACATGGGCTTCTCTTGAAGAAGATCCAGAATCTTCATTTTTCAATATGTAGTACCTAGCCTGTTACCTGTTAGAGGTGGGGTAAGTTTCCATTCTTGGTGCTTTTGAGAAGGGTGTGCAGACGCATCTGTTTCAACTGGCATATACAGTGTAATCTTCTGTGTTGTTTTTAACTGTGCACCTAGTTGATTTTGATGGTAGGGTTTGTTTTATTCGATTGTAATGATTTTATGATTCAATTTGTTTTTACTTGTTGTTATTGTTTTATGAAGCTTGTAAGCCACCTGGAGTGCTACTCTAGTGGAAAGGCAAGCTATGAATGTAATCAATCAATAAACTAATAAAGAAGGCATGTGGCCACATTATACAGCAACTTCATTGTACTGCATGACACCCTGAAATATTTGCCATTCCCCTCTAGAGTGTCCAGTGATGACTGGTTGGTAAGGGACGGATCCCTACAGGAACCAAACAGGCTTTAATATTCTGGAAAACAATATATTTTTGAAATGGCATTTTCCATACATGTTAGCATATCTGGCATTTTCCCCCTGTCTTTTAAATCTCTCGTCCATGAACATGGCCACCATTGTGTTTTATCTAGTCAGATCTATTTTATTTTATCAGTCCATTTCTGAGTGGGTTTGTGTGATCTGTTCTACAGCACGTGCCACTTGCTGTTTGCTTGACATAGAGTGCTCTGGGGTCTGGCGGCATCAGATGTAGAGAGATGTGGCTGCTACAATTAAACAACAATATTTTATTCTTCTCATCAGCCTCTTATCTCTTCTTCTTATCCTGTGTCCGTATGTGTGCATGTGCTGCATGCAGAGTTTTTTTTTTCCATCCCTCACAGAGCCGAAGGCACTAAATGTTGATAAGATTATGTCTGATTCGGCTCCAGCCAAGCAGACAGTTTAAGGCCAGCGCTAAATATTGCAGGAGGCATGAAGCTGTTGGAAACAGCAGCCTTTACATCTTACCATCTCTCTAGTAATACCTAATGATTAAAAAAATACCAAATAAAAAACATGGTCTTTGATGTTATCACTCTGGAATTTCCAACACCCTTTCCACATCCTCACATCTCCAGAAGGTAGGAGAACATATGAACCTTTTTGCTTTTTTGAGCTATTATGAGCTAGAAATCATAGTAAGTGTGGTGTCCGCTGATGATTTATTGCTAACCAGTACATTTAAAACAGGATGGTTTCTTAACTTGCTTAGGAGCTACCTGATCTAATCCTTCTCTCTGCTAGTGTAGAGCACCAATCCATTTAAAAAGCGATCTGTGCTAATAGTAAGGCAGTAAGAATGTGGATAGCTATGAGGTTTCTCCCTTACCTCTTTTTTTAAAGATCCAAAGATAGCTTGATGCTCTTCAGTTTCCTTCTTTGGTAAGATCACTTAATGCCTTTTCTCCCTCTGTACTTTTGGCTAGAGAAATGGCAGACAAATATCTATGGACCAGCATCCATAGGAGATGGCATTGAAGATTTTACTGTGTCAGTTCAGGATTCTTTTTACTCCTGTTAAATTCTTTACACATTTAACTCCCTGCTCCTTTACTTAATACTAGGAGCCAGTGGGGTTATTGTCACTACACAGGAGTGCAGTGGTGATATTTTGCTGGCAGAGCAAAACAGAATTCTACATGGTAATTTTAAAAAATGAGGTAATCCCAAACAAAAATTGCAACTTTTAAACCAGGCTTCAAATCAGCAACAAATTGGGCAGAATAGGAGTAGTCAGTCTAACACTACTCTGTGCCAGATTTGGTGACTTTTTGCCCAATAAGTTCAATGTTATAATTTGTTAAGTATAGGCATGATTTACCCCACTGTGCAGACACCGACAACCTTTCTCTCCAGGAGATAAGAAATTGCTGAAGTGTATTACAAACAACTAATGTTTTTCCTTTAAAAGTCATTGAATATCTTATACCCCACCCTTTTTTGTTCGTTTGAAGCAAATCTATATAGTAGTTGTAGAAAAACTGGTAACTTAAAATGGCTTCTTCAAACAGGAAAAAGAGCCATTTTGTAACTATTGAGCATGCTTTGTGCCTTGCTAGAAAGAATATTTCATTCCATTTTTCTTTTATTTCATTTTATCTTATCTCATTCGGTGCCACTCATGGATTGAGCAAGGTGTGCTGAATGGGACTGGAGCTTGCATTTGTATTTTGAAGCATACACAAGAGGCAAGTAAGAATGTCATGCTCTTTTCAACAGATATGACATCACACCTCTGCCACTGATTCACCATATAGCCTTGGGTGTAGGATTTCCCTTCTTGGTCCTATGAAAACCGCTAGCTGACTTTGGCCTCAAAGTTGTGATTTTTAGGTCTCTCCTATACAGACTAATGATGACTATGCCCCTTTGTTGTTGTAAAATGAGGGATCTCCCAATGTAACCTACCTCATAGGACAGTTGTGGTTATCATGGGTCCTGCCTTCAGCAATTTGGAGAAGAGATGGAATACAACATGAACCCAAAACGAACGTCCTTTCATTTCATGCCTTTCATTTCCTCTTAATTTATTATGTAGTAATGCAATATTGTGCTTCTATTTCCACAATTCAAAGTGCCAGGAAATGACCCAAAATTGCTACACAATATTGTGTCTGTGTTGCTAGCAGGAAAAAGGATGGCAAGCTTTGCATAGCAGAGGGCAGCCTGAATGTTGACAATGTGAATGGCAGCAGTCAAGATAGTCTACATTATACCCTCTTCGGTGCTCATTGCCATTCTCACTTGTCGAGAAACAGAATTGGTTATCTGATGAGAAAAGGAGTCGGCTTCTGGGATTTTCCCTTGTGTAGTGTCAGTCTGTGAATGTTAGTCAACACAAGATAGTATTTTATAGGCTTGAGTGACATAAAAACTAAACTGACGGATATTTTCCATTTAAACAAACACAAAACATTTTTTAAAATCACATTTATTAGGGCACCATACAGACTAACAGATTTATTTCATTGTGAACTCTCATGTATTGCAGTCCTTTTTATTGCGACATTTATTTTTGAACTTTTTCCCCATTTAAACATAACCTGCTGGTGGCAGCCTAAAACTGTGGCTTCATATAATATGAAATCAAGAAAAAATGTTTTTCTAATCATATTTACTTTATCTTCAGTGGAATATCTAGTTCAGATAGACTGAAAAGCAGCTTCATGTATTAAAAGTGTGATTACAGGAACTATAGAAAATGCAAAGAAGATGCTACAAACATATCACTTGAACATGCTCACTCAAAGATATCTCAGTTAATATTTTGTTTTAGAAATTATGGTGACCCAATGAATGAATCCTCTTCAAAATGTCCTACCCTCAATAGTCCTGCTCAGCTCTTGTAAACTTAAGACAGTGGCTTCCTTTATGTAGTCAATCTATCTTACATTTCGTCTTACTTTTTCCCCTGCTACCCACAACGTTTTGCAGCATTGTTATTTTTTTCCAGTGAATCTTGCCTTCTCGTGATGTTCCCAGAGTATGACCATCTCTGTTTCATCATTTTAGCCTCCAGAGAAAGTTGATTCTTGATTTGTTCTGAGAACCACTTGAACCACTTGGAACTGTCTTCTGGCAGTCCCAAGATAGGTGCAAAGCTCTCCTCTAACATAATTTCAAATGAATCAATTTTCTTCCTCTCGGCTTTCTTCACCGTCCAGCTCTCACACCATGTATTTTAGATTTTCAATTCTCCATTCACTACCCTTCACCTAGAAACTCCAAGCAAGGGAAAATCCCAGAAGCTGATTCCTTTTTCTCATGAGATAACCACTTCTCACCCAAACACAAAACAATTTTCAGGGCCACTTCTTGACCAGTGAGAATGGTAGCAAGCACAGAAGAGGGTATCCAGTAGAGCATCTTGACTGCTGCCATTGGTGTTGTCAACATTCAGGCTGCCTTTTGCTATGTAAAGCTTGGCATCCTTTTCCCTGCTAGCAATGCAGGCAACAATATTGTGCAACAATAATGGGCCATTTCCTTATGTTCTGAATTGTGTATACAGAAGCACAATGCCCCACATTCATAAACTGAAGGATTTTGGAAGAATTGAATTTCTATTCAATAACAGGGCCAATGAATTCTGGAAGTGAGAATCAAAACCAAAAAAAAAAAAAATCAATTAAAAAAAACCCCACACTTGACACCAGAATTGTAGCTAGATTTGATATTGCTATGTGTGTCCCCACCCACCCAAGTATCTAAGGGAATGCTTTTTTCAGCCAACTTGGATTTTATTTTTGTCCATTTCTATGGATTTCTTTTATAGTTCATCCCTTTTTTTTGCTCCCGAGCTGACAAGATAATTAATGTGTGACTGGTCATTGACAAAACATATGTGGAGTAAAGGATTATTTAACGGTTGTTGTGGGTTTTTCGGGCTCTTTGGCTGTATTCTGAAGGTTGTTCTTCCTAATGTTTTGCTAGTCTCTGTAGCTGGCATCTTTAGAGGACATCACTCTGTGCTCTGGTGTAGTTGGCTTGGGAGTGCAGTATTTATGGCTGTGAGATAGGCTTTTGTTTTTTTCTGTAGATGGGTGATTAGTGTGTCTTGCTGTGGGTGTATTGTTGTGCTAAGGAGAAGAGATTATCTGTCACTGTGGTTGATGGGTGTCATTAGCTGGTCTTTTGTGTGTAGTGATCCCCTGTCCTTGTGGCTGGGTAGAGTTCGTTGACCTTTTGCATGCTGTATTTTTGAGAGCTGGGAGCCAAGTTTTGTTGAGCTGCACACTTTCCTCTTTTTTGTTGAAGTTCTGCTGCTGCTTGTGGGTTTCAATGGCTTCCCTGTGCAGTCTGACGTAATGATTGCTGGTGTTGTCCAGTATTTCAGTATTTTGAAATAGCATTTCATGTCCTGTTTGTTTTAGGGCATGTTCAGCTACTGCAGATTTTTCTGGTTGTTTTAATCTGCAGTGTCTCTCATGTTCTTTGATTCTGGTGCGGATGCTTCATTTTGTGGTTCCAATATATACCTGTCCACAACTGCATGGTATCTGGTATATTCCTGCAGTGGTGAGGGGGTCGCTTCTGTCCTTTGCTGACTGTAACATTTGTTGTATTTTTGTGGTGGGTCTGAATACTGTCTGTAGGTTGTGTTTTTTCAAAAGTTTCCCCATGCGGTCCATGACCCCTTTGATGTATGGCAGAAATACCTTATTTGTGGGTGGCTGTTTTTCTTCTTCAGTTTGGTGCTGGTTTGATGGCTCTTTTGATTTCATTCTTGGAATACCCATTCGCCTGTAGGGCCCAATTCAGATGGTTGAGTCCAGTGCTGAGAAACTGAGCTTCACAGTTCTGATTTGCTCGGTCTACCAGTGTTTTGATTATGCCTCTTTTTTGCTGTGGGTGGTGGTTGGAGTTTTTGTGTAGGTACCGGTCTGTGTGGGTGGGTTTTCTGTAGACCTTGCGTCCCATTTGGAGGTCAATTTTGCGCAGGACCATGAGATCTAAGAATGGGAGTTGGGCCTCTATTTCTTTTTCCATGGTGAATTGTATATTTGGGTGGATGCTGTTGAGATGGTTGAGAAATTCTTCCAATTTTTCTTCACCGTGACTCCAAATTGCAAAGGTGTCATCCACATATCAGAACCAGACTGTGGGTGCGAGGGGTGCTGAAGCCAGGGCCAGTTTTTCAAAATGCTCCATGTAGAAGTTTGCTATAATCGGGCTGAGGGGGCTGCCCATGGCCACTCCATCTGTCTGTTCATAGAATTCATTATCCCACTGAAAATAGCTGGTCGTTAGGCAGTGTTGAGAAAGGGCCTTGATGTCTTCTGGAAATATCTGCTGGATGAGTGTCAGGGTGTCCTTTATCGATACCTTAGTGAACAGGGATACCATGTCAAAGCTGATCAATCTGTCCCCAGGGTTGAGTTTTAGGGTGCTGATCTTGCTTATGAAATGTCCTGAGTTTTTGATGTAGGATGAGGTTTGTCCAATGTGGGTCTGTAGGAGGGTCACTATGTATTTGGCTAATTCATATGTTGAGGAGCTGATGCCACTTACAATGGGCCTGAGTGGGATTGAGTCCTTGTGAATTTTGGGGAGTCTGTATAGTCTTGGTGGGAGAGCTTCTGTCTTGCAGATACATTGAAGGATTTTGGGGTGCAGGGAGGAACTTCTGATCAGCATGTTTGTTTGTTTTGTGATTATTTAACGATCTCAGAAGTACAGCGTTCAACAAAGGGTGTTGTCATGGTTTTGCTGGGTGAGTCTTCCAGCAATGGCAGATCAGAGTTTTTTGAACCTGGCGTGGGTGAGAAACAGCAAGATCCCACAGACCTTGGACCTTTGGAGATCCAGGGGACCCCTGGGAAAAATCCCAGAAAAAGTATGCCTCCTTTTTATTTCAAAATGTTTAACCTCAGAATTGTTGTGTTTAACATGAGGAATCTTTGAGGGGGGTGGTTACTCCTCTATCCCTTGAGAGCCCTTGAACTTTTTGCTTTGCCCTGTGGTCACCACAAAGATGCACAAATAGCCCTGATTCAATTAGTATTTTAGCAGCCCACCAAACACAGTGCACAACCTTGGTTCCTTTTATCCAGACCAGAAACAGGTTATGTTGGTCTTTTAAATGTTACAAACACCTACGAAGAGCACTTGCAAAATGATCATGAACCCTCTCCTGAGCATATGAATTGTGTAAGGCATTAACATTGTCAGTCTTTCCATTTACGTCCTTTTAAAAAGCTCCTTCATAGCACAATATAATGGTTGGTGGTTTTTTTGAGAATTACAGTCTCAACTCCAAAAGGGAGCTTTACATTGTTTCACATAAATCCTTTTTGAAGAGCAGACAAAAGAGGTTACACCTTCACACACTTCATAGGTAAAAATTATATTAAATTGTGTCTTGTTAGTAAATTGTATCTCAATTTTCTTTCCCACTCCACGACAACTCTGATTGTAAAAGCAGAGAGAAAAGGTTACTTATGCTTTTATTATTTGTGTGTTCCTAGTGGCATGTTTGCAAATAATATTCTAAAGTAGAAAGAGCATGCCAAGAAAAGACGACCTGTCGTAAGCTTTGAATGACAGGGATAAAAAGTAGGAAGCACAAAGAAAGTTCCTTCACTTCACAGAAAAGAAGCTTTAAATTACCCTGAAGAATGTAATGCATTCTTCTAACTGCCCATATTTGGGCAGTGGTAGAAATCTGAGTAAAATATGAAAGTCAATGATGTTAGATGCAAAATACAGTGGTGCCTTACTTAACGACGTTAATTTGTTCCAGTGAAATCGCTGTAGAGTGAAAACGTCATAAAGCCAAAATAAAAAACCCATTGAAATGCATCAAAAACTGGTTAATGCATTCCAATGGGCTAAAACCTCACCGTCCAGTGAAGATCCTCCATACGGCGGCCATTTTCGGTGCCTGTATAGCGAGGAATTTGTCCCTAAGCACAGCAGGGAGCTACAGTGGTGCCTCGCTTAACGAGCGCACCGTTTAACGAAGAATCCGTATAGCGATCCCTTTTTGGGGATCGCTATACGGATCAGCCCCAATCACCGCACTTGCTTTGCGACGATTGGGGCGTCTGGTGGCCATTTTGGAGCCACCGAACAGCTGATCGGCGGCTCCAAAATGGCCGCCGCATGACCCGAAATGGCCCCTATCAGTGTTTTCGCGCCCTCCCCTTGCTTACGGCCAAAATGGCAGCCGGATGTGAAAACATTGCTGGAGGGGTAAGTTTCGACGCTTATTGGAACGCATTAAACTAAGTTTAATGCGTTCCAATAGGCTTTCCTTACCCGCACAGCGATGTTTTCGTATAGCGAAGGTTAATCTGGAACGGATTAACCTCGCTATACGGGGCACCACTGTATTTTGAGCACCCAGCGGCCATTTTGAAAACCTGACGATCAGCTGTTTTGATCATCGTAATGTGAAGAATTGGTTCCTGAAGCAGTGAACCAATCTTCGCAAAGCGAAAAAACCCCATTTAAAACATCGTTTTGCGATCGCAATTGCGATCGCAAAACATCATCGTGAAGTGGATTCGCCATAATGCAGGGTAATCGTTAAGCGGGGCGCGACTGTAGGTGTTTGGCCCCGATCTCTACATCCATGGTTACCTTCTCTGCTTATAGTGTGTAATATAGAAAACTGTTGAGCAAGAAAAATCACATTGCAAAATACATGCTAACTGGCTGTTGCAATGACTTCTGGTATATAATCTAATAATGATTGTGTGCTATCAAGTCAATTCTGACTTATGATGACCCTTCTCAGGGTCCCATAGTTATGGAGCACACAAAAGTTCCCTTCCTCTGGGGGCACCCTGGGATTGTGCAGCTCGCCCAAGGCCACACAGGCTGGCTCTTCTGGAATGTACAGTGGGGAACTGAACTGCCAATGTCTACCTAACTCACTGAGCTGTCCATCCAGCTTATTAATCTATAGTTTCCTGATATTTTTCTCCTCTAGATGGTTTCTCCTTCTTTCTCAGGGTGCATTAGAACTTATTTTGGTGAGGTTGGGTCATCAGGTCTCAGATCTTGTTGCAATGTTGTTGATCTGGCAACTTATGGGCATTCATCCTGAAATATTTCAGGTCTCCTACAGATCTACCAGTAAATCCAGACTTACTCTTGTCCCATATCCAAATATGGTAAAGATTTCCCTTGGATGGACTGGAAATGAGTATTGAGGGCTCCGTTTTCTCTACACCCTGATGTCCCTTTCCATAGATGTTGCTGTTAATGGGGATTATTCATTTCTGGATTAAAAGCAAGGTTATAACAGTGTTCTGCTATAGCAAGAGCTTCCCCTTGGGACTTCTGAGGCTCAATTCACTCAGCTACTTTAATGTGTACTAATGTAAGGAACTGCATTAAAATAAGACATGTCAGATCTGCTTGGATTTGGATTCCTGCATCGAGTAGGGGGTTGAACTTCATGGCCTTATAGGCCCCTTCCAACTCAATTATTCTATGATTCTGTGATTCAATGCATCACATGTGTGTTTGTGCCTGTTTGCAGCTAATCTGCAGTAAATATCTCTGCTAAGGATTATTGTAAATGTGTAATTCCAGCCCTGATCTGAAATCCACTCCGCCTGGATAGAGATGTCACCTCCTTATGTCTTTCGATAGACTTTAATTAAAACACGGGACTTTAATTAAAACCTGAACACTCTTAGAGGGGAGACTGTACTACATGCTCACAATTTGACCACTTCATAACAAAAGTTAACATTAAAAAACCTGTACCACACTCATGAGAATTTCACAGAAATGTTGTTCTTTGGGAGAAGAAATCAAAAGTGTTTTTCCCCAAGCACAGCACTAGCTACAGTATTGTTTATTCCCTTTCCTGCTCTCTTTTTGCTGGTTCTATTGTCCTTATAAAATTTGAAAACCCTGCTTTTTAGAGCTCTGCTTGCGTTGAACAGCAGAAAACGTCAGACATAGTGAAAAGAAATATGTCATTCCACTAGAAGTATATTTCAATGAGGGGTGGCTGTTCAAAACTATGGGGAATATAATAGAATGCAACAAAAATGTTCCCTGCCCAAATGTCTGGCAGAGGTACTGAACTAAGGAGCTGCTGAGTGATTTATGAGGTGCATGAGCCAGGCTCATTTTTGGAGGGTCACAACTCCTTCTTTTCATCACTCACCCATGGCCAACGATCTCATTGTTTTGGAATTTGTCCTATCCACTTTTCATTCCCTCTGCCTCCCCTCCCTGGCATTTCTCAGTCATCATATCAGTTCAGGGAAAGGCCTGAGGAACAAGGAAGCTCCTTTTTCATGCCGATAATGAGGCAGGGTAAATTGATGAGGTCACAGACAGCTGGCTACATCCAAACAAAGCTGTTAACAATTTTTGGCAGCAGCCCTTATTAAACAGCATTTATCTTGGGTGAGACATTGTCCAAGGAAAGGGAATGATATTGTCTGACAAATTAGCCCATTCCTCAAGACCTAGGTTTTAATAATCCAAAGGTTCACATCCAGATGCAGGAAACTTTCATGTTAGCCAAAGTCACATCAATGGTTATAGGACTCCCATAATTTAAACCCGCTGGGGGTGAGAGGACTTCAGTAGCAGGTTTGGATGAGCTGTCATGAGAGTATCTTTAAGGGATTTTTCCCCTCCCTGGTATGCATTCACTAGTTTTATTTAAGATGTACTCCTGCATATTGCATGCAGCTAATTACATTAGCTAGGAAGATGCATCCACATCAAATATCTCCCATCGTGACCAGTAGGCAACTAATATGCATTGTGGAGTCCACATGTAGCACACCCACATCAGCTGTCTATGCATGTCAGTTTTGCAGCCGTAATGCATTATCCCTTTACCCCGGAATAAGACACAAGACAACTGTTATGGAATAAAACATGGGCCACACTTTATTAAATATTCATCTCTATCCTCAATTGAAAAAAGAGGCATCCTGCTGTAGTGCGGAATCAGGTTCTGCAGAGGGGTCTCAACGGACCCCTACCAAACTATGGGCGAGTCCCGAGCCCCAAGATCTTGCACTCGTGAAGACCGCAAGAACCCAGCCGGCCCAAATTTGACCACCCCGAGACCTCAAGTCCCCTTCTTCTTGTTGACTGTTGGTCCGGGAGTGACTCCAGCAGACTTTCTCCCCTAAGCACTGTAATCGCACGATGCGCAGCCCTGGAAGATCAGATGAACATTGTCTGTGTTTGTTAGGGGACTCACCGAAACCTGTTTTATCTGCACTACCCACCTGTGTGACCAAATTAGTCACCCTTTGATATGCCTGCGCACCTCAGCAAGTGTGGGGTAGGCAAAATAAAAATAAAAATAAAAATCCCCACTTCCAAAGGCCTATCAGGTTGTGGGTCAAAAATTCCTATCCGGCCCCAAAAGGCGACCAGCAAAACTCACGCTAGCAGAGTAGGCGGGCGGGTGGGATGCTGAAAAGGAAGAGACCCAAGGTAGGACGAGCTCTTCTTTAAATATGTTTCCCCCATCCCTTCTCTCTCAAGGCTCCTGAAAAACTTTAATGTCTCGTGCTATGATGAAGGGCTCATCAGCGGACTGGGTGTTTTTGATATAATGAGTAACATCTTAGACTAGGTTACTTTGATATAGCAGATAATCTGGTTATTTTCAACAAGTTGTCTTTAAAGGACCGTTTTAGAGGAATTTTTACAGGAGTTTTTTTTAATTTTTATGCAATTCTCTTACTCGTCCTAAATGCAAAGGATAGCATTGTTTAGTTTTCTTTTTTTTTGCACATTTATGCATCTTTCCAAGGTACAACATTGGAAAGAACCGGAATCCAATTCAGAGTGTTTTCTGTCTTGATTTACCGCTAACGCAATGCAATGTGTGAATCACATGGAAAGTAATGGTGCAGTGGTTAAACTGCTGTACTGCAGCCAAAACTGTGCTCACGACATGAGGTTCAATCCCAGGTAGCCAGCTCAAGGTTGACTCAGCCTTCTATCCTTCCGAGGTTGGTAAAATGAGTACCCAGCTTGCTGGGAGGGGCAACGTGTAGCCTGCATGTAAACCGCCCAGAGAGTGCATGAAGTGCAAGCATGCTTTGCTTTTGCTTTGAATTTGTCTTTCATGATTCTATTGTAGAAAATGCTGGTAATGTCATCAGCCACCAACCATAACCTTTAGGTTTCCTATCCCCTCCTGCATCTCCATGTTCAAATGCTTCCTAGGGATCCTTTTCAACCTAAAAAAAGCATTTGAGAACCTCAGAACAACGGGGAGACTTTAATGCCTTAAAATTGCTGCCAGCAGTCCTGGTCCTGCTTGTGGGGCCAGTGGTGGATATTTTCAGGTCTTGAAGACATTCTGAGGCTCTCAAAGGCTTTCCCAGGTTTAAAAGGATCCCTAAAGAGCCTTAGAACCTGAGAGGACAGTTTGTCTCAGCAAGCAATAGAAATTTAAAAGATTTATTTACTGCCCTTTATACTGCCTCACAGTAAACATAAGGCAAATTTGCCTCCCTTTTACACCCTTCCTATTTTGATCTGAATTGCTGGAATGCAGCTCACCCTAGAAGTAGTTTTCACCAGATCATATGTTTATAGAAAGTGAATACACATTTAAAGATATATTGCACTCCCCTCCATTTACCTTTATGGGACATGGTGGCGCTGAGGGTTAAACCACAGAAGCTTCTGTGCTGCAAAGTCAGAAGACCTGCAGTCATAAGATTGAATCCACACGATGGAGTGAGCTCCCATCACTTGTCCCAGCTCCTGCCAACCTAGCAGTTTGAAAGCATGTAAATGCGAGTAGATAAACAGGTACCACCTCAGTGGGAAGGTAACGGCGTTCCATGTCTAGTTGCTCTCGCTATGTGACCATTGAAGATTGTCTATGGACAAACGCTGGCTCCACAGCCTGGAGTTGGACACAACTAGACTAAATGTCAAGGGAAACCTTTACCTTTATCTCATTTACCTTTGGATGGTCTCTAGACCGGTGGTTCCCAACCTTAGGTCTCCAGATGTTCTTGGACTAAAACTCCCAGAAGCCTTTACTTATAGCTATACTGGCCAGGATTTCTGTGGGTTGTAGTCCAAGAAATTCTGGGGATACAAGGTTGGGAATCTCTGGTCTAAATCATGGGTAGGCAATTTGAAGGGGTCTAGGGCCAAATGTTGTGCCCAATAACTTGCCAAATCTATACTATCAAAGTTATTCAGCAAATTCTGCCATCACCATTCAACAATATCTGGAGGGTGGCACAACTTAAACCAACATTTGGCTTGCTTTTAAATACAGTCTATCATTTTTCTGCCAACATTTTTCAGCAAACATGGAATGGTTGTTTTGAATGCCTGTCCTTCTTACCACAAAATCTCAGTGCTGCAACTTGCCACCAAAATTTAATAGTGTAATTTGGGAGTTGGAATTGGGGTTGTTGGTAATGGAGCACTGCAAACATAGCCCTGAGGCCACATATGAACCAGAAGTCACATGATCTGCAACCTAGACCACATGACTAGAAATAGTATATCATGATTCCCCTTGACTATAGTATTTATAACTCATGAATGATTTCTCCTTCTTCAAAATTTCTCTCTTCAAAATTTTGTAGGTCATTAGGCAACAAAGCCTTAACTCAGCAGGTTGATTTTCTCTTCAACACACAACAGAAGGATTTTGTTAGTCATACAAAAATGCCAGTTTGCCTTCCTTGATGTTTTTGCTCTGGGTGAGAACGAAATTAGTGAAGAGGAGGCATTTTATTTTCGTCGTTCTAATCTATCCTTTATAAAAGCCCAGTTTTCATAATTCGAAATTCTCCTGCACTCTGCCAGAATTCAGTACTTCATCACTAAGACAGGTCTGTTAAATACCGACACAGGTGACAACATATGGCTTGCCTTCAGCAAGGTGAGCTTTGCCAGCAGAAGGAAAATCAGGCTCACCAAAGTAGCAGGACAGTTTCATTCCGTGTAGCCTGGCTGTTGGAAAGAAATCCACCACAGCTGTGAGGTGATCCCAACATTATTAACCACTTTGTAATGTAAGAAAGAAATGCTAACAGCCAAAAATGGAGAAAACAAAGATTAAGAAACTGTGGGGTATCTCATACCTTCCACCTAAAGCTTTCTCTGTTGAGGTCCAGCCCTGCCATTAGGCAATGTGGACCAACTTTCACAGAACCCTCAGTTAAACAAACCTAAGTTTTCCTCTGTGATGGAGAAAAACTTCTGTCTGTCCTGCACCTTTTAAATAATTTGCTGGGCTCACACATGTTGGAAGTCTCTACTGCTTTGGAAGTCAGGTTCAATTGTTGATCCAGTCAACTTGCATACATGGAATTGAGAAGGGGACTGTGTATTTTATCCCAGGCACAAAAATGTCTTAAATTGCCCTCCCTGTGTCACCTTAATATAATAATAATATAATTTATTGTCATTGTAAGTATATACACAGTATACCCATACAACGAAATTCACATATATATCAGTGCAATAAAGGAAAGCCATGGACTCCAGTCCAGACAGAAGGTATCTTTGGGAAAACATTTGGATCTTAACAGTGGTGTGTCTGTTTTGTATATAAAATGTCACACTTGATCCATGACATGTTCCTCAATATCCAGCTACTTATCAAAATGCTCCATTAGGTACATAATGTTTAGGTCTGCGTGTCTCAGTACCCCAGGGCTATGCTGTAATGTGGAAAAGCGGTATATAAATAGTTTATGTTTGCTGATTTGAAATAAGTACTTTTCATAAATATGTTAATTTAAATTATAAGCCTGACTCTTAAATTTTCTCTGGTTAAGATAAAAAAATTAACCAAAAAGAGACAGAAAGAGAGTTAGAGATAATCACCAGTACTATCAAAGTAGAGAAGTAAATACTGACTAAATCTATCTTCATCCATTACAAAAATGAAAATTGGATTTTTAAAAAAACTTTAAGATGGTCTCAGTGAAATTTTGTGCAATTTCAAGACTGATTTTTGCGTATTTCTGTACATACACACAATTTATAATTGTGACACTATTGCACGCATAATCAAATGTAATTGGATTGTTAGATGCATTCAGCAAGTCCTTTCTGTGGTTGTTTTGTGTTGCACTCAGCTTTAACAAAGGAAAAAGACACTACTTTTGCTTTAAGATGTGTATGGAAAATAGCACAAAATAGGAAGAAATAAAGGCACTTGTCTCTGGGTAGCATTACAGTCAAGATTTCATGTAGGGATTAAAAAATAGTAAACTGTCTTGCTATGTCACACTATTTTGGCTACAATGGAGGCAGTGATGAAATTTCTGCACTTCCCCATCTTAAAGAGACAAAGACATTCTCCTGATTTTTCCCTGATTTTTCATGCTGTGAGTTACACCTGAAAAGCGTGTTAATAGATCGTTTTATTGTCATGTTCATTACTTTCAGCAATTGGTGTTATATTTTTTACTTTAGTCTACTTCAAGCATTTACAATAAAGAGAAAACATTCAACATATTGTTTTCTTAATATTTTGCTTAAGTAAGTTTTATTGCTTCTAGTTTTTTGGTGACTCTTGAAGACATGGAGCAATTTACCACTGGGAAGCCAAAGAGCTATTTTCTTTAGAAATATATATGGAAAGCTATCTTTCTAATATCACATCTTACAGGAAATACCTCCCCGGTAAACTAAGTTTTGAGCTAGGTGAAGATTACTTCCTATTTCATGGAGGGAAGGGGAGGGAGAAAGACGGTTGGGGAGATACCTTTGTCAACAGGAGAAGCTGGGTCCTCCCATTCCCATTCTGCCTAGACCCTGGTTTGTGGGGCATCAACGTCTGGCTATGCTTAAAGTTCCCATTGTCATGTTGCTGCAATTCTTGAACTTTGCATCAGACTGAAAGGAAGGATTGTGGCTGGCCAAATCAAAGGCTGCCTAGGATTCAAAATGGGCCTATGGAGAATGTTGGCTGTCCAGATGCTGCAGCCAATCAGGAGGCATGGCACATAGGCTGTTTGGAAGACCAGAATGGAGGAATTTGCAATCTGGTCCACCAAGCAGGAATTGAAGTGGTACTGGGAGCTTTCTCTAGTCGATTGACATTACATCTTCACTGAAGATGGCTCTGATTGCTCCAACTTGGGATCAGAGCAGCAGTGTCATCTAAGAGGCAAGCAGGAGTAAGAGGCAGAGGAAGTGATGGGAAGACAGCAGTGGCAGCTGGTGGCAAGGAATGATGTGATATGACAACAGGGAGTGCAACAACATTAGGAAATGTGGAAGCAGTGGCAAGAATGAGAGGCTGTGAGGAAGCTTAAAGAAGTGGAAGAGGGTGGTTGAGCCAGAACAGAGAGAGCTGAATTGCTGCTGGAAATGGCAGTGGCCTTCTTTGGTAGGGGAGCTCACTCACTCACTCACTCACTCACTCACTCACTCACTCACTCACTCAATCAATCAATCAATCAATCAATCAATCAATCAATCAATCAATCAATCAATCGACCAATCGACCAATCGACCAATCGACCAACCAACCAGCCAACCAATCAATCAAACAATCAAACAGGAAAGAAAGCACATTGAACCTACCAATATAGGTCAGGATCTGATTCGTGATTTTACTGCAGCATACAGTAAGAACATCACTTTTAGTTGTTGGGGTAAGTCATCCACCCACCATTTCACTATTGTCTAAGAAGTAAGACCACTCAGCTACCTCATCATTCATTGAAAAAGGTGATAGGGCTACTCAGTTGGCACTTCGTTAAGCATAGCTGTTGAGGGAAAAGCACTGAGTCACCTAGATGATGCTAATAAAGGGTGCTAATTGGCCATCTAGCTGAAGGGGTGACCTTAACCTCCCCTCTCTGCCTGTCACACATAATAATGTGTTACAGGCAGAGGAGAGTGCCAGGTCTGATCCCACAGTGGCTGAATTGTAGGAACTTTTTCCATTGCAATGTATTAATCTGGTTGTTTAGTTGTAGGATGGCACCCAGGCAGATGGCATTGAGTCAGAGATAGGAACCTTCACGGCTTTCTGCTAGAGGAGAGATGGAACAAGCATGGAAGTTCTGGGAGGTGCTAGCACCATGAAGGGAAGCTACTAGGAGTCAAGGCCCAGCACATGATCCAGTGCCAGTAGATACAGAGGAACAACAAAGATCTTCAGCCACAGAAAAGGGGAAAGTGCTGCAAGGAATCTCAGACATCTTAGACATCCTGGTAGAATATCTGGAACAGCTGGGATCTGGAACTGCTAGGCAGTTGACAGCAGTTGCGGGGCATCAGACAGAGGAAGCAGCATCTGGGTCAGCTACACAGGTACGTATGGAATTACAGGCAGCAAAGAGACACAGAGGGCTGTCAACAGTTCTAGTTTTGAACCTGAGAAGTCATCAGATCAGAAGCACCAGCTCAAGAAACAGAAGAAGGGGAAAAGTCAGGGTTAGTGTGAGGGGTGCCGCTACTCACCTTCCTGAGCAGGGGAGAAAAGAGGTCCTGCATGTCATCTGCAGGGATTTACTGAATGTGGCTTGTGCCTGCCTCCCTGTTTGATGCTATGAGGTCTTTGTCTGCCAAGGAAGGAAATGTTTTCAAAGGAGGGTTGATGTTGCAAGGGAAGAAAGAAAAAGCGAAAGAGTGTGCTGCTTATATACCACCTCCATAGCACTTAAAGTACTCTCTCAGTGGTTTACAAGTTAATTATGCAGGCTACCCCTCCCCCCCTCCCCCAGTGAGCTGGGTACTCATTTTACTGACCTCGGAAGGATAGAAGGCTGAGTCAACCTTGAGCCGGCTACCTAGGATTTGAACCCCCGGTCGTGAGCAACCCTTGCAGTACTGCACCACAAGGCTCCACAAGGCAGGGAGCAGCCATTGCAATTGCAGAAGGCAAGTGCAGATAAGAGTTGGGGGACGTCAATAATGTCTCAGGACAACAGAAGAAAACAGAATCCTGGTTGCCTCCCCCCCCAAAAAAATGACTCTCAACTGAAATAGCCTGGATAGCCTTGATGCCAAACCCCCTGGCGTAAAGGTGCCATTGCTAGATGCCAGGTGGTCAGTGATGTCAAAGTAAAAAATTTACAGGCCTGAGCAGTGCAAATGTCTTAATGAGCAGCCATAATGTTCAAGTGTGTTAAACTGCTGAGTCATAGTGACTCAGGAGGGCTGGCTCAGGGATGATGCAACATCTGTGCTGCTTGGACACAGCCAGATACACAAGTGTATATATGTGGACTGTATATAGCCGCCCCGAGTAGACGTTGTCTAGAGGGGCCGGGTAAAAATCAAATAAATAAATAAATAAAATAAATACATGTATTCCTTCTCTTCTTGATGAGCTCATGCTGTCATGCTGTTGGTCTGTACATCTGTAAATACTGTTGTAAATATACGTCTGGTGCTGAAGAAGCTGATTGTGTCTGCATGAGTCACTTTACCACCAGGACCTGCTGAATTACCATGTGTAATTCATACACTAACAAGTGAAAGGTAAGTCAACTAATCTCCAGGATTTTATCCTGGATGAACATGCTGGTTTCCATTACGCAGAACTGATTGGATGAAGCTGAAGGAGTCTCTCTTTCAGCTTTCTCCACCTGGGTTCTCGGCACAGACCAGACCCAAGGGGTCTGGGAGGAGGAGTTGCAATAGTCTATTGAAATTCAAACCCCCTTGCCAGGTGCCCTGTGCCCTAGACTGAGGGATTTGAACACCTGTACCTGAGAGTGGGTGCCCAGGACAAAATAGGGATCCTGCAGGTGTACCACCCACCCCACTGCACAGCAGCCTCCCTGTCTGATCTAGTATCATGTGTGGTACTGCAGTTGCCGCAGCTTGTTGAGCAGGGGACGTTAGCATCCATGCGGATAACAGTTTATCAAGAGCAGCTCAGAGCTTCATGTCTGCCATGACAACCATGGTATCTGGGTCCACTTATGTTGCAGGGTTCACTCTTGCCCTGGTTTCTCAGGAAAGGACAGTGGTAATCTGGGTCTCAAGGAACTCTTGGTCATGGACAGATCACCACTTGGTAGAGTTTAGGCTTATCGGATCTCCGAACCTCTGCAAGGGTGGAGGTGGGGCAATTAAAATGATCCACCCTAAGAGTCTGATGAAGCCAAATGGTTACCTGATAGTTCGTGTGGAGTTTCTTTCTGTCTTGGCTGGTGATCATTTTGAGGCTTTGGTGGATCTCTAAAACGCGCAAGAGGCCAAGGCTATTGACATGATCACTCCTTAGAGTCCCTTCCCACAAAGTGCAGTTGAACTAGCTACTAAGTAGATGAGGATGATGACATGAGGGGGATGATGGAGACTAGCATGATGGTGGTAGAAAACCAGGAGCAGATCTGCTTGAACACAGGTGAAAGCCCATTGGAAAGCCGACTCCATGGCAGTGGAGGCAGCGAAGATGTTCTTCTCTGCCACTATCACATCTGCACAAAGCCATCCAGCAGAGCTCTTTCCGGTGGCCAAGGGCCTGTTGCGTAGATAGCCACAAGAGTGGATGCTGACCACTCAATGGAGCACTGTGAAGATTTTGCCCAGCACTTTGCAGAGAAATTCACTCGGATTTGCTCTGACTTAGATGCTGTAATTGTCACAAATCTTGTTGATGTAACATTGAGCCCTGCTTGTCCTGATAACGTGGGCAGCCTGATAATGTGGACAGGATCACTGGAGTGTTTGAAAGCCAGCAAAAGTGTGCCTTGCCCTTCCTGGCTTATCAAAGCAGCCACTGGGGTGGGTGAGGGGACTGGGGAATGCTTCATTGCAACAAGGTAAGGTGCCAGAATCTCTTAAAAAGCCCTCCCTGAATCCCACTGCATTGGATAATTATTGGCCAGTCCCCAGTATTCAATTTTTCAACAAGCTCTCAGCAGTGATGGCAAAACTTTTTGAGCCCAAGTGCCCAAACGGCAACACAAAACCAAATTATTTATTTCAAAGTGCTAACACTGCAATTAAACCTGAATACTGAGATTTTAGTTTAGAAAAAAAACAACTGATGTCATTTACACATTTTGATTCTCTGGTTCTTTATTGATTCCTCCATCTGACAGCTCTTTTAGAAAAAAAAGTCAAGTGCAAAATGCTACACTGAATTAAATGCACCCTATTTATAAAGCTTATTAAGTACCTTGAAATCCTGAACTTGTTTCCTCCAAAGTAAGCTACCCTCAGAAAAGCAGCTATATATAGGAGTGCAAATTTTTAAGTGTATACCTACATTTTATACACTACATAAAGTGTATACACACATTTCACTTATTTGAAATCTACTGCTGGAAAAGATATTTACAGATATCATAGCTTGTCAGAAAGCTACGTAAGAGTATCAGATTGGACACAGTGCAGGAATCATCTAGGTTGCAAAAAGAAAAATTAGCTGACCTTAAGGTTAGGGTAGCCTTGATGCCACAAAGGAAAGAAAGTGACCCTGCAGGAATTACAGGAGATGGTTGGGCATCTAGATATTGCCTGCAGAGTTGTGGTGCCGGGTCGCGCTTTCCTGCATCGGCTTTGTAATGCAATGTAGGGGCTGCATCGTCCATTGCATAGGACAAGGATTACATTTGGCATAAGGGAGGATTTGGAAGCTTGGAGGTAGTTTTTAGAAGATTTCAATGGCATTTCCTTTTGGAGAGGTCAGAGAATGCTTAAGGCTGAGTTTCAGGTCCAGTCAGATGCAGCAGGCTCCTTGGGTTTTTGTATTTATTTTAGAGGGGGGGGTGTGCCGGCAGGTGGTCAGAGGAGTGGCACCAAGCTAGTATCACCAGAGATCTGACATTTTAAAGAGGTTTTTTTCCCCATAGTTGGTGATTTATGGCTTTGGGCAGGCAAATGGGCCAACTCAGTGGTACGATTCTGGTGTGATAACCAGGTGGTGGTCCATATTGTTAATAACCTCACGTCCCAGTCAGAGGGGGTCATGGCCTTGGTTAGGGCATTCACATTACATGCCATGAAATTTAATGTTTTGGTACAGGGCAGACATATACCCGGCATCGACAATAGCTTAGCTGATGCATTATCATGCCAACAGATTGAGCGGTTCAGAGAGTTAGATCCAGGAGCTAACGAGTTCCTGGAGACTCTTCCCCCAGAGGTCTGGCAAACTGGAATGAGGATGTGGAAAGGGCAGTAGGTCTGGCCCTGACACCGAGGACAAGAAAGGGGTATTATTATGCAGTGAGTATGGAGGTCAAGAAATTTAGATTGGGATTTCTGGAGTTAAGTTCCCCTGAAGATTGTGCCTAACTTGGCAGCTGGTACATGTACAGTATACAGGTTTTTAATCAGGAAAAGCAATCTGGGGTCCATGTTCATCTTGGCCAACTTAACCCAAAGCAGTTCTCTCAGGATTGAATCAAATGCCGCCTTGAGGTCTAAGAAGGCAGCGAAGAGTTTGCTTCCAGATTTCCCACTGTATTTAGAAACTAAATGTGATAATACGACACAGTGGTCGAGGGTGGACTTGCTATGGCGAAACCCTATTTGTTCAGGGCCTAATATGTTGCAAGTTGTCAGCCAGCCTTCTAATTTCGCTAAGAGAAGTTTAGCATAAAGCTTGTCGACAACTGATAAAAGACTAATCGGCTGATAATTCTCGGGCAATGAAGGATTGCCCTTTTTGTAGATAGGGACAATGATGGCATGGGTCCATGTCTTGGGCATTATTCCAGTGCTATTTATCATAAAAAAACCTCTTTAAAATGTCAGCTAAAGGAGGAGTCCACCATTCTGGATGGAACTTCAATAGTTCTGGGATGACTGTGTCAGGGCCAGGGGCATTTTTGGATTTAAGTTGCGAAATCGAGGTGATAATGTCCTCAGGGGATACTGATAGCCACTCAGGGTGTTCACCAATGTCAGTTTCAAGGGAAATGGAGAAATTTGCCCCATCGCTACCAAAAAGGTTTATAAAATATGAGTATCAGATCTGGGAGGGGGGAATTGTTATTGGATGGGGTTTCCCCTGCAGGTCTCCAGAGATTAAAGCCCAAAATTCCCCGCTATTGTTGGACCTTGAAGGTTCAATCAAATGCTCCCATTGGGTCCTGGAGAGCTGGAGCTTCTTAGTGTTGACCATATCTGACAACTGATGTTTAATAACAAAATAATCTTTTGGTAGGCCGCGCTTATTTTGGCTGCTATAGCAATGGAAAATGGAGCGAAGAGTGACTTCAAATGGAGACATTCTCTGTTGTGCCAAGGATTGTATTTAAATTTGCTTTTAGGGACCATGGGTCAGGAATGATTGAGCAAGGAGGTAAGATTAGTAACAAGATTATCATCAGAAAGGATGACTTCCTCGGGATTCATGGAAGACAAAAGGGTAAGACGTGAATTCTGAACTGCTTGCTCAGTAATTAGTAAAGGATTTTCATGGCAAGGTTGCGTGACCAATTTAGTCTGGGGAGGGACCCAACAGACATATCTACTGTTTCACAGGCTGAATTATCATCGAGAGGTGATGGATTATGAAATATAAAAACCAAGGGGAAGTGGTCACTGTGACAAACCCAGACCTACTGGGATATGTCACACAGTTACACTAAGCTGCCACCAACCATTCCCTTTAATAAGTCACACAGACCAGGGATGGATTTTTAAACAATAAAAAGAATAAGGTTTATTTATATACACACAGGGAAAAATAAACAATCAGGTGAATAAAATAAAGTAACGTGGCTTATTTCACTCATACATGCATACAGTTTGGTTCACCCAGAACCCTTAACTTGAAGCACAGACCCTGAACCTATCAGTTCTGGCTAACCAACAGACACCTGAACCTATCAGGTTGGTACTCTGACACACAGTAGTACCCTGTCTGACACACTGACTCCCACAACAGCTTCTTCTTCCCAGCTGCTGCTTCGTCACAACCCAGTGTCTCTCAGCATCATCTCTCTCACCACACAGGCATCACATATTTATACAGTACAGCCCCTCCTCCTGATGTCCCGCCTTCCACTCCCCATAGGATGGAACTTTCCCTCCAAACCCATGACAGACAGGTAACATCAGTGCTGTATGTAACACCTCCCCTCTTTATAAGTTGTTTTGTAGGGGAAAAGCTAACGTGCTTTTCACCAAAAAACAACCTGAATAAAATACACAACAACAGCTATACATACCATACTTACTTATACTTACATTCGAAGTTAAACATTTACCATTTAGGCATTTAAACAGTTACCATATACATTACATCAATTTTACCTTTATTCATACAAACCAAATTCAGAAAAACCAGGTACATTTAACTTTTGTCATCATTATATACACATATAGTCCATGTTCTTTCGCCGTCTTCATTCTTCAGGTCTTCTTGATAAGGCGTCAGCAACACAGTTCACTGACCCTCTGACCACCTTCACTTCAAAGTCATAGTCCTGTAGGTTTAAAGCCCACCTCATAAGTTTGCTATTGTGGGTTTTCATTGTCTTTAACCATTGCAATGGTGAATGGTCAGTACACAGAACAAAATGTCTTCCCCAGATGTAAGGCTTGGCCTTCTGGATCGCGTAGACTATGGCCAAACACTCCTTCTCCACGGTTGCCAAATGTCTCTCACCTTTTTGAAGTTTCCTACTCAGGTAGGACACTGGATGCTGGTCACCATTCTCATCCTCCTGGCACAGAACTGCTCCTACCCCGCTGTTAGACGCATCGGTGTAGATGATGAACTCCCGGTCGAAGTCTGGAGCACGCAGGACAGGATAGTTGATTAACGCCTCCTTCAACCTCTGGAACGCCGCCTCACAGTCGCTGGTCCACGGGATGCGGTCATCAGCCTTCTTCCTCGTCAGATCGGTCAGCGGAGCCGCAATCTCGCTAAACCTCGGGATGAACTTTCTGTAGTAGCCCACCAACCCAAGAAATGATTTGACTTTTTTCTTGGTGTTGGGTCTAGGCCAATCACGAACAGCTTCTATTTTGGCCTCCAGGGGTTTTATCACTCCTCCCCCTACCATGTGACCCAAGTATTTTATTTCTGGGCTACCCAGCTGACACTTGCTGGCCTTTACTGTTAGCCCTGCTGCACTTAACCTCTGCAGCACTAACTCCAGGTGTATCAGGTGATCTTCCCAGGTATTACTGAAGATCCCTATGTCGTCAATGTAGGCCACTGTAAAGTCACTGAGCCCTGCCAAGGTCTGGTCCATCAGCCTTTGGAATGTGGCTGGTGCATTTCTGAGACCAAAGCTCAGGACTCGAAACTCATAGAGACCAAAAGGGCTGCAAAAGGCAGTCTTTTCTTGATCCCTGGGATCAATTCTTAATTGCCAATATCCCTTTACCAGGTCCAATGATGAGATGAACCGACAACCCCCTATGGTTTCAATCAGGTTGTCTAGCCTGGGCATTGGGTAGGCATCAGGAGTGGTTACACGGTTTAATTTCCTGTAATCGACACAAAACCTAATGCTCCCATCAGGCTTGTCCACAAGGACTATCGGAGAGGACCAAGGACTAGAAGAGGGGACGATTATGTTCTCCCTAAGCATCTCGTCCAGCTCCTTCCGCACCTTGTCCCTATAGGGTCCCGTTACTCGGTATGGGGATACTGCCTGCGGGGGTGCATCCCCTGTGTGGATCCGATGCATCACTCCCTTCACTATCCCCGGCTTGTTGGAAAACACCTGTTGATATTTACTAAGCAGCATTTTTAGTTCTTGCTGCTGGTCTTGGGTGAGTGCAGGACTGATCTTTACCTCCTCTGGGTTGTATTTTACTTCCCCTCTACCCTCCCAGAAGGGTAATTCCGCTTCCTCACTCTCAGCTGCTTTTATCGCGAATAAAACCCTCTGTTCCCCTCTGTAGTAGGGTTTTAGGGCATTCACATGAACCACCCTCCTTGCTTGGCTCTCCTCCTGCTCTATTAGGTAGTTCAGGTCTGACATCTTGGAAATGACCCTATATGGTCCTGCCCATTTGAGCTGCAGTTTATTCTCTCTGCAGGGCCTAAGCCAAAGCACTTCCTCCCCTGGGTCAAAGTGCCTCTCTCTAGCTTTGTGGTCATACCATGTTTTCTGTCTGACCTTCTGAGCTTGCAGGTTTTCTGCTGCCAGCTCTAGATTTCTCTTTAGGTCATTCATCAAGGTGTCTATGTATGTTACAACGTCTTGTGGGTCATCCTGGGTGATCTGCTCCCAATTTTGTTTGATCAAATCAAGGGGCCCTTTCACCCTTCTCCCAAATAAAAGTTCAAATGGACTAAACCCGGTACTGGCTTGTGGCACTGATCGATAAGCAAACAAAAGGGATTGCAGCTTCTGGTCCCAATTGTTTGGATTCTCTGCCAAGTAAGCCCTAATCATGCTCATTAGAGTCCCATTGAACTTCTCAGTTAACCCATTACTTTCTGGATGATAGGCAGTGGTTTCCTTGTGCTTAATTCCACAGATTTGCCATAAGCGTTTCATGAGCTTTGATGTGAACGATGCGCCCAAATCTGTGATTATCTCTGAGGCAAATCCCATCCTGGACATATACCCCACCAAAGCATCGGCCACTGTGTTAGTTTCAATGTTGGTCAAGGGTATGGCTTCAGGATACCTTGTGGCATGGTCCACAATTGTTAGAATGAACCTGTTCCCCCTCTTTGTGGCCTTGGGCAAAGGTCCCACAATATCCACCCCTATGCATTTGAACGGAGTGTCAATCACAGGCAAAGGGCACAACTTTGCTTTGGTCCTGTCGCGGCTATTCCCCTGCCTTTGACACACATCACATTGTTTACAGAACTCCCTGATCTGCTTCCCTATGTCAGGCCAGTAGAAATTCTGTGTGATTCTCTGCTGTGTTTTGTTCACCCCTAAGTGTGCAGCAAACATGTCAGAGTGCCCCCTTTGTAAGATCATGGGGCGATACTTTTCAGGTACCACCAGCTGACTTCTGATCCCATCTCCCCCTTTTGAGATATTCCTCAGGGTTTCTCTGTATAAAATCCCCTTTTTCTCCAGAAATCTCACTGGGGTTTCAGGTGTTAGCTGGGCGTCAGTCACCTGTTCAAAACACTTTTGGAGAGTGGCGTCTGCCTTTTGCTCCTGTCCAAATCTGCTGTCTGTGGTTAAGGTTTCCACCACAGCTTCTGAACTCCCTTCTGCTTCCGTCTCTGGCTCATCATTACCCCCCTGAACTGTCCCTGTGGTGGCTTGTGAGCGTGTAATCACTAGCACCCGTTTCACATGTTCAGCCAGGTCATTTCCCACGAGCACGGCTGCTGGCAGAGTCGATGAAATCGCTAGCCGCCAAACTCCCCTCCAGCCTTGAAAGTTGACAGGTACCTCTCCTACTGGCAGAGAGATTACCTGCCCCTCAATCCCTGCCACCTTTATGCTCTCATTTGGGATTATCAACTCCCTAGGAATGATATCTGGATGGCACAGGGTTACCTGGGAACAAGTGTCCCGCAGCCCCCTATACTGACGGTCAAGTATTCCTACGTCCACCCCTGCTGTCTCAAACAACTGAGAATCTGTTTTTATCAGCAAGCAGCGTTTTACCTCCACAAGAGGACCATTTTCCTCAGCCTGATCAGCAGAGGTAGCTGTTCCAGACTGAGTAGTCATGGCAACCGGCTCCCTCTGTGACACTGAGCCTTGCTCTTTCTGGACACAGAACACAGCTTTTGGCTTGGTCCCACTAGAATTCTGAGGCACCATTCCTTTTAGCTGCTTTAATTTCTCACACTCTGAGATTAGATGACCCTTTCCCTGACAGAAATAACATTTTCTGGTGTATTTTGATTCTCTCTCATCTTGTTTTGGTTTTCCCTCCAAAATCTGAGGTCTTGGTTTCATGTCTGAGGGCTTCCCTTCACCATGGGCCCCTCCCCCTTGCTGGCTTTTCCCTGGTCCCTGAGAGTACTTGCTGTAGGTTTCTTTGGGTTTACCTACAGATTTCCCCTCACCCAAGGGCTTTCTTATTTGGGAAATAAAATCTGCGACCTCCGCGGCTTCTGCCACAGATTTCGGTTTCCTTTCCCTCACCTGGAATTTCAATTCCCCATGCAGGACTGAATAGAACTGTTCCAGTGCTATCAAGTCTTTAAGCTGCTCATAGGTCTCTGTCCCTTCCTGCGATAGCCATTTCTCAAGCAGCCTCACCAATTGGGCCCCCACTTGGGTAAAAGTCTGTTCTGGTTTTTTTGTGAGGGACCTGAATCTTTGTCTCAGCTGCTCTGCATTTATCCCATGTCTGGCAAACACCAGTTTTTTAAACTCTGCAAAATCTTTCATCAGTTCCTCAGGCATCTCGGCATAAACCTCAGCCAGGCTACCACTGATTAAAGATCGCATGATGGTCATCTTCTCAGTTTCCCTCACTGAGAAGTCCACAAACGCTCTTTCCACTAGGGAGAAGAACACCTCAGGACAATCTCCCTTGTGGTACACAGGGAATTTCTTCAGGTCAGCCTTAGACAATTGGCCTCCCTCAGAATCCCTATTGTTATTATTGTTCTGGTTCATCAGTTCCAGTTTTCTTAATTCAAACGCCATTCTCTCTCTCTCCAATCTTTCCTCCCTCTCCATTCTCTCTCTCTCTCTCTCTAATTCAAATTGCCGCTGTTTCTCTCTTTCCCTTTCCTCCATTTCCCTCACCCTCAGTTCATGCTGTTGGGCTAGGAGTATTTTTCTGAGTTCTGGGTTCTGCTCTCCTGTGCTGTCACCTTGCACTGAGCCAAATTCATCCTCAGAACCTTGGTCAATCTGGGGGTCTTTCACTTCACTCATTTCTGCCATCTGGCTTCGAGTCAAGGGCATAATCCCCCCTCAGAACAGGCTGCTTTAAAAAGTCAAGCCTCAAAATAAAACGACCACTTTTTTCCTTTTTGCCTCAGAACCAGCTCTCCCTAGAGATTGCTGCTGTTCTTCAGCACTAAACCTGCAACAGTATCGAGTCAGAGCCTACCCCCCTCTGCTGGGCCTCTCAGCTGGCAAGCTAGCTCACTGTTACTACGCAGTTTTGCCTCAGCTTTTTCCCGCCAAAACTAGGCTACCTCAGAGCACCTTAATCTAAGTCTCCCCAGTTGGCACGTTCTTCTACTAGCGCACCTCCCCGTGAGGTACACCTAGAAGATTACCTACGCGCCTCAGACTGTCCCTGACTAGACCCCCCTTGCTCTGGGCACACTTGCCAAGGCTTTGCTGGACCACTGGACAACTGGACCAGTCGTATCCCACCCGCTGGACACCAATCAATGTGACAAACCCAGACCTACTGGGATATGTCACACAGTTACACTAAGCTGCCACCAACCATTCCCTTTAATAAGTCACACAGACCAGGGATGGATTTTTAAACAATAAAAAGAATAAGGTTTATTTATATACACACAGGGAAAAATAAACAATCAGGTGAATAAAATAAAGTAACGTGGCTTATTTCACTCATACATGCATACAGTTTGGTTCACCCAGAACCCTTAACTTGAAGCACAGACCCTGAACCTATCAGTTCTGGCTAACCAACAGACACCTGAACCTATCAGGTTGGTACTCTGACACACAGTAGTACCCTGTCTGACACACTGACTCCCACAACAGCTTCTTCTTCCCAGCTGCTGCTTCGTCACAACCCAGTGTCTCTCAGCATCATCTCTCTCACCACACAGGCATCACATATTTATACAGTACAGCCCCTCCTCCTGATGTCCCGCCTTCCACTCCCCATAGGATGGAACTTTCCCTCCAAACCCATGACAGACAGGTAACATCAGTGCTGTATGTAACAGTCACTCTCAAAATGTCAATATAGAAGTGTTTTAAATTATCTTTAAAAGATGGGGGAATTAAAACATAATCTAAAACACTGCAGCTTTGGGTTGATGCAAAAGTAATTTCCCCCAGGGAGTCCCCGACAGAGGAGCCATTTAGCACTAGTTTGTCGAATTGGATACAAAACTTAGTATATTGGATGCCGGCCTGATTGATGTGAGGATCTTTGGAGATCCTGCCTGACCTAAAAAACCAAGGGAGGGAAATGTTAGGATCTAGATTCAAGACATCCAAGAGGTCCCAATCGTCTTTATCAATTCTGGCATTGAAGTCTCCGAGTAGAATAGTATCTGTCGTGGGGAAGAGATGTTCGAGATACTCAAGGTATGTAGTCAAACTCTCCCAAAGGAGGCATAACGAGGCTTTGTCGGGAGAAGGGGGAAGGTAAACGTTAACGACAATAAACACAAAGCTGTGACTAAAACGAAAAGCGTGGGCAAGGGGGTTGCAAGGAGGTAATTCCAGCACTTTAGATTGCTGAGAGACTAATAGAGATAGGCCTGCTTAGAACCGACCACGTGGATTATTTTTGAATCCAGGCAAGGAGTACGCTAGGAAGCCCTCTAGGTGGATTAGGGAGTCCGTCCAAGTTTCCTGAAGACAGATGATATTAAATTGTTGGAGGTAAGAGCGGAGGTCAAGGGCGCTTTTCTTGGCTGCCCAGCCAGCTATATTCCAGGATAGCAATTTCACCAATGAGGGCTGGGGCTTTGTTGATTGTCAGTTAGTTTCAGCCAGCTGATCAAATGAACTGTTCGAATCAAAATTGATGCAACCATTGTTGAGGCTGGAACCAGTGGGTACATCAAGGGGAGGGTATGTAGGGTTGACCGCTCTAGGCTGCATAGGGTTGGACATCCCCAAGTCCAATGGGGAGTGGATCTCTGCTTCTACCTCAATCAGATGCTTAGGAGAGCCGGCTAGGTTTTGAATTGATATGGGACATATAGGCACAATCATGGAATTTTGCAGGGGGAAAGAAATCAAACATTTCTCATTCTTGTTTGGGTGAGACAAACAGGATCTCAGTTCCTCAGATCCAGCTGTAATTAGTTGTTGCTCAATGGTAGACAGGTCTTTATAAGCAGCTGAAAGGTCGTCCTCCAAATCAATCTGACCCACCAGGTACTCAGCCAGGGGGCAAGGGAACTCAACAGGGTCCGTCCAATTAATTAGATCATTTGGCACAGCTCTATTTGGTGGATTGTTAGTACATTTGTTGGAAACAGCAGGCTTGGTGGCGCTTGTGAAGATAATTTCCTTTCGTCCTAGCAGGGTGGGTGTGGACAATGATGGAAAAAGTGGAGCAACTGAAATGTTCTGAAAAACTCTTTGTGGGAAAAACACCTTTGGAATGAAGGTAAGGTTTCCTACTTAGGAGGAGCTGTGGTATTTTTGGCTGCAAGGAGAACAAACCTGTCCATTCTGAAGGAAATCAACCCTGAGTGCTCACTGGAAGGACAGATCCTGAAGCTGAGGCTCCAATCCTTTGGCCATCTCATGAGAAGAGAAGACTCCCTGGAAAAGACTCTGATGTTGGGAAAGAGTGAAGGCAAGAGGAGAAGGGGCCGACAGAGGACGAGATAGTTGGACAGTTTCATCGAAGCTACCAACATGAATTTGACCCAACTCCGGGAGGCAATGGAAGACAGGAGGGCCTGGCGTGCTCTGGTCCATGGGGTCACGAAGAGTCGGACACGACTAAACGACTAAACAACAACAACAACGAAAGGAAGTCACATGCTTGAGTTTACAAGCACCGAGCAAGGCTGTTGAGGACAGGGCATTTTGGAGATTTCTCATTCATAGCATTGCCATAATTCAGATATGACTTGGCAGCACATAAAAAACAACTTATTCTTTATACTACTCACGATTTCTGTGTGGAATAGCATTGTTATTCATGGCAACCGAGGGGGTTAAGAAGATACGTGCATGTGAATAAAAGTTAATTAATTCTACATTGCTATCATTAATTTGTTTATTTGTTTTTAAATCTGTGCAGTGATGATTTCATCCATTAATTTAGCATGAAGCACCTGTTTCATAGCTCCATTTTGATCAATGGGTCAGCAGTATTAGACTTCATTATTTCAGCCTTCATTTTGATAGAATCCATGCCAGCAGGATCTGCTTAGATTTTCCCCTTTGATTCTTATCTGACCCGTTGCAACCTCCTCTGTGAAAATACAGATTTGGTTTTTGAAACACACCATATGGATTTGCTTAACAGTTACAATGTCAGAGTTTGTTTGGAAACACTGTTTCTGCAGTATGCATTTAAGCTTCAAATCAAGTAATTAAGGCAAAATGAATTCAACACGTCAGAGAAGAACAGTCTCAAAGTGAAAACTAGAGATAGTATGGTATTTTCTCTAGCAGTTTGTAGGACAAATGTGTAAATAGGATGAAAGGGAAGATAATAAAAGTTACCCTTCTTTTATCTCTACCTTAGCGCAAGAATTCCCAGAAGAATAATCTTTGAGAAATTGTACAAGACAAGAGATTAGGTTGTAGAACATATGAAGGAAAGAGTGAGTTAATATTTCCCTCTGCACCCCAAAAGCACAAAGGGAACTGAAAGTAACAGGGAAATTCTTATTGTAAGCTTACAAAGTGGGAGCCTGATTTTGGTCTCCAGTCATACAAAAGAGAAACTGCAAGAACTGCTTTGTGAGTTATAAAGGAGACGTGACACGCTGTAATGGTGCATCACCTCTTAGATTTCCCATGCTAGCACATGTACTCCATTAACTTGAAACCCTCACTGATGCTATATGACATGAATTTAAATAGTTAATGAATTACATTTCTCTTGCAACTTTCCACCTAGGAGGCAAATAGCAATAATTAAAGAGATTTTAAAAAAAAAACACAGAACTTCAATTTAAAATTAAATCAAATAAATTAAAATTGATTTAACATGCTGCAGAAAAAAAAAGAATAAACAGTACACACCCAGTTAAAACTCTGCTCAGTAACGATCTAGCTTAAAGGCCAAAGATCTTTCTGAATAAAGCTGTTTCGTCTGCCAGCGGAAGGGCAGCAAAGAGAGAGGTCGTGTAACGTTCTTCAGCAAGATGTCCCATCCCCTTGGAGCAGCTGCTTAAGAGACCATCTATGTTCTTTCCACCACCAACTACCCTTCTGAATTAGTGGCGATAATTCGATGCAAGGATCATCACGGTGGTAAATTCAGAGCCATAAAAACACAAATGTGTTTGCATGTGTCCCTCTCAAAAAAAAAAATCCTTTTTATGAGATCCAGAGCCTCCTAGAGTGGCCCATAAGCCTACATTAGTATCTTTGTTTTTTTGCTCTCCCAAAATTAATGAAAATGACTGTTCCTAAAAGTTACTGTTTTGGTTGAAGGTGTGGAACGTGCATATACTGTATGCTGGAATGGTATTCAGAGGTCTGGCTATTATAGCTTTTGATGGGTCCACTGGACTCATCTGGATTAATGTGAAGTTTTGATATAAAAGATGGTTTTTATATCAAAGAACAGAAACTCTAATTCTGGGGTATTTCACCTCATGCCTATGCCGTCAGTTTTTGTTGTGGTTCCTCTGTTTGGTTTCTGATTCATGCTCCTGGAAAACCTCTACCTAAGTGTAAGTAAGTTAGCATTATTATTCTCTGCCAGTTGTACGCATTCTGAAATGTTGTTCGCGTTTCTGTATTTGTTCTTCCTAAACACGTAAAGCTTATAAATCAAACTGACTTCCTTGCAGATTATGTGTGTGTGTGCATCACTCAAGGAAGTCACAGAACTGATTTCAGCATCTAGCTGCTTACTTCATTGCTATAGTTTCATGGTTTTGTTCTAAAGCTCTGAAAACATCAGATACAGGTATGGGCTTTACTTTCCTATAAGATCTGTGACTGTCTTGACCACGACTATGGTGGGTAGAATGACTCCTGGCAGTAGAGGCTTGAGGTTAAACCCTGAGCAATTTTTTGTAGCACCTTGGGCTTCAACCCTTGAAAAGAAGGCTCTCTTTAACTTTCACATTTATAGTCCATATTTCTTCTATCATGAAGATGGCTTCACTGTTTTCCACACTGCAGAATGGAACCTGTGGGAATTTTAAAGAAAATTGCAATAATTTTAATTAGATCAGCAAAAATTTCCCATAGACTTTAAGTGATACCATACGTCAACTAAACAAGACGTCAGTCAAATAAGCCGCCCAGAGACCTTTGGGTAGTGTGGGCGGCATATAAATTACATTAAATAAATAAATAAATAAATAAATAAATAAATAAATAAATAAATAAATAAATAAATAAATAAATAAATAAATAAATAAATTGAAACTTTTTACTTAGGTAAAACCTCTATAGGAGTCCCAGGGCGTGCATTTCAGTAGGACTGCTAGTATCTTTCATGTAGTTTCACATGCATTGATAAAGATAACAGAAATGACAGAGCAGTACATTTGAAAGTAGAAACTGAATGTGGTGTGGTAACCCCAAATCACTGAACATATCCCATGGGTATGAAATCTGAGAAAAGAACAGTATGGTTCCTCCCAATATTCCTGCAATGTGGACAATATAAACAGCCCTTATGTATGTGTGCAGAATTTATATAGATCTATGCACTTTTGCATGCTGGCTGTCCAATCGTATGAGGTTCCATAAAACTTGCATGTGCATGCTGTCTGAACATGCAAAGGTATTTGTGTGTGTCATATGTTCACATATTAGACTAGTGTAGAAAGTGGAACAATCTTCCTTCCTTCCTTCCTTCCTTCCTTCCTTCCTTCCTTCCTTCCTTCCTTCCTTCCTTCCTTCCTTCCTTCCTTCCTTCCTTCCTTCCTTCCTTCCTTCCTTCCTTCCTTCCTTCCTTCCTTCAACACCAGCAAGAGATTCATAACAAGAAGGGATAGCACTCAATTTAAAAACCTTCTCAGACAGCCAATCACTAAGGAAAAAGCCTGTCTGAAGAGAAAGGTCATATGACTGTTCAGAAGTTCTTTCCAGTCATTCTATGAAAAAGTTGACTAAGCATGAACCCAAATGTTCCACATGATAGATGGTGAGCGTAGAGAAATCTCTCCTTTTTGTTGGATGGGATTTGTAGTAGCAGTAAGAACAGATCTCATCTCTTTCTCTTGCACAATGGAAATATAGTAATGTAAGAGTCAGAATTAATAGCAAGTTTTCTAAACCACCCCCACTGCATGTAATGAGCCCAGTAATCACTCAGATACCAATTTAGGGTAGAAAGAAAAAGGCATGTTTTACTCGCTGCTTTCTGTAGATTCCATGAAGACATCAGAAGATAATAGAAGGAAGAAGAATAAAAAGAAGTAAAGATAAAAATGGATTTCTCTCATCCATGTGGGTCAGGAATGGCCCACCCTTCACGGAATATATTACTCAGCTCCCACAGTCATTCTCAGTCTGCTTTTGGACATGGCCCTTTTAGGAGTTCTTCTCAGGTGTCAGGGGCCCCAGACAATCAAAAGCAAAAAAGCAAAAGTGTGCTGCTTATATACCACCTCATAGCACTTCAAGCACTCTCCCTACAGACGGTTCACAAGTTAATTATGCAGGCTACACATTGCCGCCCCCCCCCCCCAGCGAGCTGGGTACTCATTTTACCAACCTCGGAAGGATAGAAGACTGAGTCAACCTTGAGCCGGCTACCTGGGATTTGAACCCCAGGTCGTGAGCACAGTTTTGGCTACAGTACAGCAGTTTAACCACTGCACCACGAGGCTGTTCCTTGTGATGCAGTGAATACAATAGGAACCGATGAACAGAAAAATAGATATATATATATTTAAGACTGTAGCCCCCATCGAATGTGCCAGGCCTCCTGGGGGCCATATAACCCCCATTCAAAATGGCTGCTCTTCATCATACTGGGTTCACACATACACACATAGGCATCCTTCAGTCTCGAGAGACTATGGTAATGTAGTCTGTATGAAGGACTTGGAACAGCGTCTAGTGTTTCGATGCTGTATGAGAAGCTGGAGTGTCCTCTCCAGGGCACGAAGCCTGGGTAAAGTAATATGGAGGATAGGCTGTTACCCAGTCAGCAGATCCCCCCTCTCCACATTGCTGAAATGGTCCAGTGGAAAGGCAAGGGCCAATACAACTGGTTCCAGCGACATCGCAGGAGTTGCCAGAATGACACGAACTGCCTCCAGGACTCCGGCTCCGGATTTTGTCTCGAGGTTAACCCCTGAAGCCTTTTCCATCAGTGGAACTAACTGAACAAAGAGCAATAGACTATTCTCATAGGTGAAGCAAGGGTTGGTCACTAAAGGACAAACAAACAAGGAAACGTTCCTCCCTCCCACATTACCATGTGTTAAATCTGTCTGCAGGATTATAAACTTTCTCCAACACTTTTCAGAATTCATAACTTTTTGTGTGACCAAACTTCATTCTTTTTCTTGAATGAATGGTTAAAACTCAATTTATAATTTAATTTTAGTTTGGAGATACTCCCTAAGAAAATGTAGATTTTTTTTCCCCTTTGGTGGCTTGCTCTGAAACTCTTGATTTTGGTGGCAACGGCATTGTCTGTTTTTCTTGCTATGTAAGAGTGGTGCTTTTGAGTCTTTTGCATTTCCCAGCATTTTTATTTTGGCGGGATATTTTTTTAAGGGGGCGAGGGTTGTTATGTCTCTGTTTATGAAAAAAATTAAAGGATTCCAAAAAGAAATGTGTTACACAATTTAAGTGAACTTCAGTGCAATTTAATATTTTTAGCTACATCTTAAAAAAAGGGGGGGGTTACAAGGCTGAAATGTGTTCTGCTCCACACAGTAATAGAAAAGAAAAAGATAACCACTGACATTTCAAGATTTTTCATCTTTGTTTTATATATTCATCCTTAACACCATCAGAGGGATATTACGTCATCTTTGCATAGCATGGCTGTAGCATGGTGGGAACTTTTCGAGAAAACACTGCTAAGAAAGGATCTCCTGGCCTTGAAATCCCTCAAGGTAGGAGCTACATAAGAGGAGATGCTTGTTTATTACTTCATCTCAGACTCCTACCCAATGAAAATAATTGTGATATCCTCTTTTCTGATTTACCACCCAGGGAAAGAGTAGAGTAAAGGAGACAATTCTTTTTTTTTCCCCATGTCGTTTTAAGCGACAAAGACTAAACAAGACGGCTTGATGAGGAAAATAGAAGCTGTATGAGATTACTTGTCTCCAGGCAACAGTGAGACAAAGTGCACATTTTCCCCCTCATCAGAGTCCCCACAATTTGCACAATTGCTTTTGTGTGAAACTGGCCTCCTTTCTCTTTGAGAAGCAAAGCATGTGCACGCAGTTACTCCAGAGCAACAGTTGGATTTTTTTTAAAGGCACAAATAACCGTCTTGATGCTTCTAATCCTTAAAGGTATGAGCAACAAAGCAAACCACTATTATAATTTTTATGCAATTTGCATTATTTTGTGGTAATATGTTAGCAGCAAAACGTTGCTTGGCTTGTGGAAAAATACCTGCTCTTGTTCTAAATCCCGTGTACAAGATATTAACAGAGTTCCCTTCTCATGGGGTGGAAATAATTTTGTGATCCTTAGGTCTTGCAAGAGCAAGACAAATCAGTGTTTACATCCTTAAATAGTGAAACACAGGACAGCATCTTGATCTTGCTGCTACATATAAACCGTGAGCACAAAATCAAGAGTAGAGGTGGCTTTAAGATTTGTCACATAATGGGATCTCCTGCAGTGACAAGTCAGTAGAGGGGAAAAAGGGGGGGTAAGGGGGGTGATTACTTGCAAGTCCACCAGGCCCAAGCAATTAAACTTCTAGCCTGACCCTGTAGGTCTTCAGCTTCCGAGCTCCTGGAGACTTCCCAAGTAATCAACAGCAGAGCAAGCATCATTTTCAATTCCATATCTTAGTGGTGCAGCCATGACCAACGCAACACATAAGAAGGGGCTTTAGGGTAACCTACGGATGAGCAACAAAGCTAATCTTTCACAACCAGAGATCAACAAAGCAATCTGCAGGTTGCAGGAATAAAATTGTACCCTCTACTCTCTACCCTGTGGCAAATATAATAGCAGTCACCTCTCCTCACTTATTGGGGTGAGGGCTGTTTGTTTCCTGATGTTTGCAACTCTTTCCAGATATAAAAAAACTGAAAAGGGGGCTTTATTGAAAAGTGTGTGAGATCTCTGGGGATTTGTAGAATTAAGATGTTTTCAAGAATGGTACTTGAGGGAAACATGCCACTTTTTAGTTTTTGAGGAGAAAAGAGAAAAAGTTCAGAATACTTCCCTGTCTGAAAAGTGTCTGCCAAAGTTTCTAAACTATAGAAAATATTGCCAGTGCCATTTTAGCAGACTGGATTCATCTGTTGGGAACTCTTGAGATTCTTGTGTTGCTCATTAAGCTTAAGTGTAGGTGTGCTCACTTGCATGTGTGTATGCTTAGTTTAAGCAGGGCTTAAAAGTGTTCATCATGGCCTAGACTGTGCACAGAGTATAAAAACGAACAACAGTTAAAATATCATAATTAGAGATGGGGATGAACCACCAAAATGACAATTTGTCTTAGTTCGTGGGCCGTCGCCCTTGATGACCCATGAACCACGAATTTCTCCTACTGAACTGATGAACCATAAATCAATCCATTCTTTTGTTGGTTCTTTTTTTAAAAGACAGTCTGTGGGACTGTTAACAAAACAAAACAACAGAGACCCCCACCCCCACAGCCTGCCTCCATCCCTTCCCACTGCTGCTTACTTTGCCCTATTGCCTCCTTCTTCTGCTCCACCACTGCCTCTGTTGAAACAGAAGCTATGCTGCCAGAATGGCAGTTTCTGTTCCGGCAGCCTAGCTTCCATTTCATTGCAAACAACAATGGGGAGGGCTTCCCTTTTGGGCAAGACTGACTGAAGCTATCCTTCTGCCCTCTGCAAAGACAAATGGGGGGGAATCCCTTGGGTCATAGAAAGACTAGAAAGACATGGGCATAGAAAGACTAGGAAAGCCTGACTCAGGGGATCTCACCTCCTCCACTATTTGCAAAGACAGTGTGTGTGGGGGGGGATCACTTGGTTTAGGCTTCCTCTGTCTTTCTATGCCCCCACAGCATAGACTGGGGAAGTCTGACTGAAGCGATCCTCCCCTGTGCTGTTTGCATTGACAGTGAGGGGGGGATTCCTTCAGTTAGGCTTCCCCTGTCTATGTCACAGGGGCACAGAAAGACAGGGGAAGCCTAACTGAGGTGGTCTTTGTCAACATGGGGTGGGATTCCCTTCAGGCAGCCTTGAGCAAGCTGCCCTAAGGGAAAACCCCTCTCTGCCCGTGCCCTTGAGGAACAGTTCTTCCACAGTGGCATAAGCAGAGAGGGAAAGGCGAAGGTATGAAAAGGTTATATTATTACTTTGTATTTGTTGGGGGGTCTCTGCACCTCATGAATATGAAGCAATGAATGTTCAATGGATCAGCCATATTCGATGAATAGATTGTAGAGGTAGAACAACCCCAAAAAGTCACTGGGTCTGACCATCTCCTGAAACAGGCTATCCACAGCTGAAGTGGTCGTCTTTATTTTGGGCCATCAAGTGACACTCATAAGACTTCCCAGATAATCGAGACATTTAAGGAGTGGCTTTACAAATCCCACACTCCCACTGAGTTTCCATGACTGAGTGGAGATCCAAATCTAGGCCTCCTGAGTCAAAGGCCACCACTTTATTCATTACACCAAACTGAATATCTGCAGTGATCATTTTACCTCTGCTTTAAAACCTCCATTGGAGGATAGTCCACTATATTCTGAGACAGATTATTCCATTGTTGAACAGCCCTTACTGTCAATACATTTTTCTCGTGTTTAATCAAAATCTCCTGTTTTTCAGTCTATATCCATTACTTCATGTCCTATCTCTGGAGCTACAGAAAACAAGATTACTCCATCTTCCACATGACAACCCTTCCAATATCTGAAGACAGCTATCATATTGCCTCTCAATCTTATCTTCTCCAGGTTAAACATACTTGGTTTCCTCATATGCTACTCTGGTTTCCAGACTTTTGCCATCCTTGTTCTTGTCTTCTAGACATATTCTAGGCCCTCTGGGCATAGCTGTCCCTTGGCTAGAATGTGTTCATTAAAAAAAAAAAAAGATTTAATTGGCCTGTGGCCACATTTTGGAATATTTTTTCTAATATGTACATTTATCTACTAATTTTTATCTAATGGACACATCAATTTGCATAATTTAAGGAATTTATCGATGTTGCATATTGACTAAAACGTGGTGTATATTTTTCCATTATACACTTTCTAGGGAATTGTAAAATGAACCCATAGTTTTTGTGTTTACTTTATTTCTCTGAAACATCCCATAAGCCTAGCAAATGTGTGGACTCTCAAGAAAATGTGTATCTTCTCATAATGAGCCTCAGGAGGTATAGATACGCACCTTTTGTCAAAAACATTGCATTGAACAAAATTCTTTCCAGTCCTCAAATAGGGATGTAAATCCTAGCTTGTCTCTTTCTCGTGTACAAGAATGAGAACCACATTTTGTTCCCCTCACCTTTGAGGGTAGTTTGCATCTGTTTGATCTATCAAGCAGTCACTCTGCGTTTGTTCTACATGTGTGATTAGTTTCAAATGGGAAAGGATCTTAGTTTTGCTCAGAGATGTTTTACACAAATTGCAGAAACGCTGGTACAGAAAACTTGCTTGTTGGCTCAGATTCTTGATGTCAAGGTTATAAATGAGTAGCAACCTTTCCATGAGATTTCAGGGCCAAAGGTTGAAACAGGAAGGCAGGCCCATGTAATCTTGGAGAAATAGGTTCTTGTGGTGACAGCAGGGTCAGGGAAAGCAAGGGCTGGGGGAAGGTCCAAAGTGCTTCACTTCTTGCCTAGCTCCAAATGGCGTTGTGGGGATAAATCCTGGTATTCACAAACTACTGTATCTTTCAAATTTCTCCCTTTTGGTCCTTAATTCTTGGCATGCCAACATTGTGCAAGCTCATGAGAACACATTCATGCTGAATCAGCAAGCCCTGGTGCCAGCATGTGGAATATATGCCCAGGCTTTGAATCCACTTCACAAATACAAATTCAACTTTAGCCTCCCTCAGCACTACTCACCTTGAGACTAGTCTCCCATCCTCGAATCTTGGAAAAGCAAATACAGTGGTGCCTCGCAAGATGAATGCTCACGGGATGAAAAACTTGCAAGACGAATGGTTTTGGCAATGGGGTTGATGACTCGCAAGATGAATGTTCCTATGGCCTTGCTTCACAAGACGAATATTTTCTGTTTTTTGTTCCTGCCACATGCTTGCTGATTTTTAAATGTTTTTCTATGATGTTTAAAAAGTTAAAGTTTTTTAATTGAAATTTTTGAAATCATCTGCACAATATGTATGGCTTTAAAGAGCACTTAATAAACCCTTTTAAAACCAAATTTGATTTTGTTCTGACTTTTTTTGCCCATAGGAACACATTAATTAGATTTCAATGCATTCCTATGGGAAAACATGTTTCGCAAGATAATTTTTTTGCAAGACAACATTAACCATGGAATGAATAACTTCCTCTTGCAAGGCACCACTATAACCAGCTCATCCTTTAAGTTTTGGGAGTCCTAGTTTAAGACACTCAACTAGTTTCTGAAAAAGGTTAGGTTTGTTCTTTAGTTACGGATGGTGGAAATGAAGAATTTCTTGCTGCTGTCGTATTTAAGAGAGACTGCTATTTCATGTAGCTTCCTGACTAGCAAGTGAAGTCCTCTAAGCTTTCAAGGACATCAAGATTCCCTCAAATGTTTTGCACAAAAATTACCTAACAAAATCATCAACAATTTCTCTTTTAGGTACAGTTTTAGTGACAACTAGAGATGGGGCACAAACCGCCGCCACCACCACAACAAAAGGATTTGTGGTGCAGTTTGTGGTTTGGTGTGTGTGAGCTATTTGCTGAAATGAAACAAAGGGCCAAACTTTTTTCCTCTCTGTGCTTCATTTTGCTTCAGCAAAACAGATGCTCTGCTGCCTTTTTACCTGGTCCTTCCACCTTCTCCTCTTCCTCCTTTGCTGCTGCCACATTAAGAGGCAGAGGCCCTCCTTTGCGGTCTCTATGCAGATCAGCTGATAGACTGGCACCTTTGCAGAAACAGCAGGCCTGGCTCCTGGAAAGGGAAGCTAGGCTCCTGCCTCTGAAGATGGCGGCAGTGGAGGGGGAAGAGGAGGTGGTGGCAGGACTAGGTAGGGAGATGATGGGAGCAATGGGAAGGACTGGGCGGGCAACACAGTGGTGGAAACATTAGGTTCCCTTCACCCCCGTCAAAAACCGGAAAAACAAACTACAAACTAGTTCGTTTTTCTGGGGTTCGGGGGTGGTTCATGGTTTATCGCCATAAATCTCAAACCACGCTGATTTGTCATTTTTCTGCTTCATGCCCATCTCTAGTGACAACTCTACCTAGGCAGCAATCTCAAGGGGGGAGGGAGAGCAAAGCATAAGCACCTCCACAGAGAACTCAATTTCTTGAAGTTTTGTTTCTAATTCAGAGCTACAGCCAGACTGGTTGCAATCATGTTTGAGGATATCTAGCAGAAGAACTTTATTTTGGCTAAAATATTATAAGCAATAGAAGTAGCATCTTTATTTCTTACTGAGCAACTGTAAAAGGAATGTTGAAATTTCAGGGGGGTGGTCTGAGAATTTACAGGAGTGAGGGCATGTCTCCCAGGATCCCATTATAGCTACATCTTTCAGATGATGGGAAAAAGAGGCACATGGAGCGGGATTCCAACAGTGACTCAATAAGATTTACATAAGTGTGGATCAGCACTTTCACAATTTATTCAAAGGGGTCTACTATCTAGCCAAGACTGGCAGTGGGATATCAACCTAAATCTATTATTTATATATATATACCAGCCACAGTTGATATTTAGATTTTTTTTAAAAAAAAAAATTGACACATGCATGTGTTTTCTAATCAGTTTGAATTAATGGATCTTATGAAGTATTTGAGTTACCAACTGCCCATTATTTCAATGGGCCTTTTCTAGGGTTTAAGTTGAGGCTTTAATTCATGCTGGAGTAGAATTCTCAGCTTAAAATATCTAGCTCTAAAAGCTAGAAAAGAGAGGAAAGAAAGGTCCTGATTGCATTGGTAAAATAACTGGTATTTGAATCACTGTATATTGCATCATTTTTTAAAAAAAGTTGATTACAAGACACACATGGATCTCATCCCCTTCTCCCCACTTGTGTTATTCTGTTCAGAAGCATACCATTTAACCTCCTCCTGGCAGGGTCATTTATTTTAGCTTTGGTTTGAGTCATGGTCTAATGCAGGGGTCTCAAACATGCGGCCTGGGGGCCATTTGCAGCCCCCCAGATGATAGTTTGTGGTCCTCACCTTGCCTGCCACCCCAAAGCGCCCACACATCCTCTGCTGTCAAGAGTAAAAAAAAAAGCCTTGCCTCGCTCGCCGGCTCTCTCCCAAGACAACACCTCTTGCACCCTCCATCCAGAACTGCAGCCTGCCAGCCAGCCCACCTGTCTGTCAGCTAAGGAAACTCCTGGGTGGCTTCCTTGGGCTCTTGCTCCGCTTGGTGGAAAATCTGATGCGGCCCAGCCTCACCCAGACACTGTCTCTAGCAGCCCCCAGGTAAATTGAGTTTAAAACCCCTGGTCCAATGCCTCAAATTGCCCTCCTGGCATCAATTGCTCCCCGCCTGATTGCCCTCCGACACCTCAACCCTTGCCTCTCTGTCCCCTCGCTCAACCTCCCTGCCCAGTCCTCCTCTTTGCAGCCACCTTGCTCACTCTTCTTGCTTGATCCCCCCTGCCCACTGTTTTTGGACAAAAATATGCATCAGAGGCACAGATCCTCATGGATCTACATGATTTTAATGTAGGATCACCCCCCAAAACATCTCAACCATAAGAATAATCTCTGCCCACAGATTGAACAGTAGTTTGGGCAGATCCCATGTTACAACCATGGAGATTCAGGATGATGCATGCTCAGATCAGAGGTTTTGCTTCACTGTAAAGCCAGACACCCCTCATCTCTGTGGTGTATTCTGTGGACACCAATGGGTCTTATGATTTGACAGTGTTTTAAGGCAGATACCATGTTAAAATCATGGTGCGTTATGTGGATACAAATGGGAACAGCAAGAATATTCTTAAAGGGACAGAAGTAGCCGAGCTTTCTAAAGGGACAAGTAGCTTTGCCCTCTTGCTCCCTCCCCTCACCAGAGTAGCTGGGCCAAGTGGCCAGGACAGAGTGGACAAACCTCAAATGAAATTATTTTAAAAGCCAGTCTATCCCCCTCAACTGAGAGACAACATGGCTTCAAAATGTATTACAAGTTTTCCCACTCAGGAGTCTAAAAATGCAATGCCTTAACCAAAATCTCAAGGAGATGCAGAGAGCAAATCATATACTATGTGACTGTCACATGACTTTAAATCGTAGCAAAAAACTCCTATGCAGTTAATCAGTAATGTAGATAAGCCCTCAGTCTCTACAAAAAATCACCCAAATGGTTTAGCCAAAACCTTCCCTGTGAGAATGTGTGCAAATGTGATCAGGGTGACAACCCGGGATGGGAGAGTTTTACCTGACCCTCATTGAAGCAAAATTCATGTATTGGAAATAGTGAGCTGAAACAATCCATATTTTAATTCCATGCTCAAGTCATTCATCACTTGAGCATGGAAATAAAGTATGGATCGCTTGTGTTTCCAATTTGATGAATGAATGCATACATCTTTATGAAGTTAGGTAGGTAATTCATGATATTTTGATTGGGTATGGAATGGAACATACAGCTTATTGGAAAGCAAGCAAACATTACATTTGTTTATAGATTTCCTAGCATGTGTTGCTTACATAGTTTTTCCAAGTGCTTTGAAGCTCTTCAGCTTCTTTGAAACTGCAAGTACCTTTTCCAAACCCTTTAAAAAATATATCTGTTTATAAGCAGAATATTAGCAAGATATGCCAAATGAAACTCTTTGCTTATTTCCAGGATATAACTGAAAAAATGCACCACTAGTGAGACATTGCTCCAGACACCATTTTTCTGTTTCCAAAATCTCGAGAACTCTGGAACTTGTGGAGATTCACACCTTTCCTAGAGAGAGGGAAGAAAGTGTTCTTCTTGTCCCAACTGGCTTCACAATGATGCTGCAACATTCTAGGGCAGAATTGTCAAACAGTGTCCCAAAAGATGTTGTTGAGCTGCAACTCACATTAGCTCAAGCCAAAATAGGCAACAGCAAAGAATGCTGAGAATTGTAGTCCATCCTTTGTCAACTGCTTCTCTAGGAAATGTGTGCGCATCTAAAGAGGAGAAGAGATGTAGAAAAGAAGAAAAGACCAACAGCAGTGGTGGACCCACAAAAGACATTACCAAACCCCAAGGTTGCAAATTCTTGATCCTAACATTGCTAGACTAACTGAGCCCCTTCCCTGCAGGTCACTTTTGAGATACATTTGGAACATTAGTAAAAATCTGTCCATTTGCAAAACCAACTTGCTTGGTAGAAATCATTTTAAAAGGATGCTCAACTTATGGTGCATCTTTGCACTCATTTTTTTTAAAATATCTTGTTATCAACCACATACTTTAGGAAGGATGTAAGAGACTGAGTTCAAGCGAGTATCTTAATTAGTCCTGGCAAAGGAAGTCTGCCCAGAGAAGGTCATTTTCCGTGTGTGCTTTTCCAGTAAGTGAATGCTATTTAGCGAGTAATGCATTAGCTTTTCAGTGCATTATATAATAGGAAAATAAACAGAACCTGACTTTGAAGAGGTTGGATACAAAGAGTGGGGGAATACATTTAGATGTTGGACTGGGTGCTATTGCAATTTGTGGGTGTTGTTTATAGCCTTCCCAATAGATGTCATTTAACAGCGACTTTTTAGGAGTGATACAGAGTTCTACCAACGAAATGTTGTTGACTGTTCATTCCCTCTTTAGAAGGTGACCTTTGTAACATTTTGTACTATCAGTGTTGAGAAAATATTGTTAAAAGCTCTGTCTTTATATAAAATCTTGTAATTATTTTAATTGGCAGGAATTTTTTTCCTTTTTCTTTTATTTCCTATTCCTTTTTTAAAGGAACAAGGTGACATTTGGAAGGAGATATTAATAAAAATGAAACCACCAAGGTTTCCATCCATCTGGAAACCTGATGTCCTTTGAGACGCATTGGCATTATGGTAAAGTTTCGTAGATGGACAGACGGAGTTTCCTAATCTACAAAAGGTGTGTGTCCAACTAAGAGTTTGAGGTTACCCTCTTGACACATATCACTTGTAAACTAATGCTGAGATGGAAAGGAATTTAACTAGGTTGATAGATATTTCTAGTTTGTGGTCTACAAGACTGTTGATGAAAGCATTTACAGCACATATTAAGGAAAGTGTATTCATAACCTCACATTTTATAAAAAAATTATTAAAAAAATCCAGGCCTTACAGCAGTGGCAACTTGCACTGGGGAAAAAAAGATTCCATGCCATCTACGTAGATTGGGGCTTTAATCTCTTAAAGGTCATTAACAAAATAATTATGAGATTTGTTTGGCAAGGTAAAAAACCAAGATTTAAGATCAAAGCAATGCAAGCTGCTAAACGAAGAGCAGGTTTTAGTCTCCCAGACTGGGTGTGTATTAGTCTGGATAAAGGAACAGATAACCTTAGATAATGATAGACTACTCAAGTTCGAAGGACATGACCTACAGTTAGATTGGCATGCTTTTTTATGGTACAAAAAAGATAAAGAACATAAAAGTTTCAATATGCATATGATAAGAAGAGCTTTATTAGGAAACTGGAAAAATATCATACAGCAGATATACCAAAAAAAAAACCAACCCCAAGTTGGGTATCATCTACGTATAGAGGTCTTTACACAACCTAACCTTATGACTGAAGTGAAATTCTTAAGATATCTAGATTTATTTTAAAAGGCTTGTGATTTAAGGTCCAAAGAAGAGTTAGAACTACAAAATTTATATCTATACTGGTCATCTAGAGCACGGAGTCTAGGCACACAAAAGACAAAATAGAGGGCTTCTACATAGAGCCAACGGTATTTGATAAACGTTTGTTGGGTTCAAACAAGAAAGTATTTATTTATTTATTTATTTATTTATTTATTTATTTATTTATTTATTTATTTATTTATTTATTTATTTATTTATTTAATATCCTGCCACTCTAGGCGGCTAACAACATAATTAAGTAAATGTTTGATTTATCTGATTGAAACTAAAATGCAAGATTGTAAAAGAATGTATGATTAGGTGAGCACAAAATATAGGTCACAATATTGATATTGATCACTGGCTGCAAATATGGAAAAATAATATAAAGCTCACAAAATCAGTAAATTTTAAGGAGAATATATATGTTTTATAGGTGGTATATGACTCCAAAAAAACTGTCAAAGATTTATACAGAGGTGTCAAATGTGTGTTGGAAGTGTAAAGCACAAGAGGGAAGCTTTTATCATATGTGGTGGACTTGTAGAGAAGCGAAGCAGTACTGGATAGCAGTACATACTTTGTTACAAAAAATATTGCTCTGTAATGTTCCACTAACCCCAGAATTGTTTTCACTGACTATTATACCAGATAATATAGATAAGACAAAGAGTTATCTAGTTATATATATAGTCACTGCAGTCAGAATTCTTTATGGTAAGAACTGGAAGAAATCGGAGATACCAAAGCAAGAGAGTTCCTGGAGAAGATTTGGGGAGCGGCAGAGATGGATATACTACTATCGGAAGTGTTGAAAGACCATCCAATACAAAAGGCAACTGAACAATGGGATTTATTATATAAATGGCTTGAGTCAGTAGATACAGCTTGATTAACATAGAACATTAATTGGAAGAAATTGGGAAGGGCCATCGTATTGTAGAAAGGCAAAAAGTGGATTTGATATTGTAACATGAATAAGGATTTGATGACAGTATATTTTATGTTCTCATTCTCCCCCCCCCCCAAAAAAAGGTCATTTTCTACATGAAAAACTAAAGCTGCTTCAATTTGGGGGTGGGTGGGTGTCAATTCTACTGACTTCCTTGACTTTATCAAGCATTTAAAATCGTCTTTAGCAGGAGTGTGCAGAAGCAGCGCAACCTGCTCTGTGAAGAGTATATGGATTGAGGCAGACTGCCTGTACCCTTCAGAAATTAGTCCAAAGTGCTCCATCCGTGGGCATGTGATATTATCTCCCAGCTTCCAGATTTTTTCTTAAACAGAAAAGAAAAGAAGAAAGAAAAGGGAAAGGGAAAGGGAAAGGGAGAAGAATCCTGCAGATGGAGGTACACAAACGCATTTGATCTGCAGGAGCTACTCATCACCTTAATTGTATAACCTATTCTCTCAAGCCCACAGAACAGTCATCCTTCCCGTGACATTAATATTCCTGCTAACTTCTGTCAATCAAGCTAAGTGACAGAACGAAGAAAAGGAACCAGCAAAGCTATCGAAACTGCAATACATATCTTTCCCTTCTCTCTGTAGCTCTGAGAAATGATTGGTGGAATGACTGCAAAAGTATATAGAGTGGTGCCTCGACTTATGAACGTCCCTACCTATGACCATTTTGAGTTACAACCAGCTCCAGCCACAAAATTTTGCTTCGACTTGCAGCCGGAGCTTCCAGTTATGAACAGAAAAAGGCGGGGGGGGGAGTAGTGAAATTTGCCCAAGCAGTTAGAGAGTGTGTGATCGGAGGAGGCTGCCTGGTAAGGTAAGTGGCTGCTTTATGCTTTAGAAAAATGTTCTGGGTGTTTTTGCATCGTGGTTTTGGGCTGGGGGTTATGTTTCTGTGCTGTGATGGGTCTTGGGGGGTTTGTTTGTTTTTTGTTTTTTTTTCCCCCATTTCCAATGGGTCTTGGGTGGGGTTGGTTGCTTTTTGGAGTGTTTTTCCCATTTCTAATGGGTCTTGGGGGGTTTGGTTGTTTTGGGAGATTTTCCCCATGTCTGATGGGGCTTGCATGCTTCCCTTGCTTTTTGCTCTGTTTTCTGTACATTTCCAATGTGCTCCCTTTGTTTTCTTTGCATTTCTGATCTGTCCCGTTTCTTTTCTTTGCATTTCTGACATGCTACCTTTGTTTCCTGTGCATTTCTTATGTGCTCCCTTTTTGTTTTTTGTTCATTTCCAAGGGTTCTTGCATGCTTGATTGCTTCCTCCCCCCCTTTGACCGGAAGGGTTTAATCGCATTTCCAATGAGTCTTGCAGTTTTGTGTTTTTTTGTAATTTTTTTCTTTGGCTGGAATGGATTAATTGCATTTTAATGCATTTCAATGAGAAATGGTGCTTCGACTTACGGCCATTTTGACTTATGACCATCTTCCGTAACCAATGAAGTTTGTCGGTCAAGGCACCTCTGTATATGAATCTTAGAATCATACAACTGTAAAGTTGGAAGCGGTCTATAAGTTTTTCCTGATATTCAACCAAAATCTGGCTTCCTTTAACTTGAGCCCATTGTTGTGTGCCTTGCACTCTGGGAAGCTCAAGAACAGATCTTGCCCCTCCTCTGAATGACAGCCTTCAAGTATTTGAAAAGGATTATCATATCACCTCTCTGTCTTCTTTTCTCAAGGCTAAACATGCCCAATTCTTTCAGCATTTCCTCATAAAGCCTTGGTTTCCAGCTCACCGATCATCCTTGTCGCCCTCCTCCGAACTTGTTCCAATTTGTCAGCATCCTGTGGTGTCCAGAACTGAACATAATACTCAAGGTGAGGCCCAACCAGTGCCAAATAGAAGGGAACTACCACTTCGCAGGATTTGGAAACTATCCTTCTGTTAATAAAGCCTAAAAGAACATTTGCTTTTTTTGTAGCCACATTACACCGTTGGCTCACATTCAGCTTGTGATCCATAACAATTCCAAGATCCTTCTAGCTTGTAGTATTGCTGAGCCAGGTATCCCCCATCATGTAACTGTGCATTTGGTTTCTTTTTCCAAGGTGCAGAACTTTGTACTTATCCTTGTTAGATATCATTCTGTTTTTTCCAGCCCAATTCATATATGAAAAAGGATATATGTAATCTCTCTCTCTCTCTCTCTCTCTCTCTCTCTCTGTGTGTGTGTGTGTATGTGTGTGTGTGTGTATGTGTGTAAGAATGAGTGTTGTATGTGTAACAACCCAGGTCCCCCTAGAGGATACCTAGTCAGCGGACAGAGAGTAATTAGGAGTTTGCACACCCTTATGATGATGAGTGAGTCCTGGAACCCCAGCAAGGCCTGTGCACAACACCCTCATACAAGTCTGCCCTAAAAAGAACACTCTTGTACCTTAGGATATTTCAGATAGAAAACCATGTGGGTTTCGTAGTCCTTGGACATACTAAGCTCCACAGGTTAGGACTCATTAAGTAAAATTTGGCCGAGGCAATACCCTCACAGATGACTTAGGATAGCTTACTGTTCAAGAGACCAATTGATTTTTATAATCATTGTTTTATTAAAGAAAATAGAAAATTCCATAAAGAAATAGTCAGTTTATGCTAAAGCATGCAAATGATCATTTTCCAGGTTAGTTACAAAATTGTAATGAAGTAAAGAATCCATGAAAAATATAAAAGTATTAAAAATAGTAAAATTTTCAAAAATCTAAGAAATTAAGTAAAAAACTGGTTTGGAAGGCAAAAAGGCAGGTGCCTCCCCTATAATCCAAAAAGGTAATCCATAAGGAAAACAAAATGAAGAAAATAATCCAAATAAGTGTAAAAGTCCAAATTCCATCATTATCCTGTAAAAAGAAAAATCCTGTAAAAGAAATATCCTATTCTATTAAATTTACTACAGCTAATAATCCATAGTGTACTGATTATACTAAGCCATATTGTCCCCGACTTCCTCAATATTTGTCCATAGGCAAAAGTTCCTTTTTTCAAGCTTAGCTGGCATATCCCTTATCTTCCTCTTCTCACGGTGTCATCCAATCACGGTACGACGTTGGGTAAACAGTCCTTCTTTACCTCCTGACTTTCTGCTCCATTTCTTTCCCATGGATAACAGATGTTATTTGGGTTTGGTGGTCTGCAATAAGCCACAACAAAGTCCATCTATCTTATCGTGGAATGTTCTTCTCAGGCCTTCAGAAGAGCATTCTCCCATCCTCTACTAGCAGATACTTTGTTAGCATTGCAGAAATCATCTAGGGAGAGAACCAATATGGAATCCCTCTTACATTGTTTACTTCTACATAACTCATCTTCAGTACAAGTTCTCAACCATATAAAAAACCCATCTCATCTCAGTATGGACTTAAGTGAATAGATCCTACAGTTAGGATGCTGAGTAGCCACTCCAGATCACGTATGTTTGAGTTCCTCCATCTGCAGGATAGTCTGTCTTCCTTTCTTTCTTTCTTCCTTTCTTTCTTCCTTTCTTTCTTCCTTCCTTTCTTTCTTTCTTTCTTTCTTTCTTTCTTTCTTTCTTTCTTTCTTTCTTTCTTTCTTTCTTTCACAGAAGTACTGTTTTTCATAATTAAATTACCAACCGCCCAGCGAGTGTTTTAAGGGGTGGTGTATAAGCAGCATACTTTGCTTTGCTTTGTGTTTGCCCATTTGTCCATTTGCAAATGTCTAATCTCCATCTTTACCAGTACAGAGAATGCCTTAAGACTCTCTTTTCTCTTTCTTCAAAGAAGGCTGAATTGTACACTGGATACAGACAATTTTGGGTTCCACGCAGTTTGCTTGTATATTCACAAAATAGAACAACAAAGTTTGTTGCTTTTGATGGCCTTTCATGTTCCCTAAAGGCCATCCAGGGTGAAATAAACCACCTAATGAGCTCTGTTTGAATGTCTGTAACGTCTTTCCCACTGCATCTTAAGGCAGCAAACAGGCCTCATGGTTTTAACATCAAGCTCCTTTGCCTCCCTGTTTTGCGCAACATTTTGCCTGAGGAAAAGGTATGTGTTATCAAAAGCTTCTGCAGAGACTGTTCTGCCTTTCCAGTTGACCTAATGAAGATACTACCATGGCATATATTTTTGCTACATTGTAAGGATGCACATCATATTTGGAAATTCTTTGTGAAGAAAATGTATTTGTCCATTTCTCAACTGATTTGAAGCAAAGCAAGGAAGCCAGAGACGTCGCTCAAATAGGAGATGTCGCTCAGATAGAATTGGGACTCTTTGAAGGACCAGATATTGTTTCAGTACTTTGGGGAGTAGGGTAAACATTTGATTTTAAAAACCCCACTGGAAAAACAAACAAAACAAAAAAGCAAGAGCAGACCAGGAAATCTAAAGAAGAATGAAACTGGCAGTTCAAACATCAATGAAAAGCCCAAGCTCCTCTGAAATCATGGAGACCACGGGAGGGAATTCCCCACCCTATGATCGGCAACCATTTTGCAAGGGAATCATGTTAGACAGAACTAAGAGAGATTGCTATTTGCAGCACTGATTTTCAGGAGGTAGGATGCGTGTATTAGAATGAAAGGCAGCAATCAGGGGCTCTATCCACTTGAATAGTGAAACTACTAACTAGAGGTATTCTTTTTTCCTTCAACAAACCTTGTTTAGTAAAATAAGTAAATTTTTGTAAATGACATGGCTCCATGTGGACAGAGGGAGAAAGAAGGAAACTGGTAGGAGCTTTGTCTACACACTGGACACATCAGGACACATGTACACACCAGGACACATGCTGTACTTTCTTTGATTCAGACAAATACAAAAACACACAAATACTTCAAAATACTGAGACACAAATTAAACTGGACAGGCAACCGATCAGCTCAGAGTGAGTTGTTTGTGATTTGTAAGACAAATAATCTGGACCAAATTGAAGTGGTTTGTATTTGTATATGCCTGCTCATCACATTCCTAGTGGAGATGCACCCATGTGTGTAGCCCTGAGGGTTTCGGGCAAAAAGAATATGGAAGAATACAGAACTAGGAAATGTACCAACAAATCTTGAAACACAGTAACATTTTGCTTCACAGAACAATTCCAGGGGCCTTTTCTTAGGAGAATGTCCCATGATATTCAAGAAGATGTAAACCTAAACAGATATGACATCATCAGACCCACTCTCTACCCCCAGAACATTTAAAGGAAGGAAATAAATGGGAATACAGTGGTGCCTCACTAGACAATTACCTCGCAAAACGGTTTATTTGCAAGACTGACTTTTTGCGATCGCTATAGTGCTTCGCAAAACGGTTTTCCCTATGGGTGATTTTCACTAGACAATGTTTCTGTCCATGCTTCGCAAGACTTTTTTTGGGGGGGACCATTTTTTGCAAGACGACAATTTTGACAGCTAGGTCTGCGCTTTGCAAAACGGGTGTTTTCGGGACCGTTTTTCACAAAACGACGATTTTGACAGCTGATCCGGGCTTCGCAAAATGGTTTCTCTATGGGTGATTTTTGCAAGACAATGACTGTTTTCCCCATTGGAACTCATTAAACAGATTTCAATGCATTCCAATGGGGAACCGCATTTTGCAAGATGATGTTTTCGCAAAACAGCAATTTTCACAGAACGAATTAACATCGTCTTGCGAGGCACCACTGTATGTGACTACCATAATATTGCATGGTGAACTGATGTTTTGCCATTAACAGGATGAATAAACAGCAATGGCTGTCATGCTGAACACCTTCCCTGCAAGAGAAATAAAGGCAACATATGGTCAAGAAAGGCAGGTTTGCTGTCGTTCAAACCCCATCCATTTAGCACTGGTGCTTTCCCAAGAGACTACTGAAGCAGACTCTTCCAAATAATAATTCACTGACTACTGGATGATTGGTAGAGTCCTTTGTATTATCTTCCTTCCCATTCGAATCAATGCCAGGTCTGAGTGGATTACATAAAATTAAGAGTTACTTTACAGGAAAGGATAAAGCAATTGTGGATTCTGGGACAGAGACTCAAACCGCATTATTGATCCTGTTTACACACAGATAACCTTACTTATCTTCTGGTATATTATTGATAGATTAAATTATATAAACTAGGAACATCCCAAAAGCTTTGTGTCATTATGTTTCAGGCATCTTGCTGCCTTTGACCATTTTTTTCCCTCCGTTATGAGAACAAAAGAAGAATCCTGCTGAATGAATGCTTGTTTTCTACAGAGGCCAGCCACAAGCCTCCAGGACGACCATCTCTAGAACATACATGCAAAGTTTGACTCCAGTGTGCAAGCAGAGCTCCTAATGCTAATGCTAATGCTAATGCTAATGCTAATGCTAATGCTAATAATAATAATAACAATAATAATAACAATAATAATAACAATAATAATAATAATAATAATAATAATAATAATAATAATAATAATAATAATAATAATAATAATAATAATAATAATAATAATAATAATAATAATAATAATAATAATTTATTGTCATTGTAAGTATATACACAGTATTCCCATGTGACGGAATTCTAGTGCCCGGGAGCAGCAACAGAGAAGGTCCTCTTCCATGTTCCCACCAGATGCACCTGTGATAGTAGGGGGACTGAAAGAAAGGTCTCTCCTGATGATCTTTATACCCAGGAAGGCTCAAAAAAAAGGAATTGTGGTCTTTTAAATAGCTTGGATCAAAGCCATTTAGGGCTTCATCGGCTATAACCAGCATTTCGAATTATGCCCACTTGCTAAATGCAAGTTTAGCTGCTGTAACTGGGGAATTATGTGTTCCTTGCAACCAGCCCCAATTAACAATCTGGATGCAGACCTTTGTTTTGAGAAGAAATGTAACTCCATCCAGCACAGGCTGCATTCCTAATTCTTTATCTGCCTTTCGGGTGACCAAGAGCATCTCTGTCTTGTCCAAATTAACTTTCAGTTTATTCACCCTCATCCAGTGCATGACTGACATCAGACACTGATTTGGAACTGTTGATAAAACAGACAGAAAACAGAATATTCTTTCTGAGTCAGGGAGAAAAAAAAAAGTGAATTCATAGTTTCATGCCAGAAAACTGGATAAAGATTTCTAACTCTGTTTCCAGTAACCCTGTAAGGTAAGTTACGACGAAGGCTAGTGGCTTGCCCGGGGATATACGATGAACACAGTGGGGATCTGAAGCAGGTCCCCTCAGATCCAGATAGTAAATGCAAACCCCTTTATAATTTTTCTGTAACATACAGTCCTGATCAAACTTAGTACAACCAGTAACTATATGAAATCTTAGACACCTGAAGTCCGGAAGACTGTTCCCTTACAAGGCAGCCACCTCTTTTCCAGACTTCCCTCTTTTTTTGAGCTGATAGCAAGAACAACCGATGCATGCACAATTGAGTGACATATTTGTGACATGAACCATACAAAGATGAGTCCAAATGCATTTCTGTTTGTACCGTGCTCCTCAATAAGATCTGATAATAGCTCTCTAGGGAGGCAGAGTTAGTGTACTCCAGTATAATACTTGCCTAAGCTACAAACAAAGCATTATTAAGTCGTAGGTTATATATGTCTTCCCTTACATTTCCCCTTCCCATTCTCTTAGTCAACCTGTCAGTCAAACTGATAGGAAATAACCTGGAATGTTGCTTCCTGCTCTCTATCAAAAGGTGCTGGCTATAAATCGGTTGTTTTACAGGATGATTGGTTAGGAGGAGAACAACTGGAGCTTGGACCATCCTCTTTAGTCAACCTATGTCATGTTTCAGGCAGGGTTAAGGCAGCCCTTTTTAACTACTGCAATGTGGCACAAACTCCCAGCCCTTCCCCACCAAAAGAAGGGAATGGTAAACCACTTCGGAGCACGCTACATCCAGAAAACCCTGGCAATTCTGATCAATGAGAATTGCATCAAGGTCTGGCCATTCTTCCTTTTCTGAGTAGGAAAGAGCTGTAGGCAATCTGCTATATGTCTTACACTTTGCTGTCTGTCTGCACTTTCCTGGGCCCATGATAAATAAGCTGAACACTGTGGGGCTGGAAGGAACCCTAGGGACCAGTTGGCCCTGCCCTAAGCAGGAAGGCGCAGTGGAATTACTCTCCCCACTCCTGGCTTCACAGCCAGCTAGACAAACCGCTGAACTATCCTGAGTTTGTTTGCTTGTTTATTGAATTTCTATCCCACCCCATCTGGCAACCAGGCCACTCTGGGTGGCTAACTGAAACATCAGCAACAATATTAAAAAATGATAAAAAATAAATTAATATATAACCAAATAGGGTAAATTAAAACAGATAGCAATGAAGGTGGTAAAAAGGGAGGCCGAGATCTTAATGCACCAGGAAAGCCTGGTGGAAGAGCCCGGTCTTCAATGCTCTTTTGAACCCATCCAGTGAGGGTGTCAAGTGGATCTCAATAGGCAGGTTGTTCCATAGGTGGGGGGCAACTGCCGAGAAGGCCTGGTTTCTTGTTCTTTCCCTCTGGGCCTCCTTCGGGGTCAAGGCCCTCAACCGCCCTGCCTGTGAAGAATGGGTATTACAGACAGATCTGGCTGGGAGCAGGCATTCTGATAGGTACTGAGGTCCTAAACCATTTAGGGCTTTTAATGTTACCATCATAACCTTGAAGTTGATGCAGAAACAAACCAGTGGCCAATGAAGAGTGGCCAGGGTGGGGGAGATGTGCTGGAATTTCTTCACCCCAGTTATCAATCTGGCTGCCGAATTCTGGGCCAGCTGAAGTCTCCACATCAGCCTCAAGGGTAGCCCCATGTAGAGAGAACTGCAGTCGTCTATTCTTGAGATTACAAGGGCATGAATCAGCATCGTGATTGCCAACACATCTAGATAGGGATGCAGGTGGGCAATCCTCTGAATATGGAAATGGGCTGCCCAGACCACAGATGCCACCTGGATTTCCACGGTAAGATCCAGGTCAATGCAGATGCCCAAGCTGCGAACCTTACTCTTGGTGGGAAGAGTCACTCCCCCAAAGGAGAGGGAGTTTCCTGACCCACTGGCATCAGGGCTGCCCACACGCAGGATTTATGTCTCGTCCAGATTCAAACTCAGTCCATTTGCCCTCATCCACTCCAGAACGGTCCCCAAGCAGCGTTCAAGGGTCAGAACAGCATCCACTGCAGTAGGAAAAGAGGAGAAGTGGAGCTGGGTGTCCTCAGCACATTGATGACACCGGGCCCCACAACTCTGGATGACCTCACCCAGCAGCCTCATATAGATATAAATAGCATTGGTGAGATGATCAACCCCTGTGGAACCCCACAATTGAGGGGTGGAAGTCATCTCGCCAAGCTGCACTCTCTGGGGACAGTCCTCGAAGAAGGAACACCAAGAGTTCTAATAGGAGGGGCAACTAATCATTTCCTTTCCTAAAACTTCCTGTAAAATTACCTTTGTGGAGATCTGAATGCCTAACCTCATTCTTCAAAACCGCAACTTCGACTACTGGGCTAACCTAGGCACTGAGCAGAGAAGGTAGCAATACCAACTTGGGGGAGGGGGCTTGATGAGATGGAGTGTCAGAACTCCCTCTATGCAAACACACCACTTGAACTCTAGAAAATGGGGAGGGGTTTCCTCCTAAAATATCCCCCCATCCAGCTAAAGCCAGTCAAGTTCCATGGTGGCTACAATGTTCATGCAGGTAGCCTTGCCACAAGTGGCAGATCCTGCATCCATTATAGAGTCCCTCCTGCCCCGACATACCTTTCAGAATCCCAGGGAGTGCCTTTTACACCACTACCACTAGGAACCATAGCCTCTGCAGCCCAGCCACTGTTGCCTGTTCCCAATTCAGACCAAGCGAGCAAGATCAGACATTCTCTTCCTCCTCAAGCTGTCCAAGAGCCTGGGGTGAGGGTGGCAAGCCTCATACAGGCTGCCCAGTGAGCCCTTAGCCAGCAATCATGAGGAAATGAAATTTTTGTTTCCCCAGCAATCACCTCTCTCCCAACAGGGGTAGGGCAAAGAGTCCCTAAGAAAGTTTTGCCCCTTGCAGAGCTGAATCTTAATTCTGCATTGCAAGTTAACTTGCTTTGCTTTGTGATTGGTTGTTAGGAGGTAAACACAAGCTCCATTTGCACGCCTGAGTAAGCTTGGAAAGAATTCAGTTCCTGGAGGCAAAACATAATTGCAGAGAGTATTCATTTACCTTCATGTTGTATTAGACCCTGAATTTTCTGAATGAAAACATTATGTACAGAAGGCACAACTACACAGCTCCACCCACTCCAGCTTCACACCCTTACAATTCACAAGCTTGTGTTCCTCTTCTGTGACTTCAGTCACCCATTTCTAAAGACATTGTTTTACTGCTTTGACTTTTTCAACGCTTCGCACTGCGGAAATAGTGTGTGCTTCTTTATTCAGTTCGTTTTCTTATTTTATTCTCCCAGAATTTCTTAAATGTAAGACAAAGGCCCATGGGGAGCTGAAGACTGGAACTCCTCCAAACCCATGGCAACATTTTGTGCTTCATCTTTTTGTGCTCACACTGAAGTGCAAAGAAGTTTTGCTTCAAGGACCCTGACCTGACCCCAGCCAAATTTAAATGGCAGTCTTAAGGAGATGAGAAGCTGGTGCATTCAGCAAATAGATCACTGGATGCCTGCGGTCTCTTTTTGAATCTTCCCTGTGAACTACCTTCATTTCAGCATCTTTTATCTTTTTTAATAAGCAGCGTACCTCAGCTCAGCCTTGAAATATCACCATCTGAAGGTTCACACCTAACTCTCTGGGACAAAAGCAGACATTTTGCTCTCTTCACTCAGCGAGAACTCCAGCTTCCCCTTTCTGGTTATACTGTAGTTCAGAGTTACAGCTGAACTCTACCCTAATGTTAAAAATAGGATTGTGCCACTCTAAAAGAAGCTTTATGTGAATTTTAAAGATTCTGTTGGCCAATCGATGATCACGGGAAGAACTTTTAGAATCACTTGGCGGCTTGTCCATTGAAAGAGGGAATTCACATAGGTTGCCGGCATGTGTATGTTTTGCAAAATTTGTGAAGTGACTAACATTGATGACAATTTTTTTAAAAAACCTTGATATTAGGCTACATAAAATGTAACCAATAAGAACTGTATGTGTTTTAAAGTCTTGGACAACTTTAAAGGAAGCCTGGAGTCAAAACAAGTAGGTTATCACTAGGGAAAATCCTGCCATCACTCCTAATCCTATTGTATTGCACCAACACTTGTGGTTGGTCTCTACTTTTATCATCACAATTTCAGTTGAATCTTCCTGCATTTTGCTCTTGACACTCTCCCCTTTCCCCCCTTTAGATATAGCAGGCACCTGAAATATAAATAGAAACACAAAAAAGGAAATCTGAACGTAATTAAATAGGAGATACGTCTATTGTACTGCCCTAAACTGCCCTCACTCATATATAAATGTTTTAGAAATGCAACAAATGTACTCGGTTATTTGGATAATTACTGAAAGAGGTTCCTCCACAATTACTTAGAGAACAAAGTAAAACAGGCTCATCCTTGTTCCCTGTTCTGGTTAAAGCCAAGTGAAAAAGTTCTCAAGGAAAATCATTCTTTTGTGATAAGGAAGCAAAACATGTATGTACAGTGGTGCCTCACTTAGCGATATTAATCGGTGCAGCAAAAATCATCATTAACCGAAAACATCGCTAAGCGATTTTTAAAAGCCCATAGGAATGCACTAAAACCCCTTCAATGCGTTCCTATGGGCAAAAAAACTTACCTTTAAGCGAAAATCCTCCATACGGTGGCCATTTTCGCTGCCCGGTATGCGAGGAATCCATCCCAAAACACAGCGGGCGGCCATGTTTTTTACCTGGCGGCCATTTTGGAACCGCTGATCAGCTGTTGGGAAACCATCGCTATGCGAAAATCAGTAAGCGAAACAGCTTACAGATCATTGCAAAGCGATTTTTTCCCATTTAAAAATCGCAATGTGATCACTTTTGCAATCGCAAAAAACAAATCGCTATGCGATTTCGTCGTTAACCGGGGCGCTCGTTAAGCGAGGCACCACTGTATTGGGGTGGGGGATTCAATATAAGGAGGCAGGTAATTTGACAGGCAAACATAGTTTTGGAATTGTTTCAATATGCTCAATACAGTCCCTTGCATGTGAAGTCACTTTGGACAGATGGGTATGGCAGGCTCTATACTTCCACTGCCTTTGCATTTGTGAGTTGCTACTTAGAAAACAAACCTTAGATTGGTGTTGGCTGTCTTCCCAGGGAGCTCAAAAGAGGAGACTTGGGAACAGAGTTAATGCTCCAACAAAATGATATACTTTGCAACCTTTCAGAAGCGAGTCCTGTTCAAAAGGTCCTTCTGGCCAGCAACCAGACAAACATCACCAACACCATCATGATACCACAAGCCCTATCAATGGGTTGGAATGTAATGGTTAAGCAATAATGAGCAGCCGCCGAAGGAAACAGCTCACTTTGAAAATAATATTAACTAGGGAGAGTTTTTTGCATTTCTTGTTTTAGCTGCTCCCTGCAATTAATGAGATGTTTTACTTAAATTACAAATGGAAAACATGAAAGAAATATTTAGATGAAGAAGAGAATTAATGAATGCTTTCTTTTTGACCTGGCAAGGTAAAAGATCATAGTGGCCCCTGAAACACACATTTCCTCCTAATGCACTTGAGTTCAGACTTTAAACTGCAAAGGTTATACTTAGCCCATTGGAAATAATACAAAAGTAGACCCTAAACACAAGAAGAAATAGATGGCAGATGATTCTCCCCATCTCTGGAGATTTTGCTTCCCTTCTCCAATGAAAAACGATCAGCAGCTTTGGTGAATTTTCCTAACGTTTATGACATGCTTGTACTTCAACCCCTTTTCAAAGAAAAACAGAAGCCATTTTTAATGATTTATTATATCTTGGGTCAAGTAAATAAAAGAATGTCTCTTCTTGGCCTGGTTCAGTGGATGAACTCAAGTTTGATGTAAACTCAGAATACCAAGAGGAAGAAAGTGTATATAACTATATGTGAGCCCAAACCATTTATGGGCCAGGCATCAATTGCTTATTTTAGAATTTTCAGAATGGAGACTACTATCTATAGGGTCTCTAGTAATTCATGGTGCAATCTTGACTCAAAGGTGTTCTGTTTGTAGGAGTTTAGTAAGAATTAGAAGCTTTTTCTGACTGGTGAACTGCCTTTGTACTAGCAAAGCTCTCTTCTGCTGGTGAATTTTAGAGTAGCTAGATCTGGCCAGCAGCTCGGTCTGTCAGAATTACTTTCACCAGTTGAGATCTACTGGAAGAAGAGAGAGGGAGAAAAAAAGGGGGGTGACAGAGAAAGCTACACTGGGGAGGGGGATCTGAATTATGAACCACATCTCCTTCAGTCCAGGGCACAAAGTAATTTTCAATATTCCTAGCCTGAGAGGAGTTTAGATTCACCTTAGCTTCAGCTAACGTAGTGTCAGCTCTGCTCAGTTAGACTTGCTCTCTAAACAGAGACACAAAATCCACCTTGCTTTGTTCTCAATGAAAACTATGAAACTTTTTATCCTTGTGACTATGTATATAAAGAAGGAACTGGAACCAAAACTAATTTTTGCCTCAGACAACAGAAGGATATTAATGGTGGAAATCCAAAGAGAATAAATGAAATGCTAATTATTAATATTTATGTTCCAAATGGAAATCAAGATAATTTCTTTTAAAAATTACAAGTAGAACTAACAAATAAAGATTATGATCACTGTTGTATGATAGGAGATTTTAATGCTGTTTTTGATAAAGAACTAGACACAAAATCAGATAAAACAATCAAAAAAGAGAGAGGAATGATCTCAAGAAATTTTCTACAATTGGCAGAAGAAGCAAATATCATAGATGCTTAGAGGACGTGTTACCCAAAGACAAAAGACTACGTTTTATTATAACAGACATAAATTGTTGTCAGGAATTGATGCATGTTGGATCTCAACAAGCCTAATGAAAGAATTGGAGCAAATAAATACTTTACCTAACATATTTGCAGGGAGAAGCTGATTTGAGGTCCGGGAGTGGTCAAATTGGGGCCGGCCGGGTTCTTGCTGTCTTTAAGACAGTGAAAACTTGAGGCCAGGGACTCACCTATTTGTTGCTTAAGCGGTCCTTTGAGACCTCTTTGCTTAAACCTGATTCTGCACTATGGCAGGACCCCCCTCCCTTTGCCAAAGGATGGCAACATTGATTATGCTTAGTAAAGTGTGGCCCATGGTTTTAATCCATAATTCTTGTCTCACGTCTTTATTCCGGGGTTGGGAGAGCAAATAAGCCCAGTTGCCATGACTCAACTTCCTTCTTTCGAAAGATTCAAGATTGAATTTTAACATTTGTGATTTTGTTTCATTTTACCAAGATGTTTTTGAGTACCTGTTATCTTTGTGTTCTTTGTAGCCATTTTATCTTTTCCTGATTCTTTTTCTTCTTTTCTTCTTCTTTTTAACAAAATATATGAAATCCTATCCAGGAGTTCTCTGAATGTTTGTGCACTGAGGAAATCTAGGTATTTCTTTCTGGTGTCTGAGCCATTTTGTCAAGATATTGGGATGTGAAGTAGGAAAACATATGTGTGGATGGTTAACAGTGAAACATGAGTGCCTAAAGCACAGATATGTAACACTTCCAAAAAGGCTCAACCACAGGAAAGGAATTTCATGCCAGTAAGTGGAGGGGAAATGGTCCAGGTGAGCTTCATAGAGTCTATCACCCTTGGGTCTTCCTTGAGTTTTCCCTACCTTGGGGTGGAAAGGACTGGGGAGTAGGGAGATTATCAGAGGGAAAGTAATGGGGTAGCTATAACTGGTATTGTCCCAAATTCATATTCAAGTTTATGTCCCAAGCTAATGTTTTGATAACACATGGTTCCAGAAAAAAGACTCCTATGACTAAAGGTCATTGCACAGTTCTTCCTCAACCCCTTAATGCATGACCATGAAAGAAAAAAATGTTGGAGGAAATTATTAAACAATATGAGATGGCTGGAAATTGAAGATATTGCTGTTTAGAGCTTCTGTAAACCTCAGTGAAAGACTTTAAAAGACCCATTAGTCTACTTCAGAGGAAGGATTCAGTACCTTGAATAGCTCAAACTATTGGACAAACTAGAATGGACAATACCAAGGTTTTCACACATAATTTTATGTTAGTTCCCATTATGAATTCTATAATTTTCAGTTCTTTGGAGTGGAAATGTAGTTCATATGAACTTGCAATATATTTTGAATTTATTGGAAAGTTACATAAACGTGTATCTCTCTTTATCTAATATGGAAGGTATTTTGTAGTTTGCTACCACAGCTCTTACCTGAGTTAATGTGAAGTTTTCAAGGAAATATTAGCTTTGTTACAGTAGTGTTCCAAAGAGACCACGACAGAGAAGGAGAATTATTGTGGTTAGCAACACCTGTGTGAGAAAGTTCAAGGCTTCAGAACAGTGTAAAAACATTTTGAAATGACAGTTTCTACTTGGAAAAAAGCCTGTTGATATCGCAGGTTAGATGTACAATATGGGAAACCTTCACCTTGTTTTCTTCTAATACTGATTGCTTTTTGTGCATATGCAAATACAAATGGCTATGCTTTGCAAATATGCATTGAAACATTGCCCTCCCCACCCCAGAATGAAGACGTGAGACAAGAAATATGGGTTTAAACATGGGCCACACTTTATTAAGCATAATCAATGTTGCCATCCTTTGAACCACCTGCCCTGCTCCTACACGGGGATTTTGAATCAGAGGGGTCTTTCTGTTCAAATGTCCACTATCAAATCTATCTCCAAGATTGAGTTTGGCTGGTATCATATACTGCAGCCAAAGACCTGGCAGAGGCTCATCCCATCAAAAATTTGGGTAAATCGAGCTCTGCATATGGAATGATTCATCATAGTTAAGCCACGCCTGCCCAGCGAAATCTGCAGATCAAGTCTAAATATTGAAATAGGGATTGAGCCCTCCACGGCTCAGCCTTGACAACTACCCCTGCAGAAATTAAGAAGCCTGGTAGCCAATTGGACCATGTCCTATACGGCTTCTTCTTCCTGCGCCTCTCCTTGTCTTTATCATCCTCCTTGTCCAAGTCCTTTTTCTTCACATTTCTGTTTAGCAGTTCAAATAAATCCACGGACTTTTCCTTCTACACTTTTTCCTGAGTTGCTGGGATGATTACCCAGGAGCATTTAATAGTCATCGCATGGTAATGCACATAAAGGCATGGTATTATAGCCTGTATCCTGAATGGACAGGTATAGCCAAACTCCTACACCAGCCGTAGTGTTAAATTGGCTGGTAATGCAACCTGGGGGTGTGGGGAAATTGTATGCTTTTACAATGTGTATAGCAGAAATTGTTTTGGGCACAGGTCAGTTTCCAGTAAGGATGATCATTAACCTGCTGTCTATTGTCTCTGGGTAATGTAGTTAAAGTGTCTACCTCAGGAATGTTTACATTGTCTGTATATTTGGAGTTATCTGTGTCTGTTTACTATTAGCTGTCTGTTTACCAGCCTGTCTGTTTACCAACCACTCTGTTTACTGATGCCTTTGTATTCAAGGAAATTAGCTGTCTCTGTTTACCAGCACTCTGGTTATTCTGTTGTGTATTCAAGAAATTAGTTACCTCTGTATTGATTAACTAGTGCAAAGGTAGTAGAGTACGATAATAAAGGGGGCGCGGAAAAGGAGGAAGAGATTCCATCTGGACAGAGGCCTGACGGCAGGCGGTCCTTGTTCATCCGGATCCTGTCCTGCAAACCACACTTGAGTGTCCTGTCTCTCTTTCTTTTTCCCCTTGCTGGTCGAGGAGAAAGATCCCTGCCCTGAGGCTTCATCTGCAAGACCCCTACTTCCCCTCATCTTGCAGATCCCAACATGGGGGTATGGGGTACCCCATCCACCAAATTGCATGCTGGAACAAGGCCATGGAGTGTTGGGGGCCCTAAAACCCTGTGTATCATAAGGCGAGTAGAATGTGGGATTAAACTGTCCACTGCCAGCCCAAGACCAACCAGGGACTGGTGGGAAAGTGTCCGGTGTAGTGGCAGACTCACCTGATGAAGGCATAGCCATGCTTGTGTCATCCCTGCCATAGAGCCAGTCAGGGCTGTCCGCATTCATTTTCTCCTGCCCCTCAGAAACTGGAGCTGCCAACTCAGATGCCATAGTAGAAGACAACCTACTCTTGTCAGTATGCCGCAGCCGTGGAATTGCAGTCACCCCGTCTGCATCATTTCTGGACTTCTCGCCAGTCTGCTGCTCCTCTTTGAGAACAGCATATTGAGACATTAGGTCAATGGCTATAGCTTTAAGTTTGGCCCTATGATGACTCTTGGCCTCCCTAGCTGATCTGCAGCCTCACAGAGCTGTGGAGCCTGACTTGTGAACCATTTGGCCTTCAATGCAGAAATTTTCTCCTGCAATTCTTGCCATACAAGCTGTGATTCCTCATCCAATGAAAATTGAGATGGAGACACTTGGGGCACTGGCCTTTTCTTGGCAGGTTGTTTTCCTTTTTTTATTGCCCTGACGCTTACAAGATGCCATTATGATTCTAGCACTCACCAGAGTCACAGAGCCCTATGTATCTCACCAGCTTTTGTGCCCAGCCAGATGAAAATTACGCACTGTGCTAATTAATTAAAGGTGAGCAGCTTGTGCTTCTCACTGTGACTTGCTGTACAGCAATGTACTCCTACCCTAATATGAAAAACACTCCTATAAATCAACTTGACTATTGCTTGTTTTTAATTAACCAATTGTGTCCTCTCCTTTTTAAATAATATTTATTTATTTATTGAATTATTTATTTAACTGTACTATGCTTGTAATGAAATTCATTCCCTGACCAATTTCCTGTGATTAAACTTACTAAATCAAATCAATCTAATTACAGGAGGCAATGCACCCAATTAAATTTACTTAAACAGTTCCTACCTCAGATACCAATTTATGTAAATACCATTAATTATAATATCAACTAAAATTCTATCAATGGGTATTGCTAATCACACCTAAAATAATGAATTTCTTAGGTATATATTTAATCATAAATCATAAATTAATTCAAACATGGCACCTTGCCAAGTGCTCATTCACTGACCCATCCACCAGATGATGCTATTAGGATGCTGCACCACTAAGAAGATCAGAATACTGACCATTGAGAAGCAGAGATTATGGGGAGGCAAGAATTAGTGTGCCAAGGCCAAAATGCCAATCAGCCACAACAAACACACCCTAATGGCCAAGGATCCACTAGAGCACCATCTACTGCTTCATGGCTGTGATGAACTTGCTTATGAAAGTTAAATAGATTTACTTTATAGTGACAAAGTTAGTCTAGAAATCCATTTGATTACTGTCTGTAAGTTAGAGAGATGTCCAAGGTCAGTTTGCAAAAGCTCTGTGCAGACCAAGGTGACCTTTATCTCATCACTAAACAACTATCTTAGCCCAGACGGAGCAAGGACATAATTCCTTATTTAAGATTTATGGGACGAGAGAAGAACCGGATGGAGAAGAAAGAGAATTCCAGCATGGACGGATGAATGTCAGAAACTTTATTTTTGGAATGGACAGTAAGATTAAACTCTACCTAATAGAAATCTCTAGTTTTATTGAAAATGTAGTTAGTTGTTTGTTATTTTCTTTTCTGTAGAGGAATTATATCTTTTGGTGATGGCTGGGGTTTGGAAATGATTGATTATGTAAAGATGTCTTATTTTGCTTGTTTAAACTAATTTCTTTCTAAACTCTATTTTTCTAATAAAATAAGAAAATGCTAAATGTCTGGAAGTTGGCTTCTTAGATAGACCATAAGCTACAATAGTTAATTGGCTACTTTAAATTGATGTGTTTAATCAGGCCACGTTCATGCTACCAATTTGGGGTCCTACATATTAAAGAGTACTAGGATGATTAGATCTCCTAGAACTACTGTAAGTGTTTTGTTCTTTGTTAAATCGGGTCAGACTTGGGAGAAAGAATGATTCAGTTGCCCTAGGGTAAAATTAATGGACCCGATTTTGCCTGATAAGGAGCTGATCATTCTGGACCCTCTCTGTTCCGTGGAAAAGCAGTTTCTTCGGAAGCTTGTGTTTTCTGACAATGGCTACCCGACCCTTGTCCACTGGAAATAATGGGTAGGCATGAATGAACTTCTCAAAGTTTCGTCAGATCCCCAAAACTCAAATCACGCTAAGGTATGAGCCACATGAACTGCAGAAGGTGCACAGTTGTGTCCTCCTCCCCTCCTTGCAACTCCCAATTTCCCTTAAAATATAATTAACTGTTAATGAAATTAAATCAAGTTAATTAATAGCAAACTAGATGATGAGAATTCCAATTATTAAAACTAAAAAGCCAAACAGAGTAAAGTTAGTAAGCAAAGTACAGATTCTATCCTCCCAGTCTCCCAAGAATTGTAACTTGCAGGCCTCGATGACGGCACTTGCAATGAAGCCAAGTAGCAGAGCTCTATCCTTCACTAGTGCCAAGAAAGGAAGAGGGAGAAGAGAGGGGGGACATCCCTTAAATAACCTAGTGTTCCCCCCTCTCCTCCTACATCTATCTTATAAATTGAATGGAGTCTCGCGTTCTCCGAGGGGGGAAGGCAAAGACGAGCTGTGTCAGCAGACAGCCTCCTAAGAGATTTCTGTGGCCGGAACAGAGAGGTTCCAGGGGCATAGTGTACTCCTAAATCATCTGAGCTAAGTCCGGTACTCAGCCAGGAAGTCCCACTTGCTCCTCTTCCCAAGTCTATTCAAATTAGCAATTAACTGAGAGAAAAACAAAAGTCAAAATCATGAGTTTTGGAGTCTGCCTAGACGAGCAAAACTCAGGCAATTAATGGACTCAAGTAGCATATTTGTGGCCTAAAAAAATAATTATGCAGATTTGCTGCCCAAGAGATCAAACATAAGATTTTAAGAATTATTGTTTTATTAGAAAAACAAAGTATTTAGAGATATTCAGTTTGTTGCAAAGCATAGCATTCAAGTACATTTCCATAAATCAAAGCAGTTAGCAAATTCCAACTATAAAAATAAAATTAAAAAAACTAATAATAGCTTAAAAGGTAGGCAAGGTATAGCCCCCCCTTCTATATCCTTACTCTGAACTACATTCTAGCATAATACTAAAAAATAGCAGTTGGAACTCAAAAGTCCATTCAAAAATCCAAATCAAAAATCTAGTTCTCTCTCTGTCACTATTCTCCATTTTTCTTCCATGCTGGGACCACCCTTCTTCTTCACTCTCCTGTGACGTAAAACAATCAAAGCAAAGGGCTATCTTTGCACACTCCACCTCCATTTCCCATGGGATGCACAGATGTTGTTGACCATCTTCCTGATGTTGTGTCTTGACCCTTATCATCTCTGGCCAAGCTTGCTACATGGAAAATTCCAACTAGCTCTAAGAGAAAACAGCTTCTCAAAGCATCTAGTTATGCTAACACAGACCAATATGGATTCCTTCTACACAGTTCCATGACTACAAACCCCATTCAGAAATTACATTTTAGCCCCAATAACCTAAACCATGACAAGCCGCACTACTGAAGCTTGGCTCAGCAGCGACACAAGCATTTGGCTGTTGTTGTTTTTTTCAGATTCTCTGATCACAACGGTAATGCAAAGAGGTTCTTCTCTTCAGAACGTCTATTTACAGAGAGTAACAGAGTTGTGTGGCCAGCATTTCTCTCTTCCTCATGTGTTTATCCTATTATTATTTTAAAATATAGAGCTATACTTGGGGGGGGGGCAAATAACAGCCCTTGAGCACTGTAATGGGGCTTTCAAGGGAGCTTATGTAAAGCTATGGTTTCATCCAAACTAGAGATGTAAATTCTGATTAGATTCACCTTTGTGTATTTCATAAGGAAAAAAAATGATTTTTCAACATTCTCTTCACTCTAAAACAGCATGATTTGTTTTTCTTGGACACCCAGTCTCTCTCTCACACACATGTACTGTTGAATTGCCTTTGGAGTAGATCAGTTCTCTGTTGCCTTCCTTTCCCTTTGTGTAAAATGAAAAGACAGGTGCACTAAAAATATGAAAAATGGAAGAGCAACCCTGAAATATATATATAAATATTCACTGTACACATCCCGAATTAGAGCCACCAGTCTCCACAGCCTTTAGAAAATCCCATGATTAACTCCTAAGTGAATGTTATATTTTTTACTTTCTGTTATCAAAAACATATAGAAAACATGATGAAGGAAAATACTTCTTTGTACTTCTTCTTGCTGGAGAGCTACGAACATTTAAAAGGACAAATAGATGTTAACAATGCACTCATTACAACAGAGATAGCTAGATTCAAAAATATGTCTTAGCAGCCGTGAGGTTCTTTCATATCATTATTCCAACAGATTTGTCTCTTCCGTGCGTGGGTTTTCAGTTCAAAACGACTGCCCAGCATTCACAAGATCTCTTGTCTTGAAGGGTCCAACTGTAGAAGTGTCTAACCAAATATCTTTGGCTATTGTCAATGTTGTGTTGCAGTGATGGTCAGAGCTGAGCAACATCTGGTAGTCAGCTTTTTTAGGACAAGTGTTCCAGCCCTCTCCTCACTCTCATAGCAATGTGGAGAGTAATGAAGAGACATAGCTATCCGTCTGTGTGCTTTTAAAAAGCCATTTATACAGCCATTTTATGCTACTACTCCTCGTAATATTTATGTGCAGGTTTAGACCTGACCTCCTTTTCTCTGTAGCAGTGGGTGATTACATTATGATAAAATTCTCCAAGGTATGTCGGACACCCCTCCCGACTCGTGCGGCACAATCACTCTACAGCCTTGGAGGAAGGTACATGGCTCACGTTGTACACGGTATCAACCTCACCCTGTAGCTATAACAAACCTTTGACAGCTGTTAGTTGCAGGGCAGCTGAAAAAAACATATTTCAAAGCAGGGAGGAGATGTTGTCACACACTGCAGCAAACAGTACTGTCAGGCTGAGTTGTTATGACAACCTTGCAGGTGTCAGAAACCTTACCCAGCCTAAGCAGGCTTGGGAAGCTTAGTGGACAGCAGGGCAAAAGAGGTGCAATGTAGCCAAAATCGACAAGATGAAGGAAGGGTTCTTGTGGAATCTAAAGAAAGGGAGAAGGGAAATAGAACAGAACTATTGTAAGTAAGAAGGCAATTCTCCTTTCCTTGCTTTGTGCTGTACCACTTCTGTCTCTCTGCCAGCGAGACTGGTGTTGCTATAAAGCAGAATGAGACAGATGACTCATTACCAGAGTGTGGAAATTTATTGGTTAAAAAAAAAATCTCTAGCTACACAGTGGGGGAAAAAAGTCATTCAGGGACCTACAGAGCAAAATTAGCTTCAAGTCTTCCCTCAGTAGGCCACCTCTTATTCCTTTGTTCTCCTCAGCTGGCATTTACTGTCTCAACAACTCACCCAGAGATACTGGTGAGAGGAAATAATAAAAAGGTTTCCGTTTTATTCAGAGTTCTGATTAGACCAAAACAAACAGCAGTCCATGTTTACATGAGTAGAACTTATCTGAGTAACTAGCTTCATAACTAACTACATGACTTGCTGACCGACAATGTAGCTCTAATTGTCCACAGACTGTCTGACTAAAAAGAGCAAGTAAAGAAGACTTGAGTAGGGGAAAATGGCTCTCCTCAAAGTGTTGAGCAGAGAAGGAACAAATGGCTGACATTCACCCCAGTCCAGAAAGGTCCCTCCCAGCTAAAACTTCTTAAAGGCATCAAATGTAGGTTTTAATATTTCCAATATGATTCAGGCAGAAGCTGTTGGGAAGAGGGAAAGGACGAATAAGATGCTCCCCTATCTTCTCATGAAGCAACTGCTCTGTTCTATTCCAAAGGATGAAATAAACTTTGAGTTCTTGTCCACTCAGCTTACAGACAAAGAATGAGCTGAAGAAAGGGATAGCTTATCCTTCATGTGAGATGCAACATGTCTTGGAGTGGTGTGGCCCTGGATTTAATGAAATGGAACAGTCATATTCAGTAGCCAAATGACTGGAGACAGAAACTGTAGTCTCTTCTATCTGACTGCCACAATTTTGGGAAAGATTACAACCCCCTGAGGAATTTTTTGTGTGTGCACTGTAAGGGGCCAGAATTGACATTTTAGAAGTATTGTGTTAAATAAGGTACACACCAGGAGAGACTAGTATGGTGAAGCATGCTGAGAGAGAAGATGATGATAGGGCTCAATCCCACTGACAACACACAAATACACACTGTTCTACCGGGTTCTCCTTAGAAAACACCATTTAATTTTCTTTTAAAACTGTGCCAGAGGAGTGAATTTTTCTGCTACCCTGCCAGAAATATCTGTATTTTGGAATGGATGGAGAGTAGCAATGGGCATGGAGCTAAAAACAAACCAGGAGATTCATCCAAAATCATTAATTTGTTGGTTTGAATTGGTTTGGGTTTGTCCAAACTGGAGAACCCGAACTTTCCAGAACCAACCAATTCTGGGGTGATTTATAAACCTCCTGATTTATTGTCCCTCCCAGCCTGCCTCCACTACCTTCCCACTGCCCCCGTTTCCTCCCTACCCTTTCCTGATGCTCTTCCTCTGCTGCTGCCACCATCTTAAGAGCCCCATCACACGCCGGGGGCAACCTACACATGTCCCCCACCTCTCATCTGGTAAGCGGTGACAAGAGCAGAGACTGGCTGGCCTGCCAGAGCAGCAGCCTCTCTAAATGGCCACAGCTGCTTCCGTGGAAGAAGACATGGCAGGAAAAGGTAGGGAGGCAATGGGAACAGTGGGAAGGGGGTGGGAGGCAGGCTGTGGGGACAGGGAGCAAGCCAGGTTATTGAGATTTTTTGAGTCAGCCACACTGCCTGCCCCCTTGGTCATCCACCTGCCCAGCCCTCAGGCAACTGTTCCTGTGCCCGCCTACCGTCATCCCTTTCCCCTTTCCCTCCTCCTCCTCCTCCTCCTTTTTTGTTCTCTCTGCCACATCCAGTCACCCCTCTCACTCACCCGCTCTGTATCTGTTAGGTGTTAAATACAGATTCAGCGAAGACAGATTGTGTTAGAGCATGTGTTTACAATGTTCTAGGAAGTATGGTAAACAGTTTTTATATATCCCCACCGTAAGAGATAGCTGGCTTAGACTCATGGAACAGTCCCCTGATTTGTCTAGCCTGGGAAGCAGAAAGAAATATGACTACCACCCTAGCTGTAGTGAATAATTGGTAGTTCCGTTATAATTGGCAGAATTTAAACAACACTGCACAGAGAAAGCATAAGAGAATAACTGCAGTAGCAGCGCCACCCCCCTTCACAGTAACTAGCACTTTATTTGTTTAAAAAATCTCTTTGAAAGCATCTGAACTACAGTTGTGATCAGTAATTACGAACAGAAGAATAAAAGGAAATAAAACATGGCGTCTCTGCTATGTAGACCAAATGTCCTCCTTGCTTGCGGAGTGATTGGAGGTCAGGAAAGGAGAGAGGGGCTAACAAAAGGAGTGAAGAAAACAAAACAAGAAGAGAGGAGGGGTAAGTCAGAAGCAGGGGAAGAAATTTCATCAGGATATCTGATGTCTTCTCAGTAGTTGGGCAGTAGATCTTCTCAATGGTCTCCTCAGTCAGGTCATGTAGCAAGTGGTACCTTCATGCCAATACGATCGTTGTGTGCATTTATCTTCTCACTCTGGGAAACCTTGATGTAGCTCTGGTTGTCTTCCATCATCTGGGTTGGCATCTCTTCATCTATTCCAAAGTCCTTTAGCAACTTACCTACACATAGCAGTTCTCTACATGCTTCTGCTGCAGCAATGAATTTTGACTTTGAGGAAGACAAAGCTACATTTTTTTATGACTAGCCGATGTATAAACAGGGCTTGTGTTATCCTCTGCCCAGTGTGCATCTATGAAAGTCCACAGATCCTTTCAAATATCTATCTAGCTTTTGACAGCTGTCCGGTCACCTTGTATTGGTGAAATAAGTTTTCTGTTCAGTATTCCTACACAGTAGCTACGACAGGTTCCGTTGAAGTCTTCTCCTTACTTATACAGGAACCCCTTTGCAACCAGTCTTGCCTTGGAGCATTCCACTTCTTCTGCAACGCGCTCCACCTTGAAGACCCACTTACACTCAATGGCTTGCTTGTCGGGTCATAGTTTGGTCAGGTTCTTGTGTAGTCCTTCTCATTCTTGTGTACTGCTTCTAACTTTTCTCTTGCATCTTCTCTCTGTCTGGCAGCTTCAGCTGCTGCCATCTGTTCAGTTTCTTCCCAGAATCACTGCTTTGTTCATTGACAACAACCTTGAGAGGTAGCTCAGGCAAGGAAGCAGTACAACTTTGATGGATCACAATCACTGCCTGATGGGTACAACATTCCTCCTGTGCAGGATTCCTTGTTCCTTCAGGAAGGCTTGTGTGTGGTGCAAGAAATATTCACTCCATCGTCCATTTGAAATGCCTTTGTAATTTTTCCCCCCAAATTCTCCATTTTTAGTATGCCTGGGGAAAATGCCATCTTAAGAGCCCCATCACATGCCAGGGGACATCTGCGTATGTCCCCCAACTCTCAGCTGGTAAGCAGGGACATGAGCAGATACACTTGGCACATCGCACTGCAAGTCAGGAACACATAAAACATAGAGTATTTACATTGATTTCGCTAGGCACCTCACACAGTAAGACACCACCTCCAAATCTTTCCATAGAAAAACCTGACAACACCAGAGACAATGCAAGAGCTAGGGACAGCTAGAAGGGTTCACCAGCAGGCCAGCCAGATGTTTTGGGGATCCACCAGCAGGCCAGCCAGATGTTCTGGGGAGTCAGCTCATGCCCCGCTGCCCACAAGCCATTGCCCAGGAGGGAGCCACATTGACTTAAACTTTCAGTCAGAAGATGTGGCAGTGTTCACAGCTTAGGATTTCAGAGGATCATATCCCACAGCCTGGAGCTATGCTAGGGCAGCAGTTACAGGCCTTCCATGTCAAAGGGTGAATTTCTGTTTCTGTGGCAGCCCTTGTTTGGTCCACCTGCGCGGAATGCTAAACCTGGCAGAAGACAAGGGCTTCTATCCATCCTCCTGAGACAAGCCCTAAGAAGGATTAAGGCTGGGTCCTAGGAGGACTAACTGTGGGCTAAGTTGGGGTCTCATCTGGAGAGTGGACTCGTCAGTTGGACACATTGTTGGCTGGTCCATTGGCCACACATCTTTAACATTGGCATTGAAGTAAAGAATCTTATTTTTGAGCAGCGCCCCATGGTTTCTCATGGGGAGGACAGGTGGGGCCACTCACAGATTGTCTCAAGAGAGTTCCTTTGTTCTCGGCATTCCTTGCTCAAGCAAAGGAGGATCTGTTAAAACTGACTTCCTTTCCATTAAGAACAGATATAAAAGTGTCACATTTTTTCACCCGGTGTTGCTGAGAGGAAGCCTGTCTTTTGTTTATCATCCAAGTTAAATCCACTCATGCTCAAGTTATTAAATATTGTCAGCAAAGCAGATATGTATTTTTCACAATCTCTCTTTCAATTAAACCTCAGCCTTACAAACTCTCTGATCCACACTACTTATAAAATAAACAAATTAAAGTTTGTAAAGCCATAGGATCTCTCTAGAGCAGGCATTCTCAATGGGGTCCACATAGCACCCTAGGGAAGGCTGGCACATTTGAAGGGGGCCACAGACTGAAAAGGATTCTTCACACACCACCTTATAAGGTTCATTATGCAACTTACACAGTCCTGATTCGGTCTATATTTCTTTCATACTGTCTTTATGGCTTAAAAATGTGGAAAATGGCTGCTCTAGAGCATCCAACATCTCTTTTGCAGTCTCACACTTACTCTATATACACATATATATGTTGGTCTGAAAGGCTGTCAGAGATCATTGCTTTGGCCACAAAATTTTTATTTTTTCTAAATAATCTTAACTTCTCCATCCACTTGTGGTTCCTGAGGTTCTATACAATCATGTACTCGCACAGCTCTTAAATTAATCTTCAGACCATTGAGAAAAGTTAACAGAAGTAAGCTTTGGGGGTTTTCCATAAAAGATTTTGCTATGATCCAAATCCATCTTTGTATTTCTGAGTGGATTCAGTTAATTATTTCAGAAAAAAAAGAGTTAAAAATTCCCTATTGACAGTGAAAAATCCATTGGAAAGTATTTTATTGTTGTTTAGTTGTTAAGTCATGTCCGACTCTTCGTGACCCCATGGACCAGAGCAAGCCAGGCCCTCCTGTCTTCCACTGCCTCCCGGAGTCGGGTCAAATTCATGTTGGTCACTTCGATGACCCTGTCCAACCATCTCGTCCTCTGTCGTCCCCTTCACCTCTTGCCCTCACACTTTCCCAACATCAGGATCTTTTCCAGGGAGTCTTCTCTTCTCATGAGATGGCCAAACACTTGAACCTCAGCTTCAGGATCTGTCCTTCCAGTGAGCATATCTATATGCTCTGTATACTATGGAAAGCATAGATAGAATTAAAACTCTTTTGGAAAAATTTGGAAAAATATCTGGATTATGCATAAATTGGCAAAAATCTGAAATAATGTTGTTTAATCATAATACATTAGAACAGGAAAGGTTTGCGGATAAATATGACTTTAAGATATGTAAATCAGTTAAATATTTAGGTATAGACTTAGCAAAAGACATTAAAAAAATAAAGGAACATAATTATAATAAATTTAAAGAAAAATTAAAAAGAAAATACAGGAATACAATAATTTAAAACTTTCTTGGTTTGGAAGGACTGCACTGGTAAAAATGGAAATTTTATCAAAAATTAATTTTGTATTTAGAATGTTACCAATACAGTTAACAAAGAATGATTTTAAATTTTGGCAAGGAATAATTAACAAATATTGTAATGAAGGGAAGAGAGCCAAAATAAATAAAAAAAGTACTGGTATAAAACAACAACAAAAGGGTGGTATAGGTTTACCAAATAATATAAAGAATTACTACTTGGCTAATCAGTTAAGGTTTATTGAAGAACCCAGAAAGGATAATTTGGTGGAAAATGGAATCATCAGAATTACAAGAAGATATTGAAAAATACCTATTTGGTATGGTCAAGAAATATAAAGTAAGTGAAATTAATAACCATTTTTAAAGATAATGTTAAACACATTGTATAAATATAGAAAGAATTTATGTCCATTTAACTCTCCACTAGGATTAGTGACTGAAATAGAGATTTTTCCTGTCAATATGAAAGTGTAAAGGTAAAGGTAAAGGTTCCCCTTGACATTTTTAATCCAGTCGTGTCCAAATCTAGGGCGTGGTGCTCATCCCATTTTTCAAGCTGTAGAGCCAGCGCTGGTCCTAAGACAGTTTCCATTGACATGTGGCCAGCGCGACTAGGGAACGCCATTTTAGCTTCCCACTGAGATGGTGCCTATTTATCTACTCGCATTTTTTACATGCTTTCAAACTGCTAGGCTGGCGAGGAGCTGGGACAAAGCGACGGGAGCTCACTCCTTTGCGTGGATTCGATCTTACGACTGCAGGTTTTCTGACCCTGCAGCACAGGCTTCTGCGGTTTAGCCCACAGCGCCACCACGTCCCTATGAAAGTCTATGTGGAATTATTTAAAGAAAAAAGTGATTAGATTGAAAGACTGGCTGTATAAAAGGAGACCGAAAGATCAAATGAAGCAAATCCTTCAGAATAAGAATATTTCATGGTTGAATTATATGCAATTAGAAAGATGGACTAATGAATGATTAAAGAAATATAACAAAGGCAGAGAATACACTATGTATGAACAGTTTCTATTATCATATGAAGATATTCAAATGATTGATTCAGTAAAGGGTACAGTGAGTAAAATTTACAAATTCCTGCTTGACTTAGAAGAAGAAAGTGAGAAAGAAAGAAGGATTGAAGTTAGTGTGGGAACAAGATTTTGGAAAAAGAATAAATGATGAAGAATGGAGGAAGGTGTGGAAAATTAGGGTTTTAAGGTTTATGTCAGTGAGAATAAGAGAAAAAATTGTAAATTGGGCTTAAGATAGTATTTAACACCAACAAAATTAAATAAAATTAATGCTGGTTATCTGAATGTCTTGGAAATGTGAGAAGGAAATTGGTACATATTTTCATATGTGGTGGGAATGTGAAAAAGTACAAAGATTTTGGAAACTAATCTTTAAAGAACTAAATGATATATGTGAAAAAGATATAGAATTTAATCCTGAGATCGCTTTGTTATCAATATTTGAGAATGTGGAATATGATAAGATGACTAAAGAATTGATTACCAATTTATTAACACCAGCTAGATTAAGAATAGCTAGGCAATGGAAATCAAAATCTGAGTTTCAAATGGATGATTGGTATAATGATATATGGAATATAGCTATAAATGAGGTTAAGGTTAAGAAAGGAGAGTTGAAAAAGAATAATTTCATGATATATAGGGCAGATTTTTGGAATATGTGTTAGCTAGAGGAAAAGGGAAAGCTCCAAAGGAAGAATCAATGCAGTTCTGGAGAAGAGGACAATAACAGAAGAAGAAGAACATAGATAGAGGAAGAAGAAGATTATTGCAAGAGGTCCTGACTATGGTGGTGGGGAACACAGTTAATCTGTATTTTGGTTTATGTATTTTATGTTTATGTTTATGTTATAGTTAAATTAAAAATTTAAAAATGAGTTAAAAAATAAGCAAACCAAACAACTTTCCTCAGTGAGTTAATTTCAGGTTGGTGGGAGGAAAAAATTACAATACTTAGAAGACCATAAAGCTTGAAAAAATACTTGTAAGCTTGCTCTTTGAGCCAAGCTACTCTGTCTGTCCATACTGGGCCCATAACTAGAGATGGGGATGAATATAAAAATGGATCACTTTTTCCAACGAATATAGCTGATTCGTTAAATATTCATTGATCTGTATTTGTGGGTTCCAGAGACCCCCACAAATATGAAGGGATGAATATTTACCTGTTTTTATTCATTCTTTGTATTAAAATAAAACAAAAAACACCATTCTGCCTACCACCCGCCGATCAGTTGATTGGTGGCAGAAAGGCAGCCACCACCCCACAAAGCCACCCAATACCACAGCCTACCCCACCCTCTTCCTTTCCCTACCTTAGGACCTACCCCACCCCCCACCAACACCCTCTTACCTTAATCGCTGCTGCCGAGGTCTTCTGTCACATGTAAAAATGGAAACTGACTGCCCTTTGCAAAGATGGTAGCTGCAGCTTTATTTAGGGTAGGGAAGCTGCAGCTGCCATCTTTGCAAAGGGCAGCCAGTCTCCCTTTTTACACATCGTGGCTGCGATGGCCTGATGGAGACCTCGGCAGCAGCTATTAAGATAAGGGGGTGTCAGTGGGAGTGGGGTGGGGGCTAAGGTAGAGAAAGGAAGGGGGTGTGGGCGTAGGTTGTTGGGGTGGCTGCCTATCAGCTTCTCATAAGTTGATTGGCGGCCAGTAGGCAGAATGGGCTTCTGTGCCATGTGATAAACTCTCCTGGGGGAACCCAATTTGTGGGTGAATAACTCAGATATCCTATATCCAATCTTCACCAATGTTGGCGGGCATGTTGGGGAAAACATAGGAAGCTCCGTTGTGATTCTGGATTCTCTAAGTACCTGGGGGGAGCTTTCCTGGGGGCCTCTCTTTGTGACAATATAACTTGGGGGTCCATGATCCAAATTTCACTAAACTTTCAGAAGTTGTAGAAAAGCATCCAAGGAAGCTTTCCTGCAAACATGGTGTCTCTAGGTGGTTGGGGGCCAGTGTTACAGCCATTTAAAATGCAGATGAATCGACAGATCAATCTGTCAATTCATTGAAGAATATTCATATATTTGTATTTGTTGATCTGTTAACCTTGATGGAATCTTTTCACGGATCAAAACGAATTGCCATTTTTTTATTTGTCCCCATCTGTACCCATAACCTGTTGTGAATGATTGGTAATTAATGTATAATTAGCAGAGTTTAAGGTACAACTACTGCACAGATTAAGCTCAAATGAGCCACACAACTCCACAGTAATTAGCACTATGTATGTTAAAAGTCACTCTGGAAGCATTTTAAGTAGAAAAAGGAAATGTAGTATCTTTATGTAGAGTTTGTGATCAGTAGGTTTAAACTGAAGAATAAAAGGAAGTACAAATAGAGTCTCCACCATGTGGAAGAAACATATTCCGTGCTTGCTACATGCTCAGAGGTCAGGAAAGGAGAGAGAGAGACTAACAAAGGGAGTGAAGTAAACAAAACCAGAAAAGAGGAGAGGCAAGCCAGAGGTGGGGAAAAAGAACTTTAGCAATAGATTAATGGCAAGAGACAACCATTTTAGATTGTAAAAAGTCCCTTCCCAATGGTACTTTGTGTTGCTGCATTATTTTTCCAACATATTCAGCTGTATATCAAAATTAAATTTGGTTGGTACACTAAGGGCCACAATTCTGTTCCTTAGTTATGCCTGTGGAAAGCATAACTCACAATGGATTCTCTCTGGCAATCAATCAATCAATCAATCAATCAATCAATCAATCAATCAATCAATCAATCAATCAATCAATCAATCAATCAATCAATCAATCAATCATTCATTTATTTATTTATTTGTTTGTTTGTTTGTTTGTTTGTTTGTTTGTTTGTTTATTTATTTATTCAATTTTTACCCCGCCCCTCTAGACAATGTCTACTCAGGGCGGCTTACATGGATAAATCAATTCTCACTTGGATTTCTAGGTGTACACCAGTTCATCATGCTAGCATACACCCACACATGGAAGTGAAGACTCATTGATTGTCAGTGACAAGTTACTATGAGCTACCCTGTTTGCCTTTCACATAAATAGATAAGAGGGAGGATTTTGGCCCAGATTACATAAAGTCATCTGAAGCCCAGTAATATTACCTAGTAGTTTAAAATGGCTTTGTGGTGTTTATGTTGCTGCAGTTGAAGAAGATAGGAGCAGAAGGAACTTTTCTACAAATAATCAAAGCAATATATATTAAACAGAAAGCCAAAATGAAAATCAATGATCAAACAACTGAAGATATCCAAATTGAACAAGGCACAAGGCAGGATTGCTCCCTTTCTCTATTATTATTCTTAACACTAGAGATTTTAAATAGACAAATAAGAGGAAATATTGGAATCAGGGGCCTCAGAATCAGGGGAGAAGAATTTAAGCTACAAGCATATGCTGATGATTTAGCAATAATATTAGAAAATGCCCTGGATAGTAAAGAAGAACTATTAAGAACTATAGAAGAATTCGGAGCTGTAGCAGGTCTTAAAATAAATTAGCAAAAAATTAATTTTTGACAAAAAATATAAAAAAGAGGAGTTATCATCACACACACAAAAAATAAGCAATTTAATGAAAGAAAATTATCTTACAACTCAGAAGGAAATACAGAGAGATTTGGAGGATTGGAATAAGCTACAAATCTCAATGATGGGAAGAATTTTGATAATAAAGATGATGATTTTACCAAAATTGCTATTTTTGTTTCAAAACTTACCAATCTTATTAAATGATAAATACTTCAAGAACTTGGATAGCCTGACCTCGAAATTTGTATGGAAGGCCAAGAAACCAAGAATAAAACTTAGAACATTGCAAGATTTAAAAGAGAGAGGTGGCTTAGGACTGCCGAATTGGCTATTATATTATAAGGCATGTGCTATGGTCCGGATAAAAGAATGGATAATGTTAGAAAATCAAAGACTGCTGAAATTGCAAGGTCAAGATTTTAAAAGGGTTGGTATGTATATGTGTGGTATGGAAAACTTAAAGAACAGACACATTTCACAGAACATATTGTGAGGAAAGTGTTGCATTTAGTATGGCAAAAATTTCAAATGCAAATTTATAAGAAAATTCCAATAAGCGTAGCACTAATAGAGGCATTTGAAAGTATTGAATCAGAAGGGAGCTTTACTTACATATAAAGATTTGTTAACTAAATATCAAAATATGAAAGACAAACAAGACCTAGAGAAATTGGGTCTTGCTACAGATTGGTGGTCAATGCTCAAACTAGAATCAAGATATGACAAGGACGAAAATGTGAGGTTTTGAGGGGAAAGTTCAGCTGGATGAACACTAATGAGAAAATAATTAAAAAGTATACATATCTATTAGAGTAGGATCTAGAGGATGAGAGGGTGAAGGAGGTGATGGTAAAATGGGCACAAAACTTTGAATATAATATTGATATTGATGAATGAACAAAAATGTGGAAAGATAACTATAAAATGATTAAGCCAGTTAATCTTATAGAAAATGTTCTTAAAATGTTTCATAAATGGCCTTTCAGTCCAGTAAGACTGGCCAAAATGTCAGAAGGGATCAGTAATGTTTGCTGGAAATGTTAAAAAAATAAATAAATCCAGGGACTTATTATCATATGTGGTGGTCATGCAAAAGGGTTCGCGCGCTGGAGGGGCGAGGAACGCCCTTGAAAGCGCAGCGCGTTTGCTTCACCTGGTGCCGGAAGCGCAGGCAACAAAGGGCCACGTCACTTTGCTGACGCAGGCTGGCGCTATTTAAGGGAGCGCCGGTCGGTCGCAAAGTGCTTTTGCTTCTGGCACTGGAAGAGGACGGAGTGCAGAAGGAGGCTCTTTACTTACTGCGGAGGCCAGTTCTTCAGAGCGGTTTGTGTGGGCTGTAATAGCCCGATCGTGAGATCAGTGGGGGAGGAGGAGGTTGAGGAGACCGGGAGGGAGCGAGCGGCGGTGAGGCGGTCGGGCCGCGCCCGCGGCTCCGCTCGTCAGCTGGGGCTCCTGTTTGTTCCTTCCCTCCTCGGTCCCTGCCCCCACCACCTTGGTCTCTGGGCTCTATCCCATTTTTTCCCCCTTTTCTTTTTCCTGGCCGGCTGCCGCGGGGCGCGAGTGGAGTGCGGGCGCAGCTCCGCGGTGCTTGGTTGGGGGATTGGTGGGGTGGGGTCGGGTTGGTGGAACGCGTGGGGCGCGAACGCGCCAGCGCGGCCGGTATAGGTGGGGACTGGTGGTCCCTTATACAGGACAGGCTTGGGCTTGTTGTTGGGGATTAGTCTGCCTAGTGGGGCTTCAGGAGCCGCTGGGTAGGCGGGCACCCCCCCCACTTGTGAAGTCTTGGTTAAAAAAAAAAAAAAAGGGAATAGAATAAAATAAGGTACAAAATAAAATATTAGCAATAATAAAATAATAAAAGGGGGGGAATTAGCGGTAAAGGGGAGGCCGCGTTCCCTCAATGGTATAGGGGAAGGAGCCCCATTTGGTGTAGGGCATTGGCACAGTGTGGTTGGTATCAGCTTGCCCTGGGAAAGTGAAACTGAAGGTGGAAGTTGGTGGTGTGGCAGCCATTTTGAAAAGCCCGGCCCGGCCGCATGGTCTATTGGCGGCGGCCATTTTGCAGTGGGGTTTGAATTTAAAAATAAATAAATAAATAAATAAATAAAATAAAATAAAATAAAATAAATAAAGGAAGAAATAAATAAATAAATAAATAAATAAATAAATAAAAATCAAGACAAACAGGGGGGAGAGTTACGGAAGCTGCGGCCCTCAACAGGGAGGGGTCGGTTGATCATTTGGCTTTTAGGTACTTGTCTGTAGTACATATATATATATATATATATATATATATATATATATATATATATATATATATACGATAACAGAATTATCAAGCATATATATAACTAAATACGTAAGGTTCACGAATAAAGAACTACAACAGTGAAGCACATTCAAGATGCCGCCCAAGAAAGGAGGTGGTAGGAAGAAAGGGAAGGAGCCAGTGCGGAGTCAGGTGGGGAGGCAGCAGTCTCCCCTGCAATCATCCTCTGAAGATGAATCTTGGGCTATGCTGAGGGAACTGCATTCTAAGGTTACACACATGGAAGCACAGAGATTGGAGAAGCGAGCCCCTGGTGGCGAGGAGGTTACACCACGGCGGTCGGCTAGGGAATCAAAGGGAAAACGGAAGGCTGAATTAAAGGCTCTTACTAGTGAACTAACAAGGTGTTTTGCTGTACTTGAGTCTGAGCAGGGTCACGAGATTGGAGACCACGATGGAAGTGGGGGCACATCACCGGAGCATTCGGAGAACAGGGGACGCAAGCGTAGAAAGACAGAGGCAGCACGCAACATGGAAGCTGGGGAAGGAACGGCCTATGGGTATGACCCATATGAGGACCCGGCTACGTACACACCTGGGGCTGCTGATGTTGCAAGGGGTGAGAGACGGGGTGAGTATGGTGGTTTACACAACACATCAGGGCAAGGGGTGTACTGGCCGTGGTATGATGGGCGTCAACAACCTACAGGATCTCACAACATGGGGATGTCGCCTCACATGCCGGGGCCTGGGCATTGTTGGCCACAGATTGCCCCGCAGTGGTTTGGATGGGGTACGCCTGGGGCAACGTCTGATAAGGCAGGGACTACAATAGAAGGTAGAGAGGCAAATTTGACACTGCACCCGTCAGTGCCTAATACGGGCTACAATTCGGCTCCGTTTCTCTATACGCCTTACACAGACTACAGTACGCCTCTAGGCGACCATCTGACGCCAGCAATAAAAGAACGGATTTGGAGAGGCGATTATCTTGACTTCTATGATCTCTTGAATAGGGAATATGAGGTGAAGGAGCTGGACAAGGATGATGAAAAAATTAAGGAAAAACACAGAAGGAAGAGACCAGATAGAAATTGGAATAATTGGGTTACGGGTTTCACCATATATGCCGGGGTGTTGGTAAAGATGCAACCCTGGAAGGCCTCAGCCCTTTTCCAGTATTACGATATAATGCGTAGAGCGAAGGCTGAATTTGAAGGTCAGGCGTGGTTACGGTATGACGAAGCTTTCAGGATGAGAAGTGCTATCAGGCCGGAACTGCGCTGGGATGAGGTACATCCTGGGCTTTGGCTACAGCACATGTCGCCAGCTAAAACAAACCTGGGCGACAGATTCGATTGTGGACACCTGAACATTAAGTTTTCTGGGAATGTTGGTACCCGCCAGGGGGCGGGGCAGACGGTTCAACCCCGGCTGCCTTGCTACGAATTTAACAATAAGGGGTCATGCAGCAAGTCCCCTTGCAGGTTCAGGCATGAATGCATTACCTGTGGGGGAAAACACCCGAGATCCAATTGTTTCCGGGCTGGAGGACAGCGACAGGGCAAGCAAGGTGGTTCCGGTAGGAAGCCTGAAGGGGGTGGCAGCTCTTCTGGAAAGGGGGCCAACGCCAATCAGAATTGATAGATTGGAAGAGGGCTTATGGCATTATCCCAGGCCAGAGGATGCAGTGTATTTGCGAGAGGGGTTTAGACACGGATTTCGGATACCAGCATTGGGTATTCGAAGGGCATTTTTTGCTAGGAATTTGAAATCGGTTAAAGGTATGGAGGAGGTGGTTTTGAAGAAAATTAACAAGGAGGTGAGTGAAGGTAGGGTACTGGGGCCATTTAACAGGCCGCCATTGGTGGACCTAAGGGTTTCACCTTTGGGAATTGTTCCCAAGAAACACCCAGGGGAATTTAGGTTGATACACCATTTATCTTATCCGGAAGGTGATTCTGTGAATGATGCCATACCGGATGAGCTGTGTTCTGTTAGATATACATCATTTGATGAGGCGGTGCGAATGGTTAGATCTTGTGGCATCAATGCGGAGTTGGCCAAGGCTGATGTAAAATCGGCTTTCCGGATTTTACCTGTTCATCCGGAAGATTTTAACTTACTGGGTTTTCAGTTTCAAGGCCAGTATTATGTTGATAGGGCCCTTCCTATGGGGTGTTCGATCTCGTGCGCGGCCTTTGAAAAGTTTAGTACATTTGTGGAATGGCTGCTTCGTCAGAGGATTGGCTGTGCATTAACAGCCCATTATCTGGATGATTTTTTGTTTTGTGGACAAGCAAACACTGGTAGATGCTTTAGGTTTCTGGAAGCTTTCCGGGAGTTAGCAGCGGAGTTGGGGTTGCCATTAGCTGAGGAGAAGACGGAGGGGCCGTCTACGACCCTTACCTTTTTGGGCATTGAATTGGACACGACTCAGCAGGCTTCAAGATTGCCGCTGGATAAAGTGGGGAACATCAGGAAGCTGGTCAGTAGTTATCGGGATAAGAAGAAGGTAACCTTAAGGGAGCTGCAGCAGTTGGTTGGGCACTTGAATTTTGCCTGTAAGGTGGTAGCGCCAGGGAGGGCTTTTGTAAGGCGTTTTTCCAGTGCCATGTCAGGGTTAAGGAAGCCTTTTCATAAAACGCGGATAACGCAGGGAATGAGAGAGGATCTGCGGATTTGGGAACAGTTTTTGGAGCAGTTTAATGGGGTTTCTTTTTGGAGGTCAGATGTTAACCTTAGGGCGGATGTCCAGGTAAATTCTGATGCTGCCGGGGGTTTAGGTTTTGGTATATATTTTCAGGGCAGATGGTGTGCAGGGATGTGGCCGGAAGAATGGCATCACTTAGGTATTACCAAGGATTTAACCTTTTTGGAATTTTTTCCAATAGTTGGAGCACTATGGTTATGGGCAGACGAATGGGCCAATACGGTGGTGCGGTTCTGGTGTGACAATCAGGCGGTGGTGCACATCATCAATAATTTGACGTCACGCTCAGAGAGGGTCATGGAGTTGGTTCGGGCATTTACTTTGAAGGCGCTCCGGTTTAATGTCGTGGTGCATGCGCGTCACGTGCCTGGCGTGGATAATCGAATAGCTGACGCTCTTTCACGCCAACAGATCCGGCGTTTCAGGGAATTGGCACCGGAGGCCAGAGATCTGCCGGAAGTGCTTCCGGCAGAGGTCTGGCAGATTGGCGTGAGGAAGCGTCGCGTGCGATAGGTATGGCTTTGGCCCCAAGGACGGGAACAAAATATAGAAGGGTAGTGAAGGAGTTTTCAGAATTTAGGTGCAGGGCACGTTTGGAACGGAGGTGGCCGGCACCGGTTGAACACATACAGCAATTTATTGTGGAATTGCATAGGAAAGGTTTGGCCCCGGGTACTATTCAGGGTAAGTTAGCGGCTTTAAAATTTTACGCGAAAGCAAATGGTTGGAAGGATACGTCAGGTGAATTTAGAATTAAGAAAATGATTGAGGGTTGGTCTCGGGAGAGGGGTCGGTCAAGGGATGACAGGACTCCTATATCGCCAGGGATATTAGTGAGTTTAGTGGATCTTTGGGGTACGATATGTACGGACGGATACGAAAAAGTGCTTTTTCGTACGGCGTCGTTAGTAGCATTTTTTGGGGCACTTCGGATTAGTGAATTGGTAGCACTAAGTAAAAGGGATGGTTCCCGTTTGGCTTTGCAGAGGGCAGACGTAGGGATTCAAAACGATCAGGTCATACTTAGGATTAGGAGGTCTAAAACGGATCAACACGGGAAGGGTGGACAGGTTCGGTTGGGGCGTTGTAGTATAGTCAAATTGTGCCCAGTGCGAGCCGTCAGTCAGTTTATGGGAGTCCGGGGGAACACCGGAGGTTATTTCTTCCAACATGCGGATGGCACACCACTGACAAAATATCAATTTTGGAAGCTAACTGATATGGCGCTGGAAAGAGTGGGAGTGCAGGGCATGCGGTTTGGCACGCATTCATTTAGAATAGGGGCTGCCTCAACTGCGGCAGCTCTGGGTTACGATGCTGAAAGGATTAAGCAATTGGGGCGTTGGTCGTCGGGCTGTTATAACAAATATATCAGACAATTGCCTAACGTGTAGGTAGGGGTTGTTTTTTGTCTTCCAGGTGGAGAGATGTCGGAAGCTCGATGGAACGTGCTGATGGTGGGACATAGTTTCATCTATTGAGCGGCCCGTTACGCGGCTGCTTCCCATTGGGGAAGCGATTTAGGGCTCGGTGCCCAGGCCTCCATTACATGGAAGGGCATGCGCGGCATGCGATGGATTCAATTTGGACGGGTCACGGCCTTTGGATGTTCGCCTCCCGACATCTTGGTGGTCCATTTGGGGGGCAATGATTTGCCTCAGGTGCCTGGTAAAGCACTGATATTGGACATATTGCGGGATTTAGATAGGCTCCATGCCTTATATCCCAGGATGAGGATTGTTTGGTCAACAATCATTCCGCGCTTAAAGTGGCGTGGTGCTATTAATGTGGACAGGGTAAACAATGCCCGTCGTTTGGTTAATAAGGAAGTTTGCAGAAGTGTATGCAAGCGCGGATTGGGTTCTGTGATTGGCCATCACAGAATCTTAACATCCAAATTTGAGTATTTCCGTGACGATGGGGTCCACCTGTCCGAGGCAGGTTTGGACATTTTCCTGGATGATTTGAGAGGGGGCCTGCTGGAGGAATTTGGTTTTCTTGGTGGGCTCATGGGACATAGCCGGTGCTAGTCCTCATGTGGTGGTGGGTAGTGCGGGAATAACTGGTCGTCACGGTGTTTCCCTTTTGATAATATTTAAGTAACAGTGCGTCAATGCTGACAGTTCCTGCGGATCGTGCGATTACAGGGCTGAAGGCAACTGAGGCGCTGAAACACTTTCGGACCAAAAAGTCATTAAAGGAAATGGCTGGAGGTCCGGGGTGTTTTTATTAAGCCTTCCAGGTTCCACCGGTCGGTAGTACAGCTGGAACCTGGGGGCTGGGACTCGCCCATTGGCATATAAGGATTTATTTGGTGTTATTTCCCCGCACTACCGCAGGTCCCCTCAATATGGATTTGGTTTTTATTTGATTTAGGAAATCTAATTTGGCTAATAAAGTGTGGCCCATGTTTAATACCAAATGTATGTTGTCTGCGTCTTCATTTCGGTGCTTGGGGAAGCAAAAGCAAAGGTTTGGGAAATGTCACAAGAATTTGTTCAGCAAAAAACTAAGCTTTAAACCTGAAATGTTTTAATTGAATATAATGCCAGAAATTATTGATAAGAAAATAAAATATAGTCTACTGTATATATTTTTCTACAGCTAGGTTACTCTGGGCCCAGAAATGGAAAAATGGAGAAACACCAATGATGCAAGAGCTACTAAATAAGCTACTGGACATTGCAGAACTAGAGACATTACAAGATCAACTAAGGCACTTTGTAAAGGAAAGCTGGAAGCTGATATATAACTGGGCCCAGGAAAAGACAGAAATTTAGGGGAAGAATTAGTTTATGGCGAATCAGTGCTCACCAGAATCATGTGATGATATTCAGATGACCAGATGATAGCAAAATCTCTGATCTATTAAGTGTACTAGGGATGTTAATTTTGATGTTTTGTTATTACTGTTAGGTTACAGTTTTTTTTCTGTGTTTTGGTATGTATGAATCAAAAAAAGTTTACAAAAAATGGCTTTGTGGTGCAGAGCCTCTCAGATTTTGAAAATCTTCTTCCATAACATAATGTGGACTAACTCAAATTCAACATGCTTTAAAGAGTCTGTTCTGCTGCGACTGAGTTTGAATCCCATTGTCTGTATGTGAAACACATCAAACAATTTAGGAATGCTATATAAATGTTAGGTGCTATTATTGTTAATGTATCATTGAGTATGTATATTTATTTTTGAAACATGCGACAACACATTAATTCTGGCTTGAAACCTGTAAGTTTTGCTCCAGTGTGAATTATCTGCCTGACTTCAAGTAGAGAGGTTTTAGTGGAAGTACTGGAAGATAAATACAATGCTTGCCACATTGGTACCAATTTACTAATACATTTTTGTCACTTCGCTTTATCATATTATACTTGTTTTGAAGGAGAGGCTATTATGCACCATTACAATAATTTCCATTTGCTCATTATAAGCTTTTACGGTACCTTGTCTGGATGGGTACTTTGACTCTCTTTGGTCTACTATATGGCTTTCATTTTGCTACTACTTTAGATGCAAAGCATCCACTTAGAGGTATTTCTCTATTTAAAAGTAAACTCCATTGAATGGAATGGACTGATTTTCCGGTAAATGCATAGACAATATGCCTGAAATGAATTTCAGCATTTATGTTCTTCATAAAGTGGAATACAAAGACCCTGTTTTAGGAGAGAAATGTGCCACCCCCATTTTAAGAAAGATAATGTAGGTATTAGTTGATTTATTCTTATTATAACACCATGTTCCTCTCCACATGTTTATTCAAAGGCAGCTAAAAATAAAGTGGTTGCAAACAGCATACCCTCAGAAAGAAGTTGGAGCTAGCCCTTCTCAAGGACACAACTGTCATCTTCCTCTGCCCCTCTCGTCTTTGGAATTGCTGATTCTCCTCTCTTCATGCTATTTCCTTTCATAGCACCCTACCCAGTTTTACTGGTGAAAAAACGGTCACAGATTTAAAATTCCTATTTAGGGGGCCAATCCAACACATGTTGCTGCCTGAGGTAAAAGGCGGACAAAAGCCAGCTGGCCTTGGGAGCCATGACTCAACAGCAAGTATAAGATTTAACTCCTAGACCTGAGGCAAAAGTGAGCAAATTCAAGAGATCTGGAGAGTGCACTCATCTTCTCTGGATCCTGAAAATCTGCACCTGCCCTCATGACCACTGACACCCCTCTCTTTAGAGAAGAAGTTAAAACTTGAAAAATGACAATTTCAACAATTTATATTAAACCAATTTCCCTGTTTTACTGTCTGCAAACTAGGACAGTTATCACTCCTTTCCCTCACTCTTCTGCTTCCTTCACCTCTGGTTTCTACAGGCAAAAGCAGTTCTCCTTTAATAAAAGAGCGTATATTTCTTACTGGTGGCATCTACTAGGATTTTTGTTTGTCAAGTTAAAGGAAGCCAGATATCAGTTGAATATCAGGAAAAACTTCCTAACTGTTAGAGAAGTACAACAGTGGAACCATTTACCTCGGGAGTTGGTGAGTGCTCCAACGCTGGAGGCATTCAAGAAAAACTTAGATAATAACCTGGCAGATATGCTTTGATTTGTATTCCTGCATTGAGCAGGAGATTTGACTTGATGGTCTTGTAGGCACCTTCCAAGTTCACTTTTCTATGTTTTCTATGATTTTTTGTTTGTTTGGAACAGTTACTAGAATCTCTAGCCATTGGCTGGAGATGATGGGAATTGTACTCCAAGATATCTGGAGCACACTTGATTATCTATCCCCACAAAGCAGGATTTAGCCCATATGTAAAATCTTATCTGGGCAGAAATACCTTTTCTGCTAATGAGTCCACTTCTGAATCTTTTCTTTAGTCATATTTAAATGTCCAAACATTGGTTTCACTATGTAAACTATGCCAACATGAGAGGGGACTCTTATTCCATGAATAGGAATGTTTACATTTTGTTTATGTCTCATCTTTCTTCCAAAGAGCACAGGATAGAGTATGCTCCTGTGTTTCTCACATGACTACACTCTCATTCACAATCTGAAAATTCATCTCTCTCTGTTGTAGCCTGAATTCACTGAAAAGGAAACAACAGGTCCTGAACAAGTTGATACATTTCTGCATTCATGGTGTTAATACCTTATCCATAACTGTTCCGAAGGAGGAGCAGGAGGAGAAGAAATGTAATCTCAGTGACGAGGAACGAAGGTGGCAATGGGATGTTCATTTTTGTTATTTTCTTCTTGTGCGGATACCCACCTAGGAGGACGAGGAAGACATTGTTGGCACCTCTTTCAACAAAAGGTGGGGGAGGAACATGCAACACCAGCTCTGCATCCATCAAAAGGCAGCTCTATATAGCTCGATGCTTCTAAAGTAGGTGGCAAAAAAATAAATAAAATAAAATACTCAATGAAGGCCATTTTGCTAGTCCAGTGTCCCAAAGGGCCTGGTTTTGAGGAGTTGTTGGGAAAGAAAACACTCTAGAGAGATGTGCCAAGCAGCCATAGCTTTGTCAAAGCTGCAGGGACCCTCCCAGGAGAAGTGCAGTTTTAAACCTTACACCCACCACTTGAGTTGACGGCTTTATTAAGATGAATGTTTGCTCTGCTTGGAATAAGGAGCCCAGGGAGTGAGACTGGGTTTGCAGAACCAATTTTAAGTCACACCGTTTTGTCAAAAAGTAAACAAATCAGACAGGTTGATTCCAACGTGAAGCAGCTCCAAGCTTATTATTTTGAGTCACAAATAATTACCCTCAGCACAACCTTATGAGCCAGGTTTCCTTATTATGCTGATGTCCCGTCTTTCCTCTACAGAACTCCAGGCACAGCATACCTTTTCTGCATTTCATCCTCAAAACTTTCCCTGAAAGTTATGTTAGGCTGACAGATGGCATTTTCTCCCAATTGTGAGCCCTTGAGTGAACAAAGTTTTGAACCCCACTTTCCTTATTATCTCTACTTCTCCCGCATTGAAACTATGTCATTGCCTTTGATTTATTTTATTTTTTAGGTTGAGATGGAGAGACAGGTTTGCATCAATGAGCCCACCCACCCACCCTACTTTCTGCAAGGAGAATGGCATTAAAGGCACCAAATGTATCCACACATCTGTCATAGCTGGATTTTGATGTAAATGACCTAGAAGAGAAATTATTATCCTGGCTCTGTCATGTTGTTTCCTCTTGTGGCTTATTCCCTTATTTTTTCAGTGTCTTGTACTGCATTTCTTCCCCTTATTATTATTACTTAGTGAACTCTCAGTCTTTCTCACTCCTGTTTTCCTTTCCACATTTTGATATCCTTCATGCTGCAACACTTGTGCTCTCTGGCAGGGCACGTAAGGGTAGCTTTGGAAACAGGAAAACCTCATGGCAAGGAATTAGCAACATACCGATTGGGCAAAGATCACTCCCACTACAGATTGCAAGGACAACTCCTTCTAGCCCAGTGGGTGTATTTCAAACCATAACATTAAACATGGCCCGAGTCTCAAGCAGGTGGCCTACATCCCTGCAGAGCCATTGAGGAATTTTCACCATCTGTTAGGGGATTGTTCTCACCACTCTGTGGTCAGTTAAATGATTATAAGAAGGAAATAAGAAGCAGCTGTCTTAATGGTGAAAAGTGGGATAATTTTGGCATTTATTTATTTATTTTTGGTTTTGCTTTGTTTTTTATTAACAGCAAATGAAATTCAAACATTCTACAAAAGGATAGCAGAACTTTATTACGGTCAACAACCAGCAAGACCAGAACAATATAAAATAAATTCTACAAAATGTGTGCCTATGTAAGGGAGAAATTAATCAAGTACATCTCTCTCTCTCTCTCTCTCTCTCTCTCTCTCTCACACACACACACACACACACACACACACACACACACACACACAGATACACACACACACACACACACACACACAAACACACACACACATTTTTGGATAATTTGTGTTTTGTGTGTGTTTACATTCATCTCAAATATGTGATACTGCTGACTTCCCAGCTTAAATAACTGGATAGACTATGTCTTGAAATGAGTTCCCCAACCCTCCTGTTTTGGTTCTACATGATCTTTGAAATTGTAAAAACTTCAAATTTTGCATGGATACCACTGAGTTCTCTTCTTAAATAACTACATTGGTTGCATGTCGAAATGTGTTCCTTCAGAACCCCAGTTTTGTGCATGTATTTTTTCCAAAAGATAAGAGATAGAGACGTGCATTACTGCTGATTCTCTAACCTAACGTAACTGTGTAGGTTATATCTCAACATTAATTTCCCTAGAGACTCTTGTGTTTGCTTCATTGCTTGTTTGTTTCTCTCAAAGGATCTCAAAAAATAGCATGAGAGAGAAAAGCATGAAACTTATCATGGATACTGTTAAAGTTCTAATTTATATAACTGGATTTGTTGTTATATCATAAGTAGAGATGGGCACAAATCAGAAAAACTGTGATTCATTTTGATTCATGATTTGTCAAGGTCAACAAATCACAAATTACGAATTTACAAATTTTTTATGAATCTATTAATTGATTTATCAATTCATTTTCGTACTTTTAAAACCCTATAAAACAACCTGCCCAAGAATCTAGAGAGACCAAATGTACAGGGAAGTTTCCCCTTACTCTTCTCTACAAGATCTACAAGTCTGGTAAAGATTTGTGGACATCCATGTTATACACCTAAAAAGAGGGCCCACAAGGAAAGCCCCCCCCCAGCACTTAGAGACACCAAAATCACAGATAAGCTTCCTCTAACTCTCCTCCACAATCCATCCAAGTTTGTTGAAGATTGGGTTTCAGATAGATGGCTTAGGGAAACTCAATCGTCATCAAACTTGGAGGGACTGTAGAAGAGAGTCGGTAGAAGCTTATCTGTGGTTTTGATGTCCCTAGGTGCCTGGGAGGGGACTTTCCTGGGGAACCCTCTTTGTATGTGTATAGCTCGAACACCTGAAACCCAATCTGCACCACACTTGGGGAGATTGTAGAGGAAAGCCCTGCAATTTACCTCTAGATGCCTGGGGGAGGGGAGTTTATAGCTAAATTAATCAACAAATCAAAAATCACTAAAATTCATCCATTCATATTTGTCAGGACATTGATTCGTACAAATACAAATTAATGAGTTGGCAATTTTTAACAAGAATTTGGGGATTCATTTTTTTATTCATGCCCATCTCTAATCATATGATTTTTTTTGCTGGTTTCTTTTATTAACTTGGTACAAGCTGAGTGAGTACCAAGACGGAAAGGGAGAAGGAAAAGTATGAAAGGGAAAACTATGTAGAGACAAAAGAGAAAACAGATGGCACTGGAAAGAAGATCAGAGTCACAGGGTTTCTATAGAGATGCCCATGAAGTCCCTCTTGCACCAAAATAAGAGTATACTGATTGCAGCCCAACCTGTCCTTTGCCCATTTGGAAATATTCAAATCCAACCTGTGTCTGGTCCAGGCGAATATTTGTGTGTTTCCAATTTTCTGAAATTCCCATCAAGAAGGATGGGAGGCCAGATCATAAACTGAATGGCATTAGCTGTTTCCAGAGGGAGACCCTGTAAGCCCAATAACTCTGTCCCTGCTGCATTTGAGGTCCAGGAAGAAACTGAGAAGGGACATAACAACAGCCAGGTCATTATTGGTACGATCAGAAATGAGCAGTTAGGGAAGTGAAGAAATCTTGCTTGAAACTGAGGAAATCAAGACCCTTCCCAGTGATTTGTACAATTACTTTGTAAGGCCAAGATAGCATTGTTTATAGCAATTGGAGCTGTCTTTCTGCAAATTTACGGGGAGAATTTTTCAGGTTCAAGGAAAAAAGATGCAGGTGGATGGTGAGTAGAATGTCATGAGCTGTTGGAGTCAACAAAAATGTCTTGCTCGACAGAGCTATCTGGGGTCGCAGGCAGAGTTACAACTTGAAAAGGGAGAGATACTATTTCTTTTTTTCCACCTCTGAAATGTCACAACACAAAGACTTGAGGATGATTTGTATTCCTTCCATATGCCATCTTGTTCTGAATATAAATGCCCACAGCCCCAGGAGACCGGTATTTTTCCCAGCATGAAGAATCTTATGGTATATCCAGCAAGAAAACACTTAAAATGAGAATCTGTTGGCTGAAAACTGGCAGTTTAGGAGGCTATATGGAGATTACTTGAAGCAACAGGAGCAAACCTGTACAAACAAGGGAGGTCTGCTGGATGACATATTTCTCACAGTTCTTTTCTTTCTCTGCCTAAGGATTTATGCACAGAAATGTAGGATAACAACAACCATCTATTAGAAATACTTACAATTTGGTGGTAGAAATATATCTTGCATGCAGAAGAGCCCAGGTCAGTGTTTATTTTCAGCTTAAATGGTCTGTTGTAGTTGGTATGTGCCATCACATCAGAATTAACCTATGCCAATCCTACCTTCTCAAGGTGATATATTTCAGGAGTGGTTTCACCGGTTCCACACACACCCAGTGGGTTTCCATGGCTGAACAGAGATTTGAACCCCTCTGACACTCAGCCTACTACACCACACTGGGGGACCACACCACGCTGATCTCGAATAGATTAAATTGCCTTATCCTAGCTCACATCAGTTCTTCCACACCACACTTTGCTGCCTATTCTTTGCCAGCAACTTTCCACAATTTTCAGAGCGATCACACATAACAAGATTTCAATATCCTTTGAGCATCAGGAAATACAGTACATATTTGATAGATGTGTACATCTGAAATATGCACATTAAAGCACATTATCTTGGTGCACAAACTCACTCCAGTCAAAACATTTTAAACAATAAGAATTTGTGTGCAAGGAATTAAAACAGAATCTAAAATTCAATTTCTAGTGGATATGAAATGAGCTTTGAAGTGAAAATTGGGGTTTCTCATTGGTTTCTCTCAGGCCCGCATGTTTGCTCAGAGCAGGAAATTTTATCTCAACATGGGCAGTGGACATAGAACTGCACATACCATTTATGCATCAGTGTTCCCAGTTTATTAGCCATGTTAACCTATTGGTTAACCCTATTACTTGTACTACTAACATTGCCTTGTTGAACAGGAATGCTTAAAGGACAGCTTTCATATATATTGGATTGATCATACTCTACAAACAATGAATGAATTTATTTATTACGGTCAGGTGACCAGCTCATAAAACATATTTATGGTTAAAATATACAAAATGCAGTTTTAAAATGTACAACCAATTCATAAAACATATTATGCAGCTAAAATATACAAAATGTAGTTTAAAAAATATAAAACCAGTTCATAAAACCTATTATGTGGTTAAAATATACAAAATGCAATTAAAAAGATGTACAGCCTGTTCATAAAACATATTATATGGTTAAAATATAAATATTTCCTCCCTTTGGTTGGGGCCACAACATTTCTCTACGCTTGACAGTAAACCACCCTCATGTTAAATCCAGCCAACCTGTGAACTCAGGAGACTATAAGGGACTGCAGTGCCATTGCTGCTGCACAAAATTTTGCCGCAGAGCATGTAATAAGGGAGTTTTGATTGGAAAGAAGTAGCTTGATGTAAAATCCATCAGGTCTCCCTGGATATCTGAGAATGATTGGACTCAAGAGGTTAGTGCGTAGATCTCTATAAAAAAGACAGTACAGTAAGACATGACCTACAGTTTCCACTTGGCCATCATTACATGGACACAGGCAATCTGAAATAGGTACAGGTTGAAATCTTCCTTCCATGAGTTTAGAGGGTAAAACATTAAGTCTCGCTAATGTGAAGGCTCTTCCGGTCTTTGCTGACATTGTGCTCTTCAGATATGAAGATATTGTAAAGGCATTATTAGTAACAACACTGTATTTGCCTGCCTGGCTTATATGCTCTTGAAGTTCTATGTCCCAGGTTCTTTGTTTGAGTGCTGCTTTAGTTGTTTTACTCTACAAACAACTTGGAAATGGGGAAAATAACCAGGACTCCCAACTTCGTGGAGGCTTCCATGCACAAACACATGTAAAATTATATTAGTCTTAGAGCTGAAAAGCTGGAAGGGACCTTCTGGATCATTGCGTTCAGCCTCTGTCAAGAAGGCACAGTGGGGACTTAAACTCCCAACCTCTTGCTCCTCAGCCAAACACTTAAACCTTGAGGTATCCAGAAGTTCCATCCCCTTCCATTTGCATATGAATAGACAGAAATATTAATAAAACATGTGGCTCCAAGCAATTTCATCTAGACAAAGCAATGTGAAATAAGAGTGACATCAATCAGGAAGCCCTCAATTTTAGCCAGCCATTTCCTGTTTATAGTGTTGAAGGTACTTGAAGAATATCCTCAGCCGAATATCTTCATCTATGGTTTGTTGCATAGGGAAACAAGTGGTCATTCAAATACCTTGCCCCTAAGTCTTGGGCTTAAAGTCAAAAAAACAGCACGAGCAAATATGATGAACTGATACATAAAATCATCACACTATTACCTAAATTGTCTCTGGTTTTAATTTCAGGCTGTTAGTTTCCAGTTGCCTGAAATCTTAATTCTTTATTCTTAAACCAAATTTTCCTCTAAGATTTCCCAAAGGACAGAAATCCTTCTTTTCTTCTTAAAAACGTCCCTAGAAATTGGACTTACACTCATGAAACAGGTCCCTAAGCTCCAGTTCTGAAGTAATGAAACATGACAAGGTATTTTCACATTGTAAACAGCACAATATAGCAGTGAGAGGGAACAGTTTTGCTTTGTGCCATGCCCTAGTTAAGTGCTAAAATAGATTTTTATTGATTGTGCTCCCACAAATCTCTGTGGGAATAGGATCAGACTTTTCTGTTGGCAGTCCTACCCCAAAGCAACAGAACAGGGATTCATTCCAGTAGATGTCAGAGTTAAGGTTCAAAACAGATACATAAAAGTAAGCTTTAAAGGTATAGAGCTTGGTCATAGGTTCCTCCAACTCCCTGTGTCAGCATTGTTTCTTTAATTTGAGGGTGACCCATCACCAACTCATGGCACTTTTAGTGGGCCAACAGATACAAGATAGGGAGCTCAATTTCCATGAGAAAGGTTTAATAGGTCAAATTTTACACCCTTCCAGGGAACGTTCCAGATAAGGTAAGTGGGAGCAATTTGATGGCACTGGGATCCCTTGTGAATTAGGAGTCAATCCTGATCAGCAGTGCTAATTGCAGAAAGACTAATCAGGATTGAAACACAGTTCATATTTAGAAGATTCATAATGGTACAGCAACAGTACAGGATGCCTTGCTTTTATTATACTGTTCATCCTATAATGTGCCATGATGAAGCGGTACCGGATGCGCTATAGGGAGGTACATTCTTACTTGATATGAATGCTATTAAGGCACTAGCGCCCGTCGCTTGTCCCAGCTCCCGCCAACCTAGCGGTTCGAAAGCATGCAAATGCAAGTAGATAAATAGGGACCACCTCGGTAGGAAGGTAACAGCGTTCCGTGTCTAAGTCGCACTGGCCATGTGACCACGGAAGATTGTCTTCAGACAAAACGCTGGCTCTATGGCTTGGAAACGGGGATGAGCACTGCCCGCTAGAGTCGAACACGACTGGACAAAAATTGTCAAGGGAAACCTTTTTAAGGCACTATTACTTCACATAACTGCAATATTAAGAGGGCAGGATACTTCTCCATAAGCAGAACTTGAAAAAGTCACTTTTTGGACTACAATGCCCAGAATTCCATGTTGTCCAGGGAATGATCCAAAGGTTTTTGGAGTGATAAATTCCAGCACAGTTCCCCTGGCCTGTTCATGGAGTAACCAGCAATCACTGAACAAACTAGAAATGCCTGAGGATGCTTTTCCTCTTGTGTGTCTGTTTTGTGTCTTTTTGTAGTGCCTACTGACATTCTTAGGGCCAACTTCATTTTCTCCCCTTCTTAATTTTCTCACATATCTAAAATGCTGCTGGTAGACCATAGCAATCTAGGAAACTATCCTTTTTTAAAATGGAGTCTGAATAATAAATCCTATTTCCTTTATTTCTCCTAAGCTTTGCTCTTTAATCACCTCTCACATGCCACCACATCCTTTGATGTACTCACCTCTTTTTCCATTTGTTTTTCTCACAGAATCCACATCCTTGATGGTTACATGGCCAACAGATATAGGATGGTCCTCTATGCTGGTCATCTGCAAGCAGGATCAGAAGGCCGTAGGAATGGACCTCAACAGACGGGAAACCCTGACATCAGAGCGTTCAGCCTGGAGGCAGGCATTGCATCATGGCCTCTCCCATTTTGAAGAGACCCTTGTCCAGTAGGCTGAGGCAAAGAGGCAGTCCCGAAACCAGCAAAATCAGGGAGCTGGACAGGGGACAGATTATATTTGTCTTCAGTGTGGAAGGGATTGTCACTCTCGAATTGGCCTTCTCAGCCACACTAAATGCTGTTCCAAGACCTCCATAAAGAGCATGTTACCATAGGCTCTCGAGACTGAAGGATGCCTAACCAACTATGCTGGTCATCTGGCAGGAGATTCCATTTAGAAGGCAATGTTGCTGTGCAATAATTATAGGGAAATGTGTCTCATGGTGATTTAACCCCAGTGAGCGTCAACCTCTAGTTCCTAAATTGAGGCAGACAAATAGAAGTTTCTAAGACTTTCATCACCAAGTCCCATTTGGATGCAAAGCATGTAGGCTAGCCACTCAAAAATGTTCAAAGCTTGAATATAAAAATAGTTTGAGATATTCATTACAAGCCTCTTTTGCTTCTGGACATCACAGATGCATTATGGGAACCATGGAAAGACTAAATAAAATGATTAGAGGTTAAGGAGAAGAAAATAGCAAGCCTAAGTCCAGAACAGACCTTTATATTTTTCTTCACAGTGGTCAACTAGAGTCATTTTGTGATAGAACTGTTGCAACTTTAGTCAGAATAGCTAATATGGAGCAGGTAATTGTAGGATATCACTCCTAAAATAATGGGAAAATTTTGCCAGAACTTGAAAGTTACATTACAAGTAAAGTAGCTATCTGGAACTCCTTACTGCTCAAGTGATAAGGGTGCAATGATGCAATGCACCAAAAGTAAGGTAATGAGCAGGACTGAGATTATTTATTACTGTAACCAGCATTGTTTTCTGCTTGTCTTCTTACTTTTAAAGCATATTTTAAGATTTTTCAAGCATCATGATGAAATGAATACTGTAGGACCCCTGCATCCATGGGCGATCAGTTCTAAGCCCCTCCCCCTGCGGATCTTGAAAAAGATGGGTTATCGCCAACCCTTTTGCATACCACTGTCACTGGCTCCTTCTTGTGGCCAGTTGTGCTAATGTCATCATTGAAATATATTTCTCTAGAAAATGCTATACATAGCATAGTATCTGGATCCCTATAGTGGTCAGATCTCGTAACTCCATCATTAAATAGATATATAATGTATATGGGTTTAAAAACCATATATATTGTAATGTATGGGTTTTTTTCTTTTAATATTTTTAATATTTTTAATACTGATTCCATGGATAAGGGTATCCTACTGTATTCCAAATATTACCCATTCTTTTATCTCTCATTGGTAGATAATATCAAAGCAATGAGCAAAAAACTGATAAGAAATGAATTACAAGAAAGGAGATCCAAATTACAAGAAAGGAGATTTCAGCTAAACATTAGGCAGGATTTCCAGACAGAAGAAACTGTTTGAGAGTGTAAGGGATAACCTCAGAAGGTGCTGAAGTGTTCCTTACTGCAGATTTTAAACAGAGAGTAGATGTCAGAGATGCTTGAGCTGTAGATTCTTTTCTTGACAAAGATGGGGACTGGATGGCTCTTTGAATCTTTCTTCTATAATTCTAAAACACATAGTAAGTAATGTACACAATCACTTCTACCACCACCAAGTATTTTCCAGTAATGGTGATAAAGAACGTCTTATAAAAGTAACTTTTAAAGTTTTTGATATTGTAAGCTGTCTCTTTTCTACTTTTATAATATCTGTGTTTAATCTCTCATCACATTCACTATGAAGCCTAATGAAGTGAATGCAAATGCAGAATGATATGAATTGCTTTGTTAGCCACCATTTCATTAGAAATCACCAGCTCCTCTTGAGCAACAGAGAGGCACTTTTTTATTATTGTTGGTTCATCTGATTACTGGTCATGTAGCTTTCTTTGTCACTTAGCAATAATTTATGGCATGAGAAATCTCCAATATAAAAGACTATTAAATCTCTCTTAGCAGTTAAAAGCACATCACGTTCTGCTAGTCTCACTGCATCCTGACAGAGAAACAATGACATTTCTGTATGTGGAAATGACTGTATGATTCAGACAACGGCATTTATGCCATTCCTTGTGTTTTAAAATTCTGCTACACTAAAGTACCTCAGCCAGTAAATATACTTTACAAGAATTTTCCAAGTGGTTTCAAGCATCAAATATATTTAAAATTGCTGCATGTTTTTTCCAGTTGTACAGCTGCCCTAATTATTAAATATTAAAATACTGCTTTGCAGCTGTAGTGCTATCTATTCTAAAGCATTAAATGAGCTACATGGAAAAATGGGACTTTAATTTTTTCCTTTAGGGCATGAGGGATGGGAGATGCGGGAAAATGTATCTTAAGCTGACGGTGATCTGCCAAGCCACTGTAACTTGTAATACAATTGCCTTTTTGAGGTTCATCCTTTTGCCATTCTCCGAATTGCAGAAGTAATCTACTCAGAAGCAAATTCCATTGAAACCTAAGAATGTGGGACCTCCACCTTTCCAGGGCCTTGTACTTCAGTTGTCCTCAGCTCAGTTTGGAATTTGGCTAGTGCTTCTGTGTTTTTCATGCAAGCTTTTTTGGGAAGGACTTCCACTGTTTTTGGATAGTTTTATACCACCTTGTAATATTGGTACAAGTGTGTCAGGGATGTTTCATGAATGCACATGATGAATTGCTCCCCCCCTCCAGGAAACCTTTGTTTCTCCCTGCCCTGCAGTCATGCACAACACTGGAAGTAGCAATCAGCTGGTTGGAAATTCAACTGGTAACAATCCAGCATTAGCCCTTGGGCAAAACATTCTAGCTGGAGAATGCAGAAGCGCGAAGACTTTTGCACAACAGTTGTCCTTTTTGAAGGATCCACATGAGCAATCACAAAGCAAATTAAAGTGTGCCTACATTTGCCATTAACACTCCAATTTGCATCAGATTAGTCACTGCTGAATTTGAATGAATACCCAGTGAGTACACAATATAAAGCTCAGTGCTAGGAAGCCCATTGTGGAATAGTATCTTTTAATCTGGGAATAATCCCTTTTAGTGTTGCAGAGTTTTGAACTTCTGGTAAGATTCTTTTTGCTACACAATAGTACAGTGATCCACAGAGAATAGATGGAAAGTTCCCCCGGATTACACTCCTTTCTCATTAACTGGCACTTAAACTCTCAATAACTCACTCTGGGACAATTGTGGGATAAAGAATAAGAAATGTTTATTTACAGTTCCTTAAAATTACAGACTTGTGTATACTGTTTTTTACTGCACACATACTAGCAACCGACTCAACAGTTCAAAAGCAAGCAAACAGCTGCCACCAACCAATGAATAGGAGAGATAGAACAGTCAGCAGAGAGGTGGGGTCTCTTTGAATTTCCAAAGCTGGAAGGAATTATTGGTTAGTACTAGAGATGGGAAGAACTCACCACTTACACACATGCACACATGTATCATGCACACTAAACGTGAAGTTGCCCCCATGAACCGACAAATAATGAATTTATTCATCACCCCCTCCGTCCCCTACTGCCAACACACCCCCCCGCTGCCACCACCACCACCATTGTTGTTTGCATACAACCTCTCTCTGTGGGGGGGGGGGAGTAGCAAACACAACACACACCCAGAGCAAGCATTACAAGACAGGCTGATGGATCTCAAAGATATCCAGAGCTACTATTTTTACTACAAGGCAACAGCTGTCATACTTTTACATACATACAACCAAACACTCTTGTACAAATGTGCAAATGTTCTTCAATAACACAATCAACAAGATCTTTGAAAAAATAAAAGTTGTCTTCTTCACCAATGTAGGATAATCAAGTACAGTAAAGGTTTACATTCCTAAGCTTAGAAAATATAGAGTATGTTTCAGAAGTCCTTCTTTCCATACATTTGCAGGAAGGCTGCCTGGTCTTGCCATTTGGTTATGAATCCTGGGCAATTCTGCAAATAAAGTCTGAATTAAATATTGTAGTGAACCCTTTGATGATCTGATAACATGTGCCATACCTCACCCTTCTCTGAAGCAAGGGTGGAAGTACAAACAAGTTCACTGCATGCACTTACACACATGCACACATGTATCATGCACACAGTTCGCAAACACATGATCTTCACATCCTCTGGTCTTGTATCACAGAATCAAAATCAAATAAATTTATTGTCATTGTAATTTAACCTTCAATTAAACTTCGAGAAAACCAAAATCATAGTCTTTGGCAAGGCTTGGAAATCTTTCCCATGGTCCTTCCATGGGAAATCTATCCAGCAGGTCAGAGAGTTCAAGTATTTGGGTGTTTTCTTTCACTACCGTCACTCCTGGACAACTCACCAACGGGCAGCAATCAAGTCTGCCAAGCTCTCGGCACAAGCCATTCTACGTTTCCATCACACCTGGGGCCATGGCTACATCCCCGCCGCCCTGCAGATCTTCAACACGAAATCAGTCTCACAGCTTTTATACGGCGTCCCCATCTGGATGTCTTCACTACACAGCTCCGTGGAGAGAGTCCAATCTGTATTTCTATACAAAATCTTAGGCCTTCCCCCACTGTGTTCCATATGCTGCCCTATGTCTTGAATGCGGTCAACAGAGAATTGAAACTAGGGCCTGGCTTAGTTTCTTAAAATACTGGGTCAAAATCTGTTTTCTCTCTCCTAAGGACACTCTACTTCAAGCTTTGCTTGCTGACAGTTTGCTACCCAAAGGCCTGGCCCTATTCTTAAAGAAAATCAAGACCCTAGGGCTGTCACCAGACTTAATGGGTTCAACACCCCCCTCTAGGGTCTTCCAAACCATCAAAAACAGGGTCTTGGACATAGAAGGGCAAACGCTGTTTAGCGCGGCCCTGAAAGTCTGCTCTCCGCTGCACTTTCAGTTACCTCTCACCCTCGGATGCAGACCTAGCTACCTTCATCTTCTAGAACAGCCACAAGACCGCTGGGCATTCACCCTCGCTAGATGTAACATACTACCATCAAGTCTAGCGCAGGGCAGGTATAGGGGCTTACCAACAGAACTGAGAGTTTGCCCATGTGGGCAGGGAAAGACTGAATCCCTGCAGCACATGCTATTTCATTGCACACTGTACAAGGATATCCACCTGTTACATCAGACGGTCTTTCTCCCCTTTCATTCCGGATGGGCAGACCTGAGGAAAATACAATACCTTCTAGGTGACCTTAGTAAGGAAGTCACTCTATCAACCGCTAGATACGTCCAGGCCATTATCCAGAGACGCCGCAACATGCTCCCCCAAAACGAGGGGCTCCAATTATGATTTTCTGGTTCCTCCTCCCGCCAGTAATGAATCTTTCCCCGGTATTTTATTGTCTTATTGTTTTATTTATGCAGCACGCCAATAAAGGTTTCTGTACTGTAATTTATTGTAATTACCCATAAGTAATTTAATCCACCATATAGATGTATAAATGAACAAGTTCAGAATAAGTCAAGGCAATTAGTTGTTCCAGCACTTTCCTGAGTTAAAGAATGCTCCAAAGTTCTCTCTCATGGAATCTCATTTCTAGCTCTGTTCATTCATCTGCCTACCTCCCATCTTTTTACTTTGTGGGACTCAAGCTGAGGAGTTCAGATGGAAATATAAACTCCCTGGCACACTGAACTGTGGGTATGCAAAGGAGAACTATGCTGAGTAAACATGGGCTTTGAGGTGAAAACTGAAAAAAAAATCCTCAGAAATCGGGGGACATAGGAGTCTCCTTGAAGAGTGGAAAGCATTACAAGTATACTTGGGCATCTCCTGGGCAATGGTGTGCAGCAGATAAATTCTGCTATTCTAGAAGCACAGCACTGTAAAATATAAAGAACTTCAGAAAACGTTTATTATAGAGTCAAATGATCATACAGATCATTTGTTCATAACGAAGACACTCACTGACCAACATCAAAGCTGAGTTTCTGTTTTTGCCCCCCCCCCCCCGCTATGGTCTTTGGGTACAGCAGCCAAAAAGATGTATGGGAAGTCAAGAAAAGGCAAGACTTGAATTGACTTGAGTCTTATCTCGGGGGGAAAATATTGTGAAGTTAGATCAAGGAGAATGAGTTGTCTTGATACAACCATCTTGCTCCTCTCCTTCTATGGCATGACACAAATATTACCAGTGAGCAAGCAGAAAGGTTTCTTGTTCACCTTTTATATAGGAAGATGTAGTGCAATATTCTTGTGAAATACTATGGAATATAGCCTTTTCCACCTCTCTCCCCTGCCTACTTCACTTGATCGGAATTTCTCCCCAGCTCTTGTACTTTAGCACACAGGGAGACATCTGGTGGAGGGGACTAAGTGATTAGTAAGGCACTGTCCTTCAGAAAATCTGCATCTTGGATAACCTTTAGAAGACCTTCATTGGTCTTTCATAGGACTGAAAAACCCAACTGAATTGAGCAGATTGCAGTCTTTCATCTCCTGCCCCTCCAGCGTTTCAGCATTTCTATCTAATTCACTTTGCATAGTCGCAAAACCAGATGGTCAAGCCATCTTTGCCCATCTTCCTCTGAAATGTATCTTTGCAGCATTGAAATTTAAAGCCAAGAGCAGGATCCTTGTGAAATAAGTCATACATCTACAGCCATAACGAAAAAATTCGTTGCACAGCAACAAAGAGAAGTTAAGCTGTGTCTTCAATGCCTTTCATTATTACACAACATTTCTTAAAGACAATTCAAGTCTCGTTCCTCCTCCCGCCACATGTACCATTCACCACCCACTGTGAGTGTACAAGAAATAACAGATAACTCTGTAAGTGGTGCAATTGAATGCTTAAGGTGTAATTCAACTTGATGGTTGTGTTATTATTACAGTATCTGGTGCCTTTTTTGAGAAAATGTCCAGTTACAGACCTCTGTGACCCAGCTTCAGGCCTTGCATTCAGTTGGCTAATAAGTATTATTCTTGCATGTACAAATTGCTCAATTATTCATGTTTTTCATTGTCTTGAAATCTGGGTTACTGCTGTGTGTGCGAGAAGCTCTTAACAGTTCTGGTGTCCCCTGTGACTTTCAATTCGTTTCCCTCAAAAATGCAAAGGCTTTCTCTCAGTGAATGTGTGAAGGTGTGTGGCTTTTACAATCAGCCTAGTTATTTTCATTGATGTTTTTCAGGGGATCTGATTAAACAAAGTCTAATAATCAATTCATTTCATATGTTTTAGCCCGCTTATCAGTTCTTCTACTAATTATATTTGCATAAATTCATATACTGATGAGGCAGTCTTTCTGGAAAAAAGCAAACATTCTTTTTCTTTACCTTCTTATTTTCAATACACACATTTGTGGTGGAGAAACTCAGCAATCACTCTGTACTCAAGTTCCTGCCAGTTGCATTGAGTTATTCCAATTTCTGTATCAGTTTACAATTTTGGGGGAAAATAAAGTGTTCCAAAATGAGCCCTTGTTTTCCTACAGAACTGTCACTATCATATGCATGCTTTGTTTTATATAATTGTTGATTTAATTTGTACACTATTAGTTTACAACATTAGTGCAATGCACTATTCTGTATGCATAATTCCTTAATGTACCTCTCTCCCTTTTTTTACCTCCCTGTACAACAACAACAACAACAACAACAACAACAACAACAACAACAACAACAACAACAACAACAACAGGGATGAGTGCTAAGTTCAAACAAAGCTTGGAGATGGCCTAGTCAAACTTTGGATTCTTTGGATACTTATAGAGAAAGGGGGAAATAGCTTTATCAGTTTGATCCAGAGTGACAGATTTCTGTGTGGTATGGACAGCATTGGATTAAAGTTCATGAAATGATGTTTCGGGACTGATTTATAATCTAGGCTGGTAAGAGCCATACTTTTGAAGAAGTGTATTCCAACCTTTCCTTTTATTTCACCTTTGGCAATAAATAATCTGTCAACCCGAATTAATTTCAAGGAAGAGAGGATGCATAGTAATGTATGTAAAATATGTTTTAGGTGTGTGGACTCTGTCATATCCAGGGGCCAGATTTGCATCTTGCTGGCACACCTGAAGTGGGTGTATTAGGGAAAGGGACACTTAAGGGAAATAGTCACCTGTACAAGGCCAGGTCTACAATTAGGTAAAACGCAAGAGCTGCCCTTGGTGCTGGCCAGGGCATGAAAGATGTGGCAAGGTGTTGGATCACAGAGCTGTGCAGCTATGCAGCCTTGCATAGCCTCTCAGTATGAGAGTAGAGGAACCTGTATGGCAAAGACATATAATTTAGCAGTCAACTTGGGTGGAATGAAATGAGAGATAGAATGCTGACTTGTCCTTCATCTCAGAAACCAAAATCAGGGCCAGCATTGCCACAACACAGTACAGTGGGGTCTTGACTTGAGAACTTAATCCGTATTGGAAGGCAGTTCTCAAGTCAAAAAGTTCTCAGGTCAAATCTGCATTTCCCATAGGAATGCATTGAGAACCATTTGATCCGTATCTGCTCTTTTCCGTCCTGAGAAACTAATGGGAAGCTGCTATTCCGCCTTCGACCACTAGTGGGGGATATTTTGTTTCTTTTTTTCTTAGGTCAAGAAAGGTTCAGGGAAGGCAGGGAAAATACAGTCCAGGCAGTACAGTACCAGGCAGTCCGAAGACTGTCTCCCAATCCACTCTCTAAACCCTGGGAGGAGTGAGGAAGCAGACAGGCACCCTTTTCACTGGCCAACAGTTAACTGAAAGTTCACATTTTGCACTTTCCCTGCCTCCCACATGGGTTTTTTTCAGTTTGTAACTCAAATCTAAGTACTTAAGTCAAGTCAATATTTTCCTATGAGAGCGGTTCTTAAGTCAAAATGTTCTTAACTCGGGCCGTTCTTAAGTCAAGACCCCACTGTAGTTAATATCTTTCTTTTCAATAAATGCACAAAATGCATGCCTATTTGCAAACCACTAGGCAATTTCACTAGCTGAAATTTTCAAGGTAAAGCACGTGGGAAAGAAATTGGTGAAAGAGGACTTGTCAGCTGAAGAAGATGGTTTAGATTCCACACAAAATCACTGTTAAAGTTGAAGCATCCAAATCTATGATAGTCATAGCGAAGTCCAATCTCAAGTAGGAAAGGAAGCATAACAAGCTGGATTATTTCATATGTTCTTATATTCTGATAAAGACAGTCATATAATTCAAATTAGGACTATCACTACCCTATGCTATGAAGGTTTAAAGGGACTGCCACCTTCAAAGCGCGCAAACATCTTTATACCACTCCTGTCCTGCTTGTAAGCTACTTATGTAAATCTTGTTGGCCACTGTCATTCTTTGGAACAAGATGGCTATAATTTCAATAAAATAAATATTTCAGATGCTTACATAGCAGATGAACTCCTGTTGTATAGCTGAAATGATGTCAGCAGCAGCAGCAGCAAATTGCCACTGATTAAAGGTTTCCTTTACTGATTTTGGGGAGTACATGACTCATATACAATGCAACAAAGTAACCCGTTCACCCAAATCACCAAAGGAAGTTTTTATGCATAGTAATTGGCATGAGGAGCTCTGCATATGAAATCAGCTCTCTACTTTACAAATTATTCAAAGTAATTCACAAGAACAGAATCATACAAATTTTACAATCCCACCTGTATAAAGCTGTTTATTAACATTAGCATGGGAAATAACCAGTTCATCCAAAAGCCTGTTGGAAGAGAAAATAGTGGCCAGAATTCTAATGAGGTTTGTATAACACTTGTGCAACTTTCCATGATTAAATTGCAGCCATTTCATGAGGTTGTTAGGGTGCCTCTTGATCATTGTTTGGGTAACTGAGGTGTAACTCAAAAAATAGTTCCTCTTGGCCTGCGTTGTCTCTAGAAACATATTCTGTATTTAGGCCTCTGATGATTGTGAAGCCATCTGCTCTTCGGGGTTCTAAAGACACATGTTTCACTTTCAGCATTAACAAACCATCTTGAAGAGTCTCGTATAGTTTCACGTACAGCACCATGCAGTAGTCTTTCTTTGTCCAATAAGCAACTAAACCAATCAAAATGACAGAAGGTATATATTAGACAATGGTTCTGCCACTGAGGGAAAGCTATTGAACTAACAAGATCCAGCTGTTGGACCAAACTGATGCTTATCTTCATTTGAAATCTCCAAATGGTGTCTGATACGTTGTGTTTCATATAAAATGATTGCTTAATTTGCAAAATGCTTGCTTTTCTAGCAATATGATTGGAGGGGGAGGGCTATGAGCACCTGTGAAGAAAACCTGTTTTTCAAATCACGGAAATGACATCTGTGTTGTGTCAGAGAAATATAAAACTCATTATGAACATGACAAATACTTATCTTTGGAGTTGTACTATTCACCCCTCCTTCTTTCAGAAAAGTACTGGAAAGAGAGCTAAATAGATTGATGACTATTGTAAATGTTTGTTAATTTGAGTAAGTGAACAAATAAGAAAGTGGCTAGCTCTCTCAAGCTAGCCGCTTGCTTGGCGTGCTCTGGTCTATGGGGGCACGAAGAGTCATGTCAGGTTTCTTAGCGGAAAAATCACGATTTAGCACAGTATTTGGTGGTTCAGGCAGTCCAGGAATAATTCACATGCAGTCCAGCAGCATTTCTTTCAGCATAGTGTATTTACATCAATATATACAGCAGTCTGGCAGCATAGCAGGCATTGCCACCCCAACCCCGGAATAAAGACACGAGACATCAGTTTGGGTTAATGGGGGCCACACTTTTATTCAACTTAGTAATTCAAATAACCTGCCTTTCGGCCAACCAAATATATGGGGGCCTGCTGTAGTGCGGAAAACCGTTAAACTGGGGTATAATCATACCCCTAGATGATCAAATGGGCGAGTCCCCGGCCGCCAAGCTCCTTCGGTCGAATAACCGTCGGATCCTGTCTGGCCGCTAATAAACACCCCAGACCTCAAGACATCTTTAACTGATGCCTGTTGGTCTGTGAGTGGCCCAGCGCATCCTCCCCCCACAGGCACCGTGATCGCACGATCCGCAATGCCGGAAGGTCAGATGTGCTGTTAGCTTACTAGATTTATCCATTGGGACACTCCGAAATACCGGTTATTTCCGCACTACCCGCCACAGCATGCGCACTAGCTCAGCTATGTCGCATGCCCGCCACAGAGCCCCTGGAGCTCACGAAGCAGGCCCCCTTTTATATCATCCAAGAACAACTCCAAACCCGCGTCCGATAGGTGTACCCCATCACTGCGGAATAATTCCAAACGTGACACCTGGATACGCTGATGCTGTATCACTGCTCCGAGGCCGCCGCCGCAGACACCTCTACGCACTTCCTTATTCACGCCCCGCCGGGCCTTATTTATCGCATCAGTCCTCCCTGAGCCTTGCCAGGCCAACCGAGGAGTGATATTAGACCATAAAATCCGCAGTGACGGATACTTGCTCTTCAGCCACCTCAGGTCCCGCAGAATATCTAATATCAATGCCTTACCGGCAACTCTGGCTAAATCATTGCCGCCTAGATGCACCACCAATACATCCGGCGGTGAAGTGCTGAAGGCCGTCGTCCTGTTAAATTGTATCCACTGCATTCCGCGGATTCCTCTCCAAGTAACTTGCGCCCGGGCGCTTAAACCTAAATCTCTCCCCCACGAGGAGGCGGCAGCATACCGTTCTGCCCAATAAATGTAACTATTACCGATGATCCAAACGTCCTTCCGCCGGCCATGAACTGTAACACCTGCAAAATACAAACACACCCTACCTATGCATTAGACAAGCTCCTAACGTAATTCCGGTAACTATTTGACGACCAGCGGCCCAGGCGCTTAATCTCCTCAGGGCTGTAACCCAAGGCCGCAGCCGTAGAGGCCGCCCCAATCCGAAATGAATGCGTGCCAAAGCGTAATCCTTGCACTCCCACATTTCGCAGCGCCAAGTCCGTCATCCTCCAAAATTGGTACTTCGTTAAAGGTGAGTTATCGACATGCATCAGGAAGTACCCCTCCTCTTGTCCACGCTGCTCCATGTACACCTGTGCAGCTCTTACAGGGCAAAGATTTTCTACGCTGCATCGCCTCAAAACCAAACGTCTTCCTTTACCCACCTGGTCGGTTTTTGAACGCCTAATAAACACTTCCAGGCTATCCTCTCCTAGAAAGACATCCCTTCGTTGCAGGGCCACCCTTGACTTGTCCTCCTTACCTGTTGCCACCAACTCGCTAACACGAAGGGCACCAAAGAATGCCAGTAACGATGCCACCTTAAACAAAGCCCACTCATATTCACTTCTGCACAAACTCGCCCATTGCTCGCTTAACTGCTGCAGTAGCGCCGGAGAAATGGGCGACCTAGAATCCTGCACCTTCCCTCTCTTCCTTGTCCACCCCTCGAGCATCTTCCTAATCCTATAATCCTTTGAATAGTCCCTATACCCTTGAACTCTCGAATAAAAGGCCAATGCGGACAATTTTCCCTGAATGGTCCCTGGCATCAACCCTTTCCTATGCAAATGAACCATAAATTGCTGCAAGTGTTCCACTGGCAGGGGCCAAACTTGCTCCAGGTTTACCTTATGTCTAAAATCTACGAATTCTTTACTCACAGCCACGTACCCCTTCCGTGTCCTCTCCGCCAAAGCCAAACCTATCGCTTCAGCTGCGTCATGACGCCAATTTGCCAAACCTCTTGGGGCAGACTCTCTGGCAACTCCCTGGCCTCCGATGCCAATTGCCGGAACCGATCCATCTGCCGACGTGATAAAGCATCGGCAATGCTGTTGTCCAGACCTGGGATGTGCTTAGCATGTACTAATATGTTGTACTGGAGCGCCCTTAATGTAAATGCCCTGACTAACCTCATGACGCGCTCTGATTGTGAAGTGAGGCAATTGATGATACACACCACCGCCTCGTTGTCACACCAGAAACGCACAACCGAGTTAGCCCACTCTTCGGCCCATAACCACAAAGCCCCGACTATGGGAAAAAACTCTAAAAAAGTAAGATCTCTCGTAATGCCTTCTTCCTGCCAGGCCTCCGGCCAAGAGCCTGCACACCACTTTCCTCGATGATAGATGCCAAATCCGTGCGCACCAGAAGCATCGGAGTGCACCTGAAACTCTACCTGGACACTCCTCTCCGATCTCCAAAAAGAGATCCCATTAAATCCTGACAAGAACTGCATCCAAACTCCAAGGTCCTCTTTCATACCTTGAGTTATCCTTGTCCGGTGCAACGGGCGTTTAAGACCTGTCATGGCCGCGCAAAGGCGCCTAACAAAAGCCTGTCCAGGGGCCACTACTCTACAAGAAAAATTGAGGTGCCCAACTATCTCCTGTAATTCCTTAAGTGTCGACTTTGACTTTCCCAGCAATGCTCCTATTTTGGCTCTCAAAATTCTCAACTTCTCATCTGGTAGCCTCGACGTTTGCTGCTCCGTATCTATCTCTATACCTAAGAAGGTCAGGACCGTAGTTGGTCCTTCAGTCTTCTCTTCCGCTAAAGGCAAAGCCAACTCGCGTGCCAATTCCTTGAACGTTTCTAGTATAAACCGGCACTTACCTGAATTCCGCTCACCACAAAAAAGAAAATCGTCGAGATAATGGGCCGTCGAGGAACACCGCGATACTTGCCTAACTTTCCACTCTAAAAACGTGCTAAACTTCTCAAAAGCCGCGCATGACACGGAACAACCCATGGGCAGCGCTCTGTCTACATAATATAATTCCTCAAATTGAAACCCCAGCAAACAAAAATCCTGCGGGTGGACTGGCAAAATCCGGAAGGCCGATTTTACGTCACATTTCGCCAGCTCGGCCCCTACTCCGCATTTTTTTACCATATTGACGGCTTCGTCAAATGACGTATACCTAACCGTACACAACTCCGGTGGGATAGCATCATTAACTGAATCCCCTTCAGGAAAAGAGAGATGGTGAATTAAACGAAACTCACCCTGTGTCTTTTTTGGAACAATGCCCAACGGAGAAACCCTAAGGTTCCCAATGGGCGGATCCTTAAAGGGGCCTAACACTCGCCCTTCCTGGACCTCCTTATCTATTTTCCTCCTCACAATACTCTCCATTCCTTTAATTGATCGTAGGTTCTGCGCAAAATAACTTTTACGCTCTCCCGCTGCCGGTATCCGAAAGCCATTTCTAAATCCCTCCATTAAATATATAGCCTCCGCACGCCTAGGATACCACTGCAGCCATAAATCCAAAATTTCCAGCTTAATTGGGCTGGGCCCCTTTTCCAGGAGCGCCTCCGCCTCCTTGCTTCCTAACACCACCTGCTCCTCTGTCCTGCCTCGCTTTAAAACAACTGATGCTTGGGTGTTGGCCTCCGCATGTGAGGCACTCATGTCGGAATCTGCAGGGTTTCCTCGCACAAGACCCCCTGGCATTATATTGAAAGCACAACAAGCGGGGTTGAACCGCCTGACCCGCCCAAGGGCGGGCAAACTGCGCCTGCCTTGTCCGTCTATTCAAATGTCCACTGTCAAACCTATCCCCCATGTTTGATTTGGCTGGCGTCATGTGCTGCAGCCATAGGCGTGGATGAGGCTCGTCCCACCGAAGATTGGGCTGAATGGCGCTCCGCATGCGGAACGCTTCTTCATATCTCAGCCATGCCAGCCCCTCAAAATCAGTGGAAGCCCTGATCATTGTGTCCAGATATTGGAAAAGCGCTGGGGCCCTCTAGGGCTGCATTTTTATCAACACCCCGGCATAAATCACAAATCCTGGCAGCCAGTTCGTCCAATTCCTATCTGGCTTTTTCCTCCTGCGCTTTTCCTTTTCCCTTTCGTCTTCCTTATCCCAATCCTTTTTCTCACAGTCCCTATTAAGCAATTCAAAAAAGTCCACGAATTCGCCACGCCAAATTTTCTCTTTCGTGGCCACCGTCAGATGATCTCCCACGGGCGTCGCATAATCTGCATACGGCAAAGCTGCCGCCGGGACCGAATTGTAGCCCGTGCTAGGTACTGATGGATGCCAACCCCCTGCAACTTCCGAACTAACTGGCTGATGTGGCGGAGGTGTGGCTCCCCATGGTGCACCCCATGGACCCCACTGTGGTCCCATGTAGGGCCAGGGTGCGTTAGGGCACCCTCTGTCTAGCGGTGTCTGTGCTGCCATTCCAGGTGGTGTACCTATGGCACCGCCCGCCCAAGGCCAGACCATCCCCAGAGACTGCAGCTGTGGTGCAATAATACACTCACCGTCCGAAGTTGAAGCTACACAGGTCTCCAGTGGGGAGTCCGCCATAATCTCCCCTTCCTCTAGCTCCTCTCGGGCTTCTTGCCTTGCCGCTGACGCGCTGCCGTCCTTAGGAATAGTCGTTGTCTCCTTGTCCTTGCCCCGTGATCCGGAACGGACTGGTGACCTGTGAGCATCCGGCCGATTGTCCATTACCTGTGCAGACTCAAAAGCGGTAAAGTGAGCCATCAAATCTTGCGCTATCACCTTCAGCCTGGATTTCTTGAGCCCCCTTGACTCCCTAACTGATCTACGTGGCTGCTCCCCCCTTGTCAACGCCTGCTGCGCGGCCAACCTCTGCGCCTCCATAGCAGACATTTTATCCTGCAACGCCTGCCATATCGGCCAAGAATCCTCATCTGAAGACGACTGAGGCGGAGACAACTGCGGTACCGCTTGTCGCTTAGCGGGCTGCTTGCCCTTCGATGTACCCCTTCCTTTACGCGACGACATTCTCCAACCCTGCTTATCAGCCCCTTATGTTCTATTTCTTTGCCCAACTAGCATCTCGCCCTGTACCCACGATTACCTCCACTGCAGGCAAACACGATGCTGCCCGAACTTAACAAAACCCGTAATCACGCCGCCTAACGCCCGTTGGGCAATGCAGCCGGCCTGACTCAGCTGCCCCAATCCGTCAAAGATTACCCTTTCCAAGAACACCACAAGAAAATACAACCTTGCGCCCAATGCGTTCTTGCCACCGCTGTCGTCAGCTGCCCTAAAATAAAGCGATATCAAAATGATTATTGTTATGCTTGTGAAACCCCAGCCTGGTGAGCCACCACAGTTGCCACCCACCAGCGGCACCACTCCCGCCTAGAGCGACCCTTCGGGAGCTCCCAAAACCAACTATGACCCTGCATGTACCACTCCAGAACTCCTGCCCACTGTGGCCCTTGTGCCAGCCTCAATCCGCTCTTCTCTCCCTCTTTTTTTTTTTGATGTATTATTTCTTTTATTCTATTTTTTTTATCTATTTATTTATTTATTATTATTATTTATTTATTTCCCTTTTTTTTTTTTGGACATCACCATATTATTGCCTTATATCCTCCTGACTGCAGCTCCATGAAAACCCCACCTGCTTCCATACCTAAACCCATCTACACATTAGTATTTTTATTAACCATAATAATTTTTTACTTTCCTCTTTTTTTTCTTTCTATATACACCTGTATGTATTCTCTCTCTCTCTCTCTCTCTCTCCTCTTTTTTTTTTACATATATATATATAGAGAGAGAGAGCCTCCGAAAACCCCCCTCCCTTGGACTAAAACAAAATGGCGGCCAGATACAAAATGGCCGCCGCACATGGCAGCCGGCTCTCCTCGTGCCCAAGGCCATTTAGCCGGCCCGTCCATGCAGGGAGGAGGGGGAGGGCGGAGGGTTTGGGAGGGGAAGAAACCCAATTGCGCGGGGAGTGGGAAACCCCGGGCCGGGAAACCGGCCCCGTGGACCCCACCGTGTTCCCCTCTTGGCCCCCCCGTGACCATTCCAAGCACGCCCCACACCCCAAGCACTCTAACTTGAGGCCGGGGATGCTGCCGCGGGCGATCCGCCGCCCCGACGTGCGCCACGGCCGCATCGTACCGGGCTGCTTGCCGCCGGACGGAGGGAAGAGGAAACCATGGGGAAGAAGGGGTAGGTAGGCGACCGTGGGTAATGCGGGGCGGGAGGGGCCTTGTATTCCCCCACCGCCTGCTCCAATTGCTCCCCGGGAACCATCCGAACCCCCTCTGCAACAACTCCGGCTCGGCTGGACGAGCCCAACCGCCCGGCTCCCACTTCCCACCGTTTCTTCCCGGACGCCTCCTTCGCTCAGTCAAGAGCCTCGCGGTGACGCAGCTCCAAGCGCTGGTCACAGCGAAGCTACCCCTGGCCTGCCCGGAAGCGAAAGAGGCCGATGCGGGTGGAGAGCCCCCTTATAAAGCCTGCTCTCCACCCCGGCCAAGCCCGATCGCGCGATGTCTCGCGCCCTTCCGGGGTGGGTGGCAAACCCCGCCCACCAGCTCCAAGTCCGCGGACTTAGCGGCAGGCTCACTCGATGTGATCTTCAAGCAGGTGAAGATATAACTAATTGTACAGCCATACATATATACATACACAGGACCAATCAGGTTACACATTACCTCATCACATTACCTCATCCCATTACTTCATCTCTGGGTTGCATCAGCCCTGGGTTACATCATCTCTGCTGAGTCATCCTGACTCAGTTTCACCACACCTGGTAGTTATGGCTTCTCATTAAACCACTCTATTCTGTTCAGGCCTGCAATTTTCCTTGACAATTCAGACACAATTTAACAACTCAACAACAAGCGTTCTCAAATCCAGTACCCTCCTGATGGTTTGGACTACCTCTCCCACAATCCCAAAGGCAAACTAATCCCTGGAGATGAATAGTAGTTATTGCTGAACTCCATAGCAACTCCACCTGTTATGTATGAAAACCTAACATGTGTTTACTTGTTCTTAAGCAACCAATCAACAGCTCTCTTTCCTTTGTGCCATTAAGGGGTTTAACTGTCTTTACTTTGAGGTAGTTTTTTTGTCAGTTAGTATCAGTTTTAACAGATGTTATATAGAATTTTCTCCTCAGTGATGATTTTAACAAACTAAATGATTCTTCTTTTTAATACTAAGAACACCATGTCTTCATGTCAAGTTTTTAGCACATAATTTTGTATGTAAATATTGTTTTTTGTCTTTTTCTTACTGTCTGACTAAATAGCTAGTCGACTTATATAAGGGAAATTCTTGGGGAACTTGCATATAATTCTATGCCTATAACTGTCCTGCCTTTTGTTGTGCACAAAGTTCAACAGTTATAGGCCAACACATCTGGAGGCTCATTATGGAGGAAGCTGTCCTGTACTTTACTTCTATAATTTTAAAGATAAAACACATGTAGTATATCAGGTTGACATGTGACACTTTCTTTTTACAATACCTTAACACACAAAGTGATCATCACTGCCCTTTCCATACACATACCAGTGGAGGTTGTTGAGTCTAGTTTTGAGGGGTGGAGATGAATCCTCTCCGTGAGTTTCATGGTTGAATGGATGCTAGCTGCATATGGGTGGCTTGTGCAGGAAACAGGATGTTGGACTGAATCTAGATGAACTTTAGGTCTGCTGATTTATCAAGGCTCTTAATAGTCTCAGCCTCAGTTCTTAAATCAAGAACTGTAATTGGGGGCAATGTACTTCAGCAGTTTACTTGGATGCCAGGAACTGGGGGGTGCATATCATGTCATCCAGGGTTAACTGACTTCATTCTTGTGTGGCTGCCTACCCACTCACTTACAAAAGCAACACTACAATTTCCGGAGGACCATTTCCAAACCAAAGTAATATGCAGCATGAGTCATTATATATTGGGTGTCTGTGCGTATCTTCTTGCACCTTGAAATATTTTACTTGATACGACCATTCACTGAATGTGAATATCATCTTTGGGCCTCCAAACATCCAAGGAATGTACATCCCAAATTGTCACACTGTTAGCTTTGCTGGCAAATGCTGATGAGGCCGGATGGGTGCAGTTGTCTCTCTCTGCTGCAGAGAGATAAGCACAGATGGATGCAAGCAGCAAACAACTACTGAGGCCCTTATTGTTGCTGCCTCTGTACCTTCTCTTGAGCGAGTCATCTTCTCAGTGATGCTGGCACAGTTGAATTCAGGGAATAAGTCTTGTCAGAGCTTTCCTTTAGGGGCATTGGAGTAAAACTTAAATTTATATTTACATTCCTCTTCCTCTGTTGCCTTCTAAGAAGCCCATGTTGCCTGCAATGTGCCATGTAAATTTATAGCATATATTTTAAAGAAAAACTTCATTCAGTAAATAAAGAAAAAAAGTCATTTTATTTGAAGTATCTATATTCTGGCTAAAAAACCAAAATCGGTTTATCTTTAGGTCTGAGCCCCACCATCTCAACCTAAGCTCCCAGGACTGCTTGAATTTGAGTTTATTACATTAGGGGAGTGGGGTATAAGGAAAGGAAGGGCAGAAGTCACACTCCATTCTGCCAATCTGCTGGGAGTTGAGATAACTCCACTAGCCCCTAATCACGTCCAGTCTTCCTGAGTTTCCATTATTGGGGTTGGACTGACTGAAATATATTGGTAGGTTGGGTCTTCAGTACTGCCCCAAGACACCCTTCACCCTTATACTGCAGGGCTTAGACTGCAGGCTGCTCACCTCTGGATGGAGGTCACTGTCCCCTCCTGCTGTTTCCTCTAGAGTTCTTTTTTAATTTTTGTACCTCCAATGCCTTTGGGTGGAGCCCTTGGCCGCGCCTGGGTCATCAAAGACTCCACAGACCACAGAGGCAACAATGACAGTGGGCTGAAGACTGGCATCTTCACCCTGTGTCTTCTCCCCATGGTGACAGGGTCCACTACTCAGATGCCTCATCCAGGGATTCTGCACATAGGTATAGTCCACATTCTCAGCAGCACGAAAGATGGGATCTAGCTCCTCTTCTGCCTCTTCCCACTCTTTCTCCTCATATTCTGTTGAGTCATTCAGGCCAGTCTCCTCCTCCTCTTACTTCTTCACCTCCTTTTATCCCTGCCTTGGGGAGCTAACCCCACCTTCTTGCTTAGGCACAGCATATCACTCTCCTCCACCTCTTCTCCACCTGCAGCCTCTTGACCTATGTTGGTGCCCTTCTGGAGCCTAGAAGTCGATATGGGCATTAAATTTTTTAATGAATGACCAAATTCATTCAAAAATCACTAATTCATCAATTTGTATTTGTACAAATAAATGCCCGCAACAAATATGAATCAACAATTTTTTAGAGATTTTTGATTCATCAATTCATTTGGTTATAAAATGGGTCACCAGACACCTAGAGACAGCAAAATTGCAAGGGAACTTCCGCTGACTCTCCTCTACAATCTTTCCAAGTTTGGTGAAGTTTAGGTTTCCCCATGTCAGCTGCTAAAGGGCACTTTCCTGGGGGTACCCAATTTGTGGCTGCGTAATTTGGAGGTCAGAAATCCAATTTTCACCAAACCTGGAGAGATTGTAGAGGAGAGTCAGTAGGAGTGTCTCTGTGATTTTGGTATCGATAGGTGCCTGGAGGAAACTTTCCTGGTGCTCCCTTCTTTTTGGTGTATAATTCAGATGTCTGAAACCCAAATTTCACCAATCTTGCATAGCTTGTCGAAGAGAGTCCGGGTAAGCCTCCTTGGCCATTTGGTGTGTCCAGACACTTTGAGTGGGGCATTATATAGTGTTTTAAAGTAAAAATGAATTGACAAATGGATTCATTGATTTGTCAGAAAAAATCATAAATTCACAATTCATTATTTATTGAACTTGACAAATCATGAATCAAAACAAATCACCATTTTTCTGATTCGTGCCAATCTCTACCTAGGAGTCACAGTTTCCTCCATGCCCACTGGGGGCATGGGTTATAGGTAAATGGCCTGCTAGAGATGTCAGGAGCAGAGCAACCCCATCACATTAAAATGAAGCAGGGGAAGAATATAGTCTGTGGTATCTGAAAAGTTAAAAATTTCATCTGATTTCAGGTTTTATGAAATGCAGTTGAACCAAATTAGAAATCTTGGAGGATTATGTTTGTTTTATTATATAAAGCTCAGAGACAGATTAGGAGAAGAGGAACCCTTCAATGTGAACACTTGGAAGCATTGTGCTCCACTCTTGAGCACAGCAGAACTCTTATCATGAGTAACAGTAAAGGGCAACAGGAGTATAACCTGAAAGGTTAAAAGTGTGTGTGGATGTTTCTCCCCATACGCATCCTGCGCCACTTCACACCTTTGCTTTGCCACCTTATTAAACTAACAAAAACCCTTTGAAGTATTTTGGCAAAGAAGGACCACAGTCACATCTCATTTCTTCTTGGTTCTCCTCCTGCTCTAATTCTGGGTAATTCTTCATGAGGGACGATGTTGTCAAATGTTATGTGTAACATATGTATACTTAAATTTTTCCATTTCTTATAAAACCCATTGTCAGGATCTGGCCCACACCAACCTAGGAGCTGCAGGATCAGGGCCAACCTGAGCCAGGAGTGGTCTGGTGTTTGCAGGCTCCAGCCCTGGCTTGTGTAGCAGCTGCTGGGCCACTGATGAGGCTCACCTGGAGACCTGGAGGGAACTCCCAGAACTTGCCTCAGCAACAAAGATCTTTTGGCTGTGTGTCACCTTCCCAGGGGTTTCAACAGCAGAGTCCGATAAGCCAGTCCAATGTCAGAAGTTCAAAGAATGCAGAGCCAATATCAAAATGCCAAAGCCAAATCACAAACCGTAATCCGAGGTCAGGGTCCAAAGCCAAATCACACAACGTAGTCCAGGGTCAGAGTCCAAAGCCAAGGGTCCAGAGAACAAGGTTCAAGGTAGTCAGGAGAATGGATGCGAACCAGAGATTTGACTTGTTGCTTCCACAAGCTTGCCAGCATCTGGGTGCAGATTTTATAGCAACAGCAGCCATCTAAACACTTCAGCCTTCTAAAACTCAGGGCTGGTCGACCTGATGTTCCTATGGGAAGCATTCATGTGGGCTTCGGATCTCCGTGTCATGAGTCCTTGCTGAAGCTTGTCCCTTACTCTGGCTACTGGGGGAGGAGAATCTGGTGGTGATTCAGCTGCCTGTGATTCTGATTGCCCATCATTCTCCTCAGCTGTAATTAACCCCTCAGATTCCAGATCTTCTTTGACAGAACTCATGACACTGTGCTGTGTTTACTGCCTTGTTGCTCCTGAGCACCAATGTTCCTGCTCCTATATCTCGGCACCTGGTTCCTGCTCTGTGTTCTCAGCCTTGTGCTCCCACTTCTGCTTTGTCATGACCAACTGCACAGTGAGTGCCGTGGGACTTGATACTCTATGTCAGGGGTTTTAAACTCAATTTACCAACTAGAGACAGAGTGAGGCTGGGTTGCATCAGATTTTCCGCCAAGCAGAGCAAGAGCCCGAGGAAGCTGCCAGGAGTTTCCTTAGCTGACAGACAGGTGGGCGGGCTGGTAGGCTGCAGTTCTGGATGGAGGGTGCAAGAGGTGCTGTCTTGGGAGAGAGCCGGCAAGCGAGGCAAGGCTTTCTTTTAACTCTTGACAGCAGAGGATGTGTGGGCGCTTTGGGGGGCAGGCAAGGCGAGGGCCACAAACTATCATCTGGGGGGCTGCAAATGGCCCCCGGGCCACATGTTTGAGACCCCTGCTCTATGTGGTGGACTAGGTCCTGGGGCCCTTGCCCCTGGTGCGGGACTGTCTGGGATATCCTGGACTGTGACACCCACAGTCTTGGGCCTGATACTCTTTAATATTTTTATTAATGACTGGAATGAGAGGTGCAGGAAATGCTTATCAAATTTGCAGATGACACAGAATTGAGTAGAATATCTAATATCCTGGAAGACAGGGGGGGGGGAAGATCTTGATAGGCTGAAAACAACAGAATGAAATTTGAGAGGGATAAGTACAAAGTTCTACTCCTAGGGAAAATATAGCAAATAAACAGTTGCTAGATGGTTCAGCATGCCAGAAGGATCTTGGAATTTTTGTAGGCCAGAAGTTGAATGTGAGCCAACAGTGTGATATGCAGCTGCAAAAAAGCCAAAGGCTACTTCAGCTGCATTAACAGAAATAGAGTCTCCAACTCCAATCAAGGATTAGTTCCGCTCTATTGAGCACGTCCTAGCCCTCATCTTGAGTAAATACCATTTCAAAATGGTAACTGACAAAGTGGAATAAGTTCAGAGGATGATCAGGGGACTAGAAACCAAGTCCTATGAGGAAAGATGAAAAGATTTGTCATCTTTCACCTTGAGAAAAAAAAAGATTGAGGGCATCTATGATACACTTGAAATATTTGAAAATGGCCATACAGAGAAGGGCCAGGATATGCTCTCAGTCATCCCGGAGTGGAGAACACATAATAATGGGCCAAATTACAGGAAGCCAGATTTAATTTGAATATCAGGAAGAATTTAGCTATTAGAGTAGTAAGACAATAGAATAATTTATTTCAGGAGGTGGTGAGCATCCCAATACTGGAGGGATTTAAAAAAAAGACAACTATCTGTCAATATACTTCGATTTGGATTCCTATATGGCCTTATAGTCCCCTTCCTACTCCATGATTCCATGTCTCTATTATTCTATGAAACTTCTGGTTGAAAAAATTTATGGAAAAATAGCCATGACAACTACTTCCTGTTCGGGTGAGAACTGATTAACTGATGAAAAAAGAAGTCAGATCCTGGGATGTTCCCCTGATTGATGCAACTTGGGGAATGGCAGTGAGCACAAGAGGGTACCTGTAGACCAACTTGACTGCTGTCATAGATATCATCAACTAGCCTTTACTGTGTGAAGATTTGTATCCTTTTTTTGTGCTCACAATAAGGACATGATATTGCAAGGCAATGTTGGGCCATTTCTTTTCATGTCGTCATGGATACAGAAGCAATATCCCACATTCATAAACCAGATTTTTTTTCTTTTGAAAGACTGAGTTTTTAATGCATAACTTTTAGTTCAAGGCACCTGCATGTAATTGTGCTTCCCATATACAAAACAGAGGCATTGTCTCTCATTTTCTCTATACGCCATACAAAAAAAATGAGAGGCAGAAAGAGTGGGATGCTGTCTGGAAACATTCAGATAGTCAGACAATGATGAGGGCTAGATGAAATCCCACCATGAAGAACATCTACTCTTCTGAGCAGGACTTCCTTTCCTCTAGCTGTACAATGACCAAACATATGCCCGCATCATTTTTCATTCTACAGTGGCATTCATGTACAACAGCAATTGTACACAATAAGAAGCCTTCACAGTACGATCCTGCATTGCATCAACCTTCTGTAATGCCTGTAAAATCAATTATTTAACATGCTTGTGTTTTCTTGTGGGTTAACAGGGTAATGGAAAGCTGCCTTCCCTTATTTTATCATGGAAATGTAGTCAGATCCACTAACAACAATTACTTTAAATAATGCATTTTTACAATACTTTCTCTTCGTTCATTAAAACCACAATAGCTTTATCTTGTTGTGTGACCCATCTACAACACAGGGTGTGCAATTTTTATATTAGCGAGAGCAAGAAGTATTTTCATCTCCTTGCTGCTTTCGCCCTTCGTGGCAGATACTCCCACTCTAAAGAAACAGCAATGTGCCTCTTAAAAAAAACATGTACAAAAATAGGCACTTTGGCAATTATTATATAGAAAGAATCTCAGCTACAGTTGAAACAAGAAGAGAAAAATATCCTCTTTCAAGAAGACAGGGTTGAAAAAAGTTGTCAAAGATGAATCATGTTGTCTATATCAATTTAAATGTTGTTGTTTCTAAGATGTTTCTCAATCCTCCTTGAACAGGAGCACCACTGTATCCATTTTACAGGTTTCGGACGGAGCCCTGCATAAGAGGACCCTCCTTAACTATTGAAGCTGTGCCTTCACTAAATTTAAGTCCTGGACCAGACTCAAGATTCTGTGCTAAATTACATGCAGAAATTGCACTTGGATCCCACTGAAAACAATACAAAAATCTGATGTGCAATGTGACGTTTTTCATCTTTATTTTGTTTCAGGTTCTTTCAGGGAGTGTCTCTTTTATATTTGAATTTTTTGTGCACTGGTTCTTTTTCTTTGCAGGAAATGGAATGTCTCTTCTGGAGTCCTTTTTATTAGGCTTACAGGGACACCAAAATCACTGAAGAAGCCTTTAAAATCCTTAAAGATTACTCCAAAACAGCAGAAAGGCAAGGCAACACAGAATCAATCTACTCCAAGCACATACAACATGACACGGCAACTTAAAATCCTTTTAAGGTAAAGGTGAAGGTAAAGGTTCCCCTTGACAATTTTTGTCCAGTCGTGTTCGACTCTAGGGGGCAGTGCTCATCCCCGTTTCCAAGCCGTAGAGCCAGCATTTGTCCGAAGACAATTTTCCATGGTCACATGACCAGTGCAACTTGAGAATGCTGTTACCTTCCCACCGAGGTGGTCCCTATTTATCTACTCGCATTTGCCTGCTTTCGAACTGCTAGGTTGGCGGGAGCTGGGACAAGCGATGTGCGCTCACTCCATCACATGGATTCGATCTTACAGCTGAAGATCTACAGACCTTAAAGCACAGAGGCTTCTGCAGTTTAACCCACAGCGCCACTACATCCCTCTAAAATCCTTTTAAACAGTCACTCAAATAACAAAGCAAAACTGCTAGAATATGGGGAGGATATTCTTGAAAGGACCTAGACATAGTAATAAAAAAGCACCATCAGAGGTACAAAAAGCAGCAGTATTAGGAACAGTATACATATTGTGCCAATAGTTAACAGATTGGTTGTTGTGGGTTTTTTGGGCTCTTTGGCCGTGTTCTGAAGGTTGTTCTTCCTAACGTTTCGCCAGTCTCTGTGGCCGGCATCTTCAGAGGACAGTTTGCTGCCGGCCACAGAGACTGGCGAAACGTTAGGAAGAACAACCTTCAGAACACGGCCAAAGAGCCCGAAAAGCCCACAACAACCATTAGATCCCGGCCGTGAAAGCCTTCGTGAATACAGTTAGCAGATTGTATTTGTCTTCAGTGTGGAAGGGATGGTCACTCTCGAATTGGCCTTCTCAGCCACACTAGACGCTGTTCCAAGTCCTCCATATAGAGCACATTGCCATAGTCTCTCGAGACTGAAGGATGCCTAATCTAGTTAACAGATAGTTAGAGTTTTAGTTAAAACTTGTGTATCTGTTATATAAAAACAGTCAATGTTTTTATAATTTTGATTGACTGTGCCTGGTATTTTTGAATAACAGTAGAAAAATGCCCAAAGGAATTAGGATCAGGAGGAGGAGGAAACTATTTCAAGGAGAAATGCTGGCACAGGCAAGCTATCTGGCAAAAACAAATTAATCAAAAAGAAAAGAAAAGAAAAAAGAAAGAAAGAAAGAAAACAGAAAATATCCCCCAAACCAAGAGACAGATAATTTACAGAACAAGAATAAAACCACCAATATGTGATTTCACTTCAAATACAAGGTTTCAGAGTTTACCTGCACATTAGTTTTCATCACAGTAATGGTGGAACTATTCACCACTAGCATTCCATTTATTAAAGCAAAGATATCATGTTATAGTGCAGACCAACCATTTTGGTTCAATTGACAAACTGATGAAAAAAATGAGTGATATTATAGCCGCACAAAAGTGCAGTTGTGATGGTGTGCAGCAGAGCATCCTATAAGGCAATTCTAAAAATGGGGCGAGGCCAAATAAAAAATTATGACTTTTAAACCGGACTTCAAATCAACAGTAAATTTGGTTCATTTGCGGAAGATAGTCTGCTTCTGCTTTGTACCAAAGTTAAAGAAGTTTTGGATAAAGGATTTTCAATTTATGATTTTTTAAAAATTAAAACTGTTCCCCCCCCCCATTCAGAAACAGATAATCCCAGATTCAATGTGGTTCACATAAATTGAAAAAGACCAATTTTGCTTATCCTGAAAAAGAATTGTTGGTCCCATTCCCTTTTCTTACAGTTTTATAAGGCATATTCAAAGTATTTCCATTAAGGTAAGACTTTGCCACTGTTACCTTTAATAAATTTACAGAGGAATACAACAGTAATGCTTTGTCTTGTGCTTTCAATAAACAATATCTCAGGATGTCTCAGACCAAACAGTCTGCTAATATAAGTTCTTAAAGAGAAAATCAGCTCCACTCTGGGGCAACCTGAATTTTTAAATTCAGGACCAATTAGCTGACTTTCAGGAGGAGAACCTTTTAGCTCCTTCCTTTCTGACTAAACAGGCTGTTCAGGATTCATGCTTGTAATGGGATTCTGTGTCTGGTTATAAAAATAAAGACAGACAATATTTAAAAATGTTGTTGTATAGTCTTTAAGTTGTCTCTGACTCTTTGTGACCCCATGGACCAGAGCACGCCAGGCCCTCCTGTCTTCCACTGCCTCCCAGAGTTTGGTCAAATTCATGTTGGTCGCTTCAATGACACTGTCCAACCATCTCATCCTCCGTCATCCCCTTCTCCTCTTACCTTCACACCTTCCCAACATCAGGGTCTTTTCCAGGGAGTCTTCTCTTCTCATGAGATGGCCAAAGAACAGAGAACAAATATTCAGAAGCTCACATGTTTAAGATATGAAATTACTTTTTTATTTTTGCTTTGTGCCTGGGAATGATCTTACTCAGTGTTAGCAGAGCTTTTGTGCCTATGTCCTGTCATAGTCTCCAGTTGGTAATTGGATATCTTCACTATTTCAGCTCACTTGTCACTATTGGTAATTTAAACAAACTCCAAAGATGTTATATGCCACCAAGACTCTTCTGATGTGTGGTGTCTATATGAGTTAATTACCCCAAAATCTCCTATCATTAGTAGCTCTGCTCAGGTCTTGCAAAGCAATAGCATCTCTTGTTAAGTCATTCATTCTTTCTACTCTCCCCTCCTTCCTAGCAACATTATATTTTCCAGTTAGTTCTGTTCAAGCCTTGTGAACAGATGTGGATCCTTTTTTGAGTCAATCTCATTTTAGCTGTTCTTCTCTTCTCACCACTCACTACCACCTCTTGTTCCAGAAATAATGTCTTTTCTGGTGAGTTCTCTACTCTCATGACATGTCCATGGTAGCATGGTCTCAGTTTACTCACTTTTGCTCTAATAAGAGCTCAGTCTTGAATTGATTGAATGCCCACTTATTTGCCTTTTTGGTGGTCTCTCGCATTTGTAAGGTTCTCCTCCAAGGCCACATTTCAAATTACTTGATTTTTCCCCCCTGCCTTTCTTCACTGTCCATCTTTCACACATTAAAAGGAAGATTTGGACTTTGGTTTCAAGTGACAAACATTTCTAGATCCTAACCTCCCCTCCCCTTTCTATATTTCAAAAGGTAATAAGACATATTTTAGAAAACATGAGTCAACATGTTTGTTGAGCAAGGGTTTAGAAATTGGAAGGCAGTTTTCTAGTCTTCATTCTCCGGAGTGGCAAAAAAAGAAAAATTACTTTATGTGAGAGAATAAAGGGTGTTTCTCTGTTGTATGTGTTGGACTCACTCACATCTTTGCTTCACCATTTCGTGAGATCCAAAAGAGACTTTCAAAAGACTTGGACCCAGAGGGACTGAACCATGTCCCAGCTGTTCTTGGTAATACTCTTTCCAGGTGACCATAGTACAGATCATGAGATCACCTTCTGGAATCCTCTATTACTTGGTAATTCCACTTGAAGGAATTTTCCATTGGAATTCATGTGAAGCATATACATACTTAACCTTCTGTTATACAAAAAATTCAGGAGATACAATTCTGAAAAAAAATTCAGTATCTACAATTCAGAATGCCAGGAAGTGGTCCAATACTGCTGCAAAATATTATAACTGTCTTGACAGCAGGAAAAAGGATGTCAAGCTTTAGATAGCAATCGGCAGCCCGAATGTTGACAACACCCATGTCAGCAAACAGAATGGTCAACAACACCCTTTTGTGCTCACTGTCATTCACAAAGTGACACAATGCAAGGGGAAATCCCAGAAGCTGACTCCTTTTTGTATCAGTTATCCAATTCCCGCCCAAACATAAAGCAATTGCCATGGCTCTTTTTCAACAAGTGTGAATAGTAGTGAGCATGAGAGGGTATCCAATAGACCATCTTGACTGCTGCCATAGGTGTTGTCAACATTCAGGCCCCCTTTGCCATGTAAAGCTTGGCATCCTTTTCCTGTTGGCAACATAGGAACAATATAATCCCAAAGACACAGCCCATCAAATGGCTTATTTAATCCATTTCACTCTTTTCCCAAGGGTAAGGTAAATCCCAAGTAAGTATTATTTTGCCAAGAAGGAGCCATACTGCACACTGTTGAGGTTGATTTAATATGACATAGGTTGAAATGAGAATCCACATCTTTTATTTAGCCTTCTCTGAAAACTTGGAAGTATTGTGCTCTACTTTTGAGCACAGGATAACTTTTTCCCTGAAGGAACAGGGCTGAAAGTGCCATGCCTCGGGTTGCATGGGGGAAAAGCATTCTGAAGCCATGTAAATTTCTTGCTGATTAACAATACAGCACCCTCCAGCTGGACAGACATGCACTTGGGAGTACACAGTTAATCTGAAAGACACATTTCTTCTAGGCATTTTTGTTTCCTTTGTACCTAAAAAACTATTTGGAAAACAGCCCTGACAATTGCTCTGTGTTTCCACACGAAGTGTCTAACTGATTTTTTTTTTTTAAAGGAATCAGATTTGGGGATTTAGGGAAACACTGATGGCACGTGAGCTGGAATTTGAGCCCCCTTGCCTTTTCTCAAAGTCAAAACTCAGCAGAAAATATTACAGTCCTACCCCAGCCTCCCATATCATACTTCAAATGTTGTGGCTGTACCTAACAACATATCAACCACTGGCCCACCCAATGAATAAAACCTAGGTGGGTCCTTCTGCATTATTATGGCATCTCTGTCTGTAAATAAATCATTCAGATGAAGACAGTTTTTTATTATTTCATTCTTATCTTCTGCAATCATGTATATCTAAAAATAACATCAAAAACCAGTTGTTTAGCTCTTTGATCTTCAAATGTAGAACAAACATGTTTCACCACAAGGAGTTTATTGTTAAGAATAATTACACCTCTTGTGAAATCAGGTGAAATGACATCCTTTTAAAAAATGTTGCAGCAAACAAATCCTGCATATCAGGGGAAAGAAAGCTATCTAGACAAGTGACAATAATGCAGAATAATGAGATTATCTTTTGAGAAAGGGAGAAAAGACTGATCTGTTTTGCTTAGGTAAGTGTTATAAACAATAGGAGAGGCTAATTGAAAACATCACACACTGTCTAAAGAAAAAAAAAGATTGCTACATAATTCTTTGGTGGAATTGAATCAGAAATCTAAAGACATTTCCAACCATGCTCTTCAATTTCAGCTTTACACAAAGTTTGTACAGAATATTTTTAATTTCCAAAAAGGAAAAAAAGAGATATTGGATGCTTTGGATTTGGAAGGAAGGAAGGAAGGAAGGAAGGAAGGAAGGAAGGAAGGAAGGAAGGAAGGAAGGAAGGAAGGAAGGAAGGAGCTAATACTACAACCCAAAGAAGTGGAAAACAAATATTTTACATTCATGAAGATTCCACCTTTACATGAGGGAAGGAGCCATATATCAGCCATAGGCACCATGATAATCAAACATGGTCCCAAATTTAGTCTATTCAATCTCTCAGTAAGATTGGAGAAACCCCACATGTCCAAAACTTTGGGATACATTTATCCACTCAAATTCCATGTCTTTCCTTTAGAGGCTTATTTGATGCCTTTATTTCCTTTATTTCATCGCTAAATTAAAACCTACCCATTGTCCTGAGCACTCTGGAGAACATGATTTGGTTTTCATGCTATCATTTTGTGTGTGTTTGATTTCATTCAAATCGTTGAAATCATTTGCTGTTGTTTCAGATAATTCCATGGATTGCTATACACACTGAGATTTATTGATAGAAAAAAACCTGATTAAATAAACAAATAAACACCATCTTGAGCTAGGTAAATCTATGGACAAACTTGATATAAGCATCCTCCTAGGTGATCTGGATTGCCAGTGTGGTGTAGGGGATAGAGTGTCTAACTAGGACTCAGGAGATCTGGGTCCAAATCTTGGCTGAGTCATGGGAAGTCACAGGGAGAGTGGAAATGGTAAAACCACTCCTTGAATACCTCACTTAATTTGTGAGCCCTATTGGGGTTGCTCTATGTCATTTCCAACTTCACGGCACATATAACAATAACCTTTGTGATCTACAGCTCTTCCCTCAAAACAGACGGGGTTTGTGTATGCATATGTATATGAGAGACAGAGGTTAATCTTCTCTTGTCTAGCACATGAGGAAGAGACATAACATTATTATCCCGAGCCTATGACCAGAAATTGTAATTTGTGGCGCTCTTGATGAGAAAGGAACAGATTATTCTCCTCACAAATTAAGTAAAAATTGTACAGATAATGCAGCAATGTAATATAATCAGAACAAAAAGACAATTGTGGCTGCTTTGCTGCATGGGTTTTTAAGGATTAGAAACATCAGAAAGGTTCAAGTCATTGTGTACTTGGAGCATATATGTGCTTTGCTTCACAAAAGAAAAATGTGTTAATTTTGTTCAGAAACAGTTTACAAAAGCATGGAGCCTGTGACAAGAATAAGTAATGTTTGTTCTCTCATTCTTGCCTAAAGACAAGGAATTGTGCAGGGCCTCAAAACTCCTCATTGAAGTGTTTCATTGAGTTGAGACAACCTAAATCAACAGGAATGAAGAATTTGTTGAGTATTCTTTACACTTCCAGTGCTGCGGTAGAAATTTTTTAATGTGTTTCTTTTTATTTAATACATAAGAAGACTTGACATATATTTTTCACAAAAGTTTATTTGAACAAGTTTTTTTAAAAGCATTCTATTCAAGCGGCTAGTAACCTTATAAAAATAAAATGACAGATCAACTAGAAAACTTTCATCAGCCGTTTAATCTCTCAAATGCTCTTGATGGCATTTTTGGACTGACAAGTCCATTAAAATGTGAATCAACTGCATACATCTGTAATTCCACCCTACTGCTTCTCTTGAGAGAGAAAAAAACACCACTCTCCTCCACCAACATGAAGTCAAGGGACACCTCATGTTTTTTTCCGTCATATCAAGTTAACCCACAAAGATTCAGACATCCTTTCTGCTGGTCAAATAATTTTTTCATTGGCAGACTTTAAATGCACCTGGAGACACTGGACAGAACATCCCAAAGAAAATTGATGATATTTCTGCTTCTTCAGAACGTTTGTCAACAAGGAAGATTGTTGGGCAATAGAAGCTCTCGAATGACAGAATGATTCCAGCTTTTTAGACAATATCTCTTGTCAACAAGACAGAGAAAAGACTTGTCAAAATAATATGTTTCTGTGAGAGAAGAGCTTCAGCTCTCTTCTCCTGCATAAAAATGCGAAGCTTCACACAACAGAAGGACAAAGGGATTCTTCAACTTTTTCCAAACCTTTCTCTTTTAGTCAAATGTAAAAGAAAATACTAAGCAGAGCAAAACAAAAACTGGTTTTAAAAACTGTTTATTTTGTTTAACAGCATAATCATATGCATGTTTATTTGGAAATACTTCCCACTGTCTTCAGTGGAACTTATCTTCTTTGAAATGTGCTTTTGGATTGTTGCTAAAAGCATTGATACGCCACCCTTTCTGCAACTGCTGGCCACCAACGAGGCCTATAAATACATTAAAAAGATGCAAAATAATAAGTAAGATGAGAAAAATGCAGCAAATCATTATCATCCTCATCAGTATCAACATTATTAGCATAAAATTAAAAGCCATCCAAGGCCAGGCTGAATGAAAAGCTTTTAGTAAGTGGGTTGGGCAAATAGAAGCAGTCTTCTCAAAGAGTGGGAAAGCATGGTCAGTACACTCGGGCATCCGCTAGACCAGTGATGGCGAACCTATGGCACGCGTGCCGCAGCTGGCACGCGAAGCCCTTTCTTCTGGCAGATGACAAATCTTTTGAAGTGGCTGCAGCTGGGATTCCCCCTTTCTCTTTCTGTTCTGGGTCCTTTAACTTCCTGTCTGTCCCCATGATTCCCCCTTTAACTTCCTGTCCATCCCCATGATTCCCCCTGAAACTGCCACTTCCTGTTCCGGTTCTGGTCTTCAGGGCGAGGCCTTCACGGCATCCACTGGTTTCTTCCCCACCCCCTCAATTTGGGCACTCGAGCTGAAAAAGGTTTGCCTCCACTGCGCTAGACAATGGCATGGAGCTGGCAAATCCTTCACGTCCAGAAGCATTGCACTGGAACAGCACCAAATCCACAGTGGTTGCACCACTGAATGATGGCTGAAGTTGAGGAAAGTTTTCTGCACACATTTTAAGCTCAGCCCACTTCTGGTCTAAAATAGTTTGCCTTGACATTTTAATTGGGGTTTTTGGCCTATTTTTCATATGTTTCCATTATTTTGAATCCCAGAATGCTTTGACACAAATAACAAAAGGAAAAAAAATCAGTAACGTAGAAGCCTGATGATGATATAATGCTTTGCAGGAATGCAAATCAAAGGATATCTGCTAGGTGGTTGTCTAAATTTCTCTTGAATGCCTCCAGTGTGGGAGCACTCATCACCTTCTCATCATTGCCTTATAGCAACCTAGGGTCTGTTTGTTTTCTTCTGAGGTTTCTTGAAGTTACAGCCAATTCTCATACAAACGTAGATGTGAGCAAGGAATGCTATGTGAGGATGTGTGTCATCCTCACATAGATATTAAAGTTATCTGCAGAAGCCATTTCTCATGCACACAAGCATAGATGATCTGATTTGACCTGATCTAAAACGTATTTAAAAATGCTTTTTCTTATGCATTCTTTGAGATGACAGATTTGGAGAGGGAATTGGTTTTTAAGGAAATGTCAGGTCTTCTGACTCCCAAAAAACCGGGCCACAGGACATTTTGTGTCATGATCAAGCTGCTTCTAGAATGCATCATTTAAAGGGAAGGAAGAGATCCCCACTGCTAATCTCCCCTATAGAATAGGGTTATAACATTCTCACTAAAATCTTTTTGAAACATGTTAAAATATTAAAGAAATAAATGTTATGGCAGAGAGCTAGGTCTGTATGTCAGTTTTCTGTGTTTTCAGTGGTCCCTGGAGGAGTCTTAAGTGGCATTTGAGCTGCTTGTGTTTTTAAAAGCCCCAAGGATGCCAGAATTTCAAATCAAAAGATCTTTTACAGAATAACAGGGGCTCATCATTCTTAATGTATAAAAAATGTTCTAAAACATAAAAAGAAACATTTTTACCAGCTGTTTTTTTTCTCTCCCTCCTCTCAATATACATCTCTGTCTCTTCCAAATCCCGTGAGGAAGCTCATCTTTGACACAGCCTACAGCTACTCTAACTGTAGGAAGTTAAGTAAAGAATGGTGTTCAGCCTGCTGGGTAGTAGCTTAGGAAGTGGAATGGGTTGAAGAGCAGAAAGCTACACTGAACATAAATATGTGTCTATTAAAAATAAATAAGTGCATAGCTGGTTTTCCCTTGGAGACAACAACAAACAAAGAAAAAGAGCCACTAAAATGAATATGCTAACTTTGATTTCTGTTTTCATCCCCAATGCACCATAGGAGCTTGTCAAATGAATACACCACCGATGTTATTTGGAAAGGGTTTATAGCCAGGTTACTCCATTGTGTTGAAAACAACAAAGACTCCTGTAGCATCTTAAAGACAAAGGGTAGAATCCTGTTGGATCTATGTAACGTAAATTGGCAATCACAGAAGTAGTGTACACCACTGGTTCTTAACCTTGGGTTACTCAGGAGTTTTGGACTGCAACCCCCAGAAGCCTTCACCACCAGCTGTCCTAACTGGGGTTTCTGGGAGTTGCAGTTCAAAAGCATCCGAGTAACAAAGGTTAAGAACCACTGGTGTACACAACCTGACAATTCATTGTGCATGTGGGTAAATGGCAAGGACCAGCAAGATTTGTAAGCCATTCACAAGGCTATTCTTAAGTGGTTAAGTTTTTATTCTCAGTTTTAATAATTCATAAAATGTTATATTAAGACAACCACCTGACTCAAGTTTTATAATGTCAATATAACAACTTACTTATTCTGCATATCTTGTATTATATTTTTACCTTTGAATTCTATGACCGTATAATAAAACTTAAGCTGTTCTTAGAATGTAGGAGGATTTTCACAAGAGAATTGTGGCCTAACAAGATGGGCTTAGTCGCTGATAGAACAGGTCACAATTAGAGATGGGGACAATTTTTTTAAAAAATGGTGATTCATTTTGATTTGTGATTCGTCAAAGTTAACAACTCAATGAATACAAATTTACAAATAATCATCAATGAATTGATTTGTCAATTCATCTTTGTTTTAAAAGGCTGTAAAACTGCTCCCAAGAACCTAGAGACACAAAATTGGCAGGAAAGCTTCCTCAGATGGTTTTCTACAACTCCAGAAAATTTGGTGAACATTGGGTAATAGAGTTATATAGTCACAAGGAGGACACACCCAGGAAAGCTCCCCCCCCCCAGGTACTTAGAGAATCCGGAATCACACCGAAGCTTCCTCAGTGCCAAGTTTGGTGAAGACTGGATATCAGACATCCAAGTTATTCAGCCACAAATTGGGTCCCCCCCAGGATAGTTTACCATGTGTCAAAGAAGCCCATGGCATTGAGGGAGTTATATTTGGCTGCAGCAGAATGAAATATCTTTGGCACTGAGGTAGCTTTGTTTGTCTCTGGCAGGCACACAGAGGCATGAGGCATTGAGTTTGTCTTCAGCAACATCACATTTGCCAGTGAAGAAGAGTTTGCCCCCAGGAGGCAATGAGGTATTTAGCAGCAAAACAGGCTTTTTAGCCCCATCAGAAACTGAGGCACTTAACAGCAAAGTAGACCATGGCCCCATCACGCACTGAGGCAGTTGGCAGCAAAGCAGGCTTTTTGGCCCCACTGGGCAATGAGGCACATGGTGGCAACGTAGACTGTGGTGTTGCGGGTTAAACTGCTGAGCTGCTGGGCTTGTCTATCAGAAGATCAGCACTTCGAATCTGTGTGATGGAGTGAGCTATGTCCTGTTGCTTGTCCCGGCTTCTGCCAACCCACTGAGGTTGTTGTTTAGTCGTTAAGTCATGTCTGACTCTTCGTGACCCCATGGACCAGAGCACGCCAGGCCCTCCTGTCTTCCACTGCCTCCTGGTGTTTGGTCAAATTCATGTTGGTTGCTTCAATGACACTGTCCAACCATCTCACCCTCTGTCGTCCCCTTCTCCCCTTGCCTTCACACTTTCCCAACATCAGTGTCTTTTCCAGGGAGTCTTCTCTTCTCATGAGATGGCCAAAGTATTGGAGCCTCAGTTTCAGGATCTGTCCTTCCAGTGAGCACTCAGGGTTGATTTCCTTTAGAATGGATAGGTTTGTTCTCCTTGCAGTCCAGGGAGAAGGGTAGGAGGCTGGAATAAACAGGCAGGAATTTTGGAATGAAGCCCAAGGAGGCTGGAATCATCAAGCAGCATTTGAGAATTAGCCCAAGGAAGCTGGAAGGGGCTACAGGACTTGAGAACATGGCGCAAGGAGGTTACTGGATCAGCATGAGGAGGACTTGGGGTAGGAGAGCCCCTGCCATGGCAATTCTTGAAAACACACTATGGAAATACATATAAATACATATTTCTGAGATTTTTCAGAATAAATGAATCAATGGATATTGATCCTGCGGATAGGGAGGGACTTGACATGCAGGCAGGCAGGAGGTGGTCAGACCTTGGCCGCATGAAGCGACTGGACTCAACAGGCAGGCAGACAGGCATGAGGTGACTGGAAACACCAGCAGGCAGAAGTTGGTCAGAACGATGAGCCAACTTGACTGAGCAGGAAGGACTTTGCCCAAGGAGGTGACTGGACTCAACAGCAGGCAGGATTTCTTCAGAACTTGGCCCGATGAGGCGAGTGGAATTGGCAGCTGGACTTCTAACTGAGTGGCAGGTTTATAGCCTGGCAGGCAAGTAGACAAGTCTTTTTTTTTTTTCAGGAGGACTGGCAAGTGAGCAGGTGGGCAGGCAGGCAGGCGGGCAGAGAGGCAGGCACAGGTATGCAGGTGGTGTGTTATGAGAGAGATTATCATTGGAACCATACCTCTTTGGGTTCAGTGAGGGGAAGCCCAACAAGGGAAGGTTCACCTTGATGAATGACAGTCTCTCCACAGTAACGGGATCCAAATACGAGCAGCGTGTTCAGAGTATGAGAAAACACGCGCTCGCTCTGGATGCTGGTGGGGGGGATGGAAAGGAGGTCAATGGCCACATTGGACATCTTTGGCCATATGACCACTTTCCTAGCCCAGAAATAGAGGGGATCTGACTTGGGGAGCGCGGGGGGGGGGACTCAGCCAAATATTCCCGCACCATTATCTCTGCTGAATCCTCCTCAGCCGGCTGTCTTTCCTCTGGGGCAACTGCCAAGGTCAGCACAGAGCTCCAGTAATGGTGGTGACTAGAGCCTTCAGCAAGTGAAGTCCTTCCCTTTGGCTCGGGCAAACCACTTTGCCCCTCGTGGCCTGATGTTCCCATCCCCCATGCAAGCATTGTGCCCCTAACGCCCTGCAGACCTCAGTGGAGAGCTCTGTTTTCCACTCCTCGATGTCTGAGGTGCATCCTGCCAAGCCCCCCTGATGCCCACCTCTCTGCCCTGGGCAGAATGGGCCTGGAGGACATCATGTCCTCCAAAACAGCCTTCTGCTCCACCAGGCAGGACACCATCTTGTAGGTGGAGTTCCACCTAGTGGGTAGGTTTGCAAGGAGAGTGTGGGTCTCTTGACCCAACTCATCCTGCCTCTCACGCAGCCCATGGGCAGCTTTCAGGCTGCAGGACAAGTTGCCCATCAGTTGGAGGCATTGCTCCAAGAGTGCCCACATCTCCCAGGTGCCTGCTGAGGCCAAGGGCATCGTGCACCACAAGGTGTAATTTGTGTGCCATGCATACGATGCCCTCAAAGCCTGCCGTGTTCAATGCCGCCAACATGTTCCACCCAGCATCCATGACCATGGGGCCATAGATGATATCCCCCTCCAGTGCCCACTCCTGCAGCATGGACAGGAATTCAGTGGCAATGTTCCTCCCTGTCACCTGAGCTTCCATGTGCTGCATCTGCTGCAGAACAGACCTGTAGCCTGGGGGCAGGGCAATGGCCTCCCCCTGTGGCCATGTCACTGATGCCCTCCCACTCCTCAGTTCTCTGGCTGCCACCAGTGAGCTATGAGCGAGAAGTAGCCATGCTGACATCAGCAGTTTGCCACTAGTAAATATGCACTCCAGGTGTCAAAAAGGTCAGCAAGGGTGTCTGTAATCTGCCTCATATTTCAGTGGGAAGCTGTCAAGGATTCTTCTACTTACTAGCCATGCTGAGGGTCATGGTGGAGCCAACGGGTGCCACTTCATGGAGTGTGGCCTGCCTCATGCTCCCAGCCCCAAACCCCCCATGACTGCCGTTTTGGAAGGAGGCACTTCCTTCTGCCTCCCCACATCTCCCCCTGGAGCTGCTCTCTTCCCTTCCCCCAGACGGCACTGACAAGGTGCCTTGCCCAGACAGGAACTGTGGGTTGTGCCTCTGCAGGTGTTGGCAGAGGGCAGTGTAGGACAGATCCCTGGGGTCTCACCCCCTCTGGACCACCACAAGCCAAGTATTGCAGCATGCCAGCTGTGGGACATTGCTGACCACTGTGAAATGATCCCACATGGCCCCTCTGCCATGGTGGCCCAAACGATGACCCCCTGACTGCTGGCCTGGGAAGAACTCTGTGTCCCGGGTGCTGCTGGTCTGATAGGAGGGAAGATATCACTCTGGGGATGGGGGGGGGGTTTGTGAAGCCGGCCCTGCCATTACTGGTTCCAAATCAGACTGGGGATCTTCAGAAACCAGTAACTCCTCCGGGTCCTCTAAGAAGAGGAGTGACAGTTCTTTTGACACTTCTGGAAGATTTGCTTCCACACCTGCCTGCAAGTGCACTGGAGGAGGAACAGTGATGGTGGTGGTGGTGGTGGTGGTGGTGGTGCCGCCACTGCCTAACCTACGTAGCTTCACAGCCTTCTTCCCCTTTCATTCCCCCTGGTGGAGAACGCCATTCATTTTCTACGGCCTTCCAAACCAACTAAACAAATAATAAAGCAATGGGGAAGGAAACTAACGGAGGGTCAGAGAGAGTGTGCAAATTTTATTTTTTAAATGATGATGAGGAGTGGTGGATTGTTTTACTAAAATGTGACCTGCCTAAACAAAGCCCTCCCCAGTGTAATGTAAATTAGGAAAAGGGATTCCAATTCACACGCACAAAATCCCCCACCCACCCACTGTGGCTAAACACAAGCCAAAAATAAACTCCAAAAAGAATTAGGTTTTTAAAGCTTAAAGCCCTGCCAGCTAAGTCTCCGTCAGACACACACAGACACAGACACAGATGACACAGACACAGACACAGACACAGACACAGACACAGACACAGACACACACACACACACACACACACACACACACACACACACAAATCAGTTTTAGGGGAAAGGAAAAGGGATTCCAGTCACACACCAGATTCCCCCCCTCACTGTGCCTGAGAGATATACAAGCCTCCAAAAATAAAGTTTTAAAAACTTTAAACCATTCCCAAGAAGTAACCTAAGCTATCTGAAATCCCTCCCCAAATTCCCAGTGAAGTTGATGTGATGATGATAATGAAATAAATGAAAAAGAAAAAATATACGTGTTTGCTTTGCTGTCACAAAAATTAAACCACAAGAGCACCAGCAAGCAACTGTTCTCACTCTGGAGAGAATGAAGAGAAGTGTGGAAAGGCTGGAGGGGAAAAGCTTATGAAACTTCAGGTAAAAATTAGTTACTCCTTGCAGCAGCGCTATTGGTTGCTGGACATGCCAATCCAGGATCTCTGTCCTGATGGGCCAGAGCTTCTAATTGGCACCAGCAAACTCAGAGAGGCCCCAAAAAGAGTAACAAATATTAACAAATCGATGGATTCACGAATAAAACCAAGAAAATATTTGTCAATCCGTGTTTGTCATGATTTATAATTTGACAAATATGGATCAACAAATATGACAAATAGGCTATATTCGTAAAAACAATAATCTATTTTTATATTCATCCCCATCTCTAGTCATAATGAATCTAAATAACATAAGGACTTTTTTGTGTTTCTTAGAGCTTGTTTACAGTAGGAATAAGGATGATATTTGAATCAGGTTTAGCATGTTACAAATCGAATTTTTAAAAGGTGACTACACAATCCACATGGGAGCACAATTTTTTTAAACCAAGGAATCACAGTTTCTCAATTGGAAGTGATACATCTATGTACTGAACCAGCAGAGGGTTGTTTATTTTCAGGCAGATGTAAAATTTATTTACTTTTTAATCATTTTGGCATATGTAAATGCCTCTGTCGGTGTAAATTGTATCTGTTGGTTTGTGCTGGATGCCTCCTACAGCCACTCCCACTCCTGCTGTATGTAATTGTCTTTCTCTCTTTCCAAGTGGGATAGTGATAATTTGATATGACGGGGCAAAAACAGATTTGAATAAGACACTGCAGGACTGGCAAGAGAAGAAGTGACTGGAAATTTATGAGCCACCAGACAGAGAAATAGGTAGCAGAAATCATTTCCTCCTTCACAAAGTGAAACTGAACAAGATCAGGAGCTTCTATGCTTGCACCATAAGCAGGAAGCAACTTGTTGGCACATAACAAAAGCAGCTTCTCTATGCCTTTTTAAAGCCTTCTGCACCCTCTTCCATCATGTCCTTTCCAGACTAGTCCAACTTTCATGGGAAAGAAGCAAGGAATTGTAAATCTCCAATTGGCTCGCCCTGCTGCCCACCACCTCCACTGCCACCATACACATTGGCAGCATATAAACACCCTGTGTGTCTTCCTCACCTATGTAGCAGCTTAGATAGAGAGCACCAATTTCTTTTCTTCGTCTCACACCTGCATTCAATGGCTGGAAAGAGAAACAGAGAATCAGGGGAGGGGGGTGACAGCTGGTGGGTGGTTTATGCTTGGCCTGCAGAATTTCATTTTATTTGGTGTGGTCTTTTCAGCTAGGCTGAACTTTACTCCCTGATCTCATGGTCTGATAGGGTGGGGTTTGGCTTTAAATTAGTGCCAGCAGAAGTTCTAAGCCCCTTTCCTGAAGAGGAAGCTCAGGCAGGAGGGAGCTGCACTTGGGGGGCATTTTATTTGGTGAGGTCTCTTTATCAAGGCTGAACTTTGTGCTCCCTGATCTCATGGTCCGAGGGGGTGGGGGTTTGGCTTTAAATTAGTGCCAGCAGAAGTTCTAAGCCCCTTTCCTGAAGAGGAAGCTCAGGCAGGAGGGAGCAGTGCTTGGGGGGCATTTTATTTGGTGAGGTCTCTTTATCAAGGCTGAACTTTGTACTCCCTGATCTCATGGTCTGAGGGGGCAGGGGTTTGACTTTAAATTAGTGCCAGCAGAAGCGCGCACCTAACACATTGGTTCTATTTTTGACTCTAATCTGCTAAATAGAAAAGCCAAATACAGTGGTGCTGGATTAATCGTCGCTATGCAAAAACATTGCTAAACAGGATGGAAAAAGCCATAGGAACACATTAAACTTCGTTTAATGCGTTCCTATGGCTCCCAAACTCACCGTTCAGCGAAGATCCTTCATAGCGCCGCCATTTTTGTGCCCTCGGTAAGCGAGGGCAGGGCGCAAAAACACTTGCGGTGGCCATTTTGGGCACCCGGTGGCCATTTTGGAACCACCAATGAGCTGTTCTAGGAACATCGCAATGCAAAGATCGGTAAGCGAAATGCTTACCGATCATCGCAATGTGATTTTCGGCCATAGAAAACATTGTAATGCGATCGTAAAAAGATCGCAAAATCCGCATCGCTATGTGGATTTGTTGTTAAACAGTGCGCTCATTAAGCGAGGCACCACTGTAGCATTGCCTACATCTGGGGGGCAGAAATGTTTTAGGAGTAGGATCATACTTCCACACTATTAGGGAGCAGGGCGGGTAGGTGGCGCTTGTCAGCCCTGGAAGGCAGCCCATCTAGGAGAAGGAAAACTCCAATTTCAAACCTCCACTGCCTTGTGGCTATATCCACTGATGGAAAAGGCTTCAGGAGATAACCTAAAGGCAAAATCTGGAGCCGGAGTCCCAGAGGCAGTTTGTATCATTCTGGCAACTCCTGTGACGTTGCTGGAACCAGTTGTTTTGGCTCTTCCCTTTCCATTGGACTATTGCAGTGATGTGGAGAGGATTTGCTGCTTGGGTAACAGCCTATCCTCCATATGATTTTACCCAGGCTTCAAGTTCTGGAGAGGACACTCCAGCTTTGCATACAGTGTCAGTGCAGAAGAGGGGAATTTCTTCTCAGACTTGGGCAGAGCAGCCCAGGTCCCTTCTTCAAGGGAAACAGTGATGCATCCCCTACTTACTCAGTTGCCCTCCCAAGGAAGAGGGGAAAACACTCCCTCTTCTCTGCAAGCATCGAATCTTCCAATCTTGTAAATTCTTATGGTAAATTTCACTTTGTGAAGGAGAGAACCATTTTCCTCACCAAATCTCTGTGTGTGTGTGTGTGTGTGTGTGTGTGTCTGTCTGTCTGTCTTGTGCAAGTGTGTTGAGCTCCAGTCTGTTTTTTTCCCATGTCATGTCAAACTATCGCTAGCCCACTTGAAACTATTTGATAGCCACAGATTCCTATTCACTTTAAAATGATATTCATGTGGGTTAAATATTTAAATTTAAACTGATGGTTGTGCGCCCTTTGTGTGGCGAAAAGACATATACTAATAAAGAAACAGTAACATAATCATCCATTGTTTGATGTATTTATTTATTTATTTATTTATTTATTTATTTATTTAGTTAGTTAGTTAGTTAGTTAGTTAGTTAGTTAGTTAGTTAGTTAGTTAGTTAGTTAGTTAGTTAGTTAGTTAGTTAGTTAGTTAGTTAGTTTAAAGAAAATATTAATTTGAACTCCATGTAATTTCTAGTTCTTCCCACCATGGTAGCTTACCTTCTACTTTACCATGTGCAGGTTTCATCTCCTTAAACCAAGGCCACAGTGAACACATCAGGCTCACCCTATTCTGGAAAGTAGCCAGGGTTAGGCTAGGTACTATTGTCTGGAGATCAGGGAATGAACCAACCGGCTTGATCTTCTCAAACTTCTCAGTTCCCTCTGAACTTTGCAGAATTCTGCATGGTACTGGGGTATAAAATGGCATTTCCCTACTGCCTCATACTGAAGTAAACCAATATAATCCAAAACATTTTGAGGTGAATTGGTTTACAAAAGACAAATAAGCCTGGCTCAGTTTACAATCAACTTTTACCTTGTGACTCTTGATCAGCACTAATTGAGATAAAGGGGGGATATTCTCATGAAGAAGAGCTGTGGGAACTTTTATAATAAGCACCTGGACTTTCAACATTTACCACCACACCATAGACTGCAGTGAGACCTGCCCGTTGCTTTCATCTTCTCTTGATTTTTGGTCATGTCAAGGGGAAGAATGAAATTCTCACAGTGATGGAGAAAACTCAAGGAGCAGTGATACACCTTCATGCTATTTGATGTGAACTCAGAACACGAGCTGCTTCTTTCACTCAAGAGACAGCAATGACAAGTTATTTTTTCCCAGCCTATTTTTCTCTGACAGTGTTTCGGAGCTGGACACTTGCATTAGTTCTGCATGTCTGGAACCTGACAAGTCTTATTTGTTTGTGCAGATAATTGTTAACTGTTTTATTTTAGTCCCACCCCACCCCATGAATGATGTAGTTGATCATAAAACTGCAATGGTTGTTTAGCCTATTTTAAAAGATGTGTTCTTCAAGCTAGAAAGAGCAGTGAAAAAAGGAAAGAGTGATAGCTGCTCAGCCAAACTACCAAAGCACGAATATGTCATGTTGGATGAATAGACTTGCTTGCTGAAGGCTTCCTGTTTACTCAGCAGAGTTCCACAAGCAGAACCATGTAGAAGAGATATGGATTGTGAAAACAGTTTTTGAGCACCTTATGGTACATATTTGAGCCAGTTTTACACATGCAGCAGCCAAGTTGCTAGTTGTGAGGTGGCATATTATAACAGAATAGCTCAAATGGCAGATGGTATGTGTGAGAGAAACATTTTTATGTAAGTATATATTTCTGTGTTGAATTTGACCCAAAGAGACTCAAAAGTGGGGGGGAAGACACAGTTCAAATCAATTAGTAATTTTCACTCTCTCAGACACTCTCCCTGTTTCTCTGCTTCACATCGTAAGTACTGTATTTTCCATGTATAAGACTATACTTTTGTCTAAAATCTTTAGACTAAAAATTGAGGGTTGCCTTATACACGGAAGTAAGCTGAGGAGAGAACCAAAAAAAGTGGAGGGGAAAGCAGGGATCAAAGCGATCCTGCAGCGCTTTGATCCCTTTCCCCCTACACTTGCTAAGCCCCACTTAGATTTCTTAATTTTGGATTAGAAAAGTGAGGGGTGTCTTATACATGGAGGTGTCTTATACATGGAAAAATATGGTATTTTGGATCTAACCTTCCTAAACAGCTTGAGCCCAAGGAATCTCAAGGACCACATCTCCCTTTATGAGCCTGCTTGAGTGTTAAAATTATCAGGAGAGGCCCTCCTCTCAGTCCCAGTTTGGTGGAGACACAGAAGAGGGCCTTCTCTGTTGCTGCTCCCAGACTTTGGAACTCCCTCACACAAGAAGCCACAATGGCCCCATCTTTACTGTCCTTCCACAAGCAGACACTGTCCTTTCTCCTCAAGGAAGCTTTCTTTGAGTGAATGGTGGCCTGAGTGGTGTTTTTTTTTTAATGGCCTGTTGCACCTTACTGCACTGAATGTGTTTTGTTGTTGCTTATGTTTTCTGGTACTGGATTCATTGATCCTTTTAGTCTTTTATATTCACTGTTATTAGCTGAAATGCTGTATTTTAATTGTTGTAAGCCACTTTGGGTTCTTTTTTAAAAAGATGGATTAATTTTTTAAAATAATAATAATAACATCACTTTAGAGTCATAGAGTCATAGAATTGGAAGAGACCACTGAGGCCATCCAGTCCAACCCCCCGCCATGTGGGAACATCCATCAAAGTACTCCCAACAGATGGTCATCCAGCCTCTGCTTAAAAACCTCCGAAGAAGGAGACTCCACCACCCTTTGAGGCAGCCTATTCCACTGCTGGACTGCTTTGACCGTCAGGAAGTTCTTCCTAATGTTCAGGTGGAATCTCTTTTCCTGTAGATTGAAACCATTGCTCCATGTCCTAGTCTTTAGAGCCCTAGAAATCAAACCTGTCCCCTCTTCAACATGACATCCTTTCAAATATTTAAACATGGCTATCATGTCCCATCTCAACCTTCTTTTTGTAAGGCTAAACATTCCCAACTCCCTAAGGTGCTCCTGGTAGGACATTACTTCCAGACCTTTAACCATTTTAGTCACCCTCCTCTGGACATGTTCCAGGTTGTCAACATCCTTTTTGAATTGGGGTGCCCAGAACTGGACACAATCCTCCAGGTGAGAGCTGACCAAAGCAGAATAGATCACTTCCCTTGATCTAGACTGTTGTTGTTTAGTGGTTAAGTCATGTCCGACTCTTCATGACCCCATGGACCAGAGCACGCCAGGCCTTCCTGTCTTCCACTGCCTCCCAGAGTTTGGTCAAATTCATTTTGGTAGTTTTGATGACATTGTCCAACCATCTCATCCTCTGTCATCCCCTTCTCCTCTTGCCCTCACACTTTCCCAACATCAGGGTCTTTTCTTTTTTGATCTAGACACTATATTCCTATTGATACAACCAAGATTCACATTGGCTTTCTTGGCAGCCGCATCACACTGTTGACACATGTTAAGCTTGCAGTCTACCAAGACTCCTAGATCCCTTTCACAGGTACTGTTGTTTAGCCAGGTGTCTTCCATCCTATATCTGTGCAGTTCATTTTTTCTGCCAAGCTGTAGGACCCTACATTTCTCCCTGTTCAAATTCATATCGTTAGTTTTGGCCCAGGACTCTAATCTGTCAAGGTCATTTTGAATTTAAATTCTGTCCTCTGGGGAATTAGCAACCCCTGCCAATTTGGTATGATCTGCAAATTTAATCAACATACTCTCTATTCTTTTATCCAATTCATTGATAAAGATGCTGAATAACACAGGATCCAGAACAGAACCCTGGTGCACCCCACTGGTCACCTCTTTCCAGGACAAAAAGGAGCCATTTGTGATCACCCTTTGGGTTCAGTTGGTCAACCAATTACAAATCCACCTAACAGTAGCACTATCTATCCCACATTCTACTACAGTAGCTTCTTTGCAAGAATATTGTGAGGAACCTTGTCAAAGGCCTTACTGAAATCAAGATATGCTACATCTACAATGTTTCCTTCATCCACCAGGCCTGTAACTCTATCAAAAAAAGGAGATCAAATTAGTCTGGCATGACTTGTTTTTGAGAAACCCGTGTTCATTTCTAGTAATGACAGCATTGCTTTCTAAGTAATTACAAACTCTCTGTTTAATTATCTTCTCTAGAATCTTTCACATCACAAGAAAAGTGACATAAACAGATTACATTAAGCACAAGAATTTGGAGGTTATGCATTACTCTAAATACGTACAGCAGGTAGTAGAGGAGGAAAACAGAAGCCAAAATGATTACAAGTAGAGAAAAATTACTTGATTAAATTTAATTACTTAAAATTTCTTAAGGAGGTGAAAATGTAGAATATTTTGAAAAGAACAGAAGCAAAGGCTCAGTCTAAGAAACCACAATTTTGAAAATAAATTACATTTGGAAAAAATAAACCACTGCTTGGACAACGCTTACATGGACAATATTGATGGAAAGCATGATAATATTTCAACATGGGTATGGCTAAAACGGGGGACTATTAAGAAAGAAATGGAAGGCTTAATTTTGACTGTACAAGAACAAGCCCTCCAAACCAAGGTGATGAAAGGATTCCAAGAATTAGTGCTAACGGCAAGAAAAAGATGAAACAGTGTCACATCTTATCTGCAAATATCCAAAGATTGCACAAACAGATTATAAAATTAGACATGATAGGGAGACACAATTAGTGCACTGCTTATTATGCAAACAAACAAACAAACAAACAAACTTGCCACCCTCCAGACACCTTGAACATAATACACCGGACATAACGCACCAGATAGAATGAAGAAATATCTGGATCACTGATATTGTAATTCCAGGGGATTCCAGACTTGAAAATAAAGAATTGGAAAACTGAACTACAGAGACCTGGCAATCAAAACATCTCGCTTGTGGATGAAACACATTTCACTGGTCCCCATAGTCATTTGGGCTTTGGGAATAATATCAAGAAATTTCACACAATACTATGAGCAGTTGCAGATCTCACAAATAATATCATCAGAGCTACAAAGACGGCAGTATTATGAACAGCGTGCATACTGTGCTGATACTCAACAGATACTTAGGTTTCTGGTTAAAACTTGTATCTGTTATATAATACCAGTCAATGTTTTTTATAATTCTGATTGACCGTGTTTGGTATTTTTAAAGAAGAAGAAAAAATGACATTAGAGCTACAAAAATGGACAATATTGGGAGTAGCATTCATATTGCACAAATATATAACAGATTCTTAGGTTTTAGGCTAAGACTTGTATTTGATATATATTACCAGTCAATGTTTTTAAAATTTTGATTGACTGTGTCTGGTATTTATGAATAATAATTAGAGATGGGCGTAAATTAAAAAACAGATATTCAAATTCATTCAAAAATCCCTAATTTGTCAATTCATATTTGTACAAATCAATGCCCATCGATAAATATGAATCATTGAATCTTTAGCCATTTTTGATTTGTCAGTTTGTTTGGCTATAAAAGGGCCCCCAAGGCACCTAGAGACACCAAGATTGCAGGGAAGCTTCCTCTGACCCACCTCTATAAAATCCATCCCAGTTTGGTAAAGATTGGATTTTAGATACCTGTGTTATGCACCCACAAAGAGGGGCCCCCAGGAAAATTCTCCCCAGATACCTCGAGACATCAACATCACAGAGAAGCTTCCCATGTCTCTCCTCTACAAGATCTCCCCGTTTGGTGAAGACTGGGTTTCTTCCAGCCAGCTGCTAAAGGGCACTATCCTGGCAGGAACTAATTTGTGGGTGTATAACTTGGATGTCTGAAATCCAAAATTCACCAATCTTGTTGGGATTGTAGAGAAGATTCAGGAGAAGCTTCTCTGTGATTTGGGGGGGAACTTTGCTGGAGGGCCCTACTTGTGGAGGTATAACTCAGATGGCTGAAACCCAAATTTCACCAACCTTGCAGGGATTGTGGAGGAGAGTCATAGGAAGCTTCCCTTCAAATCTGGTGTTTCTAGGAACTTGGGGGCAGCTTTGTAGGGTTTTAAATTAAAACATGAATTGACAAATCAATTTGAGTTATCAGGGGGGGAATCAAAAATTTGTGATTCATCGACCTCCATGAATCACCATTTTTCTGATTCAGCCAAACCCCTTCTTGGGTGTCCCCATGGAACTCACCAAAGCCCTTACCCTTGCACTACCCGCCACAGCATGGGGCAATCTATGTACCCCAAGCCCACCACCACAACCAAACATTTCAGCCCTTGGAAATCCCGCAGACAATCAGACAAGTGGACACCACCAGGAATTTGTCTGTCGGTATGTTCGGGAAGCTGGGTTCTAAAATGGCTTAAGAGCCCTTCAGTTGCCCTGACATACTGGATTAAAGTATGTTAGGATTCAAGGTTGGAGGACCATGGGAGATTCCATTTTCCCATGGACTGATATTAGTAGTAGCAGGAATTTCAAGCATGTCAAAACAAATCATGCAGAGCACATACGCTATGTGTTAGAAGACACAGGCCTACCATTTTTTTATAGCTAGGATTCCTATATAGCTAGGACTCCTGTTTACCAAACTGCCTTAGCATCCTCTCCTTTCTCACCATATTCCCTGTGTACCAATCCAACACCATTTCTGCTCCGCTACACTGAAATAAAAGAGCCATGTTTGTCAATCTTCTACTACTGATGCTTAAGACTAAATGAAACTCTCTGATATTCCAGTGGTGTTAGGGAACAATGTCAACAATACCCAACAATTAGTTTCCACAGGCTTATAGACTGCAGTACCTCATGGCCATTCAGTCTGGAATCCTATGTGTTCTTAGCTGTCACCCTGGAAACAGCACACTGATCTTCAGAGCAACTGAAGAGGTCAGAAGTTGAAATTTCTTGCTGTAATATGTTATTTTCTTTTAGTCTGCTAATTATATACACACACAAAAACCCATTCCCACACCCACAAAACACAATAGCATTGTCATTGTACCTGTTATTGTGAGGAAGTCTCCAGCCTGAAATGAATTTACTTTTAACTATTAATGAAACTTTCCTCCATCCCCAGAAGCAACATCGGCTTGATTGAGCAAAGAGATAACATGATCTCAAAATTCTGATACATCAGCAGTTTTCACAAGTGCTCTTTGCTGCCACTAGTAAATATACACTCCGGGTGTAAACAAGGTCAGCAGGGGTGTCTGTAATCTGCCTCATATTTCAGTGGGAAGCTGTCAAGGATTCTTCTACTTACTAGCCTTACTTCTGAAAAGCAAGGCAAGATACAATATTTCTAAAGCTTCCTGCAAGCTCTCAGTGTCAGGCCTGACAGTCATCCTGGCTGCCAGCAATGTACACACCACCTGTAAATTAAGAAAAGGAGCAGATGATACAATATGGGGTAAAGAATAAGAGGATTCCAGCATGCAATTTGGAAACCTGGATTAGTGTTGGCCTAGAGCCTCCCACTCTTCAGAAAAATGAATAAAATTACCTGCTGAAGACATTTTTAATTCAATTTGGAGATGATGCTTTGGGACTTAGAGCATCTCTCTCTCTCTCTCTCTCTCTCTCTCTCACTCACTCACACACACACACACACACACACACACACACACACACACACACACACACACACACACACACACACACACACACACACACATTGTGTGTATGTGTTATATATATAATTTTTATTCTTTTCAATAGGGGTAGGATTTTGGGTAAGGGGATTTAGGGTTGGGGGTATGTATGGACAGGGAAAGGGTAACATTCCAGAACGGCCTCTCTACAAGGTGCACAGCTACCAAAGTGGGGCTGCTTTGCCCGCCCGGCTGGAAGAGACAAGGCATCGCAAGTCTTCGGGTGAGTGGGCAGGAACAGAAGCCAGCCCTGTGTCACACTCTTTGTCATTGACAAGTTGGAAAGGAAGGTGGTGTGGTACAGACTATGGCAGTTTCAGTTTTGACTACACGACCGTGTGGTGAGGAATGAATAGGAACTGGGGGCTGGACATTGGCTCAGCCCCATGATTAGGAAGTTTGAGTGCAGGGAGAGCCTTTGCAGGCTTATCTCGCCTGGCTTTTAAAAAAAAAGAAAAGAAGAACACACACACACACAACAGAATGAGGGTTGGAATAGCAAGTTGCAGGGGTGATATAATTAATAGTGGCAAGTATAAAGGCATTGCTGGAATAAGGGGGTTGTGAGGGGGTGTTAGGGGATAGAGGAGGACTCTGATTGGTATCCCCCCCCCGGCCTGGGTCCCTGGGAGGGCTCTGGGTGGTTTTGGGGGAGGCATTTGCCTGAGCTGTGGGACACTTAACAAGAGTCATATTTGGCTGGGGTGGTCAAAGTAATAATTTCGGAACAACATAAGCAATTCTCCAAAATTGGATTTTTTAAAAAAATTAGTTGATTAATCGATTGACTAATGAATTGATTGGTTGATTGATTCATTAATTAATTTATCAAAAAAGGATAAATTAATAGAATGCTATTGGTGGCAACACTAGTAACAAGATTGATAACTAAGGTGAATAAGTTCAAGATAGACAGCGCCATGGGTCCTAAGAAGAATCAAAGTGGAGAGAAGGGGAAACAGCCTGATAAACACAACACCACCACCCATATGCTCACCTCCACCCATTTCCTCATCAGATGATGAGGAATAGCCTGATTATAGGATAATCTGGGAGAAGTTAAGTATGTTAGAAAGGGAACTAGCACAGAGATGATGATGGTATGCCAGCAATGCGTAGGTCCCGGAGGGGGTCTAAATCATAAAAAAGAGCTGAACTCAAGAGAATGGGTGATCTCATGCTCCTACGCATTGCTGTTTTAGAAGGGGAGCGATCTAGGCCTTTGGGTGCATCATCAACAGTGGGTACTCCGGTAATGCAGCAAAGAGTAGCACGGGTCATAGAGCAGCGGTGCAGCAGGCAAAGGTTGGCATCATCCAGCCCCCAAATGATGAAGAAGCGCAGAGTGGTTCATCTTCCAAAGCCATGACAGTTCAGCGTGGACTGAGTGCAGACACCAGATCATGCATGGCCACAAAGGATGAACCAGCATCCAGTAGTGCACTCTCTGTGCTGCCGGGAGGGTCATAACCAGGTGAGGGTACTGTTACACCAGGCATTACACAGTCTGCAAGTGTTTGACCATGGAGTACTGGGAGCCACACGGTGCCGGTCCCTTCAGCCTTGCCTCAGCAGGGAATGGTGTTAGGACCTCACACACCAACTGGGGTCAGTATGAGTGCAGCCCCAAATCAGTTTTATGTACAGTATGCTGGTGTGGCTGCAGGAATAAGGGAGACAGCAAATCCAGCAGTGGTAGATACAAGATACAATTCAGTGGCAAGGTGTGCCCTCCCTGAAGGAGACCAGTCGTTAACATTGGGAGATCATTTATTACTGGCCACTGTGGGGAATAATTGAAAAGGCAAATATGTAGACGTGGTTGAATTTCTGAATAGAAAAACTGAGGAGAAGATGGATAAGAAGGAAGAAAGAGAAAGGGAGAAGCTGCATAGGCATAAACCAGATCATTGTTGGGCAAATTGGTTGCCAGGGTTTTTCATTTATGCAGGAATAGTGGTTTGAGCTCATTCAGAGAGGGCTTTAGCGTTGATTCAGCATATGGACCTGATCTGACCCTAACCCTATGTGGATTTCCTGGGGCATGTGTAGCTCCTTTATGATGAGGGGTTCTGTATATACACAGCTTGCGCCCCAACATGTCCTGGGACATCCCACATGATGCTCTGTGACTCAGGTTGATGATCCCATCCTACCTGCTGTTAGACGACAGGTTTGATAGTGGGCATTTGGTGCAAAGGTCAAAAGCCAGTAATTACCTCATGGCAGCGGGACAGGTGGTTCAACTCTGCCTGTTTTGCTGGGAATTCAATGCCCAAGGATCATACAATAGGCAACCTTGCAAGTTTCGACACCACTGTTCTATCTATAGTGGCCCACATGCCTCAGTGGCATGTACCAAAGGTAGGATGGGCAGGAATGTGGGTGGAGACTCTGGGGATGGTTACAAGCCACCTGCCACCCCATTTACTGTGTAAAAAAGGGTCCTAGTCCAATTAAAGTTCTGATTTTGGAACAGTGGCTTAGAATCTACCCCGACAAGGTGGCAGGTAAGTTTCTGTTGGACAGGTTTAGGTTTGGTTTTCACATGGATGCATTTCAGGAGTTAGCCAGGGACTTAGGAGTTCCTCTGGCAGATGAATAAACAGAGGGACCCAGCCAAAAATTGATATTCCTGGGAATTGAGTTGGATACTGTTCTTCAGTCCAGTCAATTGCCAGAGGAGAAATTGGCAGACCTGCAGGCACAGCTGCAGGGAATGTTGGCGCCACACAAAGCCACATTAAGACAGCTGCAGCAAATTGTAGGACACCTCAACTTATTTGATTTCTTCTCTTCTCATTTCTCATCTGCTTTTTTCTCCCTTTTTTCTGCACAGCCACTTCTCTTTTGTTTTCATAAAATCTTTTGCCTTCATTTTTTAGCTAATATAATAACTCTGCTCCTGGAATTCAAAGAGGACACCTTCAGGCACCAACCACTTATACATAATTGAGTTTGAGAGTTTGATCTCAGGAAAATTGTCAACTCCACATATTGTCTCCTTTTCTGTCATATTTGCCAAAGAATATGTTTCAAGATCTTAATTTCTGTATATTTTCTATTAAGCTCCTTGCCTTGTATATTTCTTAGAACTTTGTCTCAAAAGATCTTTCTTATAAATTTAACATGAATTTCTCTGGGGAGATTTTTATTCCTGATGTATGCTATATTAATTCTTTGTGCTGTGTCTATATTTTGTTGAACATCCTCTGGTCGCATCTCCGTGAGTGATGTTAAACAGGTAGTAATCACTTGCACTGTATCTTCTCCTTTGTGTTCCGGTAGATTCTGGAATCTAAGCACGGCATTAGCTCTTTCTATTTGTAGATTTAACAGGTAATTTCATCTTGCTTTATTTCCTGTTTTAGGTCTCCCACCTCTGTATACAAGGTCTGCAGTCTTGCTTCCATTCTTTTTGATGTCTCATCTATTCTATTTGTTTTTTATTTTCTGTAATTTGATTTTTAATATCAGTCATTTGCATCCCTAAATCTTTCATTTGTACACATAGCTGAGCCATCCCTCCTTGTAGTTGCTGTAGCCCTGTAGATATCATATCCTGAATATTCTGTTGCTAGTTCTCAAATGATTCTTGCTTCAATATCCCACTGAGATTCTGTTCCTGTACCGGTGATCTTCCTTGAGTTCTCTTTTTTTCCCACCTTTTGTCACCATATTGATCCCCCATCCCTTTTAAGTTAAATAAATAGGGGGTGCTGTTTAAGTCTTCTGTCAGCAGCTGTTTTATTTTTCTTTAAGGAGTACTGTTTAAGTCTTCTGTTAGCAGATGATACTGTAATCTTACTTTCCTTTTCAGTCTTATTTACATGTCCAATCCAAGCGGGGGTGGGGCTTTCCCTCTGGGTAGAAAGTTCGCACAGGCGCTTAGTCACAACAATAAAAATTTAAAGGATCCACAGTGTTTTGAAGTAGGGTTTAAAATTGATATTTCAAATAGTCACAGGAGCGAGGCTTTTATCTTAAATTGCTCTACTTCCATGGCAAGGTAGTTTCCCCCCCTTCTCCCTTTCTCTCTCCTCTCCTCTTGTTCTCCCAATCCCAACTGGGGGCCATAGAGGCTCACTTCTACTGTAAGATTTTTTAAAACCATTTTGCTAACTCTTTATATCTCTTTTCTGTGTAGATTTTTGGGCCCATGGAGATTTTCCTTGCATAAATAGATATTTTAACTTACTCAGAATCTCTGGTTGAGATATCTTCACCATATCTCAACTTACTCGGAGTCTCTGGTTGAGATATCTTCACCATATCTCAACTTACTCAGAGTCTCTGGTTGAGATATCATCACCATCCTTTTGCACTCTCCCACTCTCTACTTGGGGTGTTCCTAGCTCTTTGCCAATATGGCTTCCTCCTCAATCTGTGCACTCAGATGCAACTTCGGAGGGGGAACCAGCCTATGCCAATCCCATTCCCCCCTTTTGTCATATTTACTGCTTCAGATGACACATCTCCTAGTGGCATCTTTTCTCACCCCCCTGGTTTGGGGGAGATTGTAACAAAGGGGTACTGGTCAGTTTCAATAGTTTGCCTGAAACCCTACCAGAACCCCTGGGTTTTGGCCATGACAAAACTCCGCCTTCTACAAATTATATTCTTAAAAGTAAATTTTCAGTCTCTGAGTTGGAATGGGTCCAAGATGGTAAAGAATGCTTTTAAAAATGTCTCATGATTCTCAGTTGCCTTCAGGCCAACCTTGCTGGCTTCTTCATATAACAGATCTTGAGTGGCAGGAAAGGATGAGGAAATCTTTGTTCTTTTACAACTTTTGTTGTTTGCAGAGGAGTCTATATACCTTACCACAGCTAATGGTGGCTTATTGATGAGGTGCTTGGATGCATCTCATTCAGGCACCTGGTCACACAGTCGATTACACAGTTGAGATTTCTCCTGCACCTTATAAATTGTCATTAACCATGATAAGTTACACAAACCTTCTGCGAACATTAGTAGGGTTCTGCCAATATTTTTTAAGACTGTGCTTGTGTTACCAGAAAGGAAGAGAGATGCTTCTAAGCTGTTCTGCCCCAAAAGCCAAAATAATATGACTTAAATCTTAACTTTGGGGGTGGGAAAATGATACTGGCAGACATTGCTGTGTGCGAAATGTTGTGGATCAATTATGTAGACATAGCATATATGACATATTATTTAAAAAATTCCATAAGTAGAAACATGTTAAGGTAGGTTGAATGTGATAAATATTTGCCTTATCTCCAAGATACTCAAAATACCCCCTTCCCCCTTTACCATAAGATATTGAGATGGTGAGAGGGATGAAGAGTCAGTGTTTAAATAGTGCTAACAACTTCAATAAAAATTATGAATTGTCATGTGTGCCTCTTTCTCAAAGGCAATGGAATAAAAAAATTGCAAGAGGAGAATTTTTCACACTATTGTGCCCTACTGAAATACCAAAAGAAACTATATTTCCCTCCCAACTAAAGACTTGTATGGTTTATGTACTCAAAATGAACGTCTCCTTCACCTCCTTCCATAGATAATGGGACCAGGGCAGGAATGAAGCAAGATGATACTACATAGAATTGTTGTAGGGTTGGAAGGGACTTTGGAGGTCTTCTAGTCCAACCCCTTGACCAAGGCAGGAGAACTCATCCCATCCTGGATCTGATACCATCCCAGACAGATGGTTGTCCAATCTTTTCTTGAAAACCTCCAACAATGGGGAACCCACAACATCGGGAGGCAAGCTGTTCCACTGCTTAATGGTTCCCACCATCAGGAAATTCTTCCAGGTTGGATCGCCCTCTGACAAGTTTCCACCCATTGGTTCTTCTCCTACCCTCAGGCATAATGGATAATAAACCGATGTCCTCTTCCATGTGGCAACTCTTCAGATATTGGAAGACTGCTATTATGTCTCCCCTCAGTCTTTTCTTCGTTAAGCTAAACATACCTAGTTCTTTTAGTCATTCTTCATAGGGCGTCTTCATTCTAAGGTCAGATTAATTAAAGAAACAATGTAGTTGCTGCACTGTTGGCCTACAACTCTAACTTAGTACACAAAGATTGTGTACAAACATTTCTCTGACTTTGGAAAGCATTTACATTGAGGGTGAAGATTTCTGATTTTGGGCAAATGTCTTTAATCAAAAACAGCCTGCAATAAGATGTAAATAACTTTTTATCTATGCTATGAATATTTTTGGCTGCAGTAAGGAGAAACATCATTGCTTTCTGGTATGCTATCATGTTTTTACCTTTAAGGCTTTGTTTTTATTTGTTATTCTAACAAGCAGGCTAATTAATACTATATATACACAACTGCTGTGTATCTGGAGGAGAAAGAAAAGTTTCATTGGGCTGGTTGCAAACTCCTGTGATGAATTAATTGTCATCCTACTTGGTAGGAGTGGAGTCAGCAATTATGTGCAAATTGCTGTTTTGAAGATCAGGAGATTCACTAAAACAGATGTAATTAAATGCACTTGATAATTACCATTATACCGGTACTTAATATTAATAGGACCATGGGGTCCCGATTTTCTCTGAGAAATGAGAATAGTTTTGAAGGAGAAAAGGGAAAGTAGAATCCATTAAGAGACAGAGGGAGAGCTGCCATAAGTATAGTTTAATTAGTATGTGTGAAACTGTCTAAGGGAATTTTTTGAGGAATGTCCTGGCATTGAAGTTCAGCTGAGAGAATTAATTACCAGACCCCTTCCTTTCTGCTCAAGAGACCAAGTTCTAGTTCCCATCTTGTTCATCACTAGCTCCAGTAATGAGAAATACAGACGACTTAGTCAAGGTTGTGTGGAGACCAGCCTGTGTCTGTGCTTGAATAAGTTCCTTGAGCTGAAAAAGCAGGGCGTAGTGATGCACTGCACTGCAGTGGTTAGAATGTGAAAGGGGGGAGGCTTTGGGAGATTCAGGTTCAAGTCTCTGCTGGGTTTGAGTGGGTGATCCCCCCAAAAGGCAGGGAGGGGAAATGCGCTCCTGAGGATGAGTGGGCAATTGTCCCAAAGAGGGGGACACAACAAGTCAATATGTGGGGAATTTTTACACCCCCTTAAAAGACATCAGCTTTATTGTAAGGCTGAGATCGTCAAGACTTCCTGGTGGGTTGTTGTTTTTTTTAGTAGATTCTGCAATGAACATAAAATATAATTTGCATGAACTCCTGATTCGGAGCAAGACACACAAAATAAGCACAGAGTAATTGATCAAAAACACAGAAGACAACTCACCCAATGGTTTTACCTTGATTCTAGCATCACAATTCACTTCTGGGTTAGCCACCCTGTCATCTCTTGCTTGAGTTGTTCTCTCCTTCCATGGGGTGAGGGACACATTTGTGAAACACACACAGATCACATTTGTTTCCATGTAATATACTGTGTCCTTTCTCACAACAGAAAAAAAGTAATTATCTCATTTTACAAACAGAATATGGAAATTGTCCAAAATCCTAACAGTTGCCAAGAAGGGAGACTTGACCCTCAAACTTCGAATACTAACTTGGTACATGCTCTTCACTGCAACTTAGACCTCCTTAGTAATTTGAGTAACTAATTTTGTTTAAGGTTTTGTTTTTGTTTTTGTTTTTATTTATTTATATATTTATTTTATTTTTTGCTCTCCCTCCCCCCCCCCCTCTGGACCTCACAATGCAATACAGATATTTCGTGGAATTGCCTTGTCTTACCTTCTCTCAATGGAGATCCTGCCAACTATGGTTATAACTCCCCTGGTAGTACATATGTTCAGTGTTCTGCAAAGCATCTTGCTTCCTTTTCAAAGTCTTCAGGCTGTTGCAAATGTGCCACAATTGTCAAGAGGTGGTGGTGGAAATCACCTACATCCCCCTGATACATCATACTCAATGAAGCAATAAACTATTACCCAAGGGCAAAGAAATCAGTCACAGTACCAGGAAAAAAAGTCCTTTATAGCAAATTCCTTGACTAACACCATTTCCTGTTTTGCAAGCAGAGTCCCACGGAAATTGTCCTTATGTGGATTTTAAAATAATTTGACAGAGTCTTGCATCCAATGCTCAATGCTCCCAAAAGGAGTTTGCTAAGAGTCCCCACATTTTATAAGGTTGTATTCTACATGTCCTGCTGATACGTTGCTGAATGCCAGTAATCACAGTTAGGAGTGGTACCTCCTTAGATGAATCATCAGAATTATTGAAAGGAATAGCAAACAAATTTCGATCCGACTTGCGACAGTTTTCACATGCAGTTTTAAAGACATATTTGGGTATGTACACATTGTCCAAAATTCTATTCCTTAGTGTAGTAAAATGCCCTGTAGTAGGCCCATTTACTCAATGGGTGTTTGGCAAGTTAACTCCTCAATAAGTTCAATTGATTCAAATGGACCTATGCTAATTGTGACTTATGTATGAATGTCACAGTTAGAATAGGCCCATTTGAATGAATTGAACTTATGGAGGATCTGACTCATTAAACTACCATTGATTCAGTGGGCCTAATCTAGTAGTATTTACTACACTAAGCAACAGAATTTTGGACGTTTTCTTGCTGTATAACCTAGACTTTGTCATTCAAAAACATCATTAGAATTTTTCTCTTAGGTCAATCGGTAGAAACATAGTTCCATTCCATAGCAGTATATTGACCGATACCATGGAATTAAACTGTCACTATGGGTGAGGTTTCTTCTTTTGCAGGCTACGGGTTTGTGGCAGTGGGTAGATAAAAAGAGCACTGGATATTGTTATGTTACATTTCCATAGGAAATTCTAGTTGATGCTCCTATAAAACACTTGTTGAAAATCCTGAAGGCATTATTCAGTTTATCTAATAATTTCTCCTTAAGCATCCATCTCTCTTTGCTTTTTAAGTTCTGTTTTGCCATGAATGTAGAGTAAAAGTATGTAAAGATGTATTTTCAGGGACATTTGCTGTAAAGTATAGAACATATGATGTGCAGGATGTGAAACACAAAAAGGAAAAAATAATAATGCTAAAGCAAATTATGTATGTAACACTCTTTCTTTTTCCCCCCAAATAAACCTTTGGCATTCAAACAGAGACATCTGCCAAGAAGTTATTTCTTTCCTGCTATCACACAGGAGAATGACATCTTTCTTTCTCTTGTTATTTCAAAGAGCTCTTGTCACTTACTTGCCTTCTTATTTTCAGATAATTGTCATTCCTGAGCCCAGATACTAACAGATCACTTTCCATTTCTTTCTCTCTGTGTCAATATTCTGAAATGGATGTTGTGTTGTGTCTGAACTTTCTGCCAACAGTGAAGAACAGCAGGGCAGGTGTTTCGCAGATATTTCAAGACTACCAACAGCCCTCCAGGGAGTACAGGGGCGGGGGAGGGAGGGAGGTAATAATCAATGGCTTACAAAGAAAAGGGCTGCAGAAGATTATTAACATGTTCCAAGAAATAGGAACAGAAAAACCGAATGCATTATTTGCACAGGATAGAAAAAAAGGGGTGGGGCAAGCAACTTTGACCACAGGCATGATTACAAGACATAAATGAAATGTTTAAAGGTTCTGGTTAACTTATATACTGTACTTCCCGCACTTTATGCTGTATTTTAGCCTTGTCCAGACTTCCTGCATTAATGACTGATTACTGATAAATATATACAGATACAGGCATAAAACCATAAATACTAAATACAGAAATAAGTCATGCATTATTCATGTTTTATGGTGATATGTTTGAGAGGTGGGGCCACCAGAGATGTTAAAAGGGGGAGCCAGAGAGGAGGAGTTTAGTTTACAGTCTGGATCTGAGTTTGAAGGGAAAGAGAGAGAGAGATAGTCTGGGAGTCTAAGGAGTGATTAGTCTGAGGAGTGAATAGTAACCTGTAAGATAATATAGAAGATTGTTATAGATGTTTGATGAACCTGAAGAATTATTATAGAAACATCTGTAATCAATAAACCTGTTTTATTCAAAAAACAGTGATGAATTTTGTTTCTCCTAAGTAATGTATGCTGATAAAGAAATCAACGGGAGGCAGCATGTGAAAAGGTGTTTTTTTGTTTTGTTTTTTGTGACCCCTGTTTTGGGGAGACAAACAGGGGCCACAAAGGGGCAAACATCACAAGCAGCAAAAGGTGGGTACCTAATTTTGGACTGAAGCGCCCATAATGCTTCTTCATTAACAAGGCTGGACAGGGCCGATAGGACTTGAATCTCAACAACATCTGGAGGACTACACATTGTCTACACATTTAATTCAAATTTCAAATGTAGCAAATGTGTTCCCAATCTCTGAGAAGGCCCTACACTACTTGAGGAATACATACATATTCCTAGAGCCTAGGCACATGTTCACCTCTGAAGATGTGTCTGTATTCCAGTAATCTAACAGTAATACAAACACGCATACACACAAACATACACCTGTAGAGATATCCTTTGAGTTCTCCGGCTGAGCCAGCCGGCACAAGAGCTGTTGACAAGTAGGACTGAAACAATAAATCCCGCTCTTTTCATAAACTCTCCAAAATCACTTGGACAGGAAATATGGGCTGTGTTCACACAGAAGGACTTTCACACCTGGGAAGAAGATGAACCGTTGCCCAAAAGCTGATTTATTCTAGCAAGTACTTGGGGAAAACAGTAGTAGTTGTTATCAACAGTTTTCTTATATGTGCAGATCCTACAGAACAATAAAAACCCAAGCACTGTCATTAAATAGATCTGTCACTTCTCAGTCAAAGAAAGCTTCAAGGGTATGTTCCAGCGCCCCTCACTACCTAGTTGCTGCCTTGATAGCGCTTCTTGACAGATCTTCTTGGATGCATTCAGAATAATGAGAAAAGAAATAAGGCACATGAAAAAACATGTTTTTTCACTGAGTCTTGTTTCCTGCATCCTTTGTTGTTAGTGTATGAAAGTGTTTTTAAAAAAATCATTTTAAAACTCCTTCAATTTTGCAAACCCAGTTTGCTCCATTCTCTCAAAGTGTCCTTATCTCAGTGCAGTATCAGGCTTGTCTGATGACACTAATATACCTTCTCATAAATCCATGCAAGTTTTATGAGCCTCTTATAAGATATCCCAGCATCCTTCATAGATACACAGTTTTTTGATAGTAGCTACGGCTGATGATGCTTCTTAATCTTGACCAGCAGTGTTGCTTTAGTGACTAAACAGTTGAAATAAATTGGCAAATTCCATGGCAACCCAATAGCAGCCCAAGTTTAGATGGTAACCTGCTACAATCAACCATGAAAACCCACAAATATTCTCTCTTGCTATTAGTTAACACTCATCAGCTGATTTAGACCTAATGAGCTCTAATTAAATATCTCAGTGTATCTATAGCACACATCTACAGCTATTTGGTCCATTCATAATATGAAGGAACTTTGATAAATTGATGAACTGAGGTTCTCCTCAACCATCCCCAGTTCTTTACAAGATGCCTTCTAGTTGGAAGGAAAGACACCATCTTCCATCATCTTGACAAATTGTAAATATGAGAATAATAGCCTTACCAGTTTGGGCCAACAAATGTGTTTCCAGTACCACCTAGAAGCTGACAAAGAGGAAATTTAGGCAGTGATCTCATGCTTCTTTATCCTTAATATCTGATATAAAGTGTTATGAGCTGTCAAATCACAAAAAAAACAGAAACCATAATATGGCATAGACTTGTGACTCAAATGGGCCCTTCAAAGATGGGATATTTAATGAGCTATGTAAGGAATATTTCACTCTTTGAATTCAAGCAGAGACCCATTTCTATGCAGTATTCTCTCCTCTTTTTTTCATCAGTTGGTATCATTTGTTTGCTGTTGAGTCGCTCAGTTGGTTGCTAGGTATATGTGCAGCAAGGAAAGCAGCATGCATAAGTCTATAATTTCAAACATCTGTAAGTAAAGGTTTTAATTCTTTCTCCTACAAATTTCTTAGAGTGAGTTATTGAGACCTTAAGTGCCAATCAATAAGAAAAAGGTGGACTCTGGTGAACTTGTAGTTACATTCTCCTATGGATCTCTGTACTTCTCTTATGTAGCAAAAGGAATATTGTTGTTTAGTTGTTTAGTTGTGTCTGACTCTTCGTGACCCCATGGACCAGAGCACGCCAGGCCCTCCAGTCTTTCACTGCCTCCCGGAGTTGGATCAAATTCATGTTGGTCGCTTCAGTGACCCTGTCCAGCCATCTCGTCCTCTGTCGTCCCCTTCTCCTCCTGACTTCACACTTTCCTAACATCAGCGTCTTTTCCAGGGAGTCTTCTCTTCTCATGAATCAAAAGGAATATTACCAGAATTCAAAACTTTCCAATATAAACATGCCAACTTCCCTTAATCTTAATATCCTTAAACTGTGTCATCCAGTACTGGACATCGTACCTAGATGGCATCTGATGAAAACAGAACAGAGTGATTCTCTTGATCAGGAAACTATACTTCTGTCGACATACACTTGTATAGCATTCACTTCTTTGCTGCTGCATCACACTGTTAGTTCTTGTTTAGCTTGTGACCTGCTAAAAGCCCTAGATCCTTGTCACATGCTAAGCCAGCTTTCTTTCATTTGTGTGTCTGATTTTAATGGCCTAAGGATACTACTTTATATTTTTCCTATTCAAACGCATTTTGTTTATATTAGCCTAGTTCTCTAGTCTGTCAAGATCATTTTGAATCATTTTTCAAAATCATCTAAATCTCATGGCCATCACACAAGTAATAATGAACCCCATAACTAATTAAGCATGACAATGTAGAATTTTCTTCAACAATCTTAAGTCTACTGTTAATCACAGAATACAGGAAATAGAATTTGGAGTTTAACCAGAAGTCCATCTAACTCAGTATTTCATTTTCTACCATGACAATCAGATACTATAGTGAGCAGTGAATGCCTCTGAATTTTGCCTTTGAATACCTGAAATTCAGTACTACTAGAGCAGACCCAGAATCAAAGAAAATTATGGTGGAGTTGACTCACCGAATCCTCACTAGTTCAATGGGCTTTCTCTAGTCGCAACTTACTACTGGATTTCAGCCACTGTTTCTTTCTAATTATTCTTACTAAAGAAGTCTAATTCTACTTCAGTAGCAGCTATCTAGTGAGTCAAAATTCAGATGATGAAACATGACATGGAAGCTGTCCAACAAAGAGATGCAGAGGGTGCAACTAGATTAGGTACCGCTTCAGCGCTGGTTAGTTTTCGGAAAGGTATTTCTATCCTCCCTCTTCCTGGCCTGTCAGTCTCTGTACATAAGGAGTCCATAGCACAGTCAACCACTAGCTCTCAAGTGGTGTGTGTGTGTGTGTGTTAGGGAGGAGTTGTTCCCGAGTTACTACATCCAGGACTATGTGTTGTTAATCGCAATTGTGTTAGACCTGTTGGACTACTGGGACCTGGAGAAGTCAACACTTCATTCAGTAACTCTACTGTACTTGAGATTGGATAAGGGGATCTAGCCCAAAGCCACCAGCTATTCAAACATGCTAGCACTTTTAATCCTCTGATTCAATGGATATCTTGACTGTGGTATCTTCTTCTTAGATGGTAGCCTTAGGGGAATTATTGGTCTCTGCAAATGTCTGTGAAATCCCACTAATCTTGTTTGCTTTTTGTTTTTCTCTGAGGTCCTACGGAGTTCATGGCATTTCCTGCCAAGGATGGGGACATAACATTCCTCCCATATCCCAAAGGTCAGCAAACAGAATTGCAACATGGGAGAGGGAGTTTAGCTGAACCCTAACATTCTGCAGAATGATTGTGGCTTGTAAGGATTTATTCTCAGCCTTGGAAATTGGTATAAGAAACAGGAAACTGTTCCACTTAATTTGTGCCTCTGGGGGGAAAAGGCAACAAAAACAGGTTGGGTGCTTGCTTGATTTTGCATGCCAGCTTATGAATGCATAAATTGCCCAACATCTGTGTAAATCCTGAAAGGGCACGGCAGGTTTAACAGATCTGAAATTTATATCTCCAGGAAAATACATGGGTTTGCATTTTGAACACTGAACGGAGTGCATAGTTTATGGCTCTAATCCTGCTGGGTTTTGGCTAAAATTAATTGCATTGCTGATTTTTACTCCTGTTTGTCTATTAATCCTTCCAACCCCATGTAGTGTCTGTTTCTTGTGAGACTGAAGGGGGAGGACTCATTTTCTTGTATATAGTTAAACAGACAAATAGATAGATAGCCACCCAATTGACTAGATTAGGTTTACATTAACAAGCAAAGAAGTAAACACACCCCTCCTTCAAGAAGCTCAAGGCAATGTATTTATTCATTTAAGAAATTTTATTCTCCCGCCAATCTAGTGGTTCGAAAGCATGCAAAATGCAAGTAGATAAATAGGGACCACTTCGGTGGGAAGGTAACAGCGTTCTGTGTCTAAGTCGCACTGGCCATGTGACCACGGATAATTGTCTTCAGACAAAACGCTGGCTCTATGGCTTGGAAACAGGGATGAGCACCGCCCCCTAGAGTCGAACACGACTGGACAAAAATTGTCAAGGGGAACCTTTACCTTTACCTTTATTCTTCTGTCCCTTCAAAAAAAGAGAGAGAGAATTGATCAAAGTGGTGTACCAAAAGAAAAAAATAAACTCAAAATCTCCTTTATCATCAAAATGCATTGCATGTAAGAACACAAGGTGGCTTATGATGGATCAGATCAAAGCCTACTTTCTATCTACAGTGTTCAGTCAGGTGCCTATAGGAAGCCTACCAGCTGCAATGCAACTGCACTTTTCAATGTTCATTTCACAGCAACTGATGCTGGTTATGGAACTCACCTCCATGAATGTATCTAATCCTTTTTAAAAGCTGACTAGGTTAGCAACCTTCAGTACTTCTTGCAGCAGTAGATTTCTCAGCTGAAATGTCTACTGTGTGAAGAAGTAGTTCCTTTAAATTGTCCTGAAACTCCCATAATGTGGCTTTAGTGGATGACTCAGTTCTAATGTCATTAAAGAAGGAGAAAATCTATCAATCTTATCTCCATTACACATACCTTATATCATATCTCCCATTATTCATTTCTTATATCAGCTAAATCCCTCCACCTTTTTCTAATAGGGAAATGTCTCCAGTCCTTGATGGATTTACTCCTTCTCCTCATCATAGAATCATAGAATCATAGAAAAGTGAAGTCTTCTTCTTCCTAACTGGTTATTGTCCCATATTCTCTCTGTATGACAATATTAGGTCAAGCTGAGTGGTCCAAAAGGAGAAGCAGCAAATATTGGCTTGAGTAGGAATTTGAACCTGGAGTCCTTCCACCAACATCCAGAGCTCTACGTGGTGAAATACAATGACTCCTTATTTCTAAATCATGCCCTGGATCAATCACCTGCATTGGAGCAGGCATTGGAGCTTCTTGCTAAAGCCTCTGGCCCACCATGTTGTTTATTGCAAACCACCGGAACACCCATAGCATATATATGCCTATCTGATTTGTTATGGTTAACTGTCCAGTTGTCTTCTTTAAGAGAGCTAGAAATAACAGAAGCTAGAAACAGAGCAGCAGTTACTCCTTGTGGCATGCAAGAGAATTTTAAATGGATTAGAACCACAGGAAGAACAGGCTATCTCACTGTGAGGTAGTTGGCTACCTCACAGGAACATAAATGGCAGGCACAGAAATGACTGCCAAAACTGGACTTTCAGTTCAACTCAGAAAGGGATCAACAGGAAGGGCAGGCCGTTTTAATTGATCTGACTTATATTGTAACATTCAGCAGAGAGGCATAACTTTCCTGTAATTATTCTGACCATGGTGGCTAATACTGAGCATATTTAGAGACTGCTTGGAAAGATTTTTTGGGTTTTGTTCTTGTTTTTCTTTTCTGTTTTGTTTTGTTTTCGGTTCTGTGCTGGGCTGCCTGTTATATTGTTTTATTAGGCATGCAAATTTTTATATTATGGAGTTTTTCCTCTTCCGATGGAGAGAATTGTGTGTTGAAGATGGTTCATCCGTTTCTAACACTGAAGTCTGTAAATTTCCAAAAATACGTGCCTTGCCAGAAAATGTAATGATTGTTGCTGTTTTGCATGAAGTAACAAATGCAGTAGCTTTGGATGTGTTTCTTGTAGCTTTATGATCAATCAGCCTGTTCCTTCCTCTCTCTCTCTCTCTCTCTCTCTCTCTCTCTCTCTCTCTCTCTCTCTCTCTCTCTGTGTGTGTGTGTGTGTTTAAGAAAAAAACTGCTTTGTGGTATAGCAGATGGGGCAAATTGTGGAACAAACGATGAAAAAACTTTCCTTGTTGACTTGTTACCATTCAGGAGACAAAAACTGTCTTTTGATTTGGGAACAAGAAATTTAAAAACATATTGATGAAATGACTTCACATTGCCTGGTTATAATTTCCCACTGTCCCTGCTTTTTTTATTCTTCCCTCCCCCCCCCCAAAAAAAAAAAAATCATAGTTCAGAGAGAGCTGTAGAAATCCTGTTCAATTTTTTTTAGGAGATCTAGAGCCATTGGCTAAGCCTCGGGAAACTCCGTTACATTCACAAGAAGAACACAATGACAAAACCTACCCACCTCTCATCCAACAGATACCTACGGCCTATAATGGCAAAATATATGATTCAGGGAGAATCAGGGAGGCTGGTGGCTGTGATGTCAAAGGGGTAGTGAATCTGCTCCAGGCTTCAATTCAAGCTTCAGAGAAGCTACCCAGTGTGCTGAACCTAGTTTGGAAATAAGGCTTAATACCTTGTAGAGCTTCTGTATAGTTCAGTAGAGTTCAGACTGTCTAGTTCTGTACAGTTCAAACTAAATCCTTGAACAGATTCACCATCTCACTGACTTTTGAGCCACCAGCTTCCACTGGATAGAATAAAGAATGCAAGGCATAAGGAAGATTCGTTTTACGGTAGCTTGTCCCCTTGCTCCAGTTTCTTCCAGTGAATACCCTGTTGCAATATTTATGCTTGTTTGGTTCCAAACTGTGGCTTTAGCAGTGCTTTTACCCCTTCCAGAGAGACTATTACAGTGATTATGTAAGGATAAATTACTTCATTAATTGAGTATATGTTTTAAGAAGACTAAATTTTGAGTATGTTTTCTTTTCCCACCAGCATTTGCTACTTTCTAATTATGATGTATTCCCACAATACATGTACAGCTCAGTCACAAATCCAGCTGAAAGTCATAGTGGCTGAATATGACCACTCTGGGACGATTCTGCCTGCAATCCTCTCTTTGCCTCGTACAAAGCATTATTCAACTGTATATGTTGATGGCATTCACTGAAAAAACACTTCTATGTATGTCCTATGCAAGCCTTCCAAAAAGCTGAAGGATATCACTGGGAATCCTATACAGGCACAGCTCCAGAGCTGAGGCATTATCTACAAAGTCCTTCTGATGTCTTCTCATATAATGGTCAGCCCTATAAGATCCATAAGATCTTTGATACTTTGCTTGGTGAGCATGATAATTCCACAGGCAGTGGCCATTTTTGTTTTCCATAAAACCTTGAATGCCAACTTGTTGAAAGAAAAGAAATGCTAGTGGCAAGCTTTTGTGGTATTGCCCACCTCCTCAGCCCCACCTCTTAAAATCCAGAAAAGCTTATTTGTCTTCCAGGATATCAAACAATAACAACAAGGATGACAACCACTCAGAGTCCTTAACAAATTCAGAGTACCATGACAGATACGTTCAAAAAGTTTGGTTGGAACTGTGAAAAAAATCTCACAGCAGGTGAGATTTGGGATGAGAGAGTACCATCTCAAAAGAGTGATATAGAGGATTCACTGTAGCTTTGCAATATGTTTTTTTCTCCAATGTGAGATGATGCACATTTTTCTTGTCTTTCCTCCTACTATTTCTGTTTCTTCCCAAAGACAATCACCATTGGATGTCTTTCCTCTGCTGTGCTCTTGAACTCACCCAGGATGTCCCTTGTTGCAAATGATGAGTGTTATGTCTGGGTAGCTAGTTTACAAAAAAGGAAAGAAGTGGGGATGTCAGCATCAAAAGCCTGGTATCACCAAAGCTTGGCTACGTGAAAGCTCCTGCCTTGCACATGCACCTTCTGAATCAATGTATGAATGTTAGTGGTTCTGCTCTAGCCAAAGCCAATGCACAGATCTGCTTGGAGAAGAGACCTCCCTGGCTGAGGGCAAGCCTCCAATGAAGCCTTTAAAACAGAAACTCCATAGCATTGATATAGGTGGTTTGCCATTAAATGTAGCGTCCCTGGCTTCTTTCAGTACCAAACCGAGGCTAGCCAAACTGTGAAAAATCCAATGCTCCAGCTTACACCCACTTTTAAGTGCTCAAACTAGGGAAGATGGTTACTCCTGCTCATGTCCTGCTTCTCCTGACCCAAACTTACCTTGCAGTCAAAGCAGTTCAAATGTGTTTAAGCATCAGGTTGTCTAATCCTCAGCCACTGAACAAGCTGAAACACATGATTGTCCAGTCCCCAAAAACAGTGGAAGGGAAGAAAGAATCATTTAATGTCATACAAATAATTGGAAGCCAGTTCTACTCCCCAGTGAGTTTGCATGGCTGAGCAAGGATTTGAACCCTGTTTTCCAGAGTCCTAATCAATCACTCTTTCCATTATACCACACTGGGAATCACCTTTGTTGTTGTTTAGTCATTAAGTCATTTCCGACTCTTCGTTACCCCATGGACCAGAGCACACCAGGCCCTCTTGTCTTCCACTGCCTCCCTGAGTTGGGTTAAAGTCATGTTGGCCGCTTCGATGACACTGTCCTCTGTTGTCCCTTCTCTTCTTGTCTTCACACTTTCCTAACATCAGGGTCTTTTCCAGGGAGTCTTCTCTTCTCATCAGACCACCAAAGTATTGGAGCCTCAGCTTCAGGATCTGTCCTTCCAGTGAGCACTCAGGGTTGATTTCCTTCAAAATGGATAGGTTTGTTCTTTTTGCAGTCCAGGTGACTCTGAAGAGTCTCCTCCAGCACCACAGTTCAAAAGCACCAATCCTTCAGCGGTCAGCCTTCTTTATGGTCCAGCTCTCACTCCTATACATCGTTACAGGAAAAACCATAACTTTGACTATGCAGACCTTTGTTGGCAAGGTGATGTCTCTGCTTTTTTAGATGCTGTCTAGGTTTGTCATCACTTTCCTCCCAAGCAGCAGGCGCCTTTTAATGTTGTGGCTGCTTTCACCATCTGCAGTGATCATGGAGCCCAAGAAAGTAAAATCTGTTACTACCTCCATATCTTCCCCTTCTATTTGCTAGGAGGTGATGGGACCAGTGGCCATGATCTTAGTTTTTTTTTATGTTGAGCTTCAGATCTTTTTTTTTTTTGCACTCTCCTCTTTCACAATTGATAGAAGTGAAGGTTTGACTTATTCAAATGAGGCAATTGCCTCATAAAAGATTGTTCTTACTTGAAAAAGAAAAACAAGCTGTTTGTGTGTGTATTCAGAAGAGATTATCCAGCCTTGTAAAAACAGGCTCCTCGACCCCCCTTCTCCTTGCTTTCTTTCTTCATAACTCAAGGCTAAAAGCTAGATAAGCATGGAATGTTGAGACAAGGGGCCCTTTAGGGAAAGTGATTGTTCTGCGCATGTCTAAAATGTGTTTTCACTAATCCAATGAATTGTTGCTAACTAACTTAATGACCTCAAAGGCCCACCCCTCTCGCCCTGAGGGGACAGCTATAAGACTGTACCAATTCCTTTGTTCTTTGAAGAAACCCTAATCACCCACAAATTAAGGTGAAATGGTGTTCCTTCCCGCCAAACTGCAGTGGCGTTCTGTTTTTGTTTTTCCTTTTTATGTAAATAAAATGAACTTCAATAGAAAAGCCTTCGTGTCTCAATCTTTTGTTTAAGGTAAATTGTTTGGCATAACAATTTGGGGGCTCGTCCGGGATGCTCTAAACGCCCCGATTGGGGCTGGATTTTGATCCAGTTGAGGTCAGGCAGAACAGGCGGTGGTGAAGTGAATCGGAAAGGCGCCCCTGCCTTCTTTTAAGGCAGCCGCTTCTTTGCCGACGCTTTGGCTGCTTGGCATCAAGAACTCGGAAAGAGGCACGAACGCGAGAGTTTTTTTTTTAAGCCGGCCGGCCAACGAATCAACAAACCAGCAGATCAACGGACCTGGTAAGTCGTAGTGAGAAACTCTGAAAGGGTTGGTTGTTGTTGTGTGAATGAAGAGTGAGTGACCTTGCGGTTCCCAGAGGTGGCCGTTGAAGTAGTCCGGGACCCTGGGCCAAGGTGTGCGACTGTTGTCTGTACCCTCCTTGTGTCTGCGTCAGAGAGACCCCTTACTCTCTACGCAACCTCCCTATCCTTGTGTCTTTGTCTCCCGCGGGATGGGAATACAGACTTCCAAAAGGGCCCGCGGGGGTCCAGAAGGTCCGGTGGGGACCATAGGAATTCCGAGGGGGACGCCCCGACTCCAGGCCCTTGTGGGGGGGTGGTAATGAGTTAGGAATTCCTGGCAACAGTGCGGTGGGCAAGCTGTTGCTGCATTGGGAGTCTGTAAAAAGGTACAGGAGTTTCAGGCAGAGAAGGAAATGGTCCGTGTGCTCTGGAGTTTAGACACAATTTGATATTTGTTCTAAAGGGCCAAAATTTGGCCCATCCGCCCTGTGTCCCTTATGTAGATTTTTGGATATGGTACCTAATCAAATTTGGAGAAGAAATAAAACTGGCAGTAAGTAGAGACTTGATAGGCTCTAAGTTACAAGGTGAGGAAATGACAAAATTGGAGTTTGTAAATTGGACTGCTCCACCTCAGTAAAAGAAAAGGAGGGGGATGGCGAAAATAAAGACGGGACGCTGTCCAAGGGACCAGTGACCCGTTCTCAGGCACGGCAGATGAAAGAGCAGGGAGTTAGTGCCCAGTATCCACTCAGAGAAGTCTCAGAGATGCTTTAGGGACTATGATTTACAAGCCCACAGAGCTGCTGCACATTTGTAAGCAGCTGGCCGGAGTCACCTAGGAGACTCTGGCAATTGCCGCTCGAACAGAACAGGCGGCCGGGGAATCCCTTCCAGGAGTAACCCCTGGAGATTGGGATTTTCAGGATGAAAATATCAGAGGGCGAAGTGCAGAAATGAAAGAGTTCTTGTTGAAAGGGTTGGAGGCAACAGTCCCTAAGACTGTTAGCATGAAATTGGCTTTTTGGTCAACCGTAGGTTCAGTTGAATATCTGGAAAGGCTAAAACGCAATATGCGAAGGAACACTGGGCTGGACCCAGAAGATTCAGGAAAAAGTGGTAGCAAGAAGAGAAAACTGGAGGAGTTTTTCTCTGCCCTACCCGCTCAGAAGAGAAGGGAAAGAGAAAGGAGGGGCAAGGGGCCCTGACTGTGTTCACTTTTAAGGTGGCTCAGGAAATACTTAGGTGAAGCTAGGCAAAGAAAGAGAGAGAGAGTATGTTGTAAAGAAGGCAAGGAAAGTTGTTGCAAGATCAGATAAAGAGTTTTGAGGGGAAATGGGAAAGGAAAGGCTAGAAAATGCAGCTAGAGGAGGAAGGAGATTCAGGAAAGGAGTCCTTAATAGTGCATGCCAGCTCGGACAGCAGAACTGTTTGCTCTAAGCTGAGCACTACAGTTAGCTGACAGGAAAAAGGATTAAAAAGAGAAGAAGGAACGTAACTTTCTCAAAGTTCATGAAAAACACAGAGAATGTTCCAAAAGTGTATATGAAATGGAATCCTCAGGAGGAGTCCTAAGAGAAATAGGAGCGAATGGAGAACAGGGAGTGAGAAAAAGCTCTTTTGGCTTGTTAAACTTACTGGGGTATAAAGGGTTAAGAGTAGGCACAGAGTAGGAGAAAAAAAAAAAAATCGCCTGGTGTTGAGGGAGGGAGATCCCGGCCAGCGTTAGGACTGTATAAACACATGCAGATCTGTAAAATTTGTAGTTAGAAAATGGGGAAAATCACACACACACACACAAAAGACACTAGGGGAATTGTTGACTATGGAATCCCACAGAAAAACATGCAGGAAAATGACAGATGCAGTATGTGGATTGATTGGCAGAAGTACGTGTTTAAAAAGCCTGAATTGAAAAGGAATAAATAAAATGCAAGGGAAGAGAATTTGGAGACAGGAGAAAGAAATAGGTTAGTAGATAAGAGATAGCAAGCAGAATTGCTGGGAATGTTCAGATCACCCTCCTTGCTGCTCCAGATGCACAAAGTGGGAGTTGGAGAGACAAGGGGGGTTGATTTCACACCAGGAATGGTTTGCCTGTTTTACATAGGCACTTTCTGTGGGAATTCCTTAGAAGTCACTTTTGCATTCAGGGGTCACTACCAGTTTTAAGAGATTAAAATGTGTGGTATTTTTATTGAGAGTGAATTATCTAGAAGCCACAGAGGATCTAATCATTGGCATGGATGCCTTGCAAACTATGGGTTATGGTTTAATTCCTATAACAAACAACTACATCGAGCCTAAATCCGGAAATCGTTAGGAGAAAATATATTCCAGTTTTAAGGTGAAGAATGTGAGAACAGGAGTAAATGCAACATAGGAAGCGATTGTCCTGCATTCTTCACACCAGCATAGGACTATCCTTGGCGGTGGATGATGGTCAGTAGGCTGCTACAGATCGAGGCTATTCTCCTTGAAAAACTCGATCTAATACTGAGGGTTTATCAGAAACTGTCAGGAAGGAACTGTGTAATGAACATGATGGTATTGCCCTGACTGGTCTACAGATAAAGTTTAGGGAAGACCTACAGGAAGAGGCAATAGAGGGAACATGGAACCTGTACACTGACGGTTCCTCTAGAGTAGTGAATGGGAAAAGAATAACGGGATATGCAGTGGTAGAGAGGATGGGGGGTTCGAAGTTGAATCTGGACCCCTTCCCCCGTCCATGTCAGCTTAGACAGCAGAATTATATGCCCTAAAAGAGCTCTAGACATAAGCACAGGAAAATCTGTAAATATCTGGACAGACTCTAAGTATGCATGTGTAGTAGTCCACGTTTTTGGAAAAATTTGGAGTGAAAGAGGACTACTTACATCCCAGGGAAAGAATTTGGCCCACCATCAGTTGGTACTGGACACCCTGGAAGCGTTGAGCCTCCCGTCCGAGGTAGCTATTATCCACATTCCAGGGCACCAGAAGGGAAACTCCCCGGAGGTAGTAGGAAACCGGCTGGCTGACGAAGTGGCAAGAAAGGCGGCAGGAAAAGAATTGAATCCCGCCCTCTCAGCAGCCCTTATTCCTACCAGTAAAGAGATCACTGCCCCTTTGGTGTATTCACAAAGGAGCTTGAATTGACAGAGGAGCAGGGAGCTACAATGGTGAATGGCACGCTAAAGTTGAGAGATGGAAGACAATGGCTGCCCGAGGGGGTGGTCAGGGAAGTCCTCAAGGCATTGTATGAGGGAGGACACTGGGGAGTTAAGGCTCTGGTCTCAGCCTTTCTGCAAAAATATACAGGGAAGAAAAGTGTGGTCACACGCCAACACCATTTTAGCCCACTGCATTCCTTGCCAGAGAGTAAATAAGAATAACCCGAGAAAAACAGAAATGGGAGGACGACTTCTGGCCATCCACCCCTTTGAACATTTGCAATGTAATTTTATTGATATGCCAAAGTCAGGACTTTGGAATCAGTGTTTGATAATAACTGATCAGCTCACTGGCTGGGTAGAGGCATACCCTACGGCTCGGGCAACGGCAGGGATAGTTTGTAAAATCTTATTGGAATCCAATCAATGGTTAGCAACAGGGGTAAAAACTGAAAGGATGAACCAGACTTTGAAAGAGCAAATTAATAGTTGATGCAACAAGCGCAGTTGCCCTGACCGAAGGGTTTGCCCCTAGCAGCTGCATAGCATTACAGGACTCTCGCCCTTTGAAGCCTGTGCAGAATGGAAATTTGGGATGTTAATGCACAGAGATACACAGAGAGTGAGCCTTAATTTAGATTTGTTCAAGGATGCCTTTATAAGAAAGTATTTGCTGGCCCTATTCTCTATTTTCTCCGATAACAGGGAGCGAGGCATTTCAGTGCAACGGACGCTATTGGAGGTAGCAGTGCATTCCTTCCACCCCGGGGATTGGGCTTATATCAAGGCATAGGAGAATGAACCGCTCGCCCCAAGATGGCTTGGTCCGTTCCAGATACTGTTGACAACAGAGACTGTCATCCAAACTGAGGAAGCTGGTTGGACTCACTATACCAGAGCCAAGCGCGCAGTCGACCCTGAGGGACGGTGAAAAGTTGTGCCTGTGTCCAAGGACGGACTAAAAGACTATTTTTAAACGACATATGTAATGTCCATTAGTCGGTTAGCGCATAAGTATTGTCCTTTCTTTAGTGTGTATATAGAAGTAAGAAAAGTTAATAATCTGGTCCAAATTTGGCAGGTACATTTGAGAATAGACAGGAGTCTTAGGGGACTCTATTTCTTAAGAAGATATTCAATTGGTGATCAAGTAGTGTTGGAGGACGAGGGGACCATTGATTGGGAGGAGGAAAGGAAAATCTTTAAAGATCAAGAACCTTATGAAAGTACTGACACTGATAGTTGCTCTGAAGAAGAAGGGTTTTGAATGAGGATTGTCGGATTTCATTGTCCTACCCAGGTTACCACTATTTGGGTAATTGCTGTCAGAGTAATGTCTATAACTCCCTATATAACAGGTAGAATTTGTCCCTGGTTTTCCTGTTCAATTAGTCGAACACCAAAAGGGGAGGTGGAAGAGTGGAAGGTACAGATACAAACCACTTCCTATTGGGACACTGAATACAAAGGGTTGGCCTGTGGTAACCAATTGATGGTACGCAAAGAGGTACGAGGTAAGGGCCGTGGAACTTTGTATACCAGCACTGAGTTGGCTTCAAGTCTAGAGTTCTGGCATAACCGAGATTGCAAGCAGTGCCCCCTCATTAAAATCAGAGATAGCAACATCAGCCCTGGATCAGAGTCAGACTCCGACTAGGTCATTCCCCGAAGAAAGTGGTCTTTCTACTCTCATACTTTCACCTCCCGGCAGTTTACTCGGAGTATCAGGTGATATCTGAAACTTAAAGACCCCCTGATAGGATTGGATCCTTTTGAGCCTTACTGTTATTTGTATTGCCATTTTTGCCCTCACCATTGGAGTGCCAGAATAACTAAATTTGACGAAAACCCGGCTTTGAGGTGGTATGTGCTTAAGGTGAGATATCCTGAAGGGTTGTGGACTGAAGCTTGTAGGCTGTAAAAACGCCAATTGCAAGCTGTCCGTGGAGAATTCAATCTGATAGCTCGGCGCAGGCAGAGACCAATTCCCAAGGGATGGCTCCGTTACGCATCTTCGGTGCACCACGAAACGTGTTAGAAGTGCAAGAACGCAAGCCCCTGGTCAATGCCCAGTCTAGATTCAGAGGACGAGGAATGGAATTCCCACTACAAGCGGAGGTAAAGCCCACCCCTCTAATGTCTTGGAGAAATATCAGGCAATTGTTTATTGGCAGACCACGGGTTGATGGCAAAATAAGGATAGTGTTAGGGCTCTTCTTGAGCCTTGTGCTACAAGCTACAGGATCCACCTGCCCCTGTGTAATAACGACAAGGCAGGGAAGCAGGGAACAGCAGACCTTAACCTATAAGTCCATCTTCAATTGTGTTGATAATATTGCCTCCTGTGCATTTGACAAGGTAGAGTACAAAATTTGTCAGGACTCCCTTGGAACTCAAACTTGTTATGACCCTAGAGAAAATCCCGAGAGAATTTGGATTGAATTCCGTGTTACAGTAATTGGTAATGGAGGCTGGACTAGAATTAAATGTGGTGGAACAGGCTGGGTTCAGCACAACATGGTATGGAGAATAGCAGCAAGTGCAGGTTAGAAACTCACCTGTTTGTTTCTGTATGAAACTGTGTGAAGTTAGTCACCTAATCTACCACGCCCTGCAAGCCTCAGGAAGGTGCCTGTAAAGTTCGATTGTACCTGGGGCTCCTATGAAAATTGTCCAAGTGAAAGACACCTTTGGTTGGTCTGGGGGAGGGGGGAGTTTTCATAATTGTGAATAAGTCAAAAGAAATTATAAAAAGAAAACGGGGGAATTGATAGAAGTGAAGGTTTGACTTATTCAAATGAGGCAATTGCCTCATAAAAGATTGTTCTTACTTGAAAAAGAAAAACAAGCTGTTTGTGTGTGTATTCAGAAGAGATTATCCAGCCTTGTAAAAACAGGCTCCTCGACCCCCCTTCTCCTTGCTTTCTTTCTTCATAACTCAAGGCTAAAAGCTAGATAAGCATGGAATGTTGAGACAAGGGGCCCTTTAGGGAAAGTGATTGTTCTGCGCATGTCTAAAATGTGTTTTCACTAATCCAATGAATTGTTGCTAACTAACTTAATGACCTCAAAGGCCCACCCCTCTCGCCCTGAGGGGACAGCTATAAGACTGTACCAATTCCTTTGTTCTTTGAAGAAACCCTAATCACCCACAAATTAAGGTGAAATGGTGTTCCTTCCCGCCAAACTGCAGTGGCGTTCTGTTTTTGTTTTTCCTTTTTATGTAAATAAAATGAACTTCAATAGAAAAGCCTTCGTGTCTCAATCTTTTGTTTAAGGTAAATTGTTTGGCATAACACCCTCATTACAGTGTTCCTTAATTCCTCCTCCCTTTCTGCCATCAGAGTGGTATCATCTGCATATCTGAGGTTGTTGATATTTCTTCCGGCAGTCTTAATTCCTGCTTGGGATTCATCCAGTCCTGCCTTTCGCATGATGTATTCTGCATATAAGTTAAATAAGCAGGGGGAACAACATACAGACTTCTCATATGCCTTTTCTAGTTTTGAACCAATCAGTTGTTCCATATCCAGTTCTAACTGTTGCTTCCTGTCCCACATAAAGATTTCTCAGGAATCACCTTACATAACCTAAATATGGCTCAAGTGTCAGAAAAATGCTGAAGCTGCAAGGCATTGAGACTTATCTAGGCCTTGCTCTGCCTAGCTTCCTGTTCAGAAAGAAAGCTTCAAGACAGGAACTGAGACAGGAAGTTAGGTAGATCTCCAAGAATAGGAAATTATGGAATGTGTAGCCCAGGAAATCAAAAACTCCCATTCCTAAGCAAGACAAGCAAGAGTTTATAATCCTAGGAGAAAGTTACATCAAAATTTTATTCTTCCCCCTTTTCTTAGAATCACCACTCAGTGTGGTTAGTGTCTCAGAATAATGGAAGTTGCATGTCCAACAATATCTGGGAACTTGAGGGCACAGACAGGTCTAGGGAAAACTGTTAACTTTGTCTTTGTCTTTTTGTGGAGGGATGTGTTTTGATGGAAAAGAGAATAGTGGGAAGAATCACAGAGCAGATACTGAATTTGTTCAGGGCAGGGAGATATATGGTGGAGGACAACACTCATAGCACCATGTGTGAGGGAAGGGGGAAAGGATATGGGCTGCCCCTAAGCTGCCCCCAAACTTGAATAGCTTGGTTACTCTTGGTGACAGGCCCCCTGAGTTGAAAATGCTGCTGCTAAATGTTAGATCGGTCAATGGGAAAACAACAGCCAACTGGGACTTGATCCTGGATGAGCAGGCTGATCTGGTTTGTGTCCCAGAAACGTGATTGGATGAGACTGGGGGAGTCAGTGTCACCCAGCTTTGACCAACAGGGTTCTCTGTGCTGCAGCCGGCGAGATCTGGAGAGAGAGTGGCAATTGCCGTGATGGAGTTGCATTTATACTATACCTCACACTAGATGCCACTTCTCCTAGTTTTCCAGCTTTAATGTGTGTATTTGAAAGTGGAAGCCCAGGACAGAATAGGGATTCTGTTGGGGTACTGACCACCCCACTGCTCAACAGTCTCCCTTCCTGAGCTAGCTGAGCTGGTCTTGTGGGTAGTGTGGGAGACTCCTCAGCTTGTTGTGCTGAGGGACTTCAACATCCATACCAAGGCAGCTTTGTTGGGAGTGGCTCGGGACTTGTTGGACTCCATGACAACCATGGGGCTGTCCCAAATGGTATCTGCTCCCACTCATGCTGCAGGGCACACTTTAGACCTAGTCCTCTGCACAACATCTCTGTAGATGTTGGTGATCTACCTATGGAGAAACTCTCTGTTTTGCCATTGTCATGGGTACATCATGATCTGCTGGGGTTTAGACTCACTGGAAGTCAGAGCCCCTGCAGGTGGGGGGGCAATTAAAATAGTCTGTTCCATGAGGCTGATGGATCCAAGTGGTTTCTTGACAGTTCTTGTGATTCTGTTGATATCTGGGTTGATCTCTGGAATGGGAAAATGGACAGGGCTGTTGACACAATGACCCCTAAGCATCCCCTCCCAGGAAGTAGAGTCAAACTACTACTTTGTATACTGGGGGGCTGATGGTGATGAAATGAATGGGATGGAGACTAGAGCAACAATGGCAGAAAACTCAGAGTGACTCTGATTGAACTGGTCTAGAGCCCATTGGAAGGCCTATTTCATGGCAGTGGTGGCAGCGAAGAAGTCATTCTTCACTGTTACCATTGCGTCTGCACAGAGCCTCCCAGCAAAGTGCCTGTCCTTCTGCAAGCAGGCAAAGACCTTTCTTTTAAGACAGGCGTTTTATTAATGACTGGTGGTCTGAGAGCCGCTTTTAAATGGATTGTTGTGCTCTATTGTTTTTAAACATTTTTAGTATTAATTTTATTTACCATTTTAATATTATACTTGTTTAATTATTTTTTTAAAGAATATTTTTATACTTACTGTTTTAGCTTTTAAATATTGTCTTTTTTTAATGATGTAAGCCCCCCCTGGGTCCTTTTTAAGGAGAAAGGAGGGTTGAAAATATTTTAAATAAATAAAGAAACACTTCTAGAAGACCCTCAAAATGCTTCAAAGTCTCTTGTCTTCATAAACTTACAAAACAGAATATTCCTTCCTTCCTTCATTTGTTCATTCATTTGCTATACACTTCTTCCCTAGTGAAATAGAATCCTTTTATTTTTCCAGTGCCTGCAGAAGCATGTAGGCAAGCAAGCAAGCAAGGAAATGAGTCTTGTCTCCTAAACACAGAGACAGTTATTTTCTCCCCAAAATGTGTTTACAGTTTGAGACTCAACAGAGAGGTATGTTTGGCATGCAAATAGCAGGTGGGAAGGGAGGGAGGGCTGTTTTTGACAGAGGATGTTGGGCACTGCGTCGACATCTGCGGCCTAATGGAGTGACTCTGTAGTCGAGTGAAGTTTCTGATGAAAGGCAACCAAATTAACGATAGGTGGACTTTCCCTTTTCTGTCTCACTCTCAAGCATCTACGGCTGGCGCGGTTCAGAAGGGAATGAAGAAGTGATTAAAATGAAATTGCACTCTAGCTCCTGTGGCAAGTGACATAAATGGACCTGAAAAGGCAAATAAGGTGACACTAATTTTATAGACAGAGCCATTCCCTCACTTGGCCAGGCTAAAAATTGTATGGCTGAAAGCTGGAAGAGGGATTATTCCTGTTTCGATTGCTTCTTGCTAGAAAACAGTGAAGATCCAGTCAGTAGCAGAGGACGGGTGTGAGGTGTACCCTAAAGAGGGGTAACTACCATTCCAAATCTCAAAAGTGCTTCCTTTTCTGGGTGAAACTTGCACAATGAAATATAACATTGTCTGCAGGAAAGTAATGATGCTACGCAGCTTGGCATTCATTCAAGAAAAAAAGGAGCAGTCTATTGTTTATTTCTCTGCACCTCCACACCACTTCCAGCATGAACCGGGCACAGTTATGTTTTCAGTGAGATTTCTTAGCAATCTCATTGCAAACAGAAAAAGGACACTTCTTTCTTTCCTTCCAGTATTTTTGCCAGTAGCAAGAGACTGCAAGGTTCACAACCCTAATAAGAACAGCCACCACCGATGACTTGGGTTCTTTTGTGCCCCTCCTGAAAGCAAACACGCACGCACACACACAAATGCACTGTGATTGGGTTTGTTAAATATCTGCAGCAGTTCCTCCTTTTTGGCAGGAAATGACAACAGAGCCTCTTCATGAACATTTAACTTTTTATTGATATTAACATTAGGAGAATCAACAACTACCTCTATAGGTTCAAACAAATTAACGTCTTGTAACTGCTCACTTCTTGAAAACGTTAACTCTTGATTTGGTCCTTCTTGATTTATTGTGGGGCTGGCCCAAACCGTTCTCTGTCGCTGGGCTTCCTCAAAGGAGCACTCCAGACCAGACTGTGCAAATAGTTCCACAGCAGGGGTGTTGTGTCCAATCCCCCTCTGGGCAAGGACTGTTGTGAATAACTCCTGGTTTGATCACCTTCTTTGAGGGACCTTGTCCCCATGGGAAAACCACAACTGTTCATTCTAAGGGGTCAAGATTTGTCTCACCTTGCCTCGTCTTTGGTGGGTCTGGCAACAGTCCTCCCACTCTCAAGTTTGGGAAGTCCTCCAGTAGTTTATGCGCTTTACCGTATACATCTTCTCCTTTTCACTCCTTTTCCATTTTATCCTTCTCCCAACCTAGTTTTGTGGGTACCGTGAACACCCTACTTTTCCCTCCATCTCCATCTCCTTCCTCCTCCAAGACTGACAGCAGCTCCTCCTCCTCGTCCTTCCCCCTCCTCTCTTTCTTCCACCAGACAAATCTCTATATTCTTTCTCATGCTTGGTTCCGCCTCTGTCTCCCCTTCAACACTTAACTCCTTGCTTCCTCTAGCCTCAACGGGTCCTACTCCCTCTTTTGTCTCTGTCTCCATGACTTGAGAGGATGTCTCACTTTCTTTCTTGTCTCCTGTCACACTTCCTTCACATGCACACACACATACATTTTTCATCTTATGGAAATTAGATTATCAATCTGATTTGATTTCAATTAGCTCTATAAAATATACCAGCATTTAGTAAAGATAGATGTGACAATGGTCAGCTTTCAAAGAGGATTTAAGTTGAGCATGGGGTATTGATGGCTACCACTCATGATGGATATGCATCCATTAAGACAGCATGCATCTAAATAATATTTGAAAAAGAACATAAATGGATTGGCACTGTTGGATTTCACACCTTGCATGCTGGTTTTCCAGTGGACAAGTAACTACTAACTGACCTTCGGAAAATACTGTGTCTAGGTCTGGGACTTTCTGCCTGCCAGCCATATGGTCTGTGTTGGGCTATGGCACTTGTTCACCATCGCAGTTTGTCATGAAACTAACAAGGAGAGAGTTAATTCATTCCCTAAAATCTGTGAAAACCTGAGCTTGGTAACTGCAGTGAGCTAGATGGGAGAAAGGAAGCATCTCATTAGAAAGACTAGCTGTATCTATGTGTGGTCTTATTGCTTCATAGGCATGCAGCAATTGATACTGTGTGACTGTCTGATTTAGAGAATAAATATTCAGAAGCTTACTCATTTAAGCAGTGAAATTACTATTATTTTACTTTGTGGCCGGGGATGATTTACCTTGTTCTTAGCAGAGACTGAGTTCCTATTTCACCCATCTTGTTACTATACAATTGTTTGGTAATTAAGAAATTTTATTTATTTATTTATTTATTCGATTTATATCCCGCCCATCTGGTATATTCTACCACTCTGGGCGGCTTACAGAATATCAAAATAATTAAAAAACATAAAAACAGCATACAACAATAAGAAATCAGTAGTTGACAGGAGGGAAGGCCTGGATGTACATCCATGTTTTCAGCTGGCATTTGAAAGTATCAAGCGTAGGGGCCTCACGAATCTCCGGAGGAAGGTTGTTCCAAAGGCGAGGAGCCACTGATGAGAAGGCCCAGCTTCGAGTCTTTTCCCTCCGGGCCTCCTTCGGCATCAGGCTCCTCAGCCTCACCTCCTGACTCGTACGGGTGATCCAAGTAGATCTTGGTGGGAGCAGGCACTCCAAGTATCGAGGTCCTAAACCATTTAGGGCCTTATAGGTAAGCATTAGAACTTTGAAGTCAATGCGGAAACGGATGGACAGCCAGTGCAGCATGGCCAGAACAGGAGAGATATGTTGGTGTTTTCTCACTCCAGTAAGGAGTCTGGCCACTTCATTCTGCACTACTTGAAGTTTCCGCATCAGCCTCAAAGGCAGCCCCACGTAGAGCGCGTTACAGTGGTCTAATCTTGAGATTACGAGTGCATGTACCAAGGTAGTGAGCGCCCCCATGTCAAGGTAGGATTGCAGCCGGGCAATCCACCAAAGGTGGAAAAAGGCGGTCGGAACTACTGACGCCACCTGAGTCTCCATGGTGAGCGCCGGGTCCAGGTGTACCCCCAGGCTGCGAACCCCACTCTTAGCAGCCAGGGTCACACACACCCCAAATGTGAGAGAGCCACCCAGACCACCAACTCCAAGGGCGTCCACCCTCAGAACTTCCGTCTTGTCCGGGTTCAGCCTCAGCCCATTTTCCTGCATCCACTGCAGTATGCCCCCCAAGGCAGCGCTGGAGGGACAGGATGGCATCGCCTGCAGTTGGTGAAAAGGAGATGTAGAGCTGCGTGTCATCAGCATACTGATGACACGAGGCTCCACATCCCCTGATGACCCCACCCAGCGGTCGCATATAGATGTTAAACAGCATTGGGGAGATAATCGACCCCTGTGGGACCCCACAATTGAGATTCCACGGGGCTGAGACATTCTCCCCAAGATGTACTCTCTGGGGTCGGTCCTCCAGGAAGGAACGGAGCCAGGCTAACACCAAGTCACCTATTCCCAACTCGGAGAGCCTCCCCAGGAGGATACCGTGGTCAATGGTATTAAAGGCTGCCGAGATGTCGAGGAGAACCAACAGAGACACTTTGTCCCTGTCAGCCTCCCTCAACAGGTCATCGTACAGGGCAACCAATGCCGTCTCTGTACCATGGCGTGGCCTGAAGCCCGACTGGAATGGATCCAGGGCATCTGTCTCATCCAAGTGGGCCTGAAGCTGATCAGCGACCACCCTCTCAACCACTTTGCTCATGAAAGGAACTTTGGCAACAGGCCTATAATTGCCAATCTCGTCCACCGCCATATTAAATTTCTTTTTAATGGGCCTAATGAGTGTGTCATGAGTGCTTCCGAAGACCCGGACCCAGAAGGGTTAACTGTGGCTGAGGAGAATGTGGAGAGATCGGAAACACCTGAGCAGCCTCCAGATTCTCCCTCCACAGCAGACAGGCTTCGGGGCAGGCTCCGGAAACAACTCAGGGCAAGAAGAGCAGAGGATCGCTCAAAGGCTTTCCGCAGAGATCTATGTTCACCTAGTCCTGAGTACTAGCAGAATAGAGAGCTTTCCAACAGCTCAAGGAGCTGTTTTAGTATAAAACAAGCTTCCAGTGAAGCCAGAAACTTCGTGGAAGGAAGGAGTCAAAACTCTGGCTAGCATCCACGTCTCTTGCACCTTGTTCCTGTCTCTGAACTCTGGACCTTGACCCTGGACTGCGCTGGCATTGGACTCTGGACCTTGGCCCTGGACTACGTTGGTATTGTACTCTGAACTCTGGACTCTGACTGTGTATTGGACCCTGGACTTTGACATTGGACTTCACTCTGTAAGTTGATTTTGGGACTTTGGCTTTGCATTCTTGATATCTCTGACCTTGGACTGGTTTATCGGACTTTGACTATTGTAACCCCTGGGAATGTGATAGAGTGTCTCCTTGAGGGCAGATGGAAACCTGCCCTCAAGGAAAGACCCATTTATTATTGCTGTGGCCCATTCTGTTGTTATCGGCCTGGCTGCTTTGATTAGCCAGGCCGGGCAAGGGTCCAAGGAGGAGGTGGTGGCTCGACAGCGATCAAGCACCTTGTCCACAGATTCAGGCATCACAGGGTGAAAGGAGTCGAAAATCACCGGGCAAGACAGAGCACTGGACATCTCTGTTCGACTCATTGTATTTAAAAAAGGAGAGAGCTCCCAGCGGATGGCCTCCACTTTAGATTTTTAAAAGGCGGCAAACTGGTTAGGTGAGAAAATAGGGGGAGGCCTATCATCTGAACCAGTTCTGGATAGGTCGCGCACTATACAGAATAACTCCGCCTGCTGGTTGGATGCTTCACTTATCCGGTTAGCGAAGAATGATCGACATGCAGCCTTTACCTTATTCAGGTAAAGGTTAGTTGCGACCTTAACAGCTATCCAGTTATGGTCTGTCGGATTCTTCCTCCATCTACGCTCTAGCCTTCTCCTTATTTGCTTCATCACTCAAAGCTCCTGGTTAAACCAGGGTGCTGGCCGAGCTCTACGACGGAGAGGGCGTTTAGGTGCGATCGTGTCTATGGCCCTGGTGGCAGCGGAAGACCAGTTGTCAACCTGAGCGTCGACAGGAGCGCTAGCCAGGTCAGCCGTCACCCTTCTCATGATATCCTGGAATCCAATAGGATCCAGTAGTATTCGAGGGCGGACCATAGAAATAGGTTCCTGTTCCCTGCAAGGGGGGAGAGCCACTGTGAGGTTACATTTTATTAGGTGGTGATCTGACCATGACAAGGGGACTGACATGAGGTCCATCACCACCAGATCACACTCACTCCAACTGGAGGAAAAGACCAGGTCCAGTGTGTGACCACCCACGTGGGTGGGGCCGTTGACATGTTGGGACATGTTCAAGGAAGCCATGGTTTCCAAGAACTCAAGAGCTGACCCAGATGCCTGTGCTCCTGCATGCACGTTGAAATCACCCAAGACCAAAAGCCTTGGGGACCCCCAGTGGTCCTACGGAGACAAAGTCGCTCAACTCCGGAAATGAAGTGGCTGGATCGCGGGGAGCGCGGTAACCTAGCAAAATCCCAATACCATCCCTGGCCCCAGTCGACACATGGAGTGCCTCTAGACCCGGATTTACCACCGAGGAGCGCCTAGTAACCTCCAAGCTGGATTTATAAACAATGGCTACTCCCCCTGCCCCTCCAGTCTACCCTGGTGCTGGACAGCATAACCGGACAGACAGACAAGAGCCAGGGGAGGACCCCCCTCCCCACTGATCCACGTCTTGGTTATGCATGCCAGGTCTGCATTCTCCTCCCAAAAAAACAAAAAACAAAACCTCCCAAGGTGCTACATATGTGCTATCAAGTTACTTCTGATGTGTGGTGGTGTCTATAGGGCCTGTCCAGAGTGGCTGTTTTGGGTGTGGTGATTGGGCTACAAAGGGTCTGTTGAGGTGGTGGGAGTAGTGAGGTGCCATTTGGCACATTCCTCCCATCCCCACAGCAAATGACCTCTTGCCAGTTCTTCACTTTCCCTGAGCATATGTGGAGGTATAAGGAAAGCAGGTCCTCTTCTCCTGTGCTACAAATCCATTCAAAGCAAAGTTTACCCAGTTTATTCATCAGGGTAGTATTGTCTGCGGCTGCACACCAATCTACAGGTGACCTGAGCGTTTGAAAGTGGCCTTTAACCCAAAAGAGGCAGAATGCCACTCCCCTCGGCATAGGGGGCAGGTCTGGGCCCACAGAGACTATACTTTTGTTAATGCAGTCCAAAACAGCATTTCCATTTTTGCAGCCATAATTGCAGCTTGCAGTCTCCAATAATTCCAAGATTTTTTTGGCATGTAGTATTGCTGAGCCAAATATCTCCCACAGAATAACAGGACATTTGGTTTCCTTTTTCTAGTTCTAGAACTTTGCACTTATCCTTGCTGAATTTCATTCTGCTGTTTTTAGGTCAGTGCTTGAACCTATCAAGATCTTTTTCAATTCTGTTTATCCCCCAGCTTTTCCACCCAGCTTTGTATCATCTGCAGATTTGGCAATCATTTCCTTCATCCCCTCATAGAAGACTTTACTGAAATCTTTGAAGAGCACTAGGCCCAGGGTTCAGCCTGGTGCTATCCCATCTGTTACTTCCAGTTTGAGAAGGAACCATTGATGAGCACTCTCCGAGTATGATTCTGTAACCAACTGTGGATACACCTGGTGGTTGTTTTATCCAGCCCTAGTTATCCTGCTAACTGGATTTCCATGGGGCACTTGGTCAAAGGCTTTTCTGAAGTCAAGCTGTATTGCTTCTTCAACATTCCCACCATCTATCAGAGAGGTTAAGCAATCAAAACATGAGCTACGATTTATCCAGCGGGATTTGTTATGGACAATCTGTGTTGAGTTCTGGTTATTACTGCATGGTTTCCAAAGTGCTTGCAGAGTGACCAATGCAATGCTCTAGCATTTTCCCAAAGTCTGATGTCAACCTGACTGGTTTATAGTCCCTAAATTCCCCCTTTTTACCTTTTTTTGAAGAGAAGGACAATATTAGTCCTCCTCCAATCATCTGTCACTTCAACCATACTCCATGATTTCAAGAAAATAATAGACAGTGATTCTGAGATGTCTTGAGTCCGTTCCTTCAAAGTTCTTGAATGCAGTTCATTTGGCCGTGGAGATTTGAACTCATTTAAAGTAGTAAGGTACTCCACAACTATTTGTTTATCTCTCTCAAGCTGCAGTCTTGTCATCTCCACTTGTACTTTACATTTGCCTGAAGGGTTCCAGACTTTCTGTTGGGAAAAGATCCTTTCTTATATCCTCTCATGGGGTCTCCTGTATGTCTTCCTCTGCATGCTGTCTGCCCGATTCTTTTCAAGATATGAAAGCAGTTTTACAATTCCACTACTTCCCACTCAAACCCCTATTCACATAGGTCCTTGGGTCCCTCTCAGTTTTATTCCTCTGGTATGCTCTGTTAGGAGTCAGAGAACAGAAAGGCCCTCTCAGCACCCACAACTGCTACTTATTACTCTCCGTGTTCATCAAATCATACCCCTTTCTCTCAAGCTGAGCACATGGTGCTTCTGAATAGGCTATTTCCTTGGGTTACTCCAGGTCACTTCCATTGGGAACTGGGAGAAACTTTGAAGTGTATTAGAAAGCCTGTGCACCATAGGGAGTAAATCAGTAAAGCTCTGTAAAGGATCCATAGCCAAACCCCCTGAAAATCAAATATTGACAAGAAGAGAGTCCATAACAATCACTTAAGTAGTTCTGCTGTGCCAATTATATGCTAAAATGCCTGGAGCTTACATTTCACTCTAAGCCAAATTGCCACGCAAAAGACATTTTCTTTCTTCCATCTCATGATAATAGTTATGCTTAGAAGCAACAAACAATCGTGACAGTTTGTTAACTCCATGGCATTTTCGCCTCTGCTTAGTAACTTAATATTTACGTAATTAAGACAGATACAAATTTTCAAACATGTGTCTGAAGGTGTGTGTTGTTTTTTTAAGTTAACTCTGAATTATTCAGCAGGAAGGACATCATGTGGAAATATGTAGTGGAGTACCAGAATCAAATGGAAGGAAGGAATGGTTGGTTATTTAAGGTCATCTTTGCAGTAAACATTTTCTGTACCTTTCATTATGCATTTATGGATTTTAAAGCAAGTTGTAGCATGTAGTATTTTAATGCTTTTCATTATAATGGCAGTTTTTTTTTTTAAAAAAAGGGACAACATTAGCCTTATAGGCCCCTTCCAAGCTCACTTTTCTATGATTCTATGATAATACTCCTTTTAGCATTCTTATCTCTTACAGATATACACAGAGTGCAATAAAGTGCAATACTATGTATGTGTACTCAGTACAAAGTTTTATTGCAGTCATTTGAACTCTTTTTGGTGCATAGGAGAACAGCATTTTATTCACATCAACTCAGAAGTAAATTCCATTATACTGAAAACAAGAAAGGGGATATGATCAGACAGCAACCTTTCCATCTACATGTAATTTAGTCCTGATTGCCCCAGCCCAGAATAATAATAAAAAAGGAACAAACCTGTCAATAGACCCCCCAAAACAGGTCAGAACAAGGCAAGGAGCAGGTTGGGCTGGTTTGTGGTCTCCTGAGTGTTGTTTACTTTCCAGGAAACAGACTGAAACAGACCATACCCTGGGTGCTCAGAAAAGCTCCCCACAGCATGGTCGGCTTGTGGTTACCTTTGAGACTAACAAGCTTCATTTCACACAAGCTGTTATGGACTGCAGCAAGGCAATGAGATTTTAACTTACAGATCTGCAGGATGTAGAGTGCTAGGAATTAGAGATGGGGACGACTCACCATTTTGGCAAGTTGTCAACTTTTGACGACTCGTGAAGCACAACGTTGCCGCCATGAAGCAATGAATAACACATTTACCCCTCGATTCATGGGGGAGTTATTTTTAAAAACAAAAACTGGATTCCCTTAGCCTGCCTTGAGGGAATCCAGGCTGCCCTTTGCTAAGATGGCAGCTGCAGCTTCCCTATCCTAAACGAAGCCACAGCTGCCATCTTTGCAAAGGTCAACCAGTCTTCCGTTTTTCATGCCATAGCTGGGAGGCCAGATGGAGACTTTGGCAGCAGTGATTAAGGTAAAAGGGTGTCAGTGAGGGGGGCAAAGGTAGGGAGAGGAAAGGGTGGGGTAGACTGTGGGGGTGGATGGCAACCGGTAGGCAGAATTTTTTCTTCTTTTTTGTAATACGGAGGGCGGATAGAAACTTGGAAAGCAGCTACCTTCTTGCAGGGACTGTAAAAAATGAGAAACACTGGGTGAGTTTATATTCGTGAAGGCTTTCACGGCCGGGCTCTAATGGTTGTTGTGGGTTTTTCGGGCTCTTTGGCCATGTTCTGAAGGTTGTTCTGAAGGTTGAAGAACAACCTTCAGAACACGGCCAAAGAGACCGAAAAACCCACAACAACCACTGTGTGAGTTATTTATGTCTTTTTCATCAACCAATCAGTCCTTCTGTGCATGTTCTCTGTGTGTACTTTGCTTCGCAACAGGAAAAGACATACTTTTTGTACAGATTGTTTTTGCTTTGCTTTGTTTTCTGTAGGGGAAAAAGTGAGGTGAGAAATCTAATAGGGGGGCTAATGAGATTGTCAATAGGCTTATCTCAATGTTTTAAAGGAACCTATTTCCTGTGAATGAGTAATCTGCTGATAATTCTTTACATCCCTAGAAACTGTTTTGCAATCCAGTCATACACCAAGGTTCATAACATATCAAACTGCATATCAAATCACCTAGTCTTTGGTGAAACCTCTAAGAAATTTTGAGAATATCGAAAGGAATTAAATAAGGAGAGCAATGACTTGTTTCCATGATGTCATCAGGTTTGTAAGTGAACGTGTACGTATCTTCCAGGGTCTGTTTGCTTTTTCTCTCCTTGTAATGGAGAATTTTCAGTGGGGACCAAAATCTTTTTGAAGGGACTACAAAAAATGCTGCAGTGGAAGACATTGAAAATTCAGCCTTCCAAGCAGGAACAAGATAGCAGATCTGATTCAGAGAGAAACAGCCCCTCTCTGTGAGCAGGAGGGACTATAGGCAGAGATTAGCAAATTGATGTGTTTAATTGCCTTCTTCCTAGAAGCAGCACCAGGTAATCTCCTCACAATCAGGGCAACCTCTACTTACTTTGCATAACAGCTAACCCTGCTCCCGAATGCTCTGCATGGGCCATGAAACTGTTTCCTTTTGCAAAAAGAGCATGTACTCTACACTGATTCTATTTATCACTCTGGTTTGGTGTCTAATTGTAAATAATAGCAATA